>NW_025999853.1:16125889-16141229 GCF_001458135.2 Marmota marmota marmota
GGGCGGGGCGGACACCCCTGCTGTAGGACTCTGTCCCTCAGCCTCAATGCCTCCGCGAACAAAGTTGAGTGGGTGTGGGTGGTTGGAGCTGTGGAGGTGTCCTCCGGGGGCGAGTGCGGCCAGAACACCCGTCACGGTTAAGTTTCCTGCGCGCACGTTGCAAGGACCGTGTGAGAGTATGGTACGTAAAGTCTCTTTCTAGGGACCGTGTCTCATTCATATTTTGGAATACTCTCCCCGCCCCCCGCCAGATTGCCCTTCATCTCCCTCCCTTTGTGTTACTTGGTTATAAAGTAATTGGACCGCGTGTTAGAAAAGCGAGACGTGTTCTGTAGCCAATTAAGTGCACACACAATTATGGAGCTCTTTGATGCACTCCGTCATGGTCTGGCATCTTCAGTATAATTTGTGATGAAAAAGCTATGGTACCATTTTTCTTGGCTTTGAAGACAAGGATGTCTGCGAATGCTATTGGGGTAATGTCCAACATGTTAGTGTATTTTGGGCTTCAATGGATACTTTGATAAATCTTTAGTGTCCAAGTTTTGACAGAATAAATGGACACTTTGCTCTTAAAAACATCCATTGATAAATACTTTAAAAGCTTTTGGTCATATTACTTGTAAGGATTAAGCTGTTTCAAATAATTTCAAAGAAGTCTAGGATAAGGAGAAACTTGTTTTGAATTTTTCATATATGATACATTCATAATTTGTTCAGACTGTGAGTGAGTACACAGTACTTTAGGTCTAAAACTGAGTTGCTTCTGTTACCAAGCAACAAAATTGTAAACAAATCTAATATTCAACTAGGACATATTAAATGTTTCTTTCCTGCAATTATGTGGGTTCATAATTATTTAAATTCATGGGTTTAGCCTACGTAGTTATGGTTAATAACTGACTTTTTGTATTCAGGTTTGATTTCAAACATTTTGTTTAGAATCATTGAAATGTTTTAAATTTCAGTGTTGCACAGGAGTCTTCTGAAAGTTGAAAGTGATTTTTATTTGCTTTTTGTTTATCATAGATTATTATGATGGATAGTCCTGTTATTTTGAGTATTTTCTAGCTGAGGTGTGCTGACTATATTTAGGACTATTTTCAAATAACATCATGGTAGCAATTTAGAGTAACCTACAGCATTTGGGTGATTTAAATATTGATTATTTACAAGTACTTTTTAAGTCTTGATCTAGCATGTAACCTCACTCTCCACTCATTGAACCCCTAATTATATAATTTATATGACAAACTAAGTTCTCGGCAGGTTTTTTTTTTTTTTTTTTTGGTACCAGGGATTGAACCCAGGGGTACTTAACCATTGAGCCACGTCCCCAGCCCTTTTTTATATTTTATTTAGAGACAGGGTCTTGGTAAATTGCTTAGAGCCTCATTGATTTCCTGTGGCAGCTTTGAATTCAGATCCTTCTGCCTCAGCCTCTTGACCTTCTGGGAGGATGCCTGCCTAACCAAGTTTTCAGAACTTTTAAAATGATCCTTTTAATGCAGTAGCCTTTCAAGTAAATATGTGAGGAGATTTGAGATTGGGACAAATGACCTCTTTGAAACTGAATTGTTACTAATGGGGAGTAGGAACTTCCAAGTGTACTTAATACCCTTGGTATTGCTAAAATCTATAGACTTCATTTTAGTGTCCTCCCTACCTCCCTTATGCTGATGTTGAAATAATATTCAGAAGTTAGGCAAGACAAAGAAGAAAAAAATCAAGAATAATTCATGTTGTGTAATAAAGTTATTAGTAATTAGAAATCAGAATTATGGAACTATGTCATTAGAAAGGTCTAATTCAAGAAGCTTAGAAGAATTAATTCTTCTTTTTTATACTGGACATTGAACCCCGGGCGCTTAACTGCTGAGCCATGTCCCCGGCCCTTTAAATTTTTTGTTTTGAGATGGGATCTTACTAAATTGTTTAGGGCCTTGCTAAGTTTTTGAGGCTGGTCTTGAACTTGTGATCTTCCTGAGCCACTGGGATTATAGATGTATTCCACCGGGTTGGGCCAGAAGAATGATTGTTAACAGATTAGTGAATTGTCAAAAATTTGCCCCTCAGACACTGTCTCTTTGCATAAAGTAAATTAATTTGGTTTTAATGTTGTTATATGTAATGTATTAGGCTTAGTAAGTAATTTTCTTACCTTGTTTAACCTGTGTGTACTTCTAGAGAATGTGTATATATGTATCCATGTAAAAAGGTTTTACTAATTGAAATTCTTACTTGAATTCTTAATTTTCTCACCTGTCATTCCAAGCTTATATTCTTGATTTCTTTCTTAAAATCTTAATTTCTATACGGTTCAATTCCATTATGACCTCTAAAATCTTATATTTTTTGGGTGGGGAGGGTTTACCACTGAGCAACATCCCTAGACTGTTTTTATATTTTAAGACAGGACCTTGCTAAGTTATTAAGGATGTCCTCAAACTTGTAATCCTTCTGCCTCAGCATCCTGAGTTTCTGAGTATGCTACCTGCCTGGCTGTAATACACATTTGTGAGTCATGCTTATTTGATACTTTGTTACATTACTTTGTCTTGCCTTCCTAACTAGATTCTGAGCTATTTAAGGGCAAAACACCAAATTTCAGTAAGCTATATCCTTAGTTTCTTCCAAATAGAGACTGCTAAATAAATGTTTCCCAAAGATGATGAATATGTATTTCTATGCTTACCTCATTCTATAGCATAGGGGAAGTGAGAACATTGTTTAGAGAGGGTAGTAACTAACTTATGAAAAACAACAGTAAGCTATAAGAAAGGGGATTAAAAAGTGGGGGTTTATTGAAATCAAAGGGAAAGGCTCTGTTCCTAGAAAGTGTGCATATTTGAGAATTTCCCATGATAGTACCAGCAGGAGGGATTCCCTCAGGCATACTGGCACTTCTCCCATGTGGGTTATCGAATTTGATCAGTTTCCTTATTCTTCTTTAATTTGGTTTTTCCTTCAGCTTTCCTCTCGTACCCGCCTTCCATCCTCTTTCCCCATTTCCCTATTTTATTCCTTTCCATCCTACTTTTTTTTTTTTTTGAAGGGGGGATACTTGGGATTGAACCCAGTGGTGCTTAACAAATGAGCCACATCCCCAGACCCCTTCCCCGCTTTTTAAAATTTTTTTTTTTTAAGAGACAAGGTCTCACTAAGTTGCTGAGGCTGAATTTGAACTCAGAATCCTCCTGCCTCATCCTCCTGAGCTGCTGTCCATCCTACTTTTTGACCTGGTCAAGACTAAACATTTGTTAGTGCTTTCATCTGGCCCTCATAAATTAGCAGTTCTCTGAAATATATCTATATCTATCTCCATCTATCCATCCTCCATCAGTACTGCCCTCTGGTTCATGAAAAAAATAACTGTCAAGTCCAGTAATATTTCTTGTAAGTTTGAGCTGTAATTCAGTATGAAAGAAATTAAAGTCCAGAATGTCCAGTTATTTGCTTTCTGTATATTGTGACTTCAAAGTGCTTTTGGATTAAATTCAAGGTTAGGAGGAACCTAAACCTGCTTTTTTCATTTTGGAAAGAACTTGTCATCCTTAAAGTAGGTCTTTGAAATTTCCAGGTAATTTGTATAATCTTGCCATAAATCTGTATCTGATGCTTATAACAAAGAGTTACTTCGGTTGCAAATATAAAAAATTGAAATTGAGTCTTAATATTTTAAAATCTTGGTTTGATTCAGTTTTTTTTTTGAGTTTGCCAGTCTAGTTTCTGAGTTGTTGCCCAGTAACACAATTGCAGTATACATAGCAACCATTGGAAACAGTGGCCCTGGGACTATGGGGCTTTTCCTTATGTTGTTGCAGTGCTTATTTCTAGTGTTCTTATTTAATCTTGTTACCTGAATTACATTTTGGTTTAAGCAGGTATTTTAGAGATTTTTAAAAAGCATAAAATATATGTTCTTAACTTTTATGGAATGTTGACAAGTGATAACTTTTTTTAAAAATTATTTTTTAGTTGTAGTTGGACACAATATCTTTATTTTTAATGTGGTGCTGAGGATTGAATCCAGGGCCTCGCACGTGCTCTACCGCTGAGCCACTACTCCAGCCCCGACAAATGATAAATTTTTGCACATTGTTTTTCACAAAGAAATGTGTGATAAATATGTATTGAATTGAATTATAGTATATGTGAAGGACATGTGAAACGACTATATCAACTAAAAATTATTCTATTCTGGGCAGAAAAAACTATTAAGTAAAAATTAACATCACACTTCTCTACAACTGATATAGCCAGCTGGAATGGATGAAATTGAAATGAACTTTTTTGTATTACTTCTGGAACTTCTGGGAAAGCTATATCAGTAAGCATAATTGAATAGGCACTGGGATTTTGTGGGAAGAGAGTTGTGATTCAGGAGATGAAGCCTTGACTGGATGAGTCACTTAACCTTTCTTGGCCTATTTTTTCCTATTTGAAAAAATAAAGACTTATTTAAGAAATTGTACGCTTCCAATTATTTTAGTGCTTATTATATATCTTGCACTGTGCTGGGCACTGGGGGGATTGAGAGTAAGACTTAATGCTGTTTCAAATGCCTTCTCCACTGGGAGAAATGGATAAAGTAACTTGTAATAGAATGTGGTAAATGTTCTGAGGATAACTGAGAATATATTCTGGGTTAAGTAGGAAGGATACTTAACCTAGAATTGCAGCTGAGGAATGTTAATTAGAATTAGTACATATAATTAGAGCATATTTAGAGAAGTATTCAACCTGACCTGACGAGAATTAGGGAAAACTAGGGAGAGAAAATGTGTTGGAATTGGAGAGACAGAATCAGGAGTTATCAGCAACAGTCATAATTGAGATCCTAGATGTAGATGACATTCCTAGGGATAGTGTGTAAAATCAGAAAAAAGTGAGTATCAAGTTGTAATGGGTAGATGGAGAAAGAGTAAGGAGGAAAACCAAGGTCAGGTCTTGGAAGCCAGGAGAAGTATGCATATTTCATTTAGTTTATTGATTGAAATTGTTCAAGAAACTTTGTGTAGCACTATCAGTGTAAGCATATCCATAGAAAAGTCTTCTACAGAGATCTGAACTTGAAAATAGATTAAGTTTTTGATTAACGGTATAAAGGGAAAGAATATGTACTTTGGAACCTGAATTTTGAAGTCAAAGACTAGAATTTTGGCTATGTACTTTACTAGCTATTTGACTTTTCAGATAGGATAATTAGTTTTTTGGTCATCATTGTCTTCATGTGTAAAATGACAGAAAACCTTTCTGCAGAGTCATATAGATTCAAAAAAGGTAAGTAGTAATGATTGACTCAGTTATAGTGGGCTGTTTACTGATTTTTCACCCAGTTCACTGTTATAGTTTTCCTGAACTACACACCCTTCTCTTCTTCCCCTTCTCTACCCCTGATCATATTACTTTATCCTTTAAGATCTACTGCCTTTTGTTTGATACCTTCTTACATGAATGATATCGCAAGTTTCCTATAATGGAATGAACGTTGTTCTTGTATCCCTCAGAATTCTCAACTTTTTTTTTTTTTTCCGCAGTGCTAGGGATTGAATCTGGGGCCTTACTCATGACAGGGGAATGCTCTGCCACTGAGTTACACTCCTAGTCACCCTTCCTCCACTTTTTAAAAAGATTTGAGACAGCTTGAGGCAGATTCTTGCTCAGGCTGGCCTCAGTCTTGTGATTCTGCTGGCCTCCTGAACAGCTGGTATTATAGGTGTGTCACTTTGTCTTGTTAAAAAAAACAAACAAACAGATACAAAACAACAAAAAAAACCCTTGTAAACTAAGGTTGATAATGATGTTTCCTCTTTTGTTCTTGAGTTTGATATTTTTATCTTTTATTTTCCTGATCAACCTCACTAAGGGTTAATTTTGATGACCTTTCAAAAAACCAACTTTTTCTTTTTTCCCCCTATTTTTGTGTTTTCTAATTCATTGATTTTTACTTTATTAATGATATTTTTCTTTCTGCTTGCTTTGAGTTACTGTGCCCTTTTTTCTCTAGTTTCTATATGGAAGCTTATATTATTGACATGAAACCTTTCATATTATACAGTTGTTTAAAACTATAAATTTTCTTCTGAAACTTGGTTTAGTTGCATTTTGCATATTTTGATTTGTTATGTTTTGTACTCATTCGATTCACACTATTTTATTTTTTGCTTAAATTTATTTATTTTCTGTTTCTTTTTAAATTTCAAGTAGGTATATACGATAGCAGAATGTATTTTGATTCATTGTACATAATTGCAGCACAATTTATATTTCTTTTTTTAAACTATATTTTAAAAACTTTCTTGTGATTTTTTTCTTTGATCCAATAATTATTTAGCTCATTGTTGAATTTACTAGTAATTGAGGTGTTACTAGATTTCTTTCTGTTGAAGACCACTATTTTATGATTTCAAACTCTTGTATTTACTAAACTTATTTTGAGGTCTGGAATATAGTTTGTCCTGGAGACTGTTTTATGTGTGTTTGAAAAGGTGTGTATTTTGCAGTTTCTGAGGGACATGTTCTGTCATTTATATCATGTTGATTGATGAGGTCAATGGAGTCCTATATTGCAGATTTTCTGTCTTCTCCTGTCATTTATTGTAGACTTCAACTATTTTTGTTGAATTGTCTGTATCTCTTGTTTCATGAATTTTGGGGTTCTGTTAGATTCATAAAAACACATACAATTCTATCTTTCTGATGTAGTGATCTATTTTTCATTATGAAATGTCCTTCTTTGTCTTAAGTAATATTTCTGGTCTTCCATTCTGTTTTCTCATTTTGGTATATGCACTCTAGCTTCCTGTTACTGTTTGGTGTGTATGTGTGTGTGTTTGTGTGTTTCCCTTATTGTGTTTCTTTTAACCTATTTACATCTTTGAATTATAGATGTCTCTCATAGACAGCACATAGTTGGGTTTTGTTTTTCTGATCCAGTGTAACATTCTCTGTCTTTTGAATGTGGTGGTTAGTTCATTCACATTTGATGTCATTGTTGATATTGTGGACTTACATCTGTCATTTTCTATTTCTCATTTTTCCCCTGTGCCTCTTTTTTTTTTCTTTCTCCCAATACAAGGACAAGGAACTTTATATGTAATAGTTAATAAATCAGCAGGCAAGTTTCCTGGGGCAAGTGACTTTCTGAAGAAAAGGAGAAAAGAATTCCTCTATTTCACACAAAACAAAGATAAATTTCAGGAGAATTAAGAACCATACATGATAATTTGCCGCAGTCTGGCTTGGCACAATTCACGAGCCACTTGTCAAGCAGAAACAAACTTTATTTTTAGAACACACGCAACACCACACGAGCTCTTCAGGAATTCCCTCAGAGCCCAACTGCCACCATCGGCTTCCGGGAGGCTTTCAACCCCCACTCCTCCCGCTCTTGAGGCCAATTGGCTGGGTTGCATGGGCGGAGCCCAAAGAGTCCCCCAATGAGCAGCTCTGCAGTCTGAAAGGGCAGGGAAACAGCCCAATGAGCATCATTGCAGAGGAGCCAATCAGCTGGAAGTTTGCTGGGGCTGCTTCGGCTGTGGCTCTCAAAATCTCCCCCTCTCTGTTTAATTAAACAACTAACATGTGGCTTAGGGACCGTGCCTGCCTTAGGTTGTCCAATACTACATATGGTTCTTACCCGTCATCCGATGGGCTGACCTCAAGGCGTCAGCCTCCTGTCTTAGGTTGGTACCATTGCAATTGGATCTTACCCGTCATTGACTACCGCCCAGCATACAGCCACACCTGTGGATAGGCCTTTGTACCAGTGGGGAGGTGAGGTTCTTTGCCTCACCTCTGTTGGCCCCCAAATTTTAGCTGAACGACCATCAGAAGCAGAAGGGAGGAGGATACACCAAGCCAATTGACAGCTCCTTTTGGAAAAATTGTACCACCGATGACACCATCAGCAAAAATACCCCGGCGCTACCACAAGTCGCTGCACCAACAGATAGTTCCCAGTGCATACAAGTGATACATAGTCGAGGCAAGTTCTGCAAGCAGTTCAGTGATAGCTATTGCAGAAGCTGTAGTTTGGTTTTATCTTTGTCTTCACCAGCACTGGGATGAAGATAGGAATTCTGGCAATAATGGCTAAAGAAAAAATTATGTAACATTCCAGCAGGCACTAAAAGAAAACAATTTTCTGAACAATTTACATTATCCTGAATAGAATTATTAAATATAATGAAAAAGAAAGGTGAAAGTAAACAAACAGATCTGTTAACCTCCTTTTTTGTTCACATATTAAAACAATCCTCAACAGCTGTTTACCCAATTTAAATTAAACCATTTAAATCATGTGAATAAGAAAAAAAATATTTGGATCCATTTTTTTCATGAGCACTCGTCATATATGATATATGGACATATGCACATACAAACATACAACACAAAACACAAGTGTGCACACATAATATAATACATACAACACATAACATAATAGTAAAGGCCTTATAACTTTTTACAGGTGAAATCTCCATTGCAATGTTTAAAAACTCCATAGTCAAAAAGTAGAACTGATCAGCAAAACATTAATCTAGGTCTGTATGAGCTCAAAAATCAAAATAGAACTTCATGATGTGGGAAAGGGCAATCATTAATAAATAAATAAATAAATAAATAAATAATAAATGAATAAATAAAGCATCCTGGTTTCATTAGCCTCCAGGTGTGGGAGAACCACTGTCGCAGATGTAAGGATAGCCAAACTGGAGTTCTGGATATCAGCTGTTATGGATTTGAGCCAAATCATCTTCTTTTTGGTCTATAGAAATCGCTTTAGTTAGTCTCTCTGGAATCCAAATCGGCTGCTGTTCTCCCTGTGGAAACACACAAACAGACCTCCGACTCCAGACAATCACTGGGTCAGGACCTTTCCATTGTTCTGTTAGAATATCCTTCCAAAGTACCTTGGGCTTATGTACGTTTTTTGGACACATATGCCTTTCCACAGCACTAAGCCCTGATGAATCCAAATTTAAAAAGTTTAGAGTAAAAAGGGTTATTTTAAGTTTATCTTTGGGGGATATATACCCCTTCCCAATTCCCTCTTTTTGCTTTAATAAGTACATTTTAATAGTTTGATGAGCTCTTTCAACTATGCCTTGTCCCTGTGGATTGTATGGGATCCCTGTTATATGAGTAATGCCAAATGATGAGCAAAATTGTTTAAAAGAGGTAGAAATATAGCCAGGACCATTATCTGTTTTTAACTGTTTTGGAACGCCTACAGTGGCAAAATTTTGTAAGCAATGAGCTATAATATCTTTAATTTGTATCCCTTTAATTTCTTTCTTTCTCTTGCCTAATTGCTCTGGCTAGAGTTTCAAGGACTTTTGTTGAATACTAGTGGTGAAAGTGGGCATATTTGTCTTGTTCCTGTTCTTAAAGGAAATGCTTTAATTTTTTTCTCCATTCAGAATGATGTTGGCCTTGGTTTTTGCATATATAGCCTTTAAAATGTTATTCCTTCTATTTCTAGTGTTTTAAAGATGAATGGATGCTGTACTTTGTCCAATGCTTTCTCTGCACCTGATCATGTGATCATGTGATTCTTGTCTAAGAAAAGTATATTTATGTGGTGAATTGCATTTATTTCCGTATGTTGAACCAGCTTTTCATTCCTGGGGTAAAACCTACTTGATATGTTGCACTATCTTTTTAATGTGCTTTTGTATGTGTTTGCCAATATCTCATTAAAAATTTTTGTGTCTATATTCATCAAGGATATAGGTCTAAAGTTTCCTTTCCTTGATGTGTCTTTGTGTGGTTTTGATATCAAGTTGATACTGGTTTTGTAGAATTGAGTTTGGCAAATTTCCCCCCTTTTCTATTTCAAGGAATAATTTGAGGAGGATTGGTATTAGTTAGTTCTCCTTAATGGTCTGGTAGAACTAGACCGAGAATTTGTCTGGTCCTGGGCTTTTCTTTGTTGGAAGGCTTTTGATGGCTGTTTTAATTTCATTACTTAAAATTTAAATTTTCTGTGTTCTCGTGGCTCAATTTGGGTAGATTATGTGTGTCTAGGAATTTGTTCATATCCTCAGGATTTTCTAGCTTATTGGAGTATACATTTTCAAAACAGTTTCTGATGATCATCTGGATTTCAGGATCTGTGGCAGTATTTCCTATTTCATCTCAGATTTTGATAATTTGAGTTTTTTCCCTCTTTTGGTTAGCTTGGCTAAGGGTTTATCAATTTCGTTTATTCCTTCAAAAAACCAACCTTGTTTTGTTGATCTTTTGTATTTTTTTAATCTCAATTTCATTTATTTGTCTCTGATTTTAATTATTTCCTGACTTCTGCTAGTTTTGGTGTTAGTTGGTTCTTTTTTTTTTTTTTCCCCTAGTGCCTTAAGATATGATGTTAGATTGTTTATTTGGTATCTTTCTATTTTTTTAATGTATGGGCTCAATGCTATGAACTTTCTTCTTAGAACTACCTTCATACTGTCCCAGAAATTTTGATACTTTGTATAATTTTTCTCATTTACTTCTAAGTATTTTTTTTTTATTTCTCCCCTGATTTCTTCTGCTACCCATTCATTATTCAAAAGCGTATTATTTAATCTCCAGGTGTTAACATGGTTTCTATTTTTTTATCTTAACTTTGATTGCTAATTTTATTCTGTTATGATCTGATAGACTGCAAGATATTATCTCTTTCTTGGTATTTGCTTTGTGACCTAAAATATGATCATATTTTAGAATATGTTCCGTGTTGCTGAGAAGAAATTGAATTCAGTCATTGCTGGATGAAATATTCTATAGATGTCTGTTAGGTCCATATTATTAATTGTATTTTAGTTCTGTGCAATCTTAGTTTTTGTTTGGATGATCTATCCAGTGCTGAGAGAAGTTTGCTAAAGTCATCCAGTATTATTGTGGTCTATTTGGTTCTTAATATCAAGAAGGGTTGGGTTTTTTTTTGATGTGAGTAGATGCTCCATTGTTTGGGACATAAATATTTATGATCATTATATCTTGTTGATGGATGATTCCCTTAAGCAATATGAAATGACCTTCTTTGTCTTTACTGATTAATTTTGACTTGAAGTCCACCTTATTATAGTAACCCCTGCTTGTTTATGAAATCCATGTGAATGATGTATATTTTTTCCCATCCTTTTAGTCTGTGGATGTCTTTGCCTGTGAAGTGTGTCTCTTGTAGACAGCAGATTGTTGGGTCTTGTTTTTTAATTCAATCTGCCGACCTATGTCTTTTGAATAGAGTTTAGACCATTTATATTCAGTGTTGTTATTGATAGATGATTTTTTTTAAAAAATATTTATTTATTTATTTATTTCGGCAGACACAACATCTTTGTTAGTATGTGGTGCTGAGGGTCGAACCCGGGCTGCACGCATGCCAGGCGAGCGCACTACCGCTTGAGCCACATCCCCAGCCCTTGATAGATGATTTTTGTTTCCTGACATTTTGATTTATTTCTAGTGTTTAAATTGGACTTGATTCTCCAATTTTGATTCTGTGCTCCAAGTATTCTAGTATAATTTTTTTCCTATGCAGGTTTTCATTTTTCATAAAATATTTTATGAGTACGTTTTGTAGTGCAGGGTTTCTAGTAATGAATTCTTTTAGCTTTTGTTTATCATGGAAGGTTTTTATTTCATCTTCAATTCTGAAGCCTAATTTTGCTAGGTATAGTTTTCTTAGTTGGCATCCATTTTCTTTCAGAACTTGGCATATATTATTTCAAGCCCTCCTAGCTTTTAGGGTCTGGGTTGAGAAATCAGTTGAAATTGGATTGGGTTACCTTTAAATGTGACTAGTTGTTTTACTCTTGTAGCTCTTAAAATTCTATTGTTATTCAGTGTGTTAGGCATTTTCATCATAATGTGTTTTGGAGTAATCTATTGTGATTTTGTGTATTTGGAGTTCTGTATATCTCTTGTTTTGAATTTTCATTTCATTTAAGGTTTGGAAAATTTTCGGATATTTCATTGAATAGCTGTACATTCATATAGTTTTTTACTTCAGAGCCTTCCTCTATCCAAATGTATCTTAAATTTGGCCTTTTAATGTTGTATCAGATTTCTTGAATATTCTGTTCATGGTCTCTTGATATCTTTTCTTTACAGTCCACGTTATTTTCAAGATTATATACTTTGTATTTGACACCTGAAAACCAGTTTTCAAAGTGGTCTAATCTATTGATGCTTTCCCTTGAACATTAAATTTGTTTATTGATTCCTTCATTTTGAGGATTTTTGTTTGGTTCTTTTTCTGAATTTCTGTTTCTGTTGAAGTGATCTTTCATATCCTGTATTTTCTCTCTGATTTCACTCTTTACGTTTAAGTATGAACTTTCTTAAGTCCTTTACTAACATTTCCTCTTCTCTGGTGTCAGGGAAGTCTGGGGATGTAGCTCAAAGGCAGAGAGTCTCTGGGTTTAATCCCCACTTACCTCGCTTGTATCTCCTCTGTGCATGTGTATAGCTCTGTTGGATGTGTGGGTGGCTTGTGCTTGATCTATCTCTGGTGCCCATTCTTACAGTTTGTTCAACCTGGGCTGATGAACAGTTTATCATACCCCGAAGTAGCCTTTACTTCAAACTTTGTAAAATTTCCAGCTCTTCTATCAATTTGTTGCTTGCTCCACAGAGACCTGTGATTTCAGGCTAAACGAACCACTATCCCTTTCTGTTCACATGCCATGAAGCTCTCCACTTTAAGTCATAATGCACTGAAATGTTTTTTTGGCTATTTTTGAGGAGAGGACTTGTTGACCTAACTCTGTCATGCTGGAAGTAGGAGTTCCCTTCTTTGGTTTATGTTAGAATTTTTCTCCCTTGGAGGAAGATATTTATACTTGTTTTTTATTACTCTTAATCTTTTGCATAGTGTTAGGTATTTATTTGTCACTCCAAGGGTCCTTATTGAGTTAGATTTCCTGATTTTCCTCAAGCATCAAATTAAAAGGGCTTTGTATTTTCTAGAATTTTATATAAATGCAGTCATATAACTTTGTACTGCTTTTTGTCTGGAGTCTTTTACTCTGCATAGTTATTTGGACATTTATTCATGTGCATTCTTTTTATTGCTGAGTAATATGGCATTGTGTAGATGTACCACACTTTGTTTATCCATTCATCTCTTGATAGACTTGTATTTGTGTTGCAAAAAAAAAAGCTGTTATGAACATTTGTTCATATGATAGATCTATGTAGATATATGCTTTCGTTTCTCATGAGCAAGTACCTATAAATACAATAGCCTGATTTTATGGTAAATCGATGGGTAATTTTTAAGAAACTATAACAGTGATTTCCAAAATGATTGTACCATTTTATATTCCAATCAATAGTGTATAAATATTTCAGTTCTGCATTCTAGACAATACTTGGTATGATTATACCAAGTTTATCCATTCTAATAGGCGTATAGTGATATCTTAAGGCATTTATATATTTGTTGAGGTTGTAGTGCTGGTGATCAAACCTTGGGCTTTGCCCTTGTTATAGTTCAGTTTCTACCACTCAGTGTGGTTTTAATTTGCATTTCTCTAATGGTATTTAACATCTTTTCAAGGGTTTATTTAATTGTCTTTGGTGAATATTTCAATTTTTTTGCCCGTTTTTTAAATATTGGATTTTTTAATATTTATTTTTTAGTTGTAGTTGGACACAATACCTTTATTTCACTTATTTATTTTTATGTGGTGCTGAGGATTGAACCCAGGGTCTCTCATGTGCGAGGCAAGCACTCTCCCACTGAGCCACAACCCCAGCCCTAAAAATTGGGGTTTTTAAACAATCTCTTCCTTACCTCCTTCTTTTCCCTCTTCACCTCACCCTCCCTCTCCTTCGCCTGCTGGGAGAAATTAATATAACAATATTGAGTTTTATGATCCACAAATATGGTTGTTCTTGCTTGATCAGTAGCCTCTTTTTCCCCAATGAAAAAAGACCTTACAGACAAGGAACTAACCCTAGCCCTAATCCTAATCTGGCATTTAGGACATACTGAATGGTATGGTTTGGATACATGATGTGTTCCCCAAATATCTCATACATGAGATAATGCAGGGAAGCTTAGAAGTGAAACGAGTAGATTATGAGACATGTAATCTAATCAGTGGATCAGTCAATTTGAATGATTTAACTGGGTGGTAACTGTACAGGTACTAACAGTGTAGTAACTATGGCTAGCGGAAGTAGCACACTGCAAAACACACTGCAAGTATGTTTTTGGGCATTATATTTTCCTCTGATCTCTTGTACCCTTCTTTCTTATTGCCCTAAAACTGAACAGCTTTCCTCCACCAAGCCTTTCTGCTAGGTTGTTCTGCTTAACCTTGGGTGCAGAGCAATGGAGTTGACTGTCCATAGCCTGAACCTCTGAAACTGTGAGCCCAAAATAAACTTTTCCTCCTCTAAGTTGTTTTGTCAAGTATTTTGGTCAGAGTGACAAAAATGGTGATTAACATGCAATAAGTTGAATAATGAAGAATATCCCTAAGCATAATTGTGTATATCTCTGATGAATTTCTTAGGATTAATTCCTAAGAATATGGAATTGCTAGGTCAAAGGATATGTTCATTTTAGAAGTCTGGTTATCAGGCTGACCCCCAGAATTTATTTTTTGAGGTAGTAGTTTCTTGATGGCTAGCTATCATAAAGCATATATGGTTAGTTGTGAAGCAGTGTTCCAGGTGACATTATTCCCCAAACTGTCTATGGAATTGCATTATAAACCTATAACAAACCTATAGAAAAGTTTTATATCACAGTAATTTCATGGATCACTTTTTTTTTTTTCCTCACAAACAGGGTTGACTGTATTGGGAGATAGATGACCAAAAAAATTAGATTGTTGTTTTTCCTTTGAAGGAGTCATAGTTTCATTGGAAAGATAGGTTGTGTAGTTAAAAAGCTACTAGAGGACAAAATTGAAGATGTGAGAGAAATAGAATGTCTGAGAAAAGCAGGAGGAGGGCAGAAAACTATGTAGCACAAAGGAAAACCTATTCTTTATATTCACTTTCATAATGTCTGAAATTCTGAAAATAGTTTCATGATTCTTCAGCTTATAGGGCTTTTGGTTTGACTTAGATCTTCATCTTTGGGTTAATTGAAAAGATGTAAGAAAATAATTCAGTTTGTCATAACTGTGTGGACAAAGTTGTAAAGGCAAGAATCAACTTGTAGGGCTGGGGATGTGGCTCAAGCGGTAGCGTGCTTGCCTGGCATGCGTGCCGCCCAGGTTCAATCCTCAGCACCACATACAAACAAAGATGTTGTGTCCGCCGAAAACTAAAAAATAAATATTAAAAAATTCTCTCTCTCTCTCTCTCAAAAAAAAAAAAAAAAGAA
>NW_025999853.1:16144260-16150228 GCF_001458135.2 Marmota marmota marmota
AAAAAAAAAAAAAAAAAAAGAATCAACTTGTATTAGAGAACTGTAAAGTAAACTGAATTGACTTTAACAAAGAGGTCCACATGGGACAATAAAATGACTTGTTTTCATTTGTATAGAGAACTGTTTAATGCAGAATGTGAATTTTGTGGAGAAATTTAGATTTGATCAGGAAGCAATAGAAAAGGTTATATTAGTAGTTAAAATGGTGAAAACAATAAGAGAAAGATTGCCTTGTGAATATTTGTAGGCCATGGAGGAAAGGGCAAAGACTAAAAAATCTGGGACACTATTGTAGGAAGCTTCTATTAAAGCCTTTATTAAAATTAAATGTAAAATATTTGAGTTTTGACACTAGAGCTTGATGGCTTTAGACATGGAAAAGAATGGTTTAAATCAACAGATAAAGAATCAGCAGAATTAATAATCTGTTACAAATGGGAGTTGGGAATGAGTTATGTACTAAGAAACAAGAGAAAAATAGTGGTAATTAACTTTTTTTTTAAGTATTTTTCTAGTTGTAGGTAGACACACAATATCTTTATTTATTTTTATGTGGTGCTGAGGATCGAACCCAATGCCTCATACATGCAAGGCAAGTGCTCTACCACTGAGCCCTAGCCCCAGCCCCAGCCCCGGTAATTAACTTTTTTTAAGGAAGCAGGTAGAAAATCTTTTGTTTCAGGCTAGGGGTGTATCTCAGTGGTAGAGTGCTTGCCTAGCACATGTGAGGCACTGGGTTTGATCCTCAGCACCACATTGAAGTAAATAAATAAAATAAACATTGGGGCTGGGGCTAGGGATCAGTGGTAGAGCGCTTGCCTCATGTGTGAGGCACTAGGTTCCATCCTCAACACCACATAAAAATAATAAATGTGTATATGTGTGTGTGTGTGTGTGTGTGTGTGTGTGTGTATAAATTCTTATTAAGTAAACATTGGGTCCATCTACAAGAAAAAATGAAAAATTTAAAAGAAAATTTTTTGTTTTAATTTAATGAGCTTAATGTGTTCATGTAAGGGAGAAAAAGTATTCTTTTCCTCATCCATTTTTTTTTGGGGGGGGGAGTTACCAGGGATTGAACTCAGGGGCATTCGACCATTGAGCCATATGCACAGCCTTATTTTGTATTTTATTTAGAGACAAGGTCTCACTGAGTTCCTTAGCTCCTCGCTTTTGCTGAGACTGGCTTTGAACTTGCCATCTTTCTGCTTTAGCCTTCTGAGCCACCACACCTGACTCCCCATAATTTATTGGTTCATAGTTGAACCCATGAAAGATAGATTATCAAGAGAAAAGCATACAAATTTATTTTAATGAAAGTTTTACATGACTTGGAAACCTTTAGAAATGAGGATCCAAGAAACAGGGAAGCCCATTTATTCTTATACAGTCATGCAGAGGTACCACTGGGGGAAAAAGGGTATGAACTGAAACGGGTGCCACTTCGAAAAGCCTGTTTGCTCAGATTTTTCTTGGTGTCTCTGTCATACTTTTCTCCAGATATAGAAAGGACCCCTCTGGAATGAGGGCCATTAAAGGAAGGTCAGATAAATCTTTTTAGGGGAGACTGCTTCTGGGGATAATGGTGGTAAAGGACAGAAGAGCTTGCTTATATATAGGGTAGGGTGTCATTAAACCCCATTATTGAGCTTTTGTTGAAGGACTTGTGAGTAGAACTTGAGTTATGAGCTAAGAGAGAGGTTTGTAATTAGGGTGTAAATTTGTGTGCCACTCAGATAGAAGTAGTAAATAAAGCTTTGAGAGGGGCAATTTGACTTTTCTACAGAGATGCATCAATGGACCAGAGACTTCTTAGGATAAGTACGAGAAAGGGAACAAGTAAGGGAGAGTGAAAAGGAACAGAGAGATGGGAAGTGATTGTGATATTGTTGATGCTAATACAAAAATTGAATCATTAATTTTTCTTTTTTTTCTAGTATTTATATAGTTTAGTAAACACAGTAAATCCTTGATGAAATTATTCATTTGGCAAGAAAGAAGTAATGACATTGTTACTTTATTTTCATAGTTTATAAACCATGAGTCAGTATTCTCATGTGATAGAATTTCTGATGTTAATAAATTTTGCACTGGATTATAAAAATTATTTTGCATCATTTAAAAAAAGCTTACTTTATTAATTTTGGTTCAAGTTGAGGGAATGTAGTATATTTTATATTCACTGTTCATAAGCTACTTTTGATTACCTAAGATTGTGACTTTTTTTTTGGCACTAGGGATTGAACTCCAGGGCACTTAACCACTGTGCTATATCCCCAGCCCTTTTAATTAAAAAAAAATTTTGAGACAGGGTTGCTGAGTTGCTTATTAGGGCCTAGTAAGTTGCTAAGGCTGGCTTTGAACTTTCAATCCTCCTGCCTCAGCCTTCTGAGTCGCTGGGATTACAGGTGTGCTCCATAGCTCCTAGCAGTTGTAACATTTTTTGAGGTTTGATTTTTTGAGGTTAAATTCTCCAAATGGATTGTTGTACCTTGTCGTACCACCTCCTTACTGTGTTCTGGTCTTTTCTATTTTCTAAACTAGTTTTCTTGTATCTCTGTTGTAAGCATATTTTCCAAGATAATTTATATAATTTGAAAACTCTTACCACAAGGTGTCATTGTAACCTATAAAAAGAATTTCCATGTAAACATGTGCAACTCAATTGTACAATTTTTACATTTCCTTGTGTTTTAAAATGTCTTTTTCTGTTTCATATTTGTTTTTTATTTTTTAGTTATCTCTTAAGATATAGCGTGTGCTTTGTTAAAGGAAAAAAATAAAAGTAGCTCATGTTCTTGAATTCTCATATTTTTGCACAAACATATGCTTTCCACCCACAAATTTCTTGAGAGTATGTTGCTATAGAGATGATTTGTTTGAAGGAAAGAATGAGGAGGAGTAGCAGCAGGTGGACATTTAAGGAACAAACTCCTTATTTTATGTCTTTGTTCCTGACAGAACCAGCTTTAGTTTATCCCTCTGCTTATGAAGTCTCTATGGAAGAAAAGTGGATATTCTAAGTCTTTTACTGTGATGGCATTTACACTTTATTAAGATGCATTTGCAAAGTTGCTGTGTTTTGATTTTTCATTCTTTTTTTTATTTTTATTTTTTGTAGTTGTAGATGGACGGAATGACTTTATTTTATTTATTTTTATGTGGTGCTAAGGATCAAACCCAGTGTCTCACACATGCTAGGCAAGTGCTCTACCAATGAGCTACAACCCCAGCCCTGATTTTTCATTCTTATGGAAGATCAGTGCTTGAAGTAATTGTAATCTTTGAAACATTTCTTCTACTTTAACTGGATTCCATTTTTGTGTTTTGTGGTTTTTTGGTCTTGATTTCCTGGTTGGCCTTTTAACTAGTAACATTAAGATAGTTTTTGGTGGGGAGAAGGGTATCAATATTTATTAACTCTTGCCTCCAAATACAAGACTATTCCTTCTAGACTGCCTGTTGTGCTACTGGCTTAATTCAGGCCCTTATCATTACTTTTCTGGATGTTTGATCTCCTTTTCTCCTCTTGGATAACGTTGTTATTTTTCTGAGTACAAATGTAATCCCACCGTGTATTGTCCTCCTTTCATCCAAGTCTTAAAATCTTTCATTGGCTTCCTAATACCAAAGAACTAACTCTAGTCTTCTGTACATGGCCTTCAAGGCCCTTTGGCTCTCCAGGCTCCCCCTTAGTGGTGGTCTTCCTTACCATCTCAATGCTTTTGTACTTGATGATTCTTCCTTGCATCTCCTTCTTGGCTTTAGCTTTATCTTTGTGAAGTTTTCCCTGAAAACAACTTCTATACAATCAGGACTTTCTTTTCTCTTCCCCTATACTACTTGTAAATATATTATAGCATCTTTACTTTAAAACTTTCTGAATTTATTTTTTTCAAAGTGTAACAAGAAATGTTAAAAAATTTTTAACAATCTAAAAGTGATTTAATTGTATATTTTCTCTTATCCTTGTTCAGTCAGCAGTTGGTGTTTAACATTTGTATTCATAATGAAATACCTGAGATAATTATAATGAGAAAAAGTTTACTGTGTCACAGTTTTGGAGGTTCTAGTCCAAGATATAGGCAGACCTATATCTATCACTGCTGGGTATGCCAGATAGTGATAATGGGAAGCTTGTGCTTACCTCATGGCTGGGAAGCAAGAGAGAGGAGGAACTGGACCTCACAATCCCTATAGTTGGCATGCCCCCAATTACTTAAGGACTCCCACAAGGCCCCTCTTCCTGTAGGTTCACGGAACCTCCCAGTAGTGCTATGCCTTGGAGAACAAGCCTTTAACACATGGATCTGTGGGGGACATTCAGCATCTAAACTGTAGCAACATATATTTTCCACTGACCACTGTGAACTCTGTGTGGACAAAAATTTTCTTTTATGTATATCTGTATCCCTATGCCCAGCAGTGTGTCTGATATAATAGGCACAGCCTGTGCTGTGAATATGTTTAGACCTTTCATTGCTGAGGAGAAGTCCGCTTGACTTGATGGTATGTGTATTTCTTTATATCCCTCAAAATCATCTTATTGTAATTAGACCACTCAGTAGTATGGTTGAGTGTCAATAAATACCTATTGTTTAATTTTTGCTTTTTAAAAATGTCAAATGATTTTAAAATTAACCTGTCTGGAGGATGAGTTTTTAATATCTCATTTCTGACTGTGAGAAATTTTACAATTTCTTTCTGACAGTTTCTAAAAGATGAAAAGGAGAATGCTTGTGTAAACTGTTGAAAAATAATTTTTTCTTATAAAGTTTTGAGACCAAGGTATATATCTTATGGAAATGAAATTAAATCAGAATTTATTTAAAAATCATTTTCAGGATGTGTTGTTGGGTCCATAGACAGTCTTTTGTGTATTAGGAGCCATATGGTAGGTAGCCTTTTCTATTTCAGGAGAAAGATGTGACTGTGAGCAAAACAGACTGCAGCTCACACAAAGGTACTAAGTGCTCATAAGTCTCCATGTTATATGAAATAGAGTCTGTACTAAGAAATGTTAAAATGAATTTGAAGTATGGTGTGGGCAAAAATCATCTTTGCTTTCATTGTTCATAATTTATTACAGCTGAGCATTTGAGATTGACTGGTTACTGTATCCTACTTTATAGAATTCTTTTATGGAAATTAAGCTGGGCAGAGGCAAACTGTAAGATTATAAGAATAGAATAACATTTTAATTCAGAATGCTTTGTGGTTGATTGCTAACCACTCTAACACGTATCTTCTTCCTTTCTTCTTTCCTTGCCTTCTCTTGTATTTTTTTTTTTTTTCTTTTTTTCTTTCCCCCTGAATCACAATTATGGGCCCTGGCACCTTACCAGGGCTTTGAAGGGTCTGTTCCCAGCTGCACTTCAGGTTTTGGCAGGGTGTCAAGATGTGACTATTTCTTGTAGGTAAGACATCCAGGGATGGCCATCCAAAAGCCTGTTGGATGTCTATTGTGGGATTCTCTGGATTTTGAAGAAATTAATTTCTAATATCTTGTTTGTAAGTAAAATAAATGCCTGAGGTAGGCTATCTCTAGATGTCTAATATTGTTTTTAAAGAACAACATTCACTGTAGGGGCATGTAGTATTTAAAACATTGTTTTGAAATGTTCAAAGGCATAGCATGTGCTTTTTAATGAAACGTGTTTTGGAAGCTTTCCATGAGCATCAACAGCTGTGCCTTTTGAATATTTTGAATTACCATACTTTTGGGCAAACATTCTACCAATAATATCTTAAGAAATTCTGCCTGAGAAGAAGAAAAAGTCATATATAGGTCTGTAGAGTTCTGACCAGTCAAAAGAAGTGGTAGGAGGGACATGTGGGTATAATTATGTGATTATAATAGTTACAAAGAAAGGAAGAGGAAGTGCTAATCTTTTTTTTTTTTTTTGGGTGTGTATGTGTTGAATGATATTAGGTTGCACTGGCTTAATTAATAGTACATTGGAAAATC
>NW_025999853.1:16150643-16153730 GCF_001458135.2 Marmota marmota marmota
TTTTTTTTTTTTTTTTTTTGGTGGGTACCGGGGATTGAACTCAGGGGCACTTGACCACTGAGCCACATCCCCAGCCCTGTTTTGTATTTTATTTAGAGATAGGGTCTCACTAAGTTGCTTTGCACCTCGCCATTGCTGAGGCTGGCTTTGAACTCAAGATCTTCCTGTCTCAGCCTCCTGAACCGCTGTGATTACAGGCATGCACCACCACGCCCTGCTGTGCTAATCTTTTTAAAGCTGCCTTTCAGATACTAGCCCAATAAGTGCTCAGTGATTGAGGCTGACCAAGATGTTTAATTTCTTTTTACTGTTTATGGTTTGAATTATGAATTGAACTTTTAAAAATTAGCATTATGCCTATTTGTGTGATAAACTCTGCACAGTAGGAATTGTTTCTTTTGTGTATTTTGAGTGTCTAAGACATGTCTTAGATGCCTTGTAACTGATAGCTAGCTATATATTGACTAGTTGAAATTAGAGAAGACTGACTATGTGGCACTTTAAATTGTGGTACAAATTTTGAATTTGGGCAAAATTTTTTATGAATAAATAGAAGAGAAAGCTAGTAATCTAAGGTTTGTATAAAAAATACTGTGCTTAAAAAAACCAAAATTTTAATCTCTCAGTTTTAGACATTGGACATTTGAAATCAAGTTGTTGGCAGGGACATATTTATTCCAACTGCTCTAGGGAAGAATCTTTTTGTTGCTTTTTCCAGCTTCTTGTAACTCCAGGCATTTCTTGTTTCATGACTGCCTTCTCTTTTTCAATCTCAAAATGGCCCCTCCTTCTCTCTCCCTTGGTTACTTCGGTTTACATTTATGGCCCACCCCTATTATCTAGGGAAAGCTCAGCCTCTTATGTTTGGGAAGTGACGTGTTTTTTTTGGGGGGGGTGGGGGCTAACATTTGGCTTCCTACAGTCTGGAAGCCTTGGCTTCTAAATAAAGATGAGCAAAATGAATTGATGTTAATATGGCCTTAGAATGGTGATCATTTTATTTGTTCTGTTGATATTTTTGAGCTCAATACATGCTTGTAGTTGTTTCAGGTGTTGGGATTATAAAGATGAGTAGATATATGTTGATATGGAGGGAGTTGTACTAAATGTATTACATATATAAAATGTAAGAAGATGAAAATTGGACTCCAAGGCACATGCCTGTAATTCCAGTGCCTCAGGAAGCTGAGGCAGGAGGATCAAAAGTTCAAAGGTAGTCTCAACAATTTCAAGGCCTAAGCAACTTGGCAAGACCCTGTCTCAAAATAAATAATAATTTTTAAAAAAGAAGATGGCTGGGAATGTGGTTCAGTGATTAAGCACCTCTGGGTTCAATCCCTGGTACTTAAAAAAAAAAAAGAAAGAAAGAAAGAAAGAAAATTATATATGTTTGAGTGAATCTGTCCTTCATGGAGGAATGGAGGAAGCAAGGCATTATTGAATAGTGATTTTTTTTTTTTTTTTTTTGAGATAGAGCCTTGCAATATTGCCTAGGCTGGTCTCGAACTCCTGGACTCAAGTGATTCTCCTGCCTCAGCTAGCTAGCAGTGGTTAGTGCAGTGAGAAATTTTAAACTCTTTCGTCCTAATATATAAATAGCTTTCTTCCATTTTACAATTCACAAACTAAATACTCTTTACTGTGATAGTTCTTAATGCAAAGATCCTTTCTAGATTAAGAGCTGTGATTGACTATTCAATATGCAAAGATGTATTTAGGTAATATGCAGATTAAAATTATGAGGTCTGGGGTTATGGCTCAGCATAGAGTGCCTGTCTAGCATGCCTGTAGCACTGGGTTCAATCCTCAGCACCACATAGAAATAAATAAATAAATAAATAAATAAAATAAAGGTGTCCATCTACAACTAAAAACAAACAAAAACAAACCTACAATGAGATACAATTATATACCTCTTGAAATGGTTAAAAATCAGACTTGCAGCACCAATTGTTGGCAAAAATGTGAATCAAGGGCTGGGATTGTAGCTCAGTGGTGGAGTGCTTGGCTAGCATATAATGAGGCACTGGATTCAATCTTAGCACCACATAAAATAATTAAAGTATTTTGGCCATCTACAACTAAAATATTTAAAAAATGTGAATCAACTATAACTCATATTTTGTTGGTTAGAATGGAAACTGGTACAGGCATTTTGGAAAAATAATTGTCAGCTTTTTTAGTATAAATTTAAACATATACCATGACCTGAAATTCCACATTTACTTATTCACTACTCCTCCCAAACTGAAAACATTTCCACAGAATCTCTTGTACAAGAATGTTCAGGGGCTGCAGGATTGTGGCTCAGCGGTAGAGTGCTCATCTAGCATGTGTGAGGCCCTGGGTTCAATCCTTAGCACCACATAAAAATAAATAAGTAAAATAAAGATGATATTTAAAAAAAGAATGTTCATAATGTCTGAATTGATTAGAAATAACTAACTATCCATGAGCAGGAACATAGATTAAAAAGAGTAGTATATTTCTGCAGTAATACACAAAAACTAATAGAGAACAAAGGGGAACTTTCTAAGGTGATGAAGTGTTTTTTATCTTGATGAAATTGAGGCTTTCTTGGGTTCTTCGTTAGTGAACTCAAGGAATTGTATAGTTAAAATCTGTGCATTTCATTTTATGCAGATTTTACCTTAGAAGGGACTGGAAACAAATGAACTGAAGAGAACTGATAGGATAAATGACTTTTTTTCTTAATGTCACTATAAATCCATTTAATGTCTGAAACTGTGAAAGCCATACAACCATGAGAAAAGCTAAGATAAACGAGATTTGTTGGAAGAATAATGAAAAAGACCAGAGACCTTGATGATGACCCCAATTTTTAAATCACTATGTCTCCTCAGTCCTGATTTTTCTTGGAATTATAATACACGTACAGAAAAGTACACAAAAATGATACACTTGGGCTGGGGTTGTGGCCCAGCGGTAGAACGCTCGCCTCGCACATGTGAGACCCTGGATTCGATCCTCAGCACCACACACAAAAAAATAAAAATAAACAAAATGATACACTTGAGTAATTTATAAAGCAAATTACAAAGCATACTTCCATGGGGGGGGGGGGGA
>NW_025999853.1:16156687-16165727 GCF_001458135.2 Marmota marmota marmota
AGAATTCAAGGAAAGGGGAATAAGGAAATTGAAAAGAAATGAAAAGACAAAAGAAAAAAATAGAGAATAAAAAAGAAAAAAATAAAAAAAAAATCAAAAAAGTGATAGTAAAAAATAAATAAATAATACAAAAAATATTTTAAAAAATTAAAAAAGAAAAAAAATTAAAATTAAAAAAAAATAAAAAATAAATTTAAAAAATGCAGTCTTAGAGTTCGATTAACTTCTCTTCCAGTAGGTGGAGCTGTGCCCACTGGGCCAAGCTTCTCCTCTCAGTGCGCGGGAACCAATCACTGTGCAGCAGCTCCTCCTCCCCGACTGGGCGGGTCTCCACTCATGAGTGCCTTGTGCCATTTCTTGTGTCTAGTCACCTCGCCACTGGCCCCGTTCATAGGTGACGGCTCACCACAATACTGGTTACGCGCCAGGTCTGCTGCTCACGGGAGCCCTTTTTTCTTGAACGACTGGGCACACTCTCCCTGCTTGCCAATCCCTCAGCCCCTAAGGTTGTGGAGCTTGGGGCTGATAGCCCTCGGCGTATTTTGCTTGCCCTCTGGTAGCCACACCCCCGGGAGCTGGTGCAAGAGACCTCAGTTGTCTGCGCTGGTGGGAGCGGTTGGGGGGGGGTGTCCCGCGCCGCGGGTCCCACGCCACTCCTGAATCCCTCAGTCTGACTATCACGCTCTCAGGAGAGCTGGGAGGGGCCCTTGAGGTTTCCCTGCTGTGTGGAGGGGGGGGCTAGGGGGTTACACACCTGCCGCTGTTGGTTTCAATGAAGTTATCTCCTCCTCCGCATTCTGATGACATCAGTTCTCTGCCATGTTGGTATCCCATGCTAATGGCAGCATTTCGTTCCCTTTGCTGGGTGACCAAAGCAACGGGTGGTTCCTGACCAGCCCTCCCAAGCCCCGTCTCAATCCTGTTGCCACTGCCTATGAAGGCTCAGTTGGTATTTACCTCCACAGGATTCGGCAGGACCAGGACCAACAAGCAGTTTCCGCGGGTTTGTTTAGCACTGCGCCAGAGCAGTTTGTCTGTGAGACGCAGGCGAATGGGACCCTGAATTCGGCCGCTACGGGCTCGGTGTGTGTTCTGAGAGGAGCAGGCTATTCGCTCCAGATCCACGTTAGCTCAGCAATGCCTAGTGATCTTGAGCAAACAGCATTTAGACGATTTAAGACTCCCTATGCCCGCGTAGCTGGAGAGGTCAGAGACTTGATACCTCCGTGCCCTCCGCCATGTTCGAGATAGCCTTCTTGTAATCCTCTTGTTTCAGCCTCCTGAGCCACAGGTTTACAGGTGTGCACCACCATGTCTCTCTTTTTTCATTGAATTAAAAATGTTTATTCACAGTATGATTTGTGGTTTTCTGTTGAAACTTGCAAGTGTGGGCTATTGTGTTATAAAATGGTTGAACCTAATTAAGCTTTCTGTTTTAATGGAGGTTTTCACCCTGCTCTGGCAGGGGAAAAGGAGAAATCCTACCTCATTATTATCAGATGGGATAGAAGTCCAGGTTTCCCAACTGGCCTCTGTTGACACCTAAGTTGGGGGGTGTTTTCATCATTTTTCTGGGTAACTTGGAGCTCTGGTTGCCTATTGTGATCTCCCTCCACTCATGCCCTGATGAAGGTAGACTTATTGTCACTGAGATAATGGTGCCTGTCTTAACTTTCCACTTCTGTGGCCGTACTTGTGCCGGTTGAGAGGTAGGTGCTCTTTCTTACTTCTAGTGGGGGCGAAAGTTCAGGTTTCTGGTGTGTCCTTTGCTGACATTGCAGGTACATGGCACTTCATAGTGCTCAATGAACATGAAAGTTCTCACTGTCTACTTGGTCCTCTGTACACTTCCCTCCAGATTATTGGGATACTTTGTTGTAGCCCGGCAGGGGTCAAGGCCTGGCCTCCTTACTTGGTCTTTGCTTCTGCCAATAGGGGTAGAGCTGTGTAGTTTTCTTTTCTTTTTCTGTAGTACTGGATAGAGTAGAATGTAGTTGTCTAAATTTTTTTCTATCTTGCTACAAGGCTTCCCCTTCCTTGTACCTCTAACCAGAGAGCAAAGTTTATTGTTTTTTTCCTGAAAACCAGCTTCTTTAGCTCCAAGTTGAGATACGTGGGAAACGAAGTTATGGATCTGAGCACTGTGTTTATTCTTACACCGTGAGGTTTTTAGCTGGACTGCCTGTCCATTTGATAATCTTCTTATGTAAATATATAACCTAGGACTTTGGGTTGTATTATTGGGTGAAATAGGGAAATACACAAATAACTACTCTATTTTCCTAGAAGCTGAAGTCTTTAAGTTTTAATATGTAGTATCAATTTTCATTTAGTTGTGGATATTTTCTACTTTCTCTTGGGACCTTTTCTTTAATTCACATTTAGAAATGTATTGTTTACTTTGTAAAGATACATAGCTTTTTAGTTATCTTTATGTATTGAGTTTTGGTTTAGTTGCATTGTAGTTAGTGAACACATTCTGTACAATTGTTTTTTTTAAACACTTATTTTTTATTTATTCATTTTTATGTGGTGCTGAGAATTGAACCCCGGGCCTCGCATGTGCTAGGTAAGCGCTCTACCACTGAACTACAACCCCAGCCCCCACATTCTGTACAATTCTGATCTTTTAACAGTTATTGAAGATTTTAAGATCCAGCTTGTGTTCCTTATTTATAGTGTTGTATATATGCTTCTGAGGAATGTATATTGTATAGTTATTTGGTACAGTTTCTTATATGTCATTTAGTCAGGATGGTTAATTTCATTGTTTAAATTGTATGTGTACTTACTGTTTTATCTTATTTGCTTTTTATATTAGCTACCAAGAGTAGTGACTAGATTCTCACCCTATACTTGTGAATTTATTGTAGTTCAAACAATGTATATAGTTAGTGGCTGTACTAAGTGTATGTAAATTTAAAATTATCAATTCTTTCTGGTGCATTAAACCTTTATTATTAAAACGACTTTTGTCACCTTTAGTAGTGTTTTTTTTTTTTTGCCTTAAAATCTTTTATCTGTTGCTAATATAGCTCTACCATCTGTCTTTTGATTAGTGTTTATGGTATATTTTTCCTTGAACCCTTCCTTACCCCTTATGTCTTAAGTATAAAAAACTCCTATAAAAGAGTACATATTGGGGCTGGGGTTATGGCTCAGTGGTAGCACACTTGCCTGGCATGTGTGAGGCACTGGGTTCGATTCTTAGTACCACATATAAATAAGGTAAAATTCTATCAACAACTAAAAAAAAATTTAAAAAAGAGTATATATTATCAAGCTTTGTTTTTTCCTTTAAATTTATCTTTTATTTGAGGTATTTATTCTGTGTATATTAATGCAATTACTGATGTTTGTTTAAATCTACTGTATTACTGTGTCTTATTTTCCTGTTGTTTTAAGTTCCTTCTTGTTATGGTTTAGATATAAGTTGCATCCCAAAAGCTCAATTCAAGAAAGTTCAGAGGTGAAATGATTGGGTTATGAGAGCCTTAACCTAATCAGTGCATTAATACACTGTTAGGGATTACCTGGGCAGTAACTGTAGGCATGTAGGATGTGGCTGGAGGAGATAGGTCACTGGGTTGTGGCTTTTGGGTATATATTTTCTTTTGTCCCTGGTGAGCAGAATGCTTTCTCTGCTTCCTGATTGTCAGGTCCTGAGCTGCTTTCCTTTGCCACATCTTTCTGCCATGATGTTTTGCATCACCTCTGTCTGACCCAGAGCAATGGAGCCAGTTGTCTGTGGACTGAGACCTCTGAAACTGTGAGCCCCAGATACACTTTACCTCTTATAAAATTGTTATTGTCAGGTATTTTGGTCACAGCAGCGAAAAAGCTGACTAAAATTATATTTCTTCCTTCTTGTTTTAGATCATTGGTTCTCAATAGACGGTGGGGATGATAGGTCACTTATGGTAACATGTGGAGACATTTTGACTTTCACAACAACTAGGGAGAGTGGTGTTACAGGCATCTTGTTGTTGAATATCTTAGGATGCACAAGACAGCCCTACAGCAAAGAATTATATTCTTTAAAATGCCAATTGTGCTGAGATTGAGAAACCTGCCTTGATTAATTCTATTTTTCTCTAACCTTTAGCATGTTTAATGGTTATCCTAGAGAAGGATTTGGCAGATGTTTATTATTAAGAATAAAAAGATAGTAAATATTTTAGACACTAGATCATCTGTAGTTCCTGTCATGTACTCTTTTTTCCCTTCTTTCTAACGCTCCCTTTTAATAGACTTATTATTTTTTAAAGCAGTTTTAGCTTCACAATAAAATTGAATGGAAAGTACAAATAATTCCTGTATAACCTGTCTCTACATATGCACAGCTTCCCCTGATATCAGTATTCTACACTAGAGTATTACATTGGTGTTATAGTTTGAATCTGGAATGTTCCCTAAAAACTTTTGTGTGGAAGGTTTGGTCTCCAGTTACTCTCTTTCCCTTTCTCCCTCCCTTATTTTTAAACCACCCCCACCCCCACTTTTCTGGCTTCCATGGGGTAAGCAGCTTTTTTCTGCCATGCCCTTCTGACATGATGTCCTGCCTTACCACAAGCCCAGAAACAATGGAGCTAAGTGACCATGGACTGAAACTGTGAGCCAAAAAAAACTTTCTTCCTTTTAGATTCATTTTTCTTGAGTTTATTGTCACAACAATGGAATGCTAACAAACATAATTGGTTATAATTGGTAGGATTAGATTGACATATTATTATTGACCAAAGTTCATAATTTACATTAGGGTTCACTTTTGGTGTCATGTGTGCTGTGGGTTTCAACAATCGTGTTTAGGCATGTATCTGCCATTATGTCATACAGTATAGTTTCACTACCCTAAAAATCCTTTGTGCTCCACCAATTTATCCTTCCCTTCCTCCCTCCCTCTCTTATAACTTCTGATTTTTAAAAATTGTTTCTGTAATTTTCTTTTTTTTAGAATATCATATAGTTCGACTCTTACTATATCTAGCTTTTCAGGCTGGCTTTCTTACTTAGTAATATGCATTTAAGGTTCCTCCATGTCTATTCATGAATCTATAGTTTATTCCTTTTTAGTGCTGAATATTTTATTGCATGGATTCACCATAGTTTATCAATTCACCTATAGAGGGACAAAAACTTCCCAGTTTTTGCAATTAGACTGAATATTTTATTGCATGGATGTACCATAGTTTTTCAATTCACCTATAGAGGGACAAAAACTTCCCAGTTTTTGCAGTTAGAATTAAAGTTGTTATAAAATTGTATGCAGGTTTTCATGTGTATATATGTTTTCAGTTCATATCAGTTCATTCAGCCTAAATTCCTAGGAACATGATTGCTAGGTCTTGTAATATGAGAGTGTTTAATTTTGTAAGAAACTGCCAAACTGTCTTCCAAAGTGACTGTTACCATTTTACATTTTCAATAGTAATGAACAAATTCCTCTTGCTCTGCATCTTTTTTTTTTTTAATAATGTTTTTTAGTTGTAGATGGACACAATACCTTTATTTTATTTGTTTTTATTTTTAGGTAGTGCCAGGGATCAAACCCAGTGCCTCATGCATGCTAGGCAAGCACTCTACTAATGAGCCACAACCCTGGCCCCTTCCTCCACATCTTCATCAACATTTGGTGTTGCCAGTGTTTTCAATTTTTCCCATTCTAAGAGCTTTGTCTGTGGTGTTAGTTTACAATTCTCTAATGACATATAATGTTGAGCGTCTTTTCAAACTATGATTATTTACCACCTGCATTTGTTCTTTGGTGAAGTTTTGGTTCAGGTCTTGCCCATTTTAAAATTTTGAAAAAAATTCATTTATTATTTTTTATTTCTTACGTTTTCTAGGGATTGAATCCAGGGGCACTCTGCCGCTGAGCTACATTCCCACCCCTTTTTATTTTTTATTCTGTGACAGAGTCTTGCTAAGTTGCTGAGACTGACTTTGAATTTACAATCCTCCTGCCTTAGCCTCCCAAGTTACTGGGATTACAGGTGCGTTCCACCAAACCTGGTGAGTTTTAAATTTTCTTCAGTGTTGAATTTTACGAATTCTTTGTTTATTTTGGATAATAGTCCTTTATCAGATGCATCTTTTGCAAATAATTTCTCCTAGTCTGTGGCTTGTCTTATTTTTTTGGTTGTATCTTTCACAGAGCAAAAGTTTTTCACATTCGTGGATCATGTGAATCTGTTTCTGGATTCTCACCTGTTCCTTTGATCTATATGGGATGAACTGACATCTTAATAATATTGAGTCTTCCTATCCATGAACATGGAATATCTCCATTTATTTACTTCTGATTTCTTTCATCAGAATTTTATATGTGTGTGTGTGTGTGTGTCTAAATGGTTTGTTTTTAATTTCAAATTCTGTTGTTCATTGTTGATATATAGGAAAGTGATTGATTGACTTCAGTATATTAACCTTGAATACCGCAGTTGTGCTGTAATGCTTATTAGTTGCAGGAGTTTTCTTCTTTTGTCTTTTTCTTCACTTATTTATTTTTGTCATTTTTTTAATTTTTTTATTTTTTTTATTTTTAATTTTTTATTGTGGGTTGTTCAAAACATTACAAATTTCTTGACATATCATATTCCACACTATTTTTGTCATTTTTCTTCAGATTTTCTATATGGAAGATGATGTCATCTGTGAAAAATACACTCACATTTCATTCTTCCTCATCTCTGTGCTTTTTATTGCTTATTGCATTAGCTAGGACTTCCAGAATGATGTAGAAAAGCAGTAATGAGGGAGGATATCCTTACCTTATTTCTGATATTAGTGGGGAAGCTTTGAGTGTCTCACTTGTTAAATGATAGCTGTAGGTTTTTTTGTAATTGTTATTTATCATGTTGAGAAAGTTCTCCTCTATTCCTACTTTTCTGATGATTTTTATTACATGTGGATATTGGATTTTGTCACATACTTTTTGTGTGTTTGATATGATCACATGAGTTAATCTGTTGATGTAATGGATTGCATTAATTGATTTTTAAATGTGGAACTGACTTTGCACACCTGGGATAAATCCTGCTTAGTTGTGGTGAATAATTTTTTTTTTATACATTATTGGGTTTGGTTTGCTACTATTTTGTTAAGAATTTTTTGTGTTTGTTTTCATGAGTGATACTGGTCTATAGATTTCTTGTACCTTTTCCTGATTTTGGTGTTAGGGTCATACTGCTGTTGTAGAATGAGTTCAGAAGCATTCCCTTTTCTATATTCTGAAAAGGATAATGGAGTTGGTATAATTCCTTCCAAAATCTTTGGTAAATTTATTGGCAAGCCCATCTGGGCTTGGTGCTTTCTGTTTTAAATGGTTATTAATTATTGACTCAGTTTCTTTAACATATATAGACTTAGTTTGTCTATTTTTTCTTCTGTAAGTTTTTGCATATTGTCTTTCAAATAAATGGTCCATTTTATTTAATTACTAAATTTGTAGTCATGGAATTATTCATTGTATTTCTTTCTTTTTTTTTAAAGAGGTTTTTGGGGGCCCTGGGTGGAATGTTATGGTTTGAATTATGTGATGTCTCCCTAAAGGTCATGTGTAAGTTGATGCAAGAATGTTCAGAGGTTAGGTGATTAGGTTATGAGAGCTCTAACCTAATTCATGAGGTTAGGTTGCTCATGGATTAACCGGGTAGGTAACTGTAGGCAGGTAGGGTGTGACTGGAAGAAGTAGGTCAGTGTGCCTTTTAGGTTTTATATTTTGTCCCTGGTGCCTAGAGCTGTCTCTGCTGCCTGCCAGCCTTGTCCTGAGCAGCTTTCCTCCACCACACCCTTATGTTATGGTGTTCTGCCTTACCTTTGCCCAGGAGCTATGGAATCATCCTACCATTGATTGAACCTCTAAAACCATGAGCCAAAATAAAGCCTTCCTCCTTTTAAGAAAACCAAACCAAACAAAAATTATGGGATTTCTAGTGATGTCTCCTCTAATTTCTAACATTAATAATTTGTGTTCTTTCCTTTTTTCTTAGCCAAGCTAGAATTCTATCTTTTTGAAGAATCAGCTCCAGGTTTCATTGGTTTTCTTTTTTCTCTGTTGACTTCCTTTTCTCAGTTTATAATATAATTTTCATCATTTTTCTTTTGTATTTGACGTTAATATGCTTTTCTTCTGTTCTTAGACTTTGCTTTTCTTTTTCTAGCTTCCTAAGAGACTTAGATGATTAATTTTGATTATTTTATTCAAAACTTAAATTCCTCTCTTAAATGCTGTTTTCACTGCATCCCACAAATTTGATAAGTTGTGTATTCATTTAGTTAAAATACTCTAAAATATCTCTTGTAATTTTTTCTTTGACCTGTGTGTTATTTAGAAGCATATTGCTTAATCTCCAGTTATTTTCAGATTTCCAGGTATCTTTTTGTTGTTGATGGTTAGTATAATTCCATTGTGTTCTTAGAATCAACACTGTATGATTACCATTTTTAAAAACTTGTGTTTTATGGCCTAGAATGTGTTCTGTTTTAGTGAATGTTCCATGTATGCTTGAGAAGAATATATCTTCCATTGTTGTTGGAGAAATAGTCTGTAAATGTCCATTTTATTAAGTTGGATGGTGGTATTGTTTAGTTTCACTGAGTAATTGCAGATATTTTGCCTAATGAATTTGTCCATTTCTTTTTTTTTTTAAAGATAGTGTTTTTAATTTTGTTTTTTTAGTTGTAAATGGACATAATATCAAACCCAGTGCTCCACCTCTGAGCCACAACCCTAGCCCCAAATTTGTTCATTTCTAACTGGTATTGTTGAAGTATAAAACTATTAATAGTGGATTAATCTATTCATCCTTGCAGCTCTGTCAGTTTTTGCCTCGTGATGCTATGTTGTTAGGCAGTATTTCTCTTATCCCTAAGACTTTCCTTGCTCTGAAGTATTTTCTGTTCAAAAAAAAAATTTTTTTTTTTTTTAAGTACTGGAGATTGAACCCATCCATGCTAGGCAAGTGCTCTACCACTGAATCTCCAGCCCTTTATATATATATATATATATATATATTTTTTTTTTTTTTTTTTTTTTTTT
>NW_025999853.1:16166480-16234915 GCF_001458135.2 Marmota marmota marmota
ACTGAATCTCCAGCCCTTTATATATATATATATATATATATTATTTTTTTTTTTTTTTTTTTTTTTTTGGAGAAAGGGTTTGGCTAAATTACCTAGGTTGGCCTTGAATTTGTGATCCTTCTGCCTTAGCCTCTTGAGTGACTGGGATTATAGACATGTGTCATTGCACTCAGCTCAAAATTGTCTAAATTGGCTTGTGTTGCTATAAGAAAAATATTATATAGACTGGGTGGCTTATACACAAGAGAGATTTATTTCTCATTGTTCTGAAGGCTGGGAAGTCTAAGATTAAGATTTTGGCAAACCTTGATGGTGAGTGTCTGGTGAATGCCTATCTACTGGTTCATAAGTAGTTATCTTTTTTTATTGTCTTCTCATACAGCAGGAGGGCCAGGGGAGCTTTCTTAGGACTCTTTCATAAGGGCAATAATCCTGTAATGAAGTTTCAGTCCCCATGACTTAATCACCCCCACATAGACCTCGCCTTCTAATAGTGTTATTTTGATGCTAAGCCTTCAGCATATAAACTTGGGAGGTATATAGGTGATGAGCCCATTGCTTTCTTCCTTTCCTTTTTCTTCCCTTTTCTTCCATTGCTTTCCCTTCACCCAGGGGCTTACACATGCTAGGCAAGGATTCCTCAGTCCTTTATAAAATTTTATTTTGGTACAGGGTCTTGCTGAGTTGCCTAGGCTGGCCTCAAACTCAGGATCCTCCTGCTTCAACTTCCTGAGTATCTGGAATTACAGAAATGCACAACCAAGTCTGACTGCTGCTGATATATCTTTGTCTATTTAGTTTTAGTACATGTGTGTCTTTATATTTAAAGTGGGTTTCCTGTAGACAGCATGTACTTAGTTGGGTCCTATTATCATTATTATTACTACTTTGTTTTTCTTAGTGTGTTACAGTTTTACATGATTGTGGGGTTCACTTTGACATTCACGAATGTATATAAGATAATTTGCTCCATTTCAATCCCCAGTACTGCACTTGACCCCCATTCCTCTAATTTATTGTTCTTCCTTTTTATTTAGTTTTTAAATTGGTAAATAAAAGTGGAATTAATTTTGATATAGTCATACAGGCACATAGAATAATTTGGTCAGTTTTATTCTACAGTTGCAGTTAGTTTCTCCCCTTTGCCATCCTTCTTTGCTTCCCACAACCTCCTTCCTCCACTCCAGTTTTCCTGTATATTTTCATGAGATTTCTCCCCCCTTTAAAAAAAATCCTAATTTCTCTCTAGCTTTTACACATGAGAAAACATTCTACACTTGACTTTCTGAGTCTGTCTTATTTCACTTAGCGTGATGTTCTCCACTTGAATCCATTTATCAGAAAATGACATAATTTCATTCTTCATGATTGAGTAAAATTGCACCACCTTTTCTTTATCCATTCATCTATTTACAAGCATCTAGGCTGGTTCTATAACTTGGCTTTTATGAATAGCTATAAACATTGGTATGCACATATTACTATAGCGTGCCGATATTAGTTCTTTTGGATAAATACTAAGGAGTGGGATAGCTAGGTCTTGTGTTTGCTCCACTCTGCAATCTCTTTCTTTAATTTAGTATATTGAGACCATTGACATTTAAAGCAATTATTGACATAGCTGAATTAATGTTGCCACATTTGCCACCGTTTTCAGTTGGTTGTCCTTATACTTTGTTAGTGTTTTTCTTCTATTTCATGCCTATACATATATGCTGTGTGTGTGTTTATAGGCTTATACACACACACAACACACACATACAACCATGATACAAAAGACAGGAGGAATAAGGATTATTTTGTTAAGGTACTTATGTAGTATAGTAAGTGACAACAATGATAAAAGGCATAAGAGGGAAGAATTCAAATTATTTTGTTGGTAAGGTCCTTATGTTATATACTTTCATAAGTTGTAGTTAGAAGGGAAGTGTTCTGTAAGTTGTATGATTAGATCTTAGTCTTTTGGGGAACCTTTGCTCCTTGACTGTGAACTTTATTAGTGACTTTCAATTTGCACATACTCTCCCTTAAGTGAGAGAGGCTAATAAGAAGGTGCTAGATTTGAGAATTTCTGCTTCTGCAGGTTACTTAGGTTCTGTTTAAACCCCAGCAGATCGGGCTGTAGTTAAACAGTATCTCTTGAGGGAAGAAATAATGTTAAGATCAGAATGTTCTAAAGATTTCAAATAGTTGTATTTCCCTTCCCTTTTCTATGAGGAGGCTTTTCTCTGTTATTCATTGTGAGAACCTGGTTAGCTTCAGGAAATAAAATTTTAAAAAGTGTGGGAGCACATGTAACTGGCTACCTGTGTAGTTTTTTAACTCTTGAGAATTGACTACAGTGACCTTTCAGCATTTGGTCAGTTATAGTTTAGGTTTTCCTACCCCTGCCTGGGAAGATTTTAGCTTGTGTGTTTCTGCCTTAATATGTTGTTGTGATTTTCTATATTAGCCTGTCAGTCTCTCCAGTTTTGGAGGTATTAGTTTGTCTTGTGACCTCATCTCTTTTTGGATCTAAGAGAGTTGTTGCCAGGCACAGTGGCACATGCCTATAAACCCAGAGGTAGGGGAGGCTTAGGCAGGAGGACTGCAAGTTCAAAGCCAGCCTCAGCAACTTAGGCCCTAAAGCAACCTAGTGAGGCCCTGCCTCAAAATAATAACTATAAAAAAAGGGCTGGGGATGTGGCTCAGTGATAAAGTGCTTCTAGGTTTAATTCCTGGTCCCAAAATTAAACAAATTAATAAAAACAGATGAGTTGTTGATTTTTCAGTTTGCTCAGTTTTCTTTTTGTTTGGATGGGGTGGCAATCTTTAAGCCTCCTCTTACATGCAGACTGAAACTAGAAATTGGAGAATTTTTTTTTTTTTTAATCAAGAATGGGTGATATGGGGGCTGGAGTTGTGGCTCAGTGGTAGAGCACTCACCTAGCATGTGTGAAGCCCTAGGTTCTATCCTTAGCACCACATGAAAAATAAAGGTACTATGTCCATCTATAACAGGAAGGAAGGAAGGGAGGAAGGGAGGGGTGATATGCCCTTTCCTCTGACTGGCAGCATGGAGACTATACAATGCCTAGAGGTGCTGTAAAAGATGTAAGTTTGTGGGAGTTTTTCAGACCTCTAGCAGCCTTCCTTAAAATGTCCAGGAAGTTGAAAATCTCTGAAAGGGTGGATGTGGTCAAGCAAGCCAAGCATAAAGAGCTTGTACCCTTTGGTGAGAACTTGTTCTGCTTGTGAACTGCTTTCATGGTGGAGCACCTGTATCCCCACGGGGATGCTGGAGCTGGTTCTCATGACTAAGATCTGTAAGAGATATCAGAGAAATGGTATCATGACCAACTTCGTCAGCAAAGTCTCTGAGAGTGCAGCTGGCTAGGTCCTCCAAGCTCTTGGGAGACTGAAAATGGTAGAAAAAGACCAAGATGGGGGTTGCAAACTGACACTCCAGAAACAGATCTGCACAAAATCACCAGATAGGTGACAGCTACCAACAAGAATCATTAGAACAAATGATATTGGATTTTTTTAAAAAGCAATCTGAGGCCTAGTCTAATATCTTTCTTCGTAATTGCCCTTAGTCCTAAGAGGCAGGTCTTAAAGTTTCTAGCCCAAACAAATGGTGTTTACCAGGGCTTTCCCACTCACTGCTGTTTCTCGGTGTGTGTTTGAATTTGAAGGCTGTCAGAAGTTATTCAGTTTCCTATTTACCTGCTTTGGATCTGGCAGGTGCCTCCAAATACCAAACCAGTTTCATTTTTTTGTATCTTCATTCTTTCCTGGCCCATCTCAGTAAATATTTACTCTTGTTTTCCAGTACCTGCAAGCAGATGTTTAAAATATATATTCAGCTTTTCTTATTGTCCTGAGTGGGAGACTTAAATCAAATTGTCTAATCCTCTGTTGTTAGAAGATTTTCTCTAGATTTTTTGGTATGAGAGAGAGTACATTTTTCATAGTATTCAAGATAATTGAGTTAAATTTTTTGTGTTGTCTGCTGAAAACCTCCTTATAATTAGTATAGAAAATAGTTATTTCTTTGTAACCCTGAATATAGAATGGCTGAACTACTTTTCAAAGCCAGAAAAAGAATTTTCTTTGAGACCGTTTTATCTGACACTAGATATCTATTTGGAGGACTAATGTAAATATTTCCCAAGATTACCATTGAGTAATTGATGAATACCCAAACTGGAGAACTGAAAATGTTGTATGTATTTTTTTGTACATAATATTTAACAGGTTCAGAATTAATTCTGACTTAGGTAAGATTTGCACAAATATGCGAATAGTTTTCTGTAATTCTTTTTTTTTTTTTTTTAAAGAGAGTGAGAGAGAGGTAGAGAGAGAGAGAGAATTTCAACATTTATTTTTTAGTATTTGGCGGACACAACATCTTTGTATGTGGTGCTGAGAATCGAACCCGGGCCGCACGCATGCCAGGCGAGCGCGCTACCGTTTGAGCCACATCCCCAGCCCTTCTGTAATTCTTAAGTGTCCATAGAAGACAAAATTTGGAAACAGTCTGTTGGCAAATATAGCCCAGGGCCTCATACCTTTTGAATCAGAAAGTTCTTTCCATGTACCTGTTATATTTAAAGCTATTCATATTTAGTCATCCTAGAAATAGAGAACAGTTAATGACTATAGCCCATGTTTGGTCTATTGTTATAGTGTAGTGTTCACAACCCCCCCAAAATATGCTTAAACAAAAGTATGATGTGAATATTTGTTCTGGGGTAGTAAATGGGCCCTTTTACCTGGATATTTTTGGCAGATGGTAGCAAATGAGACTGAAGGTAGATTGGGGCTAATTGTGTAGGACCCTAATAGGTTAGTATGTTTTGACTTTTTCTCAGGAGCTTTTGAGTGAGAGTGAGAAGGCGGATACGAATTTTTTGTATATTAACTTAGTAATACTTTGTCATTTAGTCTGGAGAAGAAAAATATACTGAAAGCAGGGATTACAAAAAGTTCTTAATAGTCAGTAGTGATGGTGTACACTTGTGATCCCAGCTGTTCTGGAGGCTGAGGCAGGAGGATCGCAAATTCAAGGCCAGCCTGGGCAAGACCCTGTCTCAAAATGAAATTTTAAAAAGGACAGTGGTAAATGCTTGCTTAGTTTGTGAGAGGCCCTGGGTTCAATCCCCAATACTGTAAAACAAACAAAAGCTCTAGTAAGGTAAGAAAAGTCTGATTTTTTTATAGTAAAAAGGAATGACAAGAAAGGGGTGCACTTTGCATTTTAAAGTTGAGTATTGATGTTTATACATAAGAACTTAAGAGAGTAAAGCAGAGAAGGTTCTCAGGTTGTAAGTATGGATTAAAGGTAGCATAATATGGGTATCAATACCAGAAGCTGGTAAGTCAGAGGTTGAAGGTAGATTGAAAACAAGAATGATGAATTTGTGTAATAAGAGTTGTTAATTTTATAACATTATGTAAGGGACTATTCAATAAACATGAGATTATTTTGGAAATGTGTTGATTTGATCATCTGAGCAATTTTTTATGATTATTAAAATGTAAATTTTAATAATCATATTATTAAAAGATATGGGCACATATCTTTTAATAATAAAGATAGTGGGCACAATATCTTTATTTCATTCATTTATTTTATGTGGTGCCTGGGATTGAACCCAGTGTCCACACATGTGAGGCAAGTGCTTCATCACTAAGCCACAATCCTGGCCTCTTCATCACTAAGCCACAATGCTGGCCCCTTAAAATGTATATTTAATAATAAAAAGCTATATGTTGTATTGTGAGTAGGGAGTACTACAATATTGCTTCAGAATTTACTGCTATTGTTGGTGCATATTATTATTATTATTATTATTATTATTTTAAAGTATTTTTTAGTTGTAGATAGACACCTTTATTTTATTTATTTATTTTTATGTGTTGTTGAGGATTGAACCCAGTGTCTCACATGTGCTAGGCAAGCACTTTACCACTGAACCACAACCCCGGTCCTATTTGGCTCTTTTGTGTATATGTAAACATATCTGTGTGTATTATTCATATTATTTTCTTTGTTATGCAGTGAGGAAGATCTAACTTATCATTTTTAGTTTGTAATTCAGGTAGATTACTTTATCCATGGATATTCTGATTTTTCATTTTTTAAAAATTAAAAATAACATTGTAAAAGAGTATTGTGTATTATCTTTGGTACTTTGTTCAACTATTTTTATAGAATAAATCCCTAGAATTAGGCAAGAGGAAGTAAGCAGATTTATCATTTTAATACCAGTAACTTTCTAGAAAGATTAGTATTGAGTCTTGTGTACATGTGTGCAAATTAATAATGTGATTTTTTATTTTTAGACATGTGTTTGAGTGGGGGACCTTCAAGTAATGTGTGATAGTATATTCCCCTTTGGTGGTCATTAAAATTAATGTACAGGAAGGCCATGGAATTTTAGGCATTGTTTCTACATACTTTTGGCATGGAAAATATAACCCATATTTTAGTTCATTGGGAAACTATAACCCAATACCATTGGCTGGTGGCTTTAAGAGTAGAAATTTATTTCTTACAGTTCCAAAGACTATGAAGTCCCAAAGATCAGGGTGCCAGCAGATTTGGTGTCTAATGAGGCCTCACTTCTTGGTTTGCAGATAGCTGTCATAAGTCCTCAAATGGTGGAGATAGCAAGCTATAGTTCTGTTTTTCTTTTCTTTTTCTTGTTACTGGGATTTGAACCTAGGGATGCTTTACCACTGAGCTATATCCCCAGCCCTTTTTATTTATTTATTTTTTTGAGACAGGGTCTTGCTAAATTGTGAAGGGTAGCCTCAAACTTGGGATCCTCCTGTCTCAGCCCCTCAAGCCTCTGGGATCACAGGGGCTGTGTCACCAGCCTGGCTCTAGTTTTTCTCTTTTCTTATTAGAACACTACCCATCATAAGGCTCTACCCTCAAGACATTATGTAAACCTAATTACTTCCCAAAGAACCCTAGCTTCTAATATTGTCACATTGGAGATTAGGGCTTTAACATTTGAATCTGTGTAGGACAAGATATACAGTCTAAGGCAAGGACTATATATATATTTAATAGGAACTAGAATTAGAGATGAGGTTAGTAATTGAGGGATATGCTATCAGGAAAATATATATTTCCATGTCTATATAATATATATATATATATATATATATATATATATATATATATATATATATATAATGAATGATTAATGATGTTGATTATAGAACTACACTTTTCTTAGTTATTTATAATAAGAACACTTTTTCATCATTTTTAAGTCTAATGTAGTAAACACATGGTTACTATCATAAAGAAGCTGGGGTGTCGCTCAGTGGTGGAGAACTTGCCTAGCATGCTTGAAGCTCAGGTTTCAATCCCCAGCACTGAAAAAGAAAAAAAGAAAAAAAGAAAACCTTCATACTACTGGGTCAGTGCTTTTGGGGGTAGGTGAAGTGATTTAATTTCCTCCTCTTAGCACAGTACATAACACCTAGGAACTGATTAATATTTATGTGTTGATTGATTTCTGATCTGAATCCGCAGCCTGAATGCAGTTTGTGTTGTGTCAAAGAGCCTTTATAGCATTAAACACAGATATTGTCACTTGTAGACAGAGTCTTTGATTCTCCCCAGTCACTTAGCAAGTTCCAGATAGTTTTCCCTCTGATTTAGGAATGTGCATTTTGTACTAGTATCCACCCTTGAAGTTTTTAGCACAATGGTTTCAGGAAACATGACTCTGGTTTGTGAATTTAGGAGTACCTAAACTGGAAAAGTCCATAGTTCTGATATAGTTAGGTTAGTGCTAGAAGATCAGACTCTCAAAGTTGAAGACACAAGGTAAATTACTTAAATTTAGAGATGGGTATTATAGATAGCCAAAGAATCTTTGTGTGGAAGTAAAGAAAACATGATTACACTTTATTCTTGTACTTTATTTTGTGAACAATTGAAAAATTTGAAAACTGGGTTTTGTTATAAAAACGATAAGGAAAATAATAAATGACAAAAGAAAAGTAAAACCAAATGACGTTCAAATTCACTGATCACTAACCAAAGTTATTTCTCTGTGCAGGTATAATTTGGTTTCCTGAGATTCTGTCTTAGCAAGAAAGAAGTGGGAAATACTCTTCAAAAAAGAAGTAAAATCACAATAAAGTCACAATTTATTATTATATGGTTGTCAGCTTATTTACCAATATGGACACTTTTCCCAACATTTTTCCAACTGGTGGAGACACTGGACTAAATTCTGAATCTGAGTTCCAAAAAATGTTAATTGATGAAAGGTTACGATGTGACCATCATAAAACTAATTATCAGACTCTCAAAGTTGAACACACAAGGTAAATTACTTAAAATTAGAGGTGGGTATCATGAGATTGTTAAAAAAGTTATTGGCTAAATGTTTGCTCTGGAACTGTAGTATAATTTTATTATTTTGCAGTGTATTCATTCAACACTTTCAATGTAGTAAAATTTTACTTTAAAATTACTTTGTTCAAAGCAATGATATCAAGTGGGTTGGGTTTATAAAATCTTATTTTCAAAATAGCAAGACATAGAATTACCCAGGTGGCTAAATATCTTTTTCCCTCTGATTATAAAGTTGCGTTCGGATACTACAGTGTTAATAAAGTAATGCAGTTAGAGAACAAAGGACATACTTAAAATTGAATTTTTTTAATGTTTTTTTAAATCAGATTGCAGGGTGAGTACATAAAATCACAAAATGAACTCAAGCGCTTGTTAAATGAAAAGGAAACAAACCAGGAAAAATTCCAGCTACTGCTTGAAGAGCTAAAAGGGGAATTAGTAGAGAAAACTAAAGATTTAGAAGAAATAAAACTGCAGGTAAGAAAATATATTTGAGTTTGTATAAAACTAGTCAGATAGGGGAAGTAAGTAGTTTTGATAAATGTGTTAAATTGCATCTTTTTCATTTTTATTTTTGGCAGTACTGGGAGGTCAAACCTAGGGACTTGTACATGCTAGGGAAGTATGCTCTACCAATGAGCTCTGCATCTCCAGCTCTGTCTCTTTATCTTTAGTGATTTTTTTCTCTGCTATATTTCCAGCTGCTATAATTTAATCTTCTTTTACGTGTTCTAGAATATTAGCTATCATGAAAGGGAAACCATGAAACAAACTTATGTAAATTAGTACTATATTACCTACTCTGAAATATTTCAACATTCAGAATAATTAGGGAAAAGGCCAGTTTGAGTTGATTAAAATTCAGAATTAAAGAATTTCTTTCAAAAGATGTTACTAGTTTTTGTGTGTTTATTACAACTGAAACTAAAGTAAAAATGATTGATGGTTATTTTTTATCATTTTGTTACTGGGGATTGAAACCCCCAGAGGTGCTTACCCGTTGAGCCACATCCCCAGCCCTTTTTATTTATTTTTTATTTTGAGACAGAGTCTTTCTAAATTGCTGAGAGCCTCGCTAAGGTGCTGAAGTTGGTTTTGAGCTTGTAGCCCTCCTGCCTCAGCCTCCTGAGGTTGCTGGGATTATAGATGTGCACTACTGAGCCTTATTTGATAGTTATTTTTAAGGAGTTTCTTAAAAGAGATTGTAAAAACAATATGTATGCACAATTTATGTGCACATTGTAATGGGTTTTTGAAGTAAAAGACAATTGATACAAAAATACTAAACTACTGTTTCTTGGGTATTTTTTACACTGGTCATTTTTCATGTGCCTCCAAACTAAAAAAAGGCTTAGTAGTCAAGCTTACCAGTCAAGCTTAGTAGCTTTTTTGTTTTTTAATATTTATTTTTTTAAGTGTAGATGGATACAACACAATGTTTTTTTTTTTTTTATGTGGTTCTGAGAATCGAACCCGGGGCCCGCCCGTGCCAGGGGAGCACTCTACCTCTGAGCCACAATCCCAGCCCAAGCTTAGTAGTTTTAAATTAATCAAATATGAATGAATGATATTTTCCTGTATCTCTTTACTTTCTGAATAGCATCAGCAAACAATGGTATGAATAATAAGATTATTAATACCAAAGTCATAAGTTCATAGAGTAAGAAGGTAATTTTTTAAGTTATCTAATCTGGCATGTCATCCAGCATAGATTTCCTTGACAGCAGCCTTAGCAGTTTATCATTCAGAATCTTCAAGTCTTCTGCTGTTGGGAATACCACTAAGGTTTGGTTTGGGGAAGGAGAATGCTTGGGCTAGAATCTACATCATGATCAGCTTCATTTCTAGATATATTTGGAACATTTAAACAAAGTAAAAACCTCAGAGATGTGAGTGAAAGGGGGCAATGTAAATATGAGCCAGTAGAATCAGTGAATTAATTTGTTTTATGAATATTCAGAGGCTCAATTTAGCTATTTGCTTTAAGGGATGCTTGCAATTTGTGCAAATTATAAGTGAAGAAAACTTCAACAGTAAGATCATTAAGAAATATTTCAGTGAAAATTTATGAAAGGTGATTATCTTAAAAATAATCATGTATTATCTAATTGCAAAAAATGCCTTGTCCAAGATTTAATGTTGTCACTGACTTTTATAGAAAATAAATTGAAAAGAAATTTATTTAAAGAGCATTTCTGCATAGTGAATGGGAATAATCATACCAAGCTCATAGGATAATTGTAAAGATCCAATAAGAGATTGCATAGAAGGTTGCCACTACTGTGCTTTGATGTAGTTAGTGATCAATATGTGTTAGCTATTATTGTTACAGGCTGAATATTTCTTTTCTGCAATGCGTGGAACCAAAAGTATTTCAGATTTTGGAGTTTTAAAATTTTTTCAGTTATTTGCATTGACTTCACTGGATGAGCATTCCTAGTCTGTAAATCTGAAATCCCAAATCCGGAATTCTTTGAACATCTTGGAGCATTTCAGATTTTACATTTTTGAATTAGGAATACTTAACTAGTATGTTGTTATTGTGTGCTAATGGCAAAATCTTTTTCTAACACGAGAAATCATTGATATGTATTTGTTTAAAACTAAAAAAAGTTACCATAAATGTATATGTTGTTTTTGTGCCAGGCCATCAAAAATGTATAACCCATGTTTTCCTATTTTGTTTTGGTTACTAAGATGCTCATATCAAAATTTATTACTTAGTTTCACTACTTAATATATTAAGAATTTTTGGCACAGTATTTGCCCTCTTAAATGAAAAAATACTTTGAAAACATTTTTTGTTACTATTTGGCCACTTTATGTTACTATTACTGCAGGTGTTAGAGTATTAAAGGTTTGTTTATGTAGGTAATGATACCTAGGTTATAAGACAAGTAGTTGCAGTGCTTCTTTGAAAGTCTTAAATATGGGAGAGTTTCTCCTAAAATAGAATGGAGAAAATCCTATAATGTCTTTGGTTTGTGTATGTTTGGGTCTGGGCAAAGAAGAGATTTTTATTATGTGCTTAATTTTAATGATTCTAGGAATATATAAAAAAATCTTAGAGATTCTTTATTAGAGACCTCAAGGATCAGAAGACTTCTAAACCTTTGTTTGCTATTAGGTGATCTAGGCCAGTGCTGCACATCACTGTAAAATTTAAAGCACTGTTTCCAAGAGGTATCTATGACATAATTAAACATGTTTAAGGAGCTATATGGGTATTGCATAGCTGCATCGCTGCACAGGGTAGCGAGCACAGGTCAGCTGACTTTCTGCTTACTTTGCCCTGTGCCTTCTACAAATTGTCAGCAAAGTTTGCAGGAGATCATTTGCCTCCACAGGACAAACCCCTTCTTACTGTTTGTTTTATATTTGTTCCATGTATTCTTTGTTTCCCTTTTCATGTTTTATTTAATCTTTTTTTGTTGCTTATGACTCTACTCTCTTTGCTGGCTTATTGGCATCAGCTGTTTGTGTTGCTTTAAATATTGCATTAGCCTTAACATATACCATCTTTTAGTTTAGGATTTATAAAATATAATTTATCTCTGCCAATCCCAACCATAAACCCCATACTAGATTATTATTTTTGTTTAAAATGCCATTATCTTTAAAACAGTTTTAAATAATAATAAAAATCATATATTTACCCATGTAGTTGTGGATTTCAGTGCTTTTCATTTCTTCATATATCCATATTTCCATCTAGTACTTTAAAAAATTTTTTTCCTGTGTTTTAAGGACTTTAACATTTCTTACAGCAGTGTGGCTCTGCTGGTGAGAATATTTTTCAGCTTTTTATTTTTATGTTTTTACATCAGAAAAGGGTTTTGTGTGTGTGTGTGTGTGTGTATGTGTGTGTGTGTTTGCATGCGTGCGCACGCTGAGAATTGAACTCAGGGACATATAACCACTGAACCACATTCCCAGCCCTTTTTTGTATAATATTTAGAGACAGGATCTCACTGAGTTGCTTAGCACCTTGTTGCTGAGGCTGGCTTTGAACTCACGATCCTCCTGCTTCAGCCTCTCAAGCTGGGATTACAGGTGTGCACCACTGCACCTGGCTGAAAAAGTTTGTTTTATAAATTTTCACTGAATATTATATTCTAAGTTAACAGATTTTTCCCTCCAGTATCTTAAAGATGTTACTCTATTGTCCTCTCATTATGTTGTTTCACTGTTCTTTAGTTTGGTTTGTACCTAAGCTTTGGCTTCCTTCTTCCTTTGGTGCATCATTCTTTCTATCCAAAATATCTTTTTTCTTTGTCTTTACCTGTTGGGTAAAGCTTCCATTGCCTACTTTATTTGTATGTATGAGGTATTTTTCATTTCAGAATTTGATTACTTAGGGAAAAAAAAATGAGCTTCAGGTGGGTCTTTGTGATCTTTAGAAAGTTATTTAGATTTTAGGGTGCCTCATTGAAGCTACATAGTGGGATTGTTGTGGGGCTTAAATAAATTAATGCAGGTAAGATGCTTAGAGTAGTGTGGTATGTACATTATAGTACATTGCACAATGCTTTTGGTTTAGTGGACTTTAATAGTAAAATGTAATATTTTAAGTAAAATGTATGGAATATTGATAATTAAATAAAGTAAATTGAGCATTTTCATTTTCATAGAAATTTACATAACTCCAGGCTAGATTTTTTTTTTTTTTGGTGGTTCTGGGGATTGACCCCATGGCCTCATGCATGTTAGGCAAGCGCTCTCACACTGAGCTACGACATCCCCAGTCCTAGATTAATTTTATAACCAGTATTTGGGCATTCATGAAGTAATAATTGAGTGATTTCTATGTAGTAGGCATTGGTGGGAAGTGTCTGCAAATACAGTGAGGAATAGACAAACTGTGTTTGCTTATATGAACTTTATATAAATATTTAATCATTCATCGAAATATGAGTTTTATAAGAGTATGAGAGAGGAGAGCCTAAATTAGTTTTGCTGGTCAGAAAAAAAATTAGCTGTTTCTGACTGAAAGTAAGTCTGAAGAATTCTCTTGGTATAATAAAGTTTTATACCTTTATTAAGTTTATATATGTTAATTATTAATAGCTATTATAATTCAATTATTATAATAATTTATTAAATTATGCCATAAGCCTTTGTATCCAAACCAAGCCTTAGTTGCCAACATGGTTGTTCTTAATAATTACAGTATTAATCAGTGATTGTCTTTACCTCATATTAATGAAATTTTTGACATCTGGGAGAACCTTAAATTGAGATTCTAAAAGTATTTTTTTCAAATAATGGTTCTATTTATGCAGTGATTGTGGTAAAATAGCTGCATTTTGAAAATATCTATGAATTGAATTCCATTGCCATAATTAGAAGGAGAGACTTGAAATTTGGAGAATTCTTTCAGTATTTGTAATTTCATATTTATAATTCTCTCTCTACATATTAGGTTTTAACACCACAAAAATTGGAATTGTTAAGAGCCCAAATACAACAAGAATTAGAAACTCCAATGAGAGAACGTTTACGGAATCTGGATGAAGTAAGTAATTATGTAGATGAACTATTCATTTATCTTCATGTGATTATGAAAGTTGATGAAAAGCATCCTTCCTTTACTCAAAATCTCTTCAGTGGCTTCCCTTTAAAGAGTCCATATTGTGGCCTCTAAGGCTTCACAGGATTGCAGTGCATTATTTCTCTAGCCTCGTTTCCTCCATCCTAATTGGCCTCTTGATGTTTCTTTGGCACTCTAAAAGTGGTGAAGTTCAAGAGCCATTGCTGTAGCATTATTTCTGCTTTGAATATTCATCCTCCAGATTTATCTTGGCTAACTTCTTCATCTCTTGCAAGTCTCTGTTTAAAATGTTACTTTTGTCACTGAGGCCTACTTGACTTCCCCCTCATCTTTCCCCATTTAATATTGCAATCTGCTTTCCCCATCACTACTTAAATCTTTGGATCCCCCTTACCTTGCTGTATTTTTAATCTTTTCTCAAGTACCTTCTACCTTCTAACATGCTAACTGATTTATTTATTGTGCTTATTTTCTGTTAGCACCTTTAGAATGGAAGTTGCACAAGAGGAAGAACTTCTGTATTTATTTTGTTCATTATTTCAAGTTCCTAGAATAGTTCGTGACATACAGTATATAGGTGCTCAATTAGTTTTTTTCCCCAATGAAGGAATGCATTTCATGCACTTCAGAAAGGAAAATATTTGTTAGTTGTCCTTCAGGTTGAGACTGGTCTCCTTTTATAAAGTATTGGTATGATATGATTAAATGTTTAATAAAAGGAAGAGGAAAAGACTACAGATATTAAGTAGATTTGGTACTGTGCTAGACATTTTGTACTATACCTTTTTAAACAAATATATTTAGGCCTTATATGTACAAATGATCATTGTCCCCTTTCAAGTGGACCCCTTTGGGAGATTATAGTCTAGTGATATACCATTACATGGAATGGTCGTGGAATCCTCTTTTATAATGGTTTATTGGCTTGATACTATGATCTTTTGAATATATTGCTAGTGGCAGTATTCTGGTTTGAGAATAGATTTAATTTTTGGAAATAAAATCACTCAAACTTAAGGTAGTTGATAAAGTAAAAAGAGGTTTTTAAAATCAAAACAAATTATCTGTAATATCATGAAACCCATTTTCTTGGCTTGTCAACTGGCTTAGGAACCTTTCAACTAAAGATGTACAGTGATAAAAACAAAAACAAAAAATTTACAGCAAGGCTGATTGATATTTCGAGAGATATTTTCCCTCATTACCTAGTTTCTTAATACTTCTTGAAATAATGTCTCTTGCATCTTTCTGCTATTTTGCCTGTTTCTTGTTAAGTTTTTATTTTTTTGTTTCTTTTTTAATTTATAAATGACAGCGGAATGCATTACAATTCTTATTACACATCTAGAGCACAATTTTTCATACCTCTGGTTGTATTCACAGTATATTCACACCAATTCATGCTTTCATACATGTACTTTGGATAATAATGACCATCACATTCCACCATCATTTCTAATCCCATTCCCCTTCCCTTCTCCTCCAACCCCTCTGCCCTATCTAGAGTTCCAGCTGTTATAGGTGGTTAGGAAGCAGGATTGGAGCCCCCTGGGGAATTGTATGTGTTTCTGGTGAGTGAGAGACAGTCCTACAAATATCCTTCAGGGTGGTGCAGTGAGTAGAGCTATCATTCTAATATTTGTTTGCACCTTAAGGTACTCTACTAAATATTCTGTTCTTTTATCTACTTTGAGTTCATCTTGCCTAAATTTTAGAGGAGTATCTTATACTTTAAAAAATCTAGCTATATTTTGAAAGGTGTGTTGCATTCTTAAACATTATTTATTAAGCCCAGAGGTCACACCTTTTTCATGCTGTACATTTTTTATTATAATGAGGATCAGTGAAGAAACAACATTAATTAAATGATAATTGTTTTCATTGGTACCTTCTCAGTAATTCTGTCTGTAGGATGCTTAGGAGGACTTTTCTAAGTTTCATTTGTATTCCTATTAATTTCGTTTTTTTACTTTCAGAATGGCTACCGATATACTATGTAGTTTTATTTCTAAAAGTGATTTTTTGGACTGAGTACAAATTTCACTTTTAAATTTGTTATAAATTGCAATCTTATTTTAGGAAGTGGAGAAGTATAGAGCTGAATATAATAAGCTTCGCTATGAACATACATTTCTCAAGTCAGAATTTGAACACCAGAAAGAAGAATTTGCACGCATTTCAGAAGAGGAAAAAATAAAATATGAATCAGAGGTAAGTAATTGATTATACTAGTTTATTCAAAATTTCTCTAGTCAATAAAATTTTATGATTACGTATTTTTGTATATCTCGAATTAGAGTTGATTGCATGATAATGTTTTAATAATTAATGATGAAGTATTTGTAATGGTTTTCATTTACTCTCTAACAACACTTTTCTTGTGAATGTTCTGTTTTGGCTGTTTGATTTTTAAAATTTCTTTGCTCTTTAATTTTTCTCTGCCAATTGAGATAAACACTTTGGGGATTTCCATACTATATAGTCTCTTGTCTCCCATAGCCATGGACATAAATTTCTAGTTTATGTGATAAATATAGATTATGTGATTCCTTGTTTAGCAGTGTCCCCTCTACTTCTTGAACCAAACTACTGCCTGGGGAGCTCTAGCTGTCAGTCATAGCACCTTGTTTCCATTGATATAAACAAAGAGATTTTACCTTCATGTATGCCCACCTCCTGCAGAAAGTATACTTTCTTCTTTCTGACATCTGCAGCTGCAAAATTTTCTCTCTGCTGCCTACAGCATGCACTCCTATTCCATCTCCATTTCTTTTGCCAGCTTTTCTACTCATTTTCAGGTTTGTCTCCTAGTTTTACTAAAAATGGGGATTCTGTTTTTCATTCCTCATGTTACTTTCAGATGCTTTTTCAAGAGGGAAGGAGAGAAATACCAATTTTCTTCTGCACATTCATAAAAAGAACTTGTTGGGCTGGGGTTGTGGCTTAGTGGTAGAGCACTTGCCTAGCAAGTGTGAGGCACTGGGTTTGATTCTCAGCACCACATTAAAAAAATAAATAAATAAAAGCAAATAACTTGTTGTCTGTAGGTAGGTTATACATTTCTTTGTAGAAACATTTGTATTTTATATTTTTATATTAATTTTATTTGGAATTAAAAGTTAAAATATTATTCCTTCTTTTACTAATTATTATTTATAATGTTCTAGGCATCTAATAAAAACTAACTTAAATAAATAAATATATATATGTGTATACGTGTGTGTGTGTGTGTGTGTGTGTGTGTATAATGTTGTAGATAGACACAATACCTCTATTTTGTTTACTTATTTTTATGTGGTACTGAGGATCCAAGCCAGTGCCTCATATGTACTAGGCAATAATAAAAACTAAAACTGTGCCTTTGTAATTAGGCTGACTTATTCTTTTTTTTTTTTGTTATTGTTCTTTTTAGTTATACATGAAAATAGAATGTATTTTGACATATCTTACATACTTCCCATTCTTGTGGCTGTATATGACATGGAGTTACACTGGTGGTGTATTCATATATGAACATAGGAAAGTTATGTCCAATTCATTCTACTGTCTTTCCCATTCTTGTTTCTTTTCCCATCCTTCCCCTCCATTCCCCCCTGTTCAGTCCAGTCTAGTGAACCACCCTGCCCCAGCCTATTTTGGGTCAGCATCTGCATATCATAGGGTCCTTTGGGTTTTTGGGGATTGACTTATTTAATTTAGCAGATAGTCTCAAGTTCCAGCCATTTACCAGCAAATACCATAATTTCATTTTTCTTTACGATTGAATAATATTCCATTATGTACATGAATCACATTTTCTTTATCCATTCATCTGTTGAAGGGCACCTAAGTTGGTTCCATAGCTTAGCTATTGTGAATTGAGCTACTATGAACACTGATGTGGCTGCATCACTATAGTATGCTGATTTTAAATCCTTTGGATATATGCTGAGGAGTTGGATAACTGGATCAAATGGTGGTTCCATTCCAAGTTTTCGGAGAAATCTCCATACTTATTTGCAGAGTGGTTGCACCAATTTGCAGTCCCACCAGCAATGCATGAGTGTACCTTTCCCCCTATATTCTCACCAACATTTATTGTTACTTGTATTCTTGATAACTGCCATTCTGACTAGAATGAGATGAAATCTCAGTGTAATTTTAATTAGCATTTCTCTAATTTCTAGGGATGTTGAACAGTTTTTCATATATTTGTTGACCATTCTTATTTCTTCCCTGAAGTGTCTAGTACCCTTACCCATGTATTGATTGGGTTACTTGTTTTTTGGTGTTTTTAGTTCTTTATATATGCTGGAGATTAGTGCTCTGACGTGTAGGTGGCAAATATTTTTTCCATTCTATAGGGTCTCTCTTCATGTTCTTGATTGTTTGTTGTGAAGAAGCTTTTTTAGTTTGATAAAGTCTCATTTCTTTATTTATTTAGTTTTTAAATTTATTTTTTAGTTGTAGGTGGACACAATACCTTTTTATTTTTTATTTATGTGGTGCTGAGGATTGAACCCAGAGCCTCACGCATGCAAGACAGTGCTCTGTGGCTGAGCCCCAGCCCCAGCTCCTTATTTTATTTTAATACATATGGATTTCCAGTTTTCCCAGCACCATTTGTTGAAGAGGCTATCTTTTCTCCAATGTATGTTTATGGTGCCTTTGTCTAGTATTAGATAACTGTATTTATGTGGGTTTGTCTCTGTGTCTTCTATTCTGTCTTCATACCTGTTTTGATGCCAATACCGTGCCCTCTTTGTTACTACAGCTCTATAATATAATTTAAGGTCTGGTATTGTGATGCCTCCTGCTTCACTTTTCTCGGTGAGGATTGTTTTGGCTATTCTGGGCCTCTTATTTTTCTAAATGAATTTTATGCCTGCTTTTTCTATTTTTATAAGAATAGGCTGACTTATTCTTACCAGTGAGCAAACTGTTACATGATTATTCTATATTAGAAGCTATCTGAACTGTGAATCATTTGAGTCCATCAGCATGATAGTACCAGGATACTATAAATATTTATATTTTTTGTGTTAAAAAATTCTTTACAACTTTATGTGCTTTATTATGCATTTATTATATTGCATCTATCATAAGAGTCAGTGAGATGGAGTAGAGCTGTCTTTTTTTCATCCATTTAAAATATATTTTTTAAAAATATATGTGTATATTTTAGTGGGAGATAGACAAAATACCTCTATTTTATTTACCTATTTTTATGTGGTGCTGAAGATCCAAGCCAGTGCGTCACATGTACTAGGTGAGCACTATACCGCTGAGTCACAACCCTAGTCCCTTTTCATCCATTTTATCTTATGATTTACTTATTTATTTATTCATTCATTTATTCTAATTAGGTATATATGATAGCAGAATGCATTTTGACTCATTGTACACAATTGCAGCACAACTTTTCATTTCTCTGGTTGTATACAATGTAAACATTGCACCATATGTGCAGTCCTACATGTACTTATTCTACCATCGTTCCTTCCCTATTCCCCCTCCCTTTGTCCAATCAAAGTTCCTCCATTTTCCAATGAGCTCCCTCTTTGCCCCCATTATGGATCAGCATCGACTTATCAGAGAGAATATTTGGCCTTTGGTTTTTGGGGATTGGCTTACTTGGCATAGCATGATATTCTTCAACTCCATCCATTTTACCTGTAAATGCCATAATTTTTTTCTCTTTTAATGCTGAGTAATATTCCATTGAAGAGGCACAACTTAAATGAATTGTCCAAATTCTCACACAAAGTTAGCAGTTAGGTTAATGATAGAACTCAAAAATCCCAACTTAGGTATCTCAACCCCAAACCTAGAGTTTTTAACTTTCAAATGAACCATGATTTGAAGGTTCACTCTGATCAAAAGCCTGCCAACAATTGCAATTTTTTTAAGTGCTCTGTTGACTTACAGTATCTGTAATTATAAAGGTTTTGAATTTGTTAGTATTGTTGACTTAATGGAACTCCATATAAAATTTTTCTTGTGGAAAATAAAAATGATAAAGATTTCTTGCCTAAAATGAAGATTTAGCATATTAAGAGTGACTGTTGAAGTTCCATACTATGATCCTTTATTTAGACTTTGTATTTAAACAAATTAAATGATGAATCTGGTAATGTTTATTTGTATTTTCCAGTATCTCAGTTTTGTTGTTTCTTTTTAAAAAATAAAACTTACATCAGAAATCTAATGACAAATCTATTTTTCACCCATTAAATACGAAATAATTTTCAGAGTTTAACATTTTATTGAAAAAAAAATTTTTAATTATTATTTTTATTTTTGAGGAATGCTGGGAGTTAAACCTCTCGACTATTAAAAAATTTTAAGGGTGAGTGGTGTCATTAACTTTTATAATTGGTATATCTTCTGATAATAATCTGAAGATAAACTGCTAGCTAAGAAGTCATAATTAGTAGAATGTATAAAAGTAAGACTCTCTGATAAACTGGGTTTTTTTCCCTCTTCTACTTGCCAGTTGATTATTAAGGAACAATATTATTAAGTAAATACTTGGGGATTTACTTTCATTTTATCACTTATCTTTATACTCCAGTTTCTATACACAAACACAGAAAAAGCTGGTGAGGTACTTGTGTATATGTCATGAAGCCCCAAATGTAATTTCAAAGATAGTTTATAGTAATAGCAAATATAGTTTCAAAGTAGAATCTACTCTTGTCACCTTCCCATTTTACAATTTAAACTAGTGTTAAATATACAAATTCATGTAATAAAGTGCAAACATACCTTATTTTATTACACTTTGCTTTATTACATTTCACAATTCTTACTTTTTTTTATTGATTGAAGGATTTTGGCAGCTTTATATTGAGCAAATCTGTAGGCACCATTTTTCCAAAAGCATGTCCTCACTTCATTATTTTGTGTCAGATTTTGGTAATTCTCACAGTATTTCCAACTTTGTTATTATCTGTTATGGTGATCTGGGACAAGTGATCTTTGCTGTACTGTGGGTAATTGTTTTGGAATGCTGTGAACTTGTCCCACAAATGTGTATTCTGACTGTGCCACAGACTGGCTGTTCCCCTGTATCTCTCTCTCTCCTTGGGTTTTCCTGTACCTTGAGACATAACAATTATAAAATTAGACTAATTAATAACCTCACAGTGTCCTCTTGGTATTCACGTGAAAGAAAGAGTCACATATCTTTCACTTGAAACAAAATCTAGAAAATTTTTTTAAATTAAATTTTCTGATTCTGGGGACTGAGCCCAGGGCTGCTTTATCACTGAGCTAATTCCCCAGCCCATCCCCCTACCTCTCATTAAATTGCTGAGTGTCTTGCTAAGTTGTTGAGGCTGGCCTCAAATTTGTGATTCTCCTGCTTCAACCTCTTGTGATTACAGATGTGTACAACCACACCAGGCAATTAACTGAATATTTTAAGCCCACTGTTGAGACATACTGCTCAGAAAAAAGGATTTCTTTCCAAAAATGACTTCTCATTGACAATGCACTTTGTTACCCAAGAGCTCTGATTGTATATATACAACAAAATTAATGTTGTTTTCGTCCCTGCTAACACAGTATTCATTCTGGAGCTCAAGGACCAAGAAGTAACTTAGTTTCAGCTTTCAAGTCTTAAATTATTTAAAAGATAAAATTCTAGCCAGATGTGGTGGTGTAAGCCTATAATCCCAGCAAATCTGGAAGCTGAGGTGAGAGGTTCTCAAGTTTGAGACCATCCTTGGCAACTTGAGATCCTTTCTCAAAATAAAAAGATAGACTGGGATCTAGTGCCCCTGGGTTCAATCCCTTGTACCACATAAATATAGAAAAAGATTCCCTGTAAGTAGTGAGTGATTTTTCTGGTGGATCTGGGCAGAGTAAATTTAAAACCTTCTGGGGAAAGGATTCACCATTTCAGTGCATTAATAACATCAGTGATTCATGGGAGGTCATCAGAATATCATTAACAAGTGTTTGGGAAACCTTGAGAAGCTCATGACTTAAGTGGATGAAGCAACTGTAGATGTGATGGAATCAGCAAGAGAACTAGGATTAAAAGTAGAGCCTGAAGGTGTGATTGAGTTTTTTTTTTTGTAGTCTCATGATGAAGTTTTAATCAGTGAGGAATTACTTATGATGGATGAGCAAAGAAAGTGATTTCTTGAAATGGAATCTACTCCTGGTGATGATCCTGTGAACAATGTTGAAATGACAAGAATTGACAATATTATATAAACTTAAGAAAGCAACAGCAAGGTTTGAGAGGATTGATTTCAGTTTTGAAAGGAGTTTTTCTGTGTGTAAAGTGTGGCCAATTTCATTATTGTCTCATTTTAACAAATGGCCACAGCCCTCAACATTTAGTTACTGTCACCTTACTGGTCAGCACCTATCATCAAGGCAAGACCCTACCAGCAAAACAATTATGACTTAATGAAGGCTCAGATGATTGTTAGCATTTTTAGCAATAAGGTTTTTTTTCCCCATTAAGATATATACGTTGTTTTTTTAAAAAGATATAATGCTAGTATACATGTTATAGACCATAGTGTAGTGGGAACATAACTTGTGCAACCTCTGGGAAACCAGGATATTCATGTGACTTGCTTTATTGGGATGATTTACTTTGGTGGTCTAGAACTCAGCCCATCTTAAGGTTTGCCTCTAATGGATTTTCTTGTATAAATCAAGGGCTCATACAATACTTGTGTATTGTATGTGTATTATTGTATAAAAATAACTGAATAGTCTTTAGTGTGTTGGTTGTTATCAGAATTCTTTAGAAGTTTTTAAGTTTTTTTTTGAGAGGGACTCCAGGAATTGGTTTTTCCCTTATGATATTCTAAGTTAAAAAAATATGAAATAATACATGAAAAGATGCATTTGGCTGTAAGAACATATTAAGTCTGAGACTTCATACATTGAAATGCTAAAGTTGCATGGATGATTGTTATTCAAAAGTAAAACTACTGTGTTTTCATTATGTTATTAGGATTCTAATTTTATAGTATTCTGAAAGTAGTAATGAAGAATAAGCAATACAGTTGGCCTAGGTGATTGTATTGGTAGACTGAGTGTAAGATCAAGAGTAGTAATTCAGTGAGGGAAGTATTAAAAACTCAGGGCAGAGAGGCAAGGAGCATTAAATCATTTGAAAAGCCAGCAAAGTGACAATATATAGCAACAAGTTGCTGACATTCTTTTATCATGCTATTTAAATTGAGTTCTTCCTTGACAAAGGAAGTTCTGTGTATGTATGTAAAATGTCAGGTGAGAAGCCAACATTCCTGTAGCAAAAAGAAATATGTTCCTGAATATGGGAGTGCTTTATTTTCTTCTTCTTACAGCATGGTTGCACAGAATTGATAATGTGCTTCTGGTTCTGGTCTTTATCCTCACATACACTAGTAGACATTATAAAATCTCTCAAAATAATTTCTTTCCTCATAGGTTCTGAAGTTCTAATTGGTAGTCCTGCCTTAGTACCAGATGGTTCCTTTGTCTAAAATATTCCAAGTTCTCTGACTTCTTAAGATTACTCTGAATCACATCAAACTTGACAGAAGTCTTCCAAATTAAAATGAAATTGCCCCCAAAGTGGGAATTCTTTGGGATTGATTTTGGCAGCCTTTTAGAAGGCCTTTGTGAAATTTTATTTATTAAAGACTTTTGGTCTAGCATGAAGTTTAGAATGTTTCAAAGCCCAAACTTTTTACATGTAAAATTTTCAAATGTTTAAAATGTTCATTTATTGTGACCGTGGGAACAGATGACTTCCATTTGCATCAGTGTTCTCATCTGTAAATGGTATCAGTATCTATCTCATAGAGTTGTGAAGATTTTATAAATTAAAATGAAAAAAGTACTTAGATAAGTATCTAGCACACAGTAGATATTCTTAAGGAGTTCGAGGGCATTTCTTATTACAGTGTGTGCCCTCCCCATCATCGTCTTGCTTCTAGCATTCAGATTGCTTGATTTTCAGGTTCTCTTTCCCTGAATTTTTTAAAAAAAAATTATTTTTTACTAGTTGTTGTATTCATCTTTCTTTTACTACTTCCATTCTTAACAGTAAGTCTCATGGCCTGAGTAAGGCATTTGTTTTGTTATCCTTACTCTCTATTGTTCAATCAGGATAGAATTCTTTTAAAGACATTGAATATCACACAATGATATTTAATGTTTCTAAAACTATCCTGGGGGCATGTGTAGGGTTTTTTTTTGGTTGTTGTTGTTTTTTGTTTTGTTTTGTTTTTTGGTATTTGGGATTAAACAAAGGTTCTTTACTGCTGAGCCCCGGCCCAAGTCTTCTTTATTTTTTATTTTGAGGACAGGTCTTACAAAGTTGCTTAGGGCCTCGATAGGTTGCTGAGGCTGGCCTTGAATGTGTGATCCTTCTGCCTCAGCCTTTTAAATTGCTGGGATTACAGGTGTGTGCCAGGTGTGTGCCACTGTGCATGGCTACATGTATGTAGTTTTAAGAACTGCTTTCCCCCATGACTATGTTTCTCTTACTAGGAGAAACATTTTAATAGAAGGGAAGGAGATGTTGGCTTCTCAAATGAAATTAAAATATAACTTTGATGGCTGGGTTGTGGCTCAGCAGTGGAGCGCTTGGCTAGCCCTGGGTTCGATCCTCAGCACCACATAAAAATAAATAAATAATTAAAAAAAATATATATATATAACTTTGAACATGTAATTTAAATGAGGACTTCTTAGTATAAATAAATAATAATTTTTTAAAGATATAAGGATGTGGTGGCACACATCTCTAATCCCAGTGATTCAGGAGGCTGCAGCAAGATGATCTCAAAATCAAGAAGGCTAGCTTAGCAGTTGAGCAAAAGCCTATCTAAAAATAAAAATTTGAATGAACTGAGGATGTAGCCCAGTGTGGAGTCCCTCTGTGTTCAATTCCTGGTACTGCCAGGAAAAAGAAAAAATATCAACAACAAAAAAACAACTCCACCATTAATTTAGAAAAAAATCAATTATAGCACATAAAAGGAAAAAGGGAAACTACATAATGAATCATTTTATTGGTTTTTTTAAGGAATATAAAAAGTTAATGTAGTGATTTTAAAAACTGAGATTTGAGAACTTGAAATTTCATGTGCAAAAGGTTTGCCATAATGCCTGACTCAGTTAATGCTATTACTTCCTTTAGTGCCTGACAGTATTAATCATCGTACTAATTAATATACTCCATTGAATTCTGTCAATTAGATAATTGTTGTTCCCACTTTTATAAAGAGGGAATACAGAAGCACTAAGAAATTGGTCCAGAGTCACAATAGCTAGGGTGACAGAACCAGTATTTAAATCTAGATAGTCTGGGGATTTCTATTTGTGGTCCTGATGGCATAATGTAGACTGGATTTACTTTAAGTATCTAATTAAAAGTGGAAAGCAATGTAAGAAACAATGGTTTTTCAGACATTGGAAAATAGGCAGCACAGGGCAGTAATCTCCAAGAGAAAGAAAACAAATGAGGTAAACTTTAGTTGACCTGGCTTATGTTCTAGAAGGACTTTACAGCCATTGTGTTGAGGGAAAAACCCAAATCGAGTCCCATGGTCTTTGAATTGAAGAGTTGGAGTTCAGTATTCAAGAGGCCAAGGCAAACAGATTTTGAAGGGGAGAATATTGGGAGAAATCTGAAATTCTGCAGATAGTAACTCTTGAGACTTAAGTTGAGTACTGATTAGTGTGCATGTGTGTGAGAAAACTACAGAGGCCAGAGAATTGAAAACAGTGTAGAAGGAACAAGCCCTCAATTTCTTATGGGACTGGGTAAAATGTGTGTTTCCATCAGCCAGTGTAAAGACACTCTAATGCATGGCACATTGTATAAGCTGTAGACATAAGGCTATTCTGCTTCTGCCTAATAGGTATACATGCAAGATTTGAAAGAATCAAAATGTTTCTAAGTATCTTGTTGGGCATGGTGGTACATATCTATAATCCCAGCTACTTGGGAGGTCCAGGCAGGAAGATAGCAAGTTCCAGGCCAGCCTGGTCAAATTAATGAGACTGTGTCTCAAAATAAAAAGGATGGGATGTAGTTCAGAAGTAGAGCATTTGCCTAGTATGTTTGAGGCCCCAGGTTCAATTCCCAGTCCCACCAGAAAAATTAAAAGTTTCTAAGTAGCTTAACTATATCCCCAAACAAAGATCGAAAAGTCTATCAAGGAAAACAAAGAGCCCAGCACTGACAGAAACAAACACAAAAATCACTGGGCAACTAGTAATTAGGTTCCCTGGTGAATTGTGCCAGACATTTAAGATAGAATTTATGCCAGTTCTCTATAATGTCTTCTAGAAAATAGTGCCAGAAGGAATATCTTCTAATTCATTCTGTTGAGGTCAGCATTATCCTATTATCAAAAGGGATTCCCACCTGGTTAATAACAAGGGCTCCCACTGTCTGTCACGATGTCTCTGGAGATCATTTGGGCAGCCTGGGTTTCCTCCCTCAACTAGCGTAATGTCTAAGAAAAGTTGTCTGAACAGAAAGAAAATGATTAAAGAAGGAACCTCAAAATGTTAGGATGAAAAGACACGGTAAAAAAGCTATGGGTATATGTAATAGACTTTAGCCTGCCTCATGGGTTTTCTAAATTTTGTTTTAATGGTTGAATTAAAAATTACAACACAGTCTCATGTGGTTCTATGGGGAAGAAATATTTAACACAAGTTTCACTGAGAGAGCAAAGTAAAAGAAGTAAAGTAAACTAAAATAAGTTATGTATGTATATGTAATATAATACCTAGAGCAACTTCTAAGGAAGCTATTAAGGAGATACATTCAAAACAGATAAATTAAATGGTATCCTGAAAAATGTTTAACCAGGAAGATAGGGAAAAGTAAACAGAAACTGTAGAGAAGAAATAGAAAATATGACAACATTTTGTTGTGATAAATGTAAATGGCTTAAAAACACAAATTTAGAGTAGCTTAAAAAAATGACCCAACTCTATGTAGTCTACAGAAAGCTCCAAATATAGCAATATAGGTAGTCTGTAAGTAGATCTAGAAAAAGATATGATGTAACTACCAATTAACAGGAGGCAGGAATTAGTATGTTAATATCAGAGTAGACTTCAGAACAAAGAAAATATATTTGTCATTATATATTGTAAGCCAGTGAGGGCAAAGGGAGGTAAAATTTCTGCATATCACTCAAACTAATAAAGTGAACCCAATTTTATATGGATTCCTTCATTTCCACAGTGTAATTATATATAATGACAAATAGGTCTGTCCAACTAGAAGTCAGAATATATACCAAACAGTTGCACAATATGTGAAACAAAAATTAAAAACTAAAAAGAGACAAGTCTACATTATAATTGATAACTTTACAGCCATCACAACAATTTATAGGAAATTAGAAATAAGGGAGAATGTAGAAAAAAATAACATTATCAACCAACAGAATCAAATTAACATTTATAGAACATTCCACCCAACAAGAGCATCCAAGTGTATTCTTTTAAAATGACCACTGAATGTAAGATAGTATTCTCAGCTATCAAATAAACCTCAACAAACTTATAAGACTTGAAATTATACAGTGAGTTTTCTGACCACAATGCAAAGTAGAAATGAATAATTGAAAACTAATAGGGAAGTCTTTAAACACTTAGAAATGAAGTGACATATTCAAATGATTTGTGAAAGAAAAAGGAAATTTTAATGCAGAACATTTTGTGACATTACATTTCAAAAACCATATTGACTGAAAATGAAAGTGTAACATATAAAATTTTGGGGGACAAGACAAAGCAATATGAGAGGAAAATTAATAGCACTAAATGACTGAATTAGGAAAAGGGATATAGCAAGTCAATAATCTGATCTCCCACTTCAAGAATCTGTAAGAAGTTTATCAAAAATAAAACCAAAGCAAACTGAAGGAAGGAAATAATAAAAATAAGAACAGAAATCAATAAAAGTGAAAACAAACAAAAAAGAATCAAAAGCTGGTTCTTTAAAAAGATTAATAAAATAGAAAAACCTCTAGGAAGACTGCCCCCCCAAAAAGGCAAGATACAAATTATCCCTGTCAGGAATGAAACATAGTATCGTTCACGATCTTGCAGACATTAAAAGGAATAAGATAATCCTACAAATGATTTTACTGATATAAATTTGATAATGTAGATGAATTGGTACCCAGTAAGAAGTAATTTGAAAAAGGCCTATAACTGGTTTAAGGTAATTAAATTTATGTGCGTGTGTGTGCTTATTTATTTATTTATTTTGGGTGCTGGGAAATCTAAGCCAGGGCCTTATGCATGCTAAGGGTGGGCTTTTCTAATGAGGTATACCTCCAGTTCCTTTGAATTTATAATTTTAAAAATTCCCAGAGGGCTGGGAATATAGCTGAGTGGTAGAGCACTTTCCTAGCATGGGCAAGTCCCTGGTTCAGTCCCCAGTACTACAAAAGTAAACTAACAGACCCAGAAAGAATGATTTCGTTGGATAATTCTGCTAAGTGTTTAAAGAAAAACTAAAACTGGGGATGGGGCTGTAGCTCAGTGGTAAAGTGCTTGCCTTGCATGTGTGAGGCATGGGTTTGATCCTCAGCACCACGTGAAAATAAATAAACATACTGTTTCTTCATCTACAACTAAATAAATATTTAAAAAAAGAAAAGAAAGAAAAACCAAAACCAATTCTACACAATGTTTTCTAGAAAACAGAAGAAGACAGATGTTACCACTGGAGGAAACTAAGTGAAGGGTACACGGGATCACTAATACCTTCAGTATTTCCTTACATGTGAACCTATTGTTTATCTGAATAGAAAAGGTTGAATTAAAAGAGTAACAGAGGTGAGAAGATATTTTGTGTAGAACAAATATAAGAATGTTAACATTTTCATTTTGGAAATAGTAAAAGCCAGAAGAAAGTATATCAATATGCATTTATTATATTTTAAATACTGAAAGATAAAGAATGCTAGGCAGTTTGATTCCAGAGCCTGTATGTTTATCCATTTCTCTGTGCTACATCATAAGGGTAATAAAAACAAAGATGCGGCAATTAGATGCACTACTGTTCTCTCTGTATGCCTCAGGGCAGTAGAGTGATGCTACCAACCTATGAAAAGGAAACTAACCACTCTTTTTAGTCTCTCTCTGATCGCTTCTGATCGCTTCCTATCCATTTCCTGTACTTAAACAACTTTTGGAAAAGTAAAATTGGTTGATACATTGTCTTATCTGTCAAGCAAGTTGTTACAAGTAAAGGAATGTAGGCAACTGCAACATAGGCAGATTTGGATAAATATCATAGAAGAGAAATTCAGAGAAAGCCTTTTGGAAATTTAGAGAAAGATTTGAGAGCACAACAAATAGATGGCATCAAGGAAAATGACATGAATCTGATTAAGAGTGGAAGCAAAGGAAAGAGGTGAGGATGTGTCCAAGATCTGTAGTGAGATGATGACACAGATTGGTGTCATGGCAGTGATTTAATAGAATAGGTTCTGCCAGTGCAGAGGTTTTGTGTTTGCTTTTCTGCTAGGTTGTATCCTTATTAGCTAAAACAGTGTCTGGTACATACTAAGACTCAGTAAATATTTATCATGTGAATGAATAAGTAAATACAGCAGTTAGAAGGCAGTGATCACCAGTTTTGGTTAAGAGTGATTTGATAGTGAATTCCATTTTGGGAATTATAAATGTGGAATCTAATCACAACTCTGCCATTATCTAGCTGTCTTCTAGTCTTACTGCTGCACCAGTCACTTCAGCTATGACACTCAAAACTTGTGGAGAAAACAATGTAGGATGTGTGCTGGTTGAGAACTTTAACTTTGTGATCCTATTTCTAAAATAAGGGCTACAAGAAAAATTAGTGTTACTATTGATTTTATTGTAGAGTGCTTAATTTTGTGGTTGATCAGTTAAGGGGCACCATTGCCTGAATCTAGGTTATATTTAATTCCTAATCTAAATGAGCTGACATACCTCTAATAATAGCATATACTGTATTTGGAGCTGGGTTTGTAGCTCAAAGATAGAGAGCATTCACCGATGTGCATAAGGCCCTGGGTTCATCCTCCAGCATAGCCAAACAAAACAAAAAAACCCTTGTGTTTGAGTTACCCCATGCAAAAGCTAAATAGCATTTTAAAGATCATCCAGCCCAAGCCCTTCATTTAAACTGAGAACAGAATAAAAATATGACTTGCATAGTCACACAGCTATCTGAAGAAAAAAATGGAGGAAAAAAATAGTCAAGGACCAAACCCTGAGGGTAATGGTTACATGTTGACATGTTTTCAATAATTATAAAGTGGTATTATTTATAATTTTGAATTTAAAGCATGGGAAGAAAAATAAGAGAGAAACACTAATGAGTTGGTTTTTGAGGGGTTAGCTCTGAATGCTACAGGTACTAGGTAAAATTTTATTTTCTGGGAAAACCAAACAAAACATCTGCCTACTGGATATAGCTCTACCTTTATTTTCCCTCAACATCTTTTAATTCAGCATGTCCCAAATTAAACTTGCAGTCACTACAAGGTAAAACTAAAAAGGATCTTAAGAGTTGTCTGTAGTTGTCTTAAGAGTTGTCATTTTGCAGATGAAGATCCAGTCCTTGGGATGGAGATCTCTTACTTCTTAGACACATTGATAACTCTGTAAGCAACCAATTAGTTGTCTTGGACCATTTTTGCCTAGATCCTAGAGTATTCCTTTAGGGTCCTTTTGGCTTAGAGTGAGCCTTCACAGTTCATCCTGGCTACAAATAGCCTCTGGTCTTGTTTTGTTTTGTTTTGGTGGTGCTGAGGATTGAACCCATGGCCTTGTGCATGCAAGGCAAGCACTTTGTCAACTGAGCTAAATCCCTGGTCCTCTAGACTTGTTTAGAGCAGCAGATTACATTTTTTTTTTTTTTAAAAACAGCTGAGTTCTCTGCTCATGTTGAATCATATGAGGCAACCCAGTATATGAAAAGAAACTGAAAAGAGTAGTTGATAGGGCTGGGGTTGTAGCTCAGTAGTAGAGTATTTGCCTACCATGTATAGGATCTAGGTTAGATCCTCAGTGCTGCAAAAACAAACAAAACCCCTGATGGTTAACAACAGAGATTTGATGGTGATTGAGATGTAGATAGTTGGAGAGATCACGAAATGGAAAGAATGTGTTCTATCCTGATTGCTTGGTCCTTGATCTCCAGAGATGAGGAGGCTCTAAAATGTCAGACATTAAGAAGCCACTTAAAATCCACTGATTTGTAGACCCAAGGGGTCTAGCAATTGTTGAGTGACAAGATCACTATTATGTCTGCTCTACAAGTTCTTATGTGACTTTAATTCATATCCTGGAGTAACAGAATTAAGAAGTAAGCCATCATTACAACTAGGATTTAAATAAACTCTCAACTATTATTTTAAAACTTTCATTGATCACATTTGTATTTATTTATACAGAAAGCAGCTTTTGTGTGAATTAATTGTACTAATATTGACATAACCTAAGAATTACTGTCTTGAACCTTAGGAATAGTCAGTGCACAAACCCCTATCATGTGACTTTTAAAACACTTGACATGTTTTCAATAATTATAAAGTAGTATTATTTATAATTTTGAATTTTAGTCAGCAACTGATTAAGCCCTATACTAGCATCCTGGGAGGAAAGAGGAAAAATAGGACAAAGTCCTTGCCCTCAAATTTGAGTCATGCTGAGTACAGAATGAAGAACGTGACATTTTAGGTTTTTTTTCTTTTAACTTCATTTCTCCACCTGAGTTTCACATTGTGCAGTTTTTAATTTTAATTTACTGCCTTATAAAGCATGTTCATGACTGAAAATTCAATAATTTAAGCTTGTATGCTTTCTTTCAAATTATTATTAGATTGCAAGACTGGAGAAAGATAAAGAAGAACTACATAACCAGCTGTTTAGCGTTGATCTTACAAGAGACACCAAACGAATGGAGCAACTTGTACGAGAAAAAGTCCATTTGTCTCAGAAATTAAAAGGTTTAGAGGCTGAAGTAGCAGAATTAAGGGCTGAAAAAGAGAATTCTGGTGCTCAGATAGAAAATGTCCAAAGAATACAGGTGCGACAGTTGGCTGAGATGCAGGCTACAGTTAGGTCTCTGGAGGTAAGGTTTTAATTGCTTCCCGGTAGAGTATGGCATAGTTTTTAAAAGTGCAGTTGACAAGCCTTTGAGTTTTACAGCATAAATGTGTGCTCACCAGTCTAATGCTGACGCATTTGTGGAATCCCAAGAGTATGTGTTCTTTCTGTAAAGAATAAAGCTATTGATTCATAAGCAATAGCTGTGCTGCCACATTTACAAAGGGATATTTATTCTTGGGGAGTATAACACCTATTTGAAATGACATAACTCTTATAATGCCACAGAATAGAATATGCAAAGTCTCCCCAAATTTATTCAACTTTCTCAAGGCTAAAATCATCTCAAACCAGAAAGAAAAATTTCTTTTGAGTTTATAAATTCCTTACCCTGGAATTTGAAATCTTAAGATCATAATTCTTATTCGAGCAGAATACCATACTTGCATATCTTAAGACAGCTCTGGCCAGAGTAATAAAATTTAACTTGTCTACTAATATATATAAGCCTTTACTAAATTATTTCTTAGTTCATTAGAGAAAGAAGTGTTGGCAGTCATTTGGTACTTTTGGAGGTATTACCTTATGAAAACTCTTGGTTTCCATCATATTCAGACACTCTTACTTCTCCTAGTATTAGATGCCGGAAGTGTAGCAAAGATATAATTTAACATTTTGATATAACTTGTACAGTCCCAGTGTTCCTCCCCTTTGGAATAGTTGTGAAATGATTTGGGTTGGAGGGAAATTATCAGATACCTAGTTTGCAGTTAAAAATCCAATATCTAAATCGAAAATGGTGATTCCCCTGACCCCACCCTCTCCCCCCAACAGCCAGCAAGCTGTTACAAGGAGTACATTGTTATATTTAGAAGTCACTTTTGGTTTTTGGATAAAGCCTCTGTCAGTATTTGCTGGTCTCCTGAATTAAGGCTATCAGTATTATTGGACTTAGACATGAGGCAGTTCAGAGTGAAATTATTTATGTTGCCATTCTTCTTCTTTAACATATTTACACAGTGACAGAATTAAGTAGGACAATTGCATTTGAATGTAGTAGATGGTCCCAGTATGAATCTTTTCATCAAGGTCATCAATGAAATGAGTATTTTCAGAGCAAGTTGAATGATGACAAAAGATGGATTCTTTGGTGACATTTTCAGAAGAACCTGTGTTTAATTTTATTTGTCAGGTGAAATGAAAATGAGCACATGATAAACATTTCTTACTTCAGCTTTCTTGGCTGTCATTGTAACCAGAACGTATCATTTTGTATTTGAAGAAAACTTTTTTCTGAATTATTTGTTGACCACAATCTTTATCATATTTAGCACACCTATGAAATGAGATGTTTTAAGACCAACGCTTATCCTTTAAATACCAAACATTTTTATTTTTTTGAACAGAAATAATTTTAAAACCTTTTAGTTTTCCTTCCCTAATAAGAGAGAACTTTAAGTATTTAACAAGAAGAATTTTGCCAACTTATAAACTTCAAGAATTATGTGATGAGGTCAAGAACTTTTTTGCTCATGCCTCAAAAGTTTCAGATTAGCTGAGGATTTTACTACTTGTCCCTTCTTCTCTTTAAAAAAAAAAAAACTGTTGATTTTGAATTTTGAATTTTCACATCTTACTGCTGTCAGTGAGCTTTTTCTTCTACCTTTTAATATGCTTTTTTCATAACCACTTTGGTCTTGAACCCCCACCCCCAAATGTTTGTAAATTATGTCAGCTTTCAGAGTAAATGGGTATCAAATGAGTGCCATAAGTACTTTCTCTCCTGAAGGAAGTTTATACCTTTTTATACTTTATATTTTTGTTGCTTATTTCCTGAAGCAAAACCTTTTATTTCACTTCTACCAATTTGAGAAAACTCTTGTTACTTTGGAACATGTTACAGTTGAGGTTTTGAACAATTTTTTTGTATGATTATACATGAATTGTAAATAATGATTATCTCATTTTGATATGCTAAACATTGTGGACAATTTTAAAATATTTTGTTTTAATGAAAGGCTGAAAAACAGTCAGCTAAGCTACAGGCTGAACGTTTGGAAAAAGAGCTACAATCAAGTAATGAACAAAATACTTTTTTATCCAGTAAATTGCATAAAGCTGACCGAGAAATAAATACATTGACCAGTAAGGTAAGTTGGCTTTTGTTTTTGTTTCACTCTTTAGAATGTCTGAGACTATATAATGATTTAGAGTTTCCTTGTTTGTTTGTTTGTTTGTTTGCTTTTTTCTATATTGGGGGTTGAACTTAGGGCCCCATGCATGCCAGGCAAATGTTCTACCACTGAGCTTTATCCTCCCATCCCTTATTTATTTATTTGTTTTTTTAAATTTTGAGACAGGGTCTTGCTAAGTTGCTCATGGTGGCCTTGAATTTGTGATTCTCCTTCTTCAACCTCTCAGTTTTAACTGGGCTTACAGTGTGTACCACTGAGCCTGCTAGAAATTTTGTTTGTAATAATTTTGTTTGTTCTCTGTATGTTAATGTATTAAATAATGTCAATAATGTATGTAAATAATGTTTTTTCTCTATATTTTAATCTTTTTTTCATCATACCATTGACCTAAGATGTAAGTCATCTTATGCTTCTATTTCATTAAGCTTTTTGCTGCACAATTACAAAGAAATTTTGTGTTTAGATGTTTATATGTTGAAACGATTTTTATCCTGTCATTCTACCTTCATACAGAATCTGACCAGTTCTTAAACCTCTACTGTGATTACTCTAGTCCAAACCATGAATTGCCCTATGCTCAGTTTTTATGCTAGCTTCCTAATTGCTCTCTTGCTACCCATGCAGATCTTTGTGTGATCTGGCTCCTGCACTCTTTTTCCACAGCCATCAGCATCCATTTTCTTCCCTGTTTACTTTACTTCTGCCTCACTGGCCTTCATGCTGTTCTTTGAAGATGCTCACTTCTACTCAGGGCCCTCATGCTTATGTGCCTGACATAGTCTCACCTCACATATCTACATACTTTCTTCTTCTTCTTTTTCAGAAGTCACTTGAGAATCTTTTCTCATATTTACTTTGTAAAACAAATGTATCTTCCTTCCCCCACCCCGACTTATTCTCTCATCTTCCTAACTTGCTTTATTTTTTATTCATAGTTCTTAATACCATATGACATATTTACTGTTTTTTAAATCTCTTCTGCTACTTTCTCTCTGAAACTTGAGTATTTTTCTTTAAAATGGAGTACCTACCATAAAAAAGTTGTGGCAAAAATTAAATGAAATATTATGAATAAAACACTTAGCCTAAGATCTAGCAAATAGTCTCTGAATTATTAATGGTTATTATTAACTGTTGGTTTATTTCTAAGAACTTGGAAATAAGATTGGTTTCTCAGTCAGTGAAATCATTGTATTTTCTGTAAGGACAGAGTTACATAAAGTCACCTTAAAAAACAAAATAGCTTTATCAACTAAAAGGCACGCTGTGTAGCCTGATAAACATGTATAAATTTAAAGGAATAATGTTTTCATTATAAATTGGCCAACGAATCTCTTGAGTAGATTCAAGGGAAGTGTATGTAACTGAAATAAAGAGTTTTAGTCAGCTGATTTTAAGTATTCTGGTCCCATTGAAAAGATTAAGAAGAATTAACAGTCTGTTTTAACCTGCGGCCATGAAATAGTCCATTCATCTCGATCTTTTTGTTCTTATCACCAAGCAACCTTTTGGCTGTTATTTGACTTCCCATATTATTTTGTCTACTGAGAATGTCTTAGTTCTTCAGACTTGAGTATTCTAGTTGCTATTATACTTTCTTATAAACTGGCATTCTCGTTTTATATATTACTCTTTATGTGCTTTATTAATGTAAGTCTAACTTAAGCAGTTTTGGGATTTCTTTGTTTTGTTTTTTAAAAATGTGCTGACAGATTTCGATTTCTGTGCCTGAAGGGCTAAAATTGTAATTTTAGATGGATTGGATGCCACCCTTGGGAGATAATCTACACAGTTTTTCCCATGATAAACATATACACTTCTTCACTTGCAGATTATGTGTCTAATGACTGACTCTTCTACTTTTTGGTGAATCTCTGTACAGTTTACAAAGTAGTTTTATAGCCAGTATTTCATTTAAATTATTAGATTATAGCTGACACTACAAAAAACAAGTGAAAATTATGCAAATAAGATTTTTACTTGTCTAAATATTTTAATTTCAAGTATAGTCTTCTAGATTATAGTTTGAAATTTACTATCATTTTGGAGCAGATAATAAAGTTCAGTGGAAAAGTTCATGGGCTTTGAATCAAATGAAATGTGATTTTGAATCCTGACTCATGTACTTTATATACTAACTTTCCAATTTGCTTAACTTTTAAAAAAAACATTTATTTTTTTAGTTTTTTAGGTGGACACTAAATCTTTATTTTATTTTTATGTGGTGCTGAAGATCGATCCCAGTGCTTCATGAATGTTAAATGAAAACTCTACCACTGAGCCACAAGCCCAGCCCCTCCAGTTTGCTTAACTTTTAAATGGGATAATAACTGTTTCTTACTGGATTATTGTGAAAATTAAAGATAATATTCAATGCAATAAATAGTACATGGTGATAAACATGTTACTATCAATGATTGTGTATTAGTGATATCCTTAAATAAGAAAATACCGTGAAGAATATAGAATTCTGAGCCCGTGGGCTAGTTCTGTTCCTCTATCAATAACTTTGTGTAACTTTAGGCAAGTTATTTGGTATCATTTGGGATCCAATTTCCTCATAGGTGAAATGAAGCATTATTTCTGCTGATCCTTAAGAATCCTTCTAGCTTATTGTGATTGTGTAGATCCTACTAGAAAATAAATTTGATTTCTTTCTGGTTAACTATAAGTGGACTTCATACATTCAGCAGATATATCCTGAATGCCTACAATAATAGAGTACATACAAAAATAGGGGTAACACACAGAGAAGTAAATTTAGATTATTTGGATTTGTCTCAAGTTTTCTTTCAATTTCTATATAAATTATTTTCAATTTTGTAAAATAATATTGAGTATCCAGTATTTGCTACATATCATTCTGGACCTAAGGAGCCAGACTGGACTGCTGGAATCACCAGAACTATATGTGTGTGTAGCAACAGGATGTTAGATATGCTGGACTTCTACTGTAGCTTCTAACTCTTTTGGGTCACTTTTCTTGCAGCACGTTTTACCTGAGCTTGCTGGCTCACCTGTGTGCTGACCCTGGTTGTCTTCTCTTTTCTGTATATATACCCTCCTCTATGGCTCTTTCATTATAGAGTTAAGAGCATAGATGATTGCTCCTTCTTTGTTGAAGGAAGAACAGCAGTTTTAGTATAGTATTATTTATTTTGCTGTGCTTGTTTATTAACACATATTGCTAAGAGTTGCCTGTCTTTAAAAGTACATTTGCATTATTTTGCATATAAATGGAGTTTTAAATACATCCTTCAAATTTAGACAAAGTAAGTTTCCTTTGAAATTTTATGTAAAACGATTCCATGGAAGAATAAATTTTAAAATAATATTTCAAACATGACTATCACAGTTTTCTTTGCAACTTGAAATTTTCATCAACATTTTGCACTTGTAGCAAATGGTTGTTTGCAATGCAAAAGAACACCTGGGGTGTGTTTGTCAAAGTTATTCAAATTTGTAAATGTTAGGTTTTAAAACAGAATTATGTCAGTGTCTTGGATTAAAAGGTGTTAACATACATGGCCTGAAAATGATGACCTTAAAGATATTTCACATTCAGTGAAGTAAATGCATCTAGTTATCTCATTAGGTTTTTGATCTTGGAACTTCAATAAGATAGTTTTAAGGGAACCATCCTATGGTCATGCTTATTAGCCAAGTTAACTCAAACCTATTGCTTGATATCCTGTCCAATGTTCTTTCAGTTTCAATAAGTTTAGTTGAGAATGTTTTCTTATTTCAGCAAATCTCAGGGTGAAATGAATAAGAAATAGGTGTTTATTTCATAATTCTTCCTGAAGTTACCATGAAATGAACTAACGCTCTATGAAATAAGATGGCTCTAATTTTCCACCTCATATTAAAGGTAGCTTTTATGTGGTTTATAATGAACTGCTGTGTCATTTTTTACAGTTAGTATATAATTTTTTTTACAGTTAGTATATAATAGCATGTTATAATCACATTTGTCACAGTGATTGTATATTCATGGTAATTGTATTTTTTTAAATTTTTAAGCATTTATAACTTAAATTGTCCATGAAAATTATAATATAGTAAGACCCAATCACAGTGTCTTTAAATATTAGAATAAATATAATTAACTGCTTTCATGTAATTATGAGACTTGCTTTTAATAGAAAAGAGCTTCAAATCTGAGATTTAAAAATGTAAAACTGATATCAGCATAGGTAGCCATTTTACCTTCACTTAAAAGTGGTCAATGTGTGTGCTCACTTATCCGTGCATGTACTAAAATTGGAATGCTGCAGAGATTATCATGGCCCCTGCACAAGGAGGACACACAAATTCTAAAGTGTTCCATATTTTAAAGATGTAACAATGAACTTAGAAAATACAGGAAGTGAAAGATATTTCAACATAGAGATTCTGAAAAAGAACCAAACAAATTTTGAAAATTAAAGAATTGATAACTTCAGTGGAAAGCATCACCAATAGATTAAATGGCTTTGAAAACAGATTTTCAGGCCTTAGAGACAAAATATATTATCTTGAAAATAAAGAAAGATGTTGCTGGGCATGGTGGGTCACTCCTGTAGTTCCGGTAGCTCGGGAGGTTGAGACAGGAGGATCAAGAGTTAAAAGCCAGATTTAGCAACTTAGTGAGGTGCTGAGCAACTCAGTGAGACTCTGTCTCTAAATAAAATATATAAAAGGGCTGGGGATGTGGCTCAGTGGTTGTGTGCCTCTGCGTTCAATCCCCCTTACTAAAAAAAAGAAAAAAAAGAAAGAAAAAGTTAAGAGACTATGACCAGAATATTCAAGAAATCTGGAGTAATGTTCAGAGACCAAATCTAAGAATCATTGATGTAGACAAAGACACTGAAGTGCAAACTAAAGGAATGCACAACCTATTCAATGAAATAATATCGGAGAAATTTCCAGACCTTAGTAATGAGATGGAAATTCAAATATAAGAGACATTTAGGACCCCAAATAAGCAAGACCAAAAAAGATCCTAAGAAACATTATAATTAAAATTCCTGTTACAGAATAAGAATTTTTAAAGCCACAAGAGAAAATCAGCAGGTCACATTATTAGTAAGCCAAATAGGATTTCAGTCAATTTCTCAGCCCAGATCCTAAAAGCCAGGACAACTTGGAATAGTATATATGAAGTCATAAAAGAAAACAGGTGTCAATAAAGATTACCATATCCAGCAAAACTGTCCTTCAGAATCGAAGTGAAATAAAAACCTTCCAGGACAAGCAGAATCCAAAAGAATTTATAATCACTAAAGCTTCACTATACAACAAACTCAATGAACTATTTGATGAAGAATAAATGAGGAATAAAAACGAGAGTGAGCATAGGGATGAATCTCATTAGAATAGTCAAAGGAGAATCAAGTCTGAATTAAGCATTAAAAAATAAAATGGCAGGAAATAAAAATCTTCTCTGTAATAATACTGAATGTAAATGGTCTAAATTCTCCTATCAAAAGACATACCTTGGCAAAATGGATTAAAAAAAGAAGACCCGACAATATATTGTTTACAAGAGATTCAACTTAACATGCAAAGACATCCATTGGCAGAAGGGAGAGGATGGAAAAGGATAGACCATGAAATTGGAGACCAAAAGCCAACTGAATTAGCTACTCTCATATAAGACAAAGTAGATTTTAAGCCAGTATTAATCAGAAGAGACAAAAGAAGGGCACTGTATGCTGGTTAATGGAATCATCCAACAATAAGATAAAATGGTTGTAAATATTTGGGCCCCAAACATCAATGGACCTACGTACATAAAACAAACTGTTCTCGATATAAAGAATCAAATAGACTGCAATACAATAATGCTGGGTGATTTTACCACACTTCTCTTACCATTAGTTAGATCATCCATACAAAAACTAAGACTCTTCAGAATTAAAAAATACCATTATTCAAATAGACCAAACAGACATCTATAGAATATTTCACCCACTTCTCAGCAGCATGTGGAACTTTCTCTAAAATAGATCATATTTAGTAAATACAAAAAAAAGAGATAATGCCTTGATTTCTATCAGATTATAATAGAATGAAATTAGAAATCAGTAAGAAAAAACATCATTTTAATACCAGAAGATTACATAATATACTTTAAAAAAATGTTTTTAGTTGTAGATGGACACAATAACTTTTTAAAATTTATTTATTTTTATGTGATGCTAAGGATCGAACCCAGTGCCTCATACATGCTAGGCAAGTGTTCTACTGTTGAGCTACAACCTTAGCCCACATGATACATTTTGAATGAATAATGGATCATAGAAAGAAATCGGGAGAAATAAAAAAATTCTTAGAAACAAATTGTTATGGGGCTGGCGTCTTCCGAGAAACTGAGGCAATTCAAAGACCCTCTTTCAAGCCCAGATTTCTTGCAGCCAAGTCAGATTTCAGACATGTCATTCAGAGTAACAGGAATGAATTTATTGAAGGGATAGGAAAAGGGAAAGGGTATACTCTCAAGGGAGAGTGTGGGTACTCTCAGAAAGGAGAGGGACAATGTATCTTTCCTGCACTCTGGTTTTATTGGAGATCCCAAAGATTCCTGCCCAGGTCCACATCTTGACTTTTTACTGACAACAGGGTGACATCAGACTTCAAAGTCCCCACTGCCATGGCAACTCTGTCACCTTGGCCCATGCTGACTGATTCTAATTGGAATCTTAATCATTTTTACAGGTTTTATGGTTAGGAAGAATTATCCTTATCTTTTGGGATCTGGTCTGTGAAAAGGATTACAAATATCTTTCCCTTCAAAGTAACTTGGGTTTCTCTTATCAGCATTATTTCCTGCCTGCATGTCCTTGCAGATTACAGGTAGTTTGCTGAGGAACCTGACCTGTCCTGTCTGCTTAGGCCAGGCAGGCTGAGATACATTGCTTTTAAGCAAAGAAAGTTTGTGGGGGTCCGCATAGTGGGTCCATTTTATAGAATTATTCTCTTAACCTTGTGTTCCCAACAGTCTCATCTGTCTATCCTCTAACAAAATGAGAATAGAGATGCAATGTATCAAAATCTCTGGGACAGTAGGTAAGAAGTTTTAAGTGGAAAGTTTATAGTCTTTAGTTTCTACATTTAAAAAATAGATTTTATTCTCTATTTATTGATGAGTAATATTCCATTGTATATATATACCACATTTTCTTTATCCATTCATCTACTGAAGGGCATCTAGGTTGGTTCCACAGTGTAGCTATTGTGAATTGTGCTGCTATAAACATTGATGTGTCTGTGTCCCTGTATTACGCTGTTTTTAAGTCATTTGGGTATAGACTGGGGAGAGGGATAGCTGGGTCAAATGGGGGTTCCATTCCCAGCTTTCCAAGGAACTCCCATACTGCTTACCATACTGGCTGCAACAATTTGCAGTCCTACCAGCAAGGTATGAGTATGTCTCTTCCCTCACATCCTCACCAACATTTATTATTGTTTTTGTTCTTAATAGCTGCCATTCTGGCTGGAGTGAGATGAAATCTTAAGAGTAGTTTTGATTTGCATTTCTCTAATTGCTAGAGATGTTGAACATTTTTTCATATATTTGTTGATTGATTGTATATCATTTTCTGAGAGGTGTCTGTCAAGTGGATGGAGTTGGAGAATATAATGCTTAGTGAAGTTAGCCAATCTCCAAAAACCAAATGCCAAATGTTTTCTCTGATGTAAGGAGGCTGATTCATAATGGAATTGGGAGGGGGAGTATGGGAGGATTATACGAACTCTAGATAGGGAAAAGGGTTGAAAGGGGAAGGGGACATGGGGGTAAAAAAGATGGTTGAATGAGATGGATATCATTACATGTATGAAGACACGAATGATGTGAATACTTTGTATACAACAGAGATATGAAAAATTGTGCTCAGTATGTGTAATAGGAATGTGTAATGCATTCTGCTGTCATATATAACAAAGTAGAAAAAAAATAGAACCAGAAAAAAAAAACAGAACCATTTAATAATCTGATGTTATACCCAAGGCCCTAGAACAATAAACTATTTCCAAAGAACAATAAACTATTTCCAAAATCAATAGAAGAGAAGAAATAAGATCAAAGTTGAAATTATTGAAATTGATGTAACCAAGAGTTGGTTCTTCAAAAAGATAAACAAAATTGATAGATAAACCCTTAGCCAAACTAACCAAAAGAGAGAAGACCCAAATCAGAAAAATTACAGTTGAAATAGGAGATATTACCACATTTCTGAAAGAAATCCAGAGGGTTATTAGTTTATTTTGAAAATGTATACTCCAGTAAGCTGAAAAATCAAGATGATAATGAAAAATTACCAGACACATATGATCTACCCAAAATGAATCATGATGATAATAGAAAATTTTGCAACTACTATAAAATGTCGGCTCAACACTCTGACATATTGGTGCAGGCACTGACTTCCTTAACAAGACCGACCCCTACAGTACGAGAAGTAAAACTGAGAATCAAAAGTGGGCCAGTATCAAATTAAAAAGCTTCTGTACCACCGAGGAAATGAGCCCACAGAATGGGAGATCTTTGCCAGCTGCTCCTCCATCAAGGGATTAATGTCCAGAATATATAAAGAATTTTAAAAACTTAATACCACAAAACCAAATAATCCAGTTAATAATGGACAAAATAAACAGATACTTCTCAAAGAAATAAAATGGCCAACAAATACATGAAAAATATTCAACATCACTAGTAATCAGAGAAATGCAAATCAAACCTACACCAAGATTTTATCTCCAGTCAAAATTGCAATCATCAAGAATACAAATTATAATAAATACTGGTGAAGATGTGGGGAGAATAGGTACATTCATGAACATTGTTGTATAAATTCATACAACCACTCCAGAAAGCAGTGTGGAGATGCCTCAAAAAATAGGAATAGAACCCCTATATGACCCATCTATCTCATTCATCAGTATATATCCAAAGAACTAAAATCAGCATGCTATAGAGATATAGGTACATCATTTGTTTATAGCAGTGTATCTCAGAATAGTCAAGTTAAGGAACCAACCCAGGTGCCCATCAACACATGCTGGTAAATGGATGGAAATGGAGAATATGCTAAATAAAATGAGTGAGATTCAGAAATTTCATCATCAAATGTTTTCTCTCATATGCAGAAGCAAGACCAAAATAAGGTGGGGAGGTGGGTGGAAGTGAGGAATCTTATGAAAATAGGAGAGAGTTCACTGGAGCAGAGGAAGGGGATTGAAGGGAAGTGGGGAGGGATAGAAGATGAAAGGAATTGTAGAATGAAATTGGCCAAATTATGCTATGCATATGTATGAATATACCATAGTTTTATGTGTGTCTATAAAACACTAATTTAAAAAAACTGAATTAATGGAAGGAATACCAGTAGAGAAAGGGAACAGGGGGATGGATGGAGGAGGGGAGAAAAATGGGAAGTACTGGAAACCTAAGTGAAGCAAAGTATATTCCACATTTGTATTATGTATAGCTATAATGCACTAATTAAAAATGCATACAAGATAATTTGAAAGGCTCTATTATTGTGATTAGTGGTATGAAGGCAGTATGATACTTGGTTTTTATTTATTTTCTTCAGGTATGGATTTTGCGTGAAACCTATCCCTTTCAGTATTTTCAGGACCTTTCATAGATGGAATTCCTTCCAATAAAGATACTTCTGTTTCTTATCCTTTTCTTTTTGGCTCTAGAGCCTCTTCCAGATTTGTATCTAATTCCCAACTTTTTATTGTAGGGTTTTATTGCATTCATAAGTAAATTGTCCTTGACCTTCCTTTTCTTACCATCTCACATTTTATATATTTGACTTTTATGTATTTGTAGTTTTCTACTTTGATCTCACAGTTTACTTATTAGTATAATAATATTGATTTATCTAAATTTTATATCTGTGTTAAATTCTAACACCACTATTCCTAATTTTAGAAATGCCTTAAAAGGTAGAGGCTACAGAAACTGTTAATAGTGCAGATGATTGGAAAGAGAAAGATTATTGTTGTACTCCAGCTTCTAAAATAGTGCCTGACACATAAACAGTTGTTCAGTAAAAATTTGTTGAATGAATGAATGAATGAATGAATGTTTGTGAAGATTAATTATTTAGAAAGTGTCAACAATTATTCATATTGAGCTGAGGCTTTAAAATATTTAGATTTTGGGAGTCTGGAGCTCTAGCCCCTGGGGATAAAATAAAGATAGAACACTTGCCTAGCACACATGAGGCCCTGGGTTTTACACGCAGTACCACAAATAAGAAATAACTAAAAAGAAAGAAAATTTTGATAATATAGGATTATAGTAGATTTGTATGATTTATACTGGTTTCTGCCCACTATTTAGTCACCGAATTCAAATGTTTTTTTGCCCCTTTTATCAGTTTCTTGCCTCTTGTTTACGTTCAATTTTTTAATCTAAGACATTTGCAATTAGAGTTTACCATTCTAAAACAAAGTTACTTATGCTGCTTTCAGTAGCCAACAGAATAAACAGCCCTTTTGTATGACATATGAAGTTTATTCGCTGTCACTCACAAAAAAACTGCCTCCCTCTGCTCTATATGTCACATCTTGTTTTTAGAGTAGATTACTTGGTGTCATACCTATTTCACAGTTTATATTTTATTCCTTCCACCTGGAAGGCCTTATTTCTCCTTAATGTTTTTTTTTTAAAAAATATTCAGTTTTTAGTTGTAGTTGGACACAATACCTTTACTTTATTTATTTATATGTGGTGCTGTGGATCGAACCCAGGGTCTTGCATGTGCTAGGCGAATGCTCCACCACTGAGCCACAACCCCAGCCCCTCCTTAATGCTTTTTTAAAAAAACATTTTTTTAGTAGTAGTTTTATTTACATGCAGTGCTGAGAATGGAACCCAGTGCCTCACATGCTTAAGCAAGTGCTCTACCATTGAGCCACAACCCCAGTCCTCCAATACTTTTTAAAAGGAAGTTTGATGTATGTGGTTAAACTTTTTAAGGCACATGTCCTGATTTATGTCCAGGTGACCCCACCCAGATACTTTTAAAGAAATGCTCACTTTCAGTAGGAAAAACAGTGTTCTTGTCTCCTCATTACAAATAGTATTCAGGTATGGAATACCTTTCTTCCTGGATGGTACTTGCACTCTATAATCTGCTGCCAATTTTTTTTTTCATTTACACTTGCTTTTTGGTGAGTACTAAATGGGAATAAAATGACCAATAATAACTTCAATTTCTAATTATCAACAGGTAAAAGAACTTAAACATTCAAACAAACTAGAAATAACAGACATCAAACTGGAGGCAGCAAGAGCTAAAAGTGAGCTAGAAAGAGAAAAGAATAAGATTCAAAGTGAATTGGATGGTAATATATGATTCCCCATGCTTTTTACTAGTTTTTCAGACATGAACTCAATTGTTAATATAGATAAACCTTAATGATTATTTCTAGATTCTCAGATTAATTGGATTTCAACCTTTAAAAGATATGGAATGTTATTGCATGTATGTTGACTGTTCATTCTTTGACCTGACTTTAAAAAAAAAAATCGATCATGTGTTGGTGTAAGTTATTTGATTAATGTATAAACTAAATAAAACTTTGAAAATGGGATTCTATCTTTCCTGGGTTTATAATTTTAAATCTATTTTGTCATATTATTTTCCGAGGGCATTATAAGTCTAAGACCATAAAGAAGAAAGTTCTAATCCTGGATTTTTAATTTTTTATTTTTTCTAAACACTAGGTCAGTTATTGAAGCTTAGTTCAATGTAGTCTTGTTCTTATGGTCCATTCTAATATTCACATGACTCATCAGGATTTCTCAGAATTTGTATGGCTTCTAATTTTTTTTCTTTTTGTTTTTTAGTTGTAAATGGACACAATACCTTTATTTATTTATTTTTATGTGGTGCTGAGAATTGAACCCAGTGCCTCACACGTGCTAGGCAAGCACTCTACCACTGAGTTACAACCCCAGCCGTGGCTTCTAATCTTAGATTTTTCAAATAAGCTGCCCTTGGGGTGTAACTGTGCTTGAGTTGGTCTGTAATTTCAGATGGAGGTTAGATTGAATGCCTATTCTCATTATTAGTTTCTATGTAATTTTGACTTATGATTTTCCTCATTTAAACTAAATTTTCTTAGAAATTTAGATTTGGGGATTCTGGTTTTACTTTGAATTAGATATGAATTTGCTTCAGTTATTCCATGTATAAATATTGTCTGTTCATCAAGAGGAAGATTTGAAATTCATTGGACAAACTTGAAACTTTCCTTGTTTTTTATATTTCTGCTAGACTCTAGCAATTTTGCTGTAATCTTAGGTTTGAAGGACTTTGTGACTTTTATTTGCTCTGTTTTCAGCCATTTTGTTATGATGCTGTCTTAGGGTTAGTTTACAGAAGTCCTTCAGAGGTGAAGTAACCAAGTGTCTCTGTATATCACACAGGTTGATGATATTTCTAGGTTTAAAAATTCAAGTGAATAAATGTTTATTTACCCTTTTGAAAGTTTTTTTTTTGTATGTATGCATGTGTTAAATGAAGTAATGGCAGAGAATTAACTCTGAGTTTTAGTCTGTTTCATTCTTATTTTTAGAAAGTGTATCAGTGGCTTAAGGATCTTTGAGAATGTATATCCAGAGAGACTTTCTAATTCTTTTACTCACTTATGAAGGCTGTTAATTGTGATTTTTCATCATCGCAATATTAACTATAGTATATTTTTCTCTTTGAAAAATAATAGGATTACAGTCAGACAATGAAATCCTCAAATCAGCTGTTGAATATCACAAAGTGCTATTAGTAGAAAAGGATCGTGAATTAATACGTAAAGTACAAGCTGCCAAGGAAGAAGGTTATCAAAAACTCGTAGTATTACAAGGTGAAAAGTAAGTGCTTAATTACCTTAGTTTGTATTAAATCTTCTTGCACATGGAAACATTTTACTGTAGCATCATCTTTATTGTAGTTCTTGTAACATAATTATCATCTGTTGTTTTAGGCTAGAACTTGAGAACAGATTAGCAGATTTGGAGAAAATGAAATTGGAACATGACGTCTGGAGGCAATCTGAAAAGGATCAGTGTGAAGAGAAATTGCGGGCATCACAGATGGCAGAAGAATCAGCCAGAAGGGAACTTCAGAGTATCAGGTTATGTATACATGTATATTTTTAATTTTTAATTTTGAAATGGTTTCAGAGATAACAAAATGAGGTAAAAATGGCCCAGAGATTTCCCATGCACACTTCACCTTGATTCCCCAAGTATTAACATCTTATATAACCATGATACAGGGGTCAAAACAAATTAACAATATAATCCAGAAATCAAATGTTAGTATTATCAAAAATGTTGGCTTTATTTAAATTTTACCAGTTGTTTCTTTGTGTCTTTTATCTGGTTCAGAATCAATTCCACACATTGCCTTTATGTAATTTCCTTTAATCTGGAACACATTAACACTTTAGTAGAGTGCTTGTTAGTATTTTACACATTGTCTCTCAATTTGGGTTTGTAATACACTTTTAATTTTTTTTAGTTGTAGATGGACAGAATAACTTTATCTATCTATCTATCTATCTATCTATCTATCTATCTATTTATTTTTATGTGGTGCTGAGGATTGAACTCAGTGCCTCACATGTGTGAGGCAAGCACTCTACTACTGAGCTATACCCCCAACCCCTTGTAATACATTGTTTATGAATAAATTCAGGTTATGTATTTTAAATCAAAATTGCACCAAAGTCATGTATCCTCAGTGCACGTATAAGGAAGTTTTTGATTTGTCTTCTTTACTGATTATGTTCACCTTGACCATGTAGTTATCATAGTGTCTGTCAGATTTTTCTTCGATATAATTAGTGTTTTTCCCCTCTGTAATATATAATCATAAGATTTCTTATATAATTTTTTGAGACTATTTAAATATTCTCATTGTACTTTCTCATCAAACATTATTTTATTAATTTTAGCATCCTAACATTACTTTAATATCTGCTAAAGAAGTTACAAATATGAAGAGAGAAAGTCTAGAATAAACTCCATGGTGTTGGGGCAGAATTGGAAATATCAATGTAAATTCATGATTATTAATATATATACATATAGAAAAATAAAGAAATGGATGTAATGTGACTTGGGCATACATAAATAAATCTCATCAGTTCACTGAAAGGGCCTAGAAGCAAAGTTTCTTTAGTACCAACAAGCACTCTTATTAGATTAGCTGAGATTTCATTTTCCTATGCCAGCCTCCAATATAAAAATAGCCTTAGAGAAATGGCTAGTAATAGGGCTAGAGAAAAGAAAGTAAAAGGGAAACCTAGAATATCCTGTGATATCAGACAATAAGGAGAACCTCAAAAGATGAGATTATATCAAAAGGACATAGAATTCAACTTGAAAAAGTCTCCAATTGCCAATTATGTAACCCATAGAAGAAAATAAGAATCTATTAGTCCATACTAGTATAGATATAATATTTAGAGGAGAAGGGAGAAGCTCTTCCTTTCAAATTCCAACTAATAAATGTAGAAAGAATGATGAAAGTAGGAAAATCACAATTTAGCAGATATTAAAGTAATGTTTTCTTTATGGTATAATATATCAAGACCACAACTAGGATAAGACAAAATGAATAGCCCAGGGTGTAAAATTTAAGGAGTCATTCACTTCCGTGTTCCAGTGTTACACTTATAGGATCCAGGTAACAAGGACTTATATTTTCCACTTGGACCTTCCAGTGTCTGGTGGGTTATTAAAAGCAGGATAAAAAACTTGACACTTCTGCCTCCATTTTGCATTTATCTGTTTTGCTCTGAGTCACCTTGGATTCCAGGAACAACATGTCTAATACATAAACATCTTGTATGAGTATAAACTATCCCTTGGGGCAATAGCAGCTTTCTTATCTATTATGAGCAGGGTCCCCTTTTCTGAGTCCTGAGATAACGATTAACCACAGTTTGATGAAGATTGTTTGACTGTTCCTATATCTGGACCCCCTTGTCTGTATAATTGGAAGCTTATGTCAGTAACACCGTAGACAGAGGTAAGGAAGTAGGTCTCCTTGTCTTCCTGGTATAGCTATAATGATTAAAGCTCCTTTCTTGCACTTGCCATTGCTCTTTCAGTGTGGTTTTTGGTGCAAGTGGCTGGATCTCATTTGCTGGTATTACTAGAGTCAGGCCTCTGGTACAGGATTCTGTTAACAGTGTCAGAGTATCTCAAATTTCATACTCTGAGCATTTCACTTGCCTTGATCATATACTATAGTCTTATTGCTATAGTATATGATCAATTTTTATGAGTGTTACATAGCATATGGAAAGAAAGAGTATAGTAGGTTATGTTACATCCTGACAGATAAGTTGAAAATGTCTTTAATATACCTAATAACAGGGCTGGGGTTGTGGCTTAGTAGTAGAGTGCTCACCTAGCACACGTGAGGCACTGGGTTTGATCTTCAGCACCACATCAAAATTAAAGGAAGATATTGTGTCCACCTACAACTAAAAAATAAATATCTAAAAACATATATACCTAATAACCATACACTGCAAAGTATTAGTTTGTTTACCCTTGTGATCCCATGGCAAACTAGGACCTATAGCTTGCTGCCCCTGAGCAAACATTGTGAGAAAGTATCTTTCATTATATATTGCTAGGCTGGGAAAAGATCAAAATTCAAAATTTAAAGTACAGGTTCTACAGATTGCATATAGCTTTCACACCATTGTGAAATTGAAAAATTCTAAGTTCAAATCATTGTAATAACAGGAACCAACTGTTATTATTTCCATTTGCTTGGTATAACTTTGTCCTCTGTTTCTAAATTTTCTGAATCATTTTGTTTTTTAAATATGTATTTTCTATATAGCATATAGTCTGGTCTTGCTTTGTGAGCCAAATGGGAGATTTTTTTTTTATTTTAATGGGTGAGTTAAGACCATTTATATGCAGTGAACACTTGCTGGGATTTGATATCCCTTACAACCCCCTGCATTTTTACTTATATAGTTGTTTTGAAATTTGGGCATTTTCTGTCTTCCATTTATGCTAAGGGGTGGTTCTGTATGACTTTATTTGTTTTCCTATCTTTTCTGAATTATTTTTGTAAAATAAATGGATAATAGAGCTAGAGCATCTGTCCTTATTTTTAGTACCTTCTCTTTATCTTTTAATTCTAAAATCTTAATGACTTTGCTAATTATATAAATTAGAGTAACTGTCATGAGCCATCCATGGGCTGTATATGGACTGTGTTGTGCATAGTAGCCTGAAAAGGGGATAAGTCTGGAATTGGGAACTTCCCGTGACACCCGCCACAGGGATTGACCACCTGATGCAAGTGAACTTCCCTCTCAAGCTCGGCCAAAGATCCCACCCAGTACTTGAGTGTGACCTGAGAAGATGACAATCAACCTGCTGACTAGTAGACATCAAGCATGACTCTGCCCTTGAAACCTTATTCCTGCCTTTCCTGTACCCCCCTTAAATAAACCACCAGAGCCATATTTTCTTTGTTTAGTTACAGAGACCATATGGATTAGATCTATCAGAGGCTTCACATTTGTAAATATATTTCTGAATATTTGTGTTTTGTTATTCACTAATTATTTGAGACTTAAGTTTTAAGGTGGCTTCCATTCTCCCTGGCAGGAAGAACTCCGCAATGAGACGCTGGCCATTGTCCCTATTAAGTGATTTTTTAAAATCATACTTATTAAGTTGTTGGTTATATTTTGAGGCAAATTTCTTGATCCACATTACTTAAGAAAGAACCGCTTCAGGCAGTGGTGTATCTATTACTTATGTTGGGTTTAATGCGAATCGTTGTTGGCTTCCATTCTAGAATCATAAATCTGTAATGGATTTGAGAGTTAATCTTGCCTACCCCTTCACTTTTAGGTAGGTATATTATTTAACTATTCAGGACAGATCGTTTTAAAATTTCCACCCTCCCCAAGAACCCCACTCTAATATATTACCTCATCATGGTTGCACAATTTGGCCATTTAGAATCATTTCTGTTTCTTCTGCTTTGCATTTCTGTTGCTATAGTGATATAATGTTCAGCATTTTGTCATTGCTTGAAAACAATAGTGGACTTTATTCTTTTGTTTTTTTGGCTTTTAAAAATGTAGCTGGGTGTGGTAGTGAACAAGTATAATCCTAACCACTTGAGAAACTGACATAGGAGAATTGCAAGTTTGATGCCAACTGGAAAATTTAGGGAGACAGTTTAAAATAAACAAAGGCCTGGAGATATATAGCTAAGTGACAAGGTGCTTGCCTAACGTGCGAGACCTTGGGTTCGATCCCCAGTATTGCCCCTTGGCCAAAATATATGTATATGTAAAACAGCTTTCATTCCTTAACTTTTCTTTAATATGGTATTTTCTGTTAGTCACTTTGATAATTTATCTTTGATTCCTTTTCATTTTCTACAGATCATTTATACATATAATATGTAAATGATCCCCAACATAAGGACATAGTAACCAATATAAAATCTAGCAGTAGTAATTTACAAGATTTGCCTGAGTTTAAAAATTAAAAAATTCTACAATCATGGTGTTTCTTCCATAGTAGTTCTGATTTGATTATTTATAAATCATTCATTAAAATAATCATAATAGCTGGGCATGGTGGTGCACACCTGTAATCCCAGCAATTTGGAGGGGGAGGCGGGAGGATTGCAGGTTTAAGGCTAGCCTCAGAAATTTAGCAAGACCTCATCTACTTAGCAAGACCCTGTCTAAAAATAAAAAGGACTGGGGGTGTGGCTCAGTGGAAAAGCACACCTGGGTTCAGTTTCTAGTGCCAAAGTATTAATCATAATTGTATCACTTGGAGTCTGATTGGTCAGAGACTGTGAACCAAAGATCTTGCTAAGGAAATGAAAAGTATAAATAATATGAAGCAGGAGTATCCTTTTACTCATAATTAACGATATCTATGATAAGTAGATATTCTAAAGCAATGATTAACATATTAGTTATATACTAGTCTTTTGTTTACCTAAGTGGTTTCTTCACCATTAGCCTATTATAATAATTTATTATAAAAATAATAAATTTAGTTTTACAAAAATATTTTGTATTTCATAAGGATGCTTCACTGTACTTTTTTTTCATTTTGTGAAGTTTGTAAATTTACCTATAAAATAACAATGCAAAAATTATAACAATTTAAATATTAACAAAGTATGAAGTCAAATTTTGGTAATGGTAACAATCCTACTCCAACTAATGTAAGCAAATAAAGGGACTTTATTGGCTGACATAGATTGTAGAAAGGACAGGAATTGTGCTGTTCTTTTGGACACTTGGATCTGGAACTCAAATGTGACCAGAGTGCCTTCTTCCCTTCTTCTTCCTTCTCCTCCTTTCTTCTATTTGTCTGTCTCTGATGTGTGCTTTTTTCCTACTATTTCCTTGTGAGGCTAAGACAGTATATTGAGACCAAAGAACACATTATTACTTCCTTTGTTAGCTTTGCTTCGTTGTGACCAAAATACCCGACAGAAACAACTTAGAGGATGGTAATTTTATTTTGGTTCATGGTTGTAGTCCATGGTCCAACTCCACTGGATGTGAGGAAAAAGATCATGGCTGAAAGGCATAGTGGAGGAAAGCTGCTCAGTTCATGGCAGCTGGAAAGGGGAGAGAGATAACATCTAAGAGGCCTGGGAGAAGATAAACCTACTTGGACCTACTTCCTCTAATTAGGACCCACTTCCTCTAACTAGGACCCACTTCCCAATAGTACATCCAGCTATCAGTGATACTTGATGGATATTGGATCTTGAGGGCTCTGACCTAATCAGCAGTCTCCATCCCATTTGACACTTGTTATATTGGGGACCATGCTTCCAATACAGGAGTCTTGGAGGGCATTCCAGACCCAAACCATAACACTTAATCAACTCAAGTAACCTATCACTGTGACAAAGGGAATCAGGCACCCTGGCTCAGCCAGATTATATGCCTGTTTGTGGTGGTGGGGAGGAGGCAGTAGGTGATTTGCAGTTTGATATCAGAAGTAGAGAGGAGGTGTTTAGGGGAAATAATAGCAATAATCATCCAAGGGAAAGAGAACTTGATCATTTAAGAAATCCTGTAGAAAATGCCTCTTAATTTACCTTTTGTATGACTTAAAGCCAGCACACACTATTTCATTTGAGGCATTCTAATTTTTCTTAAGAATTTTTTAAACATTTTTATTTCATCAGTTTGAATTTTTTTTCTGCCTATAGTGGATATTTATTTGCCCCCTTTCTTTAAAAAAAAAATCATTTAATATGTCCTCCTATTTCTACACTATCTTGATGAGGATTTTGTTGTATGTCATTTAAATAGGAAGCAGGAGACTTACAGTTGGCCATCTAGACAAGTTTTCTCCTAAAATTTGAACTATAAAATAAGTGATAGAAGTAGCTATGTGATAGCATATGAAGGACCAGGTGATTCTTGTTGCACATATGTGCCAGTGATTCCTATCCATTACTGTATTCTGCTTATGGTACTCTTGTTTTGTTTTGATTCAGTGGGCTCCTGTTTTTCTAAGACAGTCTCTTTTTTTTTTTTTTTTTTTTGGAAATAATAGCCAGTTTCCAGTGCTTACAAGCAGGAAACTTATTTTCAGAAGATTGTTAGAAGAAGGCAACTGCCATTCTTAAGAGACTTGATCTAGGAATCTGTGACAATAGATTATTACAAATATGACTTCTCTCCCTTGCCATATTGTGTTGTTTCCCCTTGATAATGGAGACTAGCATCAAATAAAGGCAAGATGTTACACTAGAGCCTTCACTGCTCAATAGGATATTGGGAGCTGCCCTGGATGCAGACGCCTATTTAAGCCCTGATGCACCAGGTTCTGAACAATTATTGTCCTCAGTCTGGCATGGTAGTGCCAGGTTGTAGTAACTTGGGTGTTAAGGTTGGAGAGCTGTCTCGGATTTTGAAAAGGTACTTCTGTTTGTTTACGCGCTTTCTTTGTCGTTTTCTTAAGTTATTGGAATAGTCAGATTTTTGTGAACCCAGCATTAGGTCGTCAGCTAGGATAGATGGTGATAATAGGGTATCGCTAGGCACATATAATTATTTAAATTTAAGTTAATTAAAATTTTAAGAGATTAAAAATTAACTTCCTTAGTCATACTAGCTATATTTAAAATGTACTATAGAAATGCGTAGTTAGTGTCATATTGAAAAGTTCAGATTATAGAACATTTCCACCATTGCAGAAAGCTTTACCAGACAGCATTGTTGGACTGTTAAGGGTAGGGATTCTATCTTTGTTATTTACCAATGAATCTATAACACTTAAAACTGGGCTCAGCATTCATAGGCTCTCATTAAATATCTGTTGAATGGTGAAAAAGCACTATCAGCTGCATGCCAGGACTATACTTTGAAGGAGCTTGAAATAGTTCCATCCTATTCCAAAGTTTCTAGGTAAAATCTCCCATAGATTTATTCTCTTTTAATTTGGCCCTCCATTCTACCTCCTATTTCTTTTCCATAATTATTTTTAAAGTACAGTGTACATACCTTATCATTTCTTACTCCCCAAACTACTCATCCTTTATTTTCTGATTTCTCCCCACCACTTCCTCAGTAGAAGCTCTCCTTTAATAGCAGCCTCTGTTGTAGCCTTCAGAATCCTTATTGTGCTATCAAGAAATGTTTTGTGATTCAACTTTTTTTTTTTTTAATGAAACCTCACTGAATCTGATTTTCTCCTAATGGCATGTAACCCAGAATCCCTTTTAAGTAGAAATTATTTTTCTTCGTGCAACAAAGAACTACAAGGGACATCAGCATTTATAAACCTTACTCTTGTTTTCAGATGATTATTTGACTAACCATGGTTAAAATGTTTTTCTTTTGATATTTGTTGCTTCTAGGTTGTCCCTGTCTTTTTTCTTTGCCGTTTACTGATCTACTGGATATTCCTCAATAATCTCTGAGGTCTTTGCTATCTGTCTCAACTTTTCTCTATTTTTCTATCTTGCCATCTTTCTTAGTGTCTGCACATTTGTTTTGTTGGGCTATTCATATCAACCCTTAGACTTACAGTTTTTCATAGCTTCATGCTAGCATTCTTTAAGTTTACTCTATTTTATGTTTGTTTATCTACTAGAACCATTTACTTCAAAGGCATAAATATCTTTCTCTTTCCCAGTTCATTCTCACTGAAGATACTGAAACAGGTAGTCCTCATGCTTTTTTTTTTTTCCATTCAGTTTATTAATCTGGCTCTCTTGCCTCCTTTTAGTTTAGAAACTACAGCTCAATTGTGTTCCCATTTGTATATAAGCAAAGGCTATTAGATATGAATTCTTTCACCTTCTTGCTACCTTAGAATTTCAATATCTTTATCTCTTTTTATTCTCACTTCCCTTTCCATTATACTAAAAAATATTCTTTCCCCTTTACTTCCAAGTGAGCCATTTCATTAATCCATTTCCATTGTTTTCTTTGAGGTCTTGCTCCATCATTTACTCCTCTTCATCTTTATTTTATCTTTAATTTCTCCATTTGAAGACTGTTACTTTGCTTTCAAGGACTGGTTATAATTGCATCTCTTTTAAACAGCCCTAACTGATCCCTTACCTGAGTTTTATTTCTTGTTGATTGACCAGATATATCCAAATTCTTGACCTGGACTCAGCAGTCTTCTGTCTTCTGTTTTCATCATGATTTTGTAGAAAATAACTCTTATAAACTCAGTAACCTTAAAGCACCTTGTTAATAACATTCAGGAATATTTAATGAGGAAATGCCCCCAAAGTTTGAGAACAATAGCATAGCTAGAATTATGAAATAAGAAGGTTATTGGTACTGACAAAGGAACAAGAGGGGCTGGGGATGTGGCTTAATCGGTAGCGCGCTCGCCTGGCATGCGTGCGGCCCAGGTTCGATCCTCAGCACCACATACAAACAAAGATGTTGTATCCGCCGAAAATTAAAAAATAAATATTAAAAAAAAATTCTCTCTCTCTCTCTCTCTCTCTCTTAAAAACAAAGGAACAAGAGGAAGAGCAGGACTAACCATCTCTTTAGACTCGTTTTGGGCATTTATATGTAAATATATCAAAAGTAGTTGGTCATATTTCCAAGATTCTTTCATGTTCTATCTGTCTTACTAATTCAGGATTTGAGTTGATTCATGTAGTCTTTTAGCAGATATTGAAATCATACTGTATTCAATGCATAGCCCTAGGCTTTTTTCTTTTTTCTTTTTTTTGTATCAGGAATTGAATCCAGGGGTGCTTAACCACTGAGCCGCATCCCAAGCCCTTCTTATTAATTAATTAATTAATTTATTTATTTATTTATTTTTAAATTTTGAGACAGAGTCTCATTAAGTTTTCTTAGGTCCTCACCCTCCAGAGCCACTAGGTAGTGCCCAGCTACCAGTAGACTCTAAAGGGTGTTATGGTCCCAATTCTGATTGGGCAGATCAGATGTGCTGCTAAAGTTAAGTTATAAATGACTACAGCCAAATGAATTATATTTGAAAGGAATTTTTAAAAGGAGAAGGTTGAGGGGCCCAGCCTACCAAACCTAATTAGCATAAAGTTTTCTCTACAACATTGGTCATTTGGTCACCAGAAGGTTATGATTGAGCATGTATCATTTGTTTAGAAGAGAATGCAGTATTGGTCCTCTTCAAATGTCCATTTGTTTTGGATAAAAAACTCATTAGATATTTTATAGAATTCAGTATGGTGATCTTCATTAGATAATTTTCTTTTAAATCTGTTAGCCCTGGAATAAAGTAGCAGTGTTTCTGATAGCATTGATAAATTATAGAACTTTTAAGTTGTATGGATCTGAGGTAGCTTTTCCTAAACTGAACTACTTTTTTCTGATGACTTGACAACACATTCTACACTTTTCCACTGAAGGCCAGTTGTTCAGGCTGTTCTCTATGTTTATTAAAATCTTACTAATCAGATTTTGTCTCCCTGTAGTATTCCCTGGTACCTTTGGACAAACTTGATATCTCATCCTTGCTATACTCATAGTTTTCCACTGCAAAAGAAGTAATCTGTGTTTAAATTTTAGTAATATGTAAACACTGCCTAGCTGCCTGGAATCTATGATTGAATCTATTACTTTTGTTTTTTATTTTTTATTTTTTGGTATCAGGGATTGAATCCAGGGGTGCTTAACCACTGAGCTACATCCCCATCCTTTTTTAAACATATATATTTTAATTAGGGACAGGGTCTCGCTGAATTGCTCAGGGCCTCAATAAATTGCTGAGGCTGGCTTTGAACTCAGGAGCCTCTTGCCTCAGCCTCTTAGCTGCTGGGATTATAGGTGTGTGCTACCTCCCTGGCTTTGGATCTACCACTTTGCATAACACAATACCTGGTATCAAACAGGCATTCGATATAATTTATTGTCTAATTCAGTGAAATAATAAACTGTGTGTGGATGTGTAATATCTTTTGATGGGTTGTGGTTTTTAGGTTAAAACTTCAACAACAAATTGTGAATATTGAAAATGCAGAGAAAGAAAAAAGTGAAAATTCTGATCTGAAACAGGTATGATTTGTAGTAAACATTTTGCTTTTATTTATTGATTTATTTTGTTATGGTACTAGAAATTAAATCCAAGGGTGCTCTTACCACTGAGTTACATCCCTAATTCTTTTTATTTTTTATCTTGAGACAAGGCATCACTAATTTGTTGAGGGTCTCACTAAGTTGCTGAGACTTCCCTCAAATTTGTAGTTCTCCTGCAAGTCTCTGGGATTACAGGAGTGTGCCCCACCCCTACTCCATGCCTTGCTTGCTTTTTTTTTTTTTTTAGGTGCTTCTTTAAGTTGTTGTTTTGCATAATTATTGGAATTTTGCATATCACATTTATGATAATCTAATTAGCACAGTCCACAATATTGATGTTGATGTGTAAAGATAAAGTGTTTCAGCTTCTCTGTTGTAATTGAATAAGCTTATTTTCTGACTGCTGGGTTTTTTTTTTATATATTTGCGTGCTGTAGCTCATAACAATTCTTTTAAAAATCAGGAAGACATTATTTTGATATCTGGAATTTTAAAAATTGCTTAGAAAGATTATTCATTTTTAAGTTAATTGAATAATTGGTTTGTAACTTTGTATTTAATCCATAAAGTACTTCTTGCTATTTCCCTATGAAATATAAGTCGTATTTATATGGAAAGAAATGTGTATTTTAATTAAATTTATTTGGGTTCAGGAAAAAGATTATATATGGTTGGGCAAAACATGGGAGAGTATTCTCTTCCAAATTCCATTTTATTTTTTGTTAAAAAAAACTTTTTCCTACTGATTATGAAATAGTGAGTATTCTACTTTTAAGGTTTATCTTGCCTATTAGCTGGTACTGCTTTGCATGTGCAGTTACAGCTTCTGAGCCTCAACTTGGAGGGCATAACGTTTGATTCTCCAAGAGAGAAGTTATGTAGTATCCTTGGCATTGGGGTTTCTGTCATCCTACAATATATGGAGGTATTAAGTTCTTTGAAGTTTGCTTATTCATGTAACTATGACATAGATGTAATGTTTGCCACTCCTGTTAAAAAAGTAAAAAGTTCCACATGAAGGTATTCATTCCAGAATATAATCTGAGACATACCATTTTACTTTATTCTGCTAACAAATTGCTCTATGGACATACATAATCCTATCTTACTTGACTTTGCTGCCATTGGAAAGTAATAGGATTGTTACCCATTTAATTTATTGCATAAAAAGAATCTTATTTCTTTTAACTCTTAAATCTCAGGATGGATTCTTTTGATCCCTGTCTCTTGATTATTTGCTCTAAAGTATCTCAGAGAATGGCTAAGAGAGGTAAATGGGAAAAAAAAGAAAAATGAGAATTTCTTTATTTTATTGGCAAAATGGCATGTGGATAGATATAACTATCCCAAGTGAAAACTATTAAATATAACTTAGAAGCAGTTTGAGTTTTTCTAGCCTGTTTGTTATGTCATTATCCACTTTTCTTGAGGAAAAAATATTCCCAGGTGAAGGTAAATTAGGATGGAATAAAGGCCTTGGGTGACATTATGTGATTTGAAATGTGGCTCTAGAGGCCAAGGAATCCCTAACCATTCATTAGATTTCTCAGATCTTCCTTCTGCTTAACACTGGGCATGTAGAATAATTGGAAATCATTTTAAAACAAGGTGAGAACAACCCTTCCTATGTTTACTCAACAATTCTTGACTGCTCAGAGAGCAAGTCTCCTACAAGGGTAGTATGTGGGAAGGGGGAACAACTAGTTTCCCACTTGACTTGTTTTTTTGTTTGTTTGTTTGTTTTGTTTTTTAAATTTTTATTTTTAGGTATAGATGGACACAACACAATGCCTTTAATGCCTTTATTTTTATGTGGTGCTGAGGATTGAACCCAGGTCCAGCCCCTGCTAGGCGAACGCTCTACTGCTGAGCCACAATCCCAGCCCAGTTGACTTGTTTTTAAAGTTGGTTCTTTTCCTAGAAGGCTAGGGAAAAACTAGAGTCAAAGGAGACTTTACATTCTCTTTTTTCCTTGTTCTTCTTGCTAACCCTTCTTCCAACTTGTGCTTTGTTTATTGTGGGAACAAAATGAGGAACTCAGTGACTAGGGAATATATGGTTAGTGGTAGTCTCTAATTATAGTAAGAAATTATCCTAACTGCTGCTATTTATTATTTCATTTAAGGGGCATCTTTGACGGCATACCAGCTGGGTGGGACATTTGTGATGGTGAAATGCTTAGTATCCTCCACTTTTCAGACCTTACTGCATTTGCTTAGTGGCCATATGTTTCACTTTTTTGTTTTCTTTTAAGCAAATCAGTAGCTTGCAGATCCAGGTGACCTCACTGGCACAGTCAGAGAATGACTTGCTGAATTCAAACCAAATGCTGAAGGAAATGGTGGAGAGATTAAAACAAGAATGCCGAAATTTAAGAAGCCAAGCTGAAAAAGTGCAAGTAGAAGTTGAAAAGTAGAGTTTGCTCTTTTTTTTTTTTTTTTTAATGTACAAACTATTTTTTTCTTTTTGGCATATAATACATAGTTATTTCAGTGATAATTAATTCCAATGTTGAATGTGTTTGTATTTAGTTATAAGTACCTTTTGGTAGTGTACATTTGTCTTAGGTAACATACTCTGTAAATTGAGCTTTATAGATTTTTTAATTATTTAGAAGAAAATTTTAAAATCTTTCCTGAGCACAGTATTCTGAAAACTCTTGAAAGAAATGATCCTCTTATTTTTTGAGCAAACCAAAACAGTTAAATAACCAAAGAACAGATGAGTTGATTGTGGGGTTGCTATTTTTGTGTGTTCTCAAAACTTCTTAGTATTAGAACTAGTTTTGGATTTTCCCTCTGAAAAGCTAATTTATTTGTTTATATTTTTTGACCTTGAAATTTGTTAATAGTAGTGTAGTAGACAGGGGAAAATTATTTTGGTTGTATTCAAGACTTTATGTTCTTTGGAACATTTTAATATGTGGTAGAATAGACCTGGGGAATGTGACTCAGTGGTAGCGCACATACCCAGCATGCACAAGTCCCTAGGTTTGATCCCCATGAAAGTAATGAGTGAGTAGGTAGGTCAGTAGGATAAAATATTATAGTACTTTGTATTTGCTTTGTCTTTATAACAAAAACATGTTATTATAGATGTTTATTTCTATCTATAAAACATTTTTCTTCAGATTTGTTCTTCTAAAGTCAGTCTTACCAAGTAAAGCTTCTATTTTCCTTCAGTTTTTCTGTTCTTTCATATTTTAAGGCTCATCCAAGGTTTCATATATCAGGTTGAATTTCAGGAAAAGGAAGTAAGAAAGGTGCATGTCCATATGTGTTATAACATTCCTGAGGGTCTATTTTTCTTTTATTTTTAAAAAAAAAAAAAATAGAAATTGGTGTCTTGAAATTCTTAAGTGTTTATAATGAGCTTAAGAACCCTAATGACAAGCATAACTAGCAAATTTAAGTAATTTATTGTTGTTTTCTGGGTGTTATTCATAGGACAGTTATAGAAGAAGATAACTGGACTACAGATGAATAGAGTATAATTTTAGTCCTGACTAGCATACTTAAAATCTGTATGACCTTAGACAAGTAATCTTACTTATCATGGTTTATTATTTCTTATTTGTATTACTTATAAAAGGATATTAAAAATCATATAAAGGATAAAGAATAGCTTTAGGAGTACAAATTTTAATTATGTTACCTTAAACTATCATTGGTTTGAATTTTACTGTATCCAGAAAACACACCACACAAAGACTTGATTCCAGGCTGATTTTTTTGGTACTGGGGATTGAACTTCGGGACACTCAACTACTGAGCCACATCCCCAGCCGATTTTGTATTTTATTAGAGAAAGGGTCTCATTGAGTTGCTTAGTGCCTTGCTATTGCTGAGGCTGGCTTTGAACCCAGGATCCTCCTGTCTCAGCTTCCCAACCTGCTGGGATTACAGGCGTGTGCCAGTGTGACCAGCTCTAGGCTGATTTTTACAAGCTTCATTAGGTCCAATTTTTATTACTTGGTGGTCTTTGTAGTTTAGACCTGGTTATCAGGCATTTGTCCTGCCATTAATTAGATATGAGTTCTTACATCAGTTAATCACCTACTGTAAACCTAGTTCCTCATATATAAAAAAGACATGACAAGTACTTAATTAGAAGTACAGTGACTGATTTGTAAGAAATGCTCTGTGATGTTAATGTTAGCAAATGTGTGACCAAATAGTAGTGCCTGTAGTTAGAAAAGTAGGGATATCATCAGGCAGGTAATACCTATTTAACCTTAAGCATTTATATTAACTTCCATGTTTTTGCATACATTTATTTTTCTGACAGGACATTGGAAGAAAAACAAATACTGTGGTTGGAAGAAAAGCATAAGCTTCATGCACGTATCACAGACAGAGAAGAAAAGTATAATCAAGCTAAAGAGAAACTACAGCGTGCTGCCATTGCTCAGAAGAAGGCAGGTGGTTCTTATTAAAATGATTTCTATAGAGTAAAACAACTATTTTAGAGTAAAATGTAAAATTAAAGCTGAGATTTTAGTGACATGTTTAATTTGATATTTAAATATTACATTTCACTGTTAACCTTGCAGAGGTAAAATGGGAAAATCTAAACCATCCAGCAGGTTTACTTGTGAATTTTGTTTGAGCTGACAGATATTTTCCCACAGAGATGGTATTTTTTTAAATCAATAAAACCTTCCAGGCCAATCCATACAAGTCTTAATTCAACTCATTCTCCTTTAAAGTTATAATGTGATTAGGCTTGTTTCACCTATGCCTAACTAATATCTATAATACTGCTTCTGTGGTTAAAAGCCTTTTTTGTTTCCAACTCAAAAATTAGGGGCAAGTATCTTCATGCCCTAGTTGTAGGGCCTAGGACTCTTCATAATTTCTAAAACAGCTACACTATTTCCACTTTGATCCTTTTAAAAATTTTACCTCTGCAGGCATACTTTTCTCTAGAAACTAAAAGGCTTTCTTTTTTGGAAATAGTCTAGGGTATCCTGAAAATCATGTAGCCAGGTATTTTCATATAAGTCAGTGGTTTAAATCATTTTTCTACTTCAGTAAACCCAAGGAATGTAGCAGTTTCCATCAATAACAGTGACTCATTGGCAGTGATTTAGCAGTTGTTTTTAACAGAGTCTGGCTGTGAGGAGGGACAGGGTAGTGGATGTACATGTGTGTGTTTGATGTTTCCACTTAATAAGTTCTCTTTTTAGAAATGTTGGTTATGAGGAGGAGAATAACTGAGATGAGAGAAAGATAATCCTAGGTGTACTAGTATCATAATAGCTGTGTTTTTTGGAAAAGTTAATTGTTCAGATTTGAATAAGAGGAAATAACTAGATCATTATATTCCGATTTGGAAGTCCAGGACACTGTTCCTAGCAATCATTTTGTTATTGGGGTAAATGTCAAATTTGATTGACAGTTGGAGTGATAAATGAGTAGTCACTACTTCACTGTCCCAGCTACTGATATTTTCTCCTTCCATAATGCTAAAAGTAGTAAAACATTGAGATTAGAAAAACATTTTTTATTTTACAAGAATCCCAATGTTTTGTATCCTTTATGCCACTTTTATTGCCTTTTGTCCATGTAAGTACTGAAAAGCATGTGGGTGTTAGGATTTCAATACTTTTTTTAATGACTTGTGACAGTCTCAGAAATTCTACTTACACTTCCTTGCACTGTGAAACCTAGGCACATCTGAAGCTAAATTTCAGCCAGAAAATTCTAGAAGTAATAGGAGCTGGTTTTCCCCCTACACACACAGATAAACTTTCATGTTGAAGTTTTAGGGATAAGTGTCTTAGAAATCAAATGCTAATTATTGTGGTTTAGTTTGATTAACTTCTTTTGGAGCAAAAGTGATATCCAGTGTTAAAAGAGATCAGACACTGATCAGATTAAGGAAATTTACTAGGATTGCCATGGGGCACTGGGATACATTTGAAATTCGTGATTGTTCATTAAAGGTGAGACTAGTCAGCACAGTTCTGTGTGTGCCACTTAAGTTTAGCTTCATGGGTGCAGGCATGTAGCATGAACTGCATTTTGCCCAGGTCAAAGTTTTTCATGCAAGTTTGAGGAAGAATTAGATTCAGATCAAGGTAATAAGGATGTCTACAAAAACAAATTTATTATAATGGTAAAGTTTTAAGGTAGTCATTGGCTCTTTCAGTCAATATATGTTGAGTTTTTGTTTTTATTGTATTTGAGCTTAATTCCTGGCAGATAGTAAGTGATTAGTAAATAGTTTGCTTTTATAATGGAGATTGAAAAGATTACTAACAGTAGTCTAGGAACCTGGCTTTTGGAAGTTCATCTCCAGATTTGTCTCAGGAGGCAAATTTCAGAGTCTATACTATAAGTTGATAATATGATGCCATATTAATCTTACACCAATGCTTTTTAGTCACCATTCCTCAGCATTTGGGTAAATTCACATCCGTATATTTTTACAGAATAATAAAGCCCAGTCCTGGTCTTAGCTTCTCTAGAATGGCTTCTGACATGGTTTTATACTTAAAGACTAGAATTTCTTACAGAAATCCCTATCTTTGTATATTACCTATAGTTACTATAGGGCCTGATTAAATTTACCTGTTTGATGTGTATATTCAATGTATATATACTTGATTAAGATTTGATGGCAAGTAAAATTATTTATTCGACTACAGTTTAAATAATCAACTGAAGAAATACAATTAGATTTAAGATTGTGTATTTATGTGATCATACAGTAATGAGATTATAAGCATTTCTACCTTTAAAATATCTGCTATTGGGCTGGGGTTGTGGCTTAGTGGTAGAGTGCTTGTCTAGCATGTGTGAGGCACTGGGTTCAGTTCTCAGCACCACATATAAATAAATGAATAAAATAAAGGTCCATCAACATCTTTAAAAAAACTTTTAAAAAACCCCTGCTATTTATAGTAACAAAAATGGCCTGGTATTGGCACAAAAATAGACATGTAGACCAATGGTACAGAATAGAGGACACAGAGACAAACCCATATAAATACGATATGTCATACTAGACAAAGGTGCCAAAAACATTCACTAGAGAAAAGATAGTCTAAAGTGATGCTGGAAAAACTGGAAATCCATATGTATTAAAATGAAATTAAACCTCTATCTCTCACCTTGCACAAAAATCAACTCAAAGTGGATCAAAGACTTAGGCACTAGAACAGAGACCCTGTGCCTAATAGAAGAAAAATAGGCCCAAATCTTCACCATGTTGGCCTAGGATCTGACTGTTTTAACAAGACTACTAAAGCTCAAGAAGTAAAATCAAGAATCAGTAAATGGGATGGATTCAAATTAAAAAGCTTTTTCTCAGCAAAAGAAACAATCAATAATGTGAGGAGACAGCCTACAAATTGGGAGAAAATTTTTACCACATCCACCTCCAATAAAGCATTAATCTCTAGGATATAAAAAGAACTCCAAAAACTTTACACCAAAAAATTAATAATAATAACCAATAATTAATAATCATATTATTAATTATTGGTTATTATTAATAATTAATAACCAATTAATCAATAAATGGGCTAAAGAATTGAACAGACACTTCACAGAAGAAATATAATTGATCAACAAATATATGAAAAAATACTGAACATCTCTAGCAATTAGAGAAATGCAAATCAAAACTATGCTAAAATTTCATCTTATTCCTGTCAGAATGTCAATCATCAAGAAGACAGGCAACAATAAATGTTGATGAGGATGTGGTGAAAAAGGTACACTAACACATTGCTGGTGGGACTGCAAATTGGTGCAACCACTATGGAAAGCAGTATGGAGATACCTCAGAAAATTGGGAATGGAACCACAATTTGACTCAGCTATCTCACTCTCGGTTTATATCCCAAGGACTTAAAATCAGCATTCTATAGTAATGAAGCTCTGTCAATGTTTATAGCAGCTCAATTCACAATAGCTAGACTATGGAACCAACCAACCTAGGTGTTCTTCAATAGATGAATGGATAAAGAAAATGTGGTGTATATATTCAATGGAATATTACTCAGCTTTAAAGAAGAATGAAATTATTTATGCCAGTAAATGAATGGAGTTAGAGAATATCATGCTAAGTGAAATAAGCCAATCTCAAAAAACCAAAGGCTGAATGTTTTCTCTAACATGCAGATGCTAATTCACAATTAGGCAGGGGGAACTAGGGAAGAATAGCATTACTTTAGATTAGGTAGAGGGAAGTGAAGGGAGGGGAGAGAAGGGGATGTGGGGATAGGAAAGATAGCAGAATGAAACAGGCATTTTTACTTTACATATATATGTGACTGCCTGACCAATATGATTATACATGTACACTCAGAAAAGTGAGAAATTATATCTCACTGTGAATGACATTTCAAAGTACATAAATGCATTCTGCTGTCATGTATAGCTAATTAAAACAAATTTTAAAATCTGCTATTTAACTAAAATACCTAAGAAAAGCATATGCTTTTGGAAATGACAGACTAGGAAATATGTAGATCAGCTTTCTCCATGTGCTGTGGTTTGAATATTTGTGAACCCCGCCCCACCATCCCTATTCATCTGATGAAATTCTAACCCTCAAGTTGATGGTCATAGGAGGTATGGATCTTTAGGGGTGGTTAGATCAACAAAGACAAGGACAGAGCCCTAATGAGTGTATGTAACACTGTCTTGCCCTTTTACCATGTGAGGACTGAGTGAGAAGGCACCATCTTGTGATGAATCACCTTGATCTTGGATTTCCCAACTTTTGGAACTTGGAGAAATCGATTTCTATTATTTATAAACTACCTAAGTTCTAAGGCATTTTGTTATAGCAGCTCAAATGAACCCCATGACAATAAGGAGAATTTGAGAGAGTATTTTAAAAAATATCTCCATGAAGGTCTCAGAGAGCTAACAAGTCCATGAAAGATTAGGAGGCCAAGATCCCTAGCAGTAAGGGACCTAGAGAAGTGAGCATGGCATTTGTAGTTGCTTTTCCTTTAGGGTAAATTGTCAGTTCCAGAAGAGACAACTAGAAGCTGAGCAAAGCTTTGACAACTTCATAGGGCTTGGGAAACAAAAATTGGGGTTCAGAAACAGCCACAAAGCAGAGATCAGGTAAATCCACTTGTGTTTTGGGTTAGAATCCTGAAAGAATTTGTCATTGGACTAAGGGTGATCTGAAAATAACTGGGTCCTTGCAATTACTAAAGCAAAGCTTCAGATAATCTCATTCCTTATAATTAGATTATTTATTAATAGTTTATACTGCTAACAGCCTGCCTGCCCAAAACAAATGAGTCTACTTTAAGGGAAAATAACATTGTAGGTTTGAAAAATTATTTCCTCAATTTTTTAAATGTATAATTCCCAGCTCTACAAAAAATAAGCAGACATACCTAGAACAGCCAAAATCCAAAACATTGACTATATCAAATACTGGTAACGATATAGAACATAAGGAACTCTGATTCTGGTGGGAATGCAAACTGGTACTGCCACATTAGAAGACATTTGATAGTTGTTTGTAAAGTTACCATATGATCTAGCAATACATTCCAAGGTATGTACTCAAATGAATTGAAAAGCTAAGTCCACACACAAAAAAAAACTACACACAAATATTTAGAACAGCTTTATGTTGGTACTTGGAAATAACCAATATATCCTTTAGCAAATGAATGGATAAAACTGTGGTATATCCAAATAAGGTGACATTATTCACCAGTAAAAAGAAATGAATCAGCCAGGTGTGGTAGCACATGCCTGTAAATCCCAACAACTCAGGAAACTGATGCAGGAAGATCACAAGTTCAAAGCCAGCCTCAGCAAAAAGCGAGGTGCTAAGCAACTCAGTGAGACCCTGTTTCCTAAATAAAATTAAAAATAGGGCTGGGGATGTGGCTCAGTGGTTGAGTGCCCCTTAGTTCAATGCCTAGTACCAAAAAGAATCAACCACACAAAGACATGGAAGAAACTTAAATGTATTGCTAAATAAAGAAACTAGTCTAAAAAAACTACATACTGCAATTTAAACTATGACATTCTGGATATGACAAAACTATGGAGATAACAGAAAAGTCAGTGCTTACAGGGGATCAGTGGTGGAGGAGAGGACGAATAGACAGAGCCCTGGAATTTTTAAGGCTGTGTGATACTATAATGATGGAAATATGAAATTGTACAAAATCCATAGACCTATACAACAGAAAGAATGAACCCTAATGCAAAGTATAGTGTATCAGTATTGGTTCATCAGTTTAACAAATGTACAACAATTCAAGATGTTAATAGTGGAAATTGGATGGGGAAGAAAATATATGGAAGTTCTCTACTTTGTTTATTTTTTCTGTAACCTAAAACTGCTCTAAGAAATGGTCTGCTAATTAGAAACAACAATAACAAAACAGGCATGTGAGGAAATAACATAAAAAACCAAAAGAATAACCAATATAAATGGACCCCTACTGGGAATACAGGTAATGGAGTGTTTAGATACAGACTTTAACCATGTAGCACTTGCTCAGAAATAACAGCTTGAGAATTATATCAGAAAACTGGGAAACAGCGGGCACAGTGGTTCATGTCTATAATCCCAGTGACTTGGGAGGCCGAGACAGGAAGATCACAAGTTCAAGGCCAGCCTCAGCAACTTGGTGAGACCCTTTCTCAAAAAAAAAAAGGGG
>NW_025999853.1:16234940-16263159 GCF_001458135.2 Marmota marmota marmota
GGGGGGGGGGGGGGGGCTGGAATGTGGCTTAGTGGTAAAGTGCCCCTGAGTTAGATCCCTAGTGCCAAAACAGAAAGAAAGAAAACAGGAGAACATTTAATAAAGGCAAGTTTAGAACTAAAAAAACACAATAATGGAATTATTAGTTCTATGGATAGATTTAGATTTAACATAGTCATCATTAGCATCTTCAAAATACAAGCAGAAAATCAGTGAAAGAAACACCAAATGTGGGAAAGTGAAAATTCAAGGGCTGGTTTTTGAAAAAATCGATGAAACTGATAAAGCCTTAACAAAACTGGTTCTCATCAAACAACCCATGAGATAGATTAGATAGATAAATACAACTGAAGATCATTAATGAAAGGGGGGATACTGCTACATATGTTATAAATATTAAAATCAAAAGCATATTATAAAATAATTATACTAATTAATTATGCAGTTTAGATGAATACAGTCATTGAAGAACATTGTAATAAACCTAATATGAGAAGATTAGAAAATCCAAGGGGTCTTATATCTGTGAAAGAGGTAGAACCCTTAATTAAAAATCTTCTACTAATAAAATACCTCATTTGGCTTTATTGATAAATTCTTCCAAATATTTAAGGAAGAAATAATACCAATCTTAACAAGAATTCTCCCAGAAAATAGAAAAGTAGGAAAAACATCCCCATGTATTTTATGACGTTGAGACCTGATACAATCATAAGAAAACTTATAAACATAGATGTAAAAATTTAAACATTAGAAAATTGAATCCTGTTATACATTTAAATTATGATAAATCATGAACCTCTAGAGTTTGTCTCAGAGATAAAACTGGCTTAACATGTAAGATCAGAGTAATTCAAGACTAACAAAAAGGAAGAGAACTATTGTGACCATCTTAATATATATACGGAAAAGTAATTTCACAAAATTAATGTATAAAAAATTTTATCAAATTAAGAATAGAAAGGAATTCTCACTCTGATAAATGGTGTCTATAAAAATCCTGCTGCTAATTAATATTGACCAAATATTGACTGCTTTCCTCCATTCACCCAAGTTCAGGAACAAGAAAAGTTAGGTCTGTTATCACCATTTTGTTCACTGTTTTGTTGGAGGTCCTACTTAGTGTAATGAAGCAAGGGTGGGGGAAAAATGATATAATGATTATATAGGAGGAACTAAAATTGTTATTCACAAATAACATGATTGTATATGCATAAAAGGTAAATCTATCAATAAAGTATTAAAATAGGAATTTTTAAAATTGTTGGATACAAGATCAAGTAACATCAGTTATCTTTATATACTTAACAGAAAATAATATTTAGGTGGGATACAGTAGCACACACATGTAATCCCAGCACCTTGGTAGGCTGAGGCAGAAGCATTGCAAGTTTGAAGCCAGTCTCAGCAATGTTAACAAGATCCTGTTTCAAAATAAAAAAGTACTGGAGATGTAGCTCAGTGGTAAAGCATCTGGTTTCAATCCTCAGTACCAAAAAAATAAATTAACATTTAGGGGCTGGGATTGTGGCTCAGCAGTAGAGCACCCACCTACTGTGTGAGGCTCTGGGTTTCATCCTCAGTGCTGCATAAAAAATAGATAAATATAATAAAGGTATTGGGCAAATCAGCACCTCTGCAGATCTGCAGAACTCCAGACTACTCTCCGCTCCCACGTAGGTCACCTGACTGTGTTCTAGCCACAGCACAAGGACATCCCAGCTCCCCCCACCTCACCAGACACCCCAATGCTGGAAACAGACCAACTCCATCTTGGAAAACCTTTCTTGCCATTTGTTGGTGGGAAGGGCTATCATTGGGGATCTACGATTGAACAGGTACCTGGTTTCCAACTCCCCTGCCCCTCAGCTTCGATAAGTTGGCACAGTGACTGTACAGCACAAAAACTGCTCTCTGTTGAACAGGAACGCAGTGTGACCAGGGCGCTGCCCACCTTGGTGCAAGCCAAGAGGTCCTGCAGTTGAGACCTGATAAGCAAGGGTCTAAAAACCTGGAGCAACTCAGAGAGACCAAGATTAGGGAAGATTAGGGAAGCCCAAGGCAGGAGAGGAGGATGATACTGGGGGCTCAAGTCTTCTCACACTGGTTACTTACACCACCCTGAGAGCAGAGACTCAAGCTTAGAATAGACAACTCCACCTACTGGAAGAGAGGAGAAAGAAATGGAATTCTAAGAGGTTTTTTTTTTTCCCCCCTTCCTTTTTATCCTTTTTCTTTCTCCTCTACCCTTCTGTCCTCTGGCCCTCACAACCCCAACATATGTGAAACTAAGGACTTTGCATGAAATAGAACTTTGAGAAATGAGTCTAATATAGAGGAATTACATAAGCCTCCCCCCTTTTTCCCTCTCTTTTTTTCTCTTTTCTTTTTTTCTTCCTCCCTTTTTTCCTCTTTCAACCTCCCAATTTTATTATTTTTACTTCTTATAATTTTCTAAATACATATATGTGTTTGTTTTTATGTACTCTACTGTCCTCCCACATACTTGTCTACCCTAAATTACCTCCTGTCTATTCCCCTGATACTAACCCTCTTCATTAGAGTTCTCCTCCAAATTTCCTAAGTTATATTAACCCCATGCCCTCACATCTTTCCCCCTTACCATAGCATCCTACGCCCAGCCCCCAGTTCTCTGTCTGCCACCAGAAACTGTACATCTTTTATGTACAGATAAATATAATAAAGGTATTGGGAAAATACCTTTTTCATACAGAGTATGAAACCTCTGATATATTTTAAATAATAATTGAATCCAACATTTCTGGACATTGAGACTAACTATAAATGTCTTAATAACAATAATTTGTTCATAGGTGATGTATCGTTGAAATTGGGATCTGTAAACATTGTCCTTCTCCACAAAGGAGGGATCTTGGAACCATACAAGAACACTAAAAATCTATAGAGTAAAAACAATAACACACCAGTTCCACAAGTTGCTGGAAAGAAACAAACCAAGCAACATGAAAAGACAAGGGAAGAAAGTACCACAAACAATTCAAGACAACACATCATTAGAAGAATTAACAGCTACAGTAGAAAAGAGGACAGAGAAAGATTTCAGAATATACATGACTAAAATGTTTTGGAATCTCAAAGAAGACATTAGAGAACAAATACAGGCAGTGAAAGATCACTTTGACGATGAACTACATAAACAAATCCAAGAAGCAAAAGGTCCCCTCTACAGGGAGATAGAGGTTATACAAAAAAACCAAATAGAAATCCTTGAAATGAAAGAAATAATAAACCAAATTAAAAACTCAAATGAGAGCATCACCAGCAAAGTAGACAACTTAGAAGATAGGACATCAGACAACAAAGACAAAGCATATCACTTGAAAACAACATAGACAGCACAGCAAAAATGAGCAGAAAACATGAGCAGAACATTCAAGAAATATGGGGCAGCATAAAAAGACCAAATTTAAGAGCTATTGGGATAGAGGAAGGCCTAGAGGTCCAAACCAAAGGAATGAGCAATCTGTTCAATGAAATAATATCAGAAAACTTTCCATATATGAAGAATGAAACAGAAATCCAAATCCAAGAAGCCTACAGGATGCCAAATGTGCAAAATAACAGCAGATCCATACCAAGACACATAATAATATAAATGCCCAAAATACAGAATAAGGAGAGAATTTTAAAAGCCAAAAGAGAAAGGAATCAGATTGCATATAGGGGTAAACCAATTGGGATAACATTAGATTTTTTCAACACAGACCTTGAAAGCTAGAAGATCCTGGAACAACATATTTCAAACTCTGAAAGATAATGGGTTCCAGCCAAAAATCTTGTATCCAGCAAAACTAAGCTTCAGATTTGAAGATGAAATAAAACCTTTCCACGATAAATAAAAGTTAAAAGAATTTACAGCTAGAAAACCAGCACTACAAAACATCCTTGGCAAAATATTTTATGAAGAGGAAATGAAAAACCAACAGAGGGAGGTAGTACACTAAAAGAAAAGCTAATCAAAGAGGAAAACCAAGTCAAATTAAATAACAAAAATAAACAAATATGGCTGGAAATACAAACCATATCTCAATAGTAACCTTAAATGTTAATAGCTTAAACTCACCAATCAAAAGACATAGGCTAGCAAATTTGATTTAAAAAAAAGATCCAACAATATCCTGCCTACAGGAGACTCATTTGATAGGAAAAGATATAGACAGACTGAAAGTGAGAGGTTGGGAAAAATCATACCACTCACATGTACTGCGGAAGCAATTAGGGGTTTCCATACTCTCATCAAATAAAATAGACTTCAAGCCAAAATTAATCAAAAGGGATAAAGATGGACATTACATACTGCTCAAGGGAACCATACACCAACAAGACATCACAATCATAAATATATATGCCCCAAACAATGGTGCAACTATGTACATCAGACAAATTCTTCTCAAGTTCAAGAGTCAGATTGACCACAACACAATAATCCTGAGTGACTTTAATACACCTCTCTCACCACTGGACAAATCTTCCAAACAAAAGTTGAATAAAGGAACTATAGAGCTCAATAACACAATTAATAACTTAGACTTAACTGACGTATATAGAATATATCAACTGGCATCAAGCGGACACATTTTCTTCTCAGCAGCACATGGATCCTTCTCAAAATTAGACAATAGACTATGTCACAGGGCAACTCTTAGCAAATATAAAGGAGTAGGGATACTACCGTGCATTTTATCAGATCATAATGGAATGAAATTGGAAATCAACGACAAAATAAAGAGTAAAATATCTGTATTACATGGAGACTGAACAATATGCTACTGAATGAACAATGGGTTACAGAAGACATCAAGGAGGAGATTAAAAAATTATTAGAGGTAAATGAGAACACAGATAAAACATAACAAAATCTCTGGGACACTATGAAATCAGTACTAAGGAAAATTCATTGCATGGAGTTCATTCCTTAAAAGAAGAAAAAGTCAACAAATTAAAAGAACAGAAGAAAAAGAAGAACAAATCAGCAGCAAAAGCAATAGAAGGGAAAAAAAGCAATAGAAGGCAAGAAATAATTAAAATCAGAGCTGATATCAATGAAATCAAAACAATTGAATAAATTGACCAAACTAAAAGTTTGTTCTTTGAAAAAATAAATAAAATTGACAGACCCTTAGCCATGCTAATGAAGAGAAGGAGAGAGAGAGAACTCAAATTACCAAGCATAAGTAATGAAAAAGGCAATATCACAACAGACACTACAGAAATACAGAAGATAATTAGAAATTATTTTTAAATCTTATACTTTAATAAAATAGAAGACAGTGAAGGCATCGATAAATTCCTTAAGTCATTTGATCAGCCCAGATTGAGTCAGGAAGATATACACAACTTAAACAGACCAATATCAAGTTAGGAAATAGAAGAAGCCATCAAAAGACTACCAACCAAGAAAAGCCCAGGTCTGGATGGATACACAGCTGAGTTCTACAGAACTAAAACTAAAAGCAGAACTAATACCAATACTCCTTAAATTATTTCATTAAATAGAAAAAGAGGGAACACTTCCAAACTCATTCTATGAGGTTAATATCACCCTGATTCTAAAACCAGACAAAGGCACTTCAAAGAAAGAAAACTATAGACCAATATCTCTAATGAACATACATGCAAAAATTCTCAATAAAATTCTGGCAAATCGAATACAAAAACATATCAAAAAGATTGTGCACCATGATCAAGTATGGTTCATCCCAGTGATGCAAGGTTGGTTCAGCATACGGAAATCAATAAATGTAATTCATCACATCAATAGACTTAAAGATAAGAATCATATGATCATCTCAATAGACGCAAAAAAGCATTCAACAAAGTACAGCATCCCTTTATGTTCAAAACACTAGAAAAACTAGGGATAACAGGAACATATCTCAACATTGTAAAAGGGTATCTACACAAAGCCTCAGGCCAACATCATTCTAAATGGAGAAAAATTGAAGGCATTCCCTCTAAAATCTGGAACAAGACAGGGATGCCCCCTTTCACCACTTCTACTCAACATAGTTCTTGAAACACTGGCCAGAGCAATTAGACTTATGAAAGAAATTAAAGGGATAAATAGGAAAAGAAGAATTAAAACTAGCACTATTTGCTGACAATATGATTCTATACCTAGAAGACCCAAAAAACTCCACCAGAAAACTTCTAGAACTAGTAAATGAATTCAGCAAAGTAGGATATAAAATGAACACCCATAAGTCAAAGTCATTTCTATATGTCAGTGACAGATCCTCTGAGAAGGAAATGAGGAAAACTACCCCATTCACAATATCCTCAAAAAAAAAAGATACTTGGGAATCAACAAAAGAGGTAAAAGATCTATACAATGAAAACTACAGAACCCTAAAGAGAGAAATCAAAGAAGACCTTAGAAGATGGAACGATCTACCTTGCTCATGGATAGGCAGAATTAATATTGTCAAAATGGCCATACTACCAAAAGCACTATACAGGTTTAATGCAATTCTGATCAAAATCCCAATGGCATTCCTCATAGAAATAGAAAAAGCAATCATGAAATTCATCTGGAAAAATCAGAAACCCAGAATAGCTAAAGCAATTCTAAGCAGGAAGAGTGAAATAGGACTTTATACTACAGAGCAATAGTAACAAAAACAGCATGGTATTGGCACCAAAACAGGCTAGTAGACCAATGCTAACTGAAGTTAGGCAATCCCAAAAAAACAAATGCCAATTGTTTTCTCTGATGTAAGGAAGGTGACTCATAGGTACAGAATAGAGGACACAGAGACTAACCCACAAAATTACAATTATCTTATATTAGACAAAGGTGCCAAAAACATGCACTTGAGAAAAGATAGCATCTTCAACAAATGGTGCTGGGAAAACTGGAAATCTGTATGCAACAAAATGAAATTAAACCCCTATCTCTCACCATGCAGAAAACTTAACTCAAAATGGATCAAGGACCTAGGAATTAAGCCAGATTTCTGCATCTAATAGAAGAAAATGTAGGCCCTACTTTTCATCATGTGGGATGAGGCCCCAACTTCCTTAATAAGACTCCTATAGCGCAAGAATTAAAATCAAGAATCAATAAATGCAATGGATTCAAACTAAAAAGTTTTTTTCTCAGCAAAAGAAACAATCTGTGAGGTGAGCAGAGAGCTTACATCCTGGGAGCAAATTTTTACCACTCACGCATCACATAGAGCACTAATCTTTAGGGTATATAAAGAACTCAAAAAGCTAAACACTGAAAAAACAAATAACCCAATCAACAAATGGGCCAAGGATCTGAACAGACACTTCTCAGAAGAGGATATACAATCAATCGACAAATATATGAAAAAATGCTCATCATCTCTAGCAATCAGAGACATGCAAATCAAAACTACTCTAAGATATCATCTCACTCCAGTCAGAATGGCAGCTATTATGAAGACAAACAACAAGTGTTGACAAGGATGTGGGGAAAAAGGTACAGTCATACATTGCTGGTGGGACTGCAAATTGGAGCAGGCAATTTGGAAAGCAGTATGGAGATTCCTTGGAAGTCTGGGAATGGAACCCCACCATTTGACCCAGCTATTCCTCTCCCTGGTCTATACCCAAAGGACTTAAAAACAGCATATTACAGGGACATAGCCACATCAGTGTTTATAGCAGCAGCACAATTCACAATAGCTAAACTGTGGAGCCAACCTAGATGTCCTTTAGTGGATGAATGGATTAAAAAATGTGGCATATATACACAATGGAATTTTACTCAGCACTAAGAAAGAACAAAATCATCCATTTGCAGATAAATGGATGGTGTTGGAGAAGATAATGCTAACTGAAGTTAGGCAATCCCAAAAAAACAAATGCCAAATGTTTTCTCTGATGTAAGGAAGGTGACTCATAGGTGGGGTAGTGAGGGAGAACATGAGAGGATTAGATTAATTCTAGATAGGGAAGAGGGGTGGGAGAGAAAGGGAGGGGCCAGGGGATTAGCAAGGATGGTGGAATGTGATGGACATCATTATACAAAGTACATGTATGAAGACTTGAATTGGGTGTCAACATACTTTATATACAAACAGAGATACGAAAAATTGTGGTATATATGTGTATTAAGAATTGTAATTCAAAAAGAAAGTACATGTATAAAAGCATAAATTGGCGTGAACATACTTTATGTACAGAGATATGAAAAACTGTACTCTATACGTGTAATAAGAATTGTAATTCATTCCACTGTTGTCGTGTATTAAAAAAAATAATAAAATCAATTTAAAAAAGGAATGAGAACTTTGACCTCTAAAAGAAAATAAATAATTCATGAAATTAAATAAATAAAGATGTGTTCAATATAATAAATAATTTTTAAAAATTTAAATGCTATTCACAGTAAGAAAAAAAATACCTATAACCAAATACCTAAGAATAAATATAATGAAACATGGATGTATCCAACTTATGTATTTAAAAAATACGGATATTGCTTAGAAAAATTAATGAGTGCTTAAAAGAGAAAACTATACCATGTTCTTGATTTTATCTATATATTGTATCTATAAATTAAATGAATCCTAGCCAAAATCCCAGCAAGTCTCTGTAGAAATTAGGAAGTAGATTCTAAAGTTTACATTAGAATATGAAGGAGAATAACCAAGGTAATCTTAAAGGACAATAAGTCTAGAGGACTTGCTTTCAGTACTTTAATCAAGTATTAATTAACACCTACCAACTGCAGCAATTCAGACAATGTGGTATTGGCATTAGTGTAGATAAGTAGACAAATGGAACAGAATAGATTCTAGAAATAGACAAGTGAATGGACACATGATGTGCTACCATTATATATTGAAATTTTATAATGTTTGCTTTTAGAAACTTCACTTTGTATATTGTAAAGTTAATTTTTTCTTTTAAATAATTATTTGGAATGGCAGACTTTTAAACTGAGATGGCATTCATATTCTATCTTGGCTTTTTCTAATCCTTTAATTTTGGTAGTAATTTATCATTTACAAACATGCTTTTAATTTTCAGTTTTGTTTCGGTTCTTTTAAACAAGTCTTCTGGGACAATATAGAGCAATGAACATTCTTTTGCAGAAGATGGGCAGCCTCACTAGAAAAATTTGACTCTTTTTTCTCCTTAGATTTTTTATTTGCAGCAATTTAGTTATTGATACCAATTTTCTGATTTGGTATTCATAATAATTCTATAATTTGTCACTTTGAGGATATGCGGTAGCATTGTGGTTTATTATCTTTGCAATTTTCAGTAAGAGCTATATGCACTAATTTTTGTTCCTAGTGTTCACTAAAACATTCATCTCTACATTTAAAAGAAAAAAATTGGAATGTAAAATATTCACTGTGTAGTTTTCTTCAATAGTAAATTATGTAATAACATACTTATTAATCTGTTTTCCTCTTTTCTAGAGAAAATCTCTTCATGAAAACAAATTGAGGAGATTGCAAGAGAAAGTAGAAGTCTTGGAGGCAAAGAAAGAAGAATTAGAAACAGAAAATCAGGTGTTAAATAGGTAATGTGTGTGTGTGTGTGTATATATATATATATACACACACACACCATGTAGTTATTTTGATGTCATAGAACTTTGTTTCTGAGAACATACTGTGTTTTCTTTTAAAATATATATTTAAAAAGATATGTAAAACTATTTGATATCCATGAATGCATTACCTTTTATTTTTCTTTCTGACTGACTTTTCCTTTAAACCAGAAAGTTTCAGTGCCAGGTGTTTGAATTATGGTTAAGATTGACATAAAAGGTTAGTCACTGGCTTTGGTATAGTAACTGGCTTTGATATCTAGGAGTGGTGTGAATTCTCAGGAATTCTAGGAGTATGTGAATATCTAGGAGTGTGTGAATTCTGCTAAGCTAACAAAACAATTGTGGCTATTGTATAGGTCTGAAAATCATGGCCATGGCTTTGAATCAAAGGTCAGTTTTTGGTTTCCTAGGGTGGAGAAATATTACTGGGCTATTGCTTCTGATTTTGTAGACACATCCAAGCATAGCTAATAATCAGCATCCTTAGCATTTTTTGAACAGATAAGATTTACTTTACTGGATTGGCATTAGTGGTATTATATTGATTTGGTATTGTATTTAATTCAAGATAATAAAAAAATATTCTGAATTCAGCTAAGTAGTGGTAGCTTTCAGTACTTTAATCAAGTATTAGATTTTTTGTAATGGAAATTGCCTGTAATATCATGCAGTGATGTTTTGTGATATGTGCTGGTGTTCTTTGTTGTAATTTTTAACATAAGGTGAACAACACCACAGTTGGTGATTACTCAAGGTTTCCAGATTGTGGAATTCATGCCAACTTTGTAATACTTTGTTTCAAAGTAGGAAGCCACTAAATTCACCTTCCTACCTCCTTCACAACCATTAATATTGAAGTATTATCAGTTTAAGATTGGACAGCTGTGGTTCAGATCATCTATTCTTTTTGGTACTAGTATTATTTTTTGGTACTAGTGATTGGACCCAAGGTTGTTTTACCTCTGATCTATATCCCCAACCCTTTTTGAAATTTGAGGCAGGGCTTCACTAAGTTTCTGAGACTGGCCTTGAACTTGTGATCTTCCTACTTCAGCCTCCCGAGTTGCTGGGGTAATAGGCATGTGCCACCGTGACTGGCTGATTCAGGACTTGGAGTGGTTTTGAAGCTTTATTTGATTGAACTGGTGTGATTCATAAGGAGTGTCATGTCCAAAAAGATGATAATGATCTGTGGAGACCTAAAAAGTTAGATTTTTTTCCCTCTTATCATTTTTTTTTTTTAAGTTAGGTTGCTTCACCGTTATAATTACTATAGAAGATAGGGAAAAGCAGTGTTTTGCCTTGTCTCACTCATGTAGTCAACATAACACTCTGACACCAGGTGTATGGAGGTTTTTCCCTTATACTAGTCATTTAACTCTCCAATGGACATCAGTTGGATGGCCTATAATTCAATTCTAACATTATCACGTTGAATCCCCACTGGTTGACAGGTTGACTGTTTCCACTGCAGATGCCAATTACAAATCCCAGGCTGTGACCTATGCTTCTGATGGACAAGCTATAGATCGATATTCCCATGACCCTATTCTTGGGTTTGATTAATTTGCTAGAGCGGTTCCCAGACCTTAGAAATGCTTTACTTACACTTACCATTTATTATAAAGGATTTTACAAAGGATACAGATGAACAACCAGAAGGAAGAGGTATGGGGGAGAGGCATAAGCTTTCATGCCCTGTGTAGGTGCACCAGCCTCTAAGGCACCTCCATGTTCAGCAACCCAGAAGTTCTCCAAACTCTTGCTATTTTGGGTTATTTTATGGCAGCTTCATTATGTGGACATGATTATTTACATTATTGGTCATTGATAATTAATTCAACCTTTAGCTTCTTTCTCTTTCCTGTGGTAAAGGTGAGTTGGAGCTTCAATTTCCAACTCTTGAACTAAGTCTTAATCTTTCTCATTTCCTGCTTTCATTCTGAAGCATTCTAGGATCCCCAGCCACCAATCATCTCATTATCATAAAAAAGATGCTGTTTTCAGTTCAAGATTCCAAGGGTTTTTAAGGAGCAATGTGCCAAGAGGACTCAGGGATAAACACTAAACACACACACACACACACACACACACACATATTTTATATTTTTATATTTGTGTGTATATCTGTTAATAATATACCTACATTTTAAAAATTAGGTTGAACTATATGTAATTATTTATATTTGGCCATATTTCACCTAAAAGATGCCAATTTCATAAATTTATCCCTCCTATACTATGAGGTATTTTTGTGGTTTAAAGAATTTCCTTTTTAGTCTCATTATTGATCAGTAGCAGGGGATTGAGGAGACTGTGGAAATGAAGGTAAAAAAAGTCTCAGAATGTTTTAAATCTTTGATTAATTGGCAAATAAAATCTTAAAATTAGTGCTAGTAAATATATATAATTAAGATGTCATGTTTATATTTCTAGGTAAGTAGATGTTTATATATTATATACAGATAAATCATAGTTTAGAAATTCTTCTGTTCCAGTTTATATTATGAATTATACTATTTTTCAATAATGTATAACTATTAAAAAACACTTTCTTTTGTTCTATTTAAGACAAAATGTTCCATTTGAAGAATATACAAGGCTTCAAAAAAGACTAAAAGATATACAGAGACGACATAATGAATTTCGAAGTCTAATTTTGGTTCCTAACATGCCTCCAACAGCATCTGTCAATCCTGTTAGCATGCAGTCATCAGCCATGGTTCCAGGCATGGAACTGTCCTTTCCTCCACATATGCAGGTATGAACATTTATTTTAGGAGAAGAGAAAGTCAAACATGTCTATAATGTGTAAACAGAGATAAAACTTATTCACAAAAAATGGCATATCCATTTAAGGCCACTGTTAACTTTTCTTCTTTCATTTATCATAGAAATGTGCTGAAAAGTAGACTTGAATGTGTTCCATCCCTTTAAAATGATGGTGTTGGGAGTAAAATCTCCTATTGAGCAATAGATAGGAGACTTGATAAATGAGTCTTTGGGCTAGAGTTTGTAGCTCGTTCATTCACTACTACTGAGCATTTACTAATGCAGTGCACTCTGCATCTTCTATACATTTTAACATTAATGAAAAAAACTTTGAGGCAGGTATTATTATTCTCAAATCACAGATGAAGTACCTGAGTCATAGAAGTGGAATGACTTGCCTAAGGTCATAGCTTAATAAAAAAGTTAAGTTTTAAACCTAAATCCTGTGATTCCAAAACCTGGGCTACTTCTGCTATGTCAGGCCCCTGAGATATTGAAGGAATCAAATTGATTAGCTGGTTTTCAGAAGATGGACATTTAATAAGTAATTATGTTTTATATTGTAAGCATGGAAGATTTTAGCCACTGAACTGAATCTCAGACCAAGTGCTTTGTTTATAATAAACAGCTGTTAAAACCAGTCTCATTTGAAAGTTGCCATATAAATATTCCTGGCCTTGTCTTAGTATTTCTAATTTCCTCCCTAGTGAATTTTACACCTAGCAAAGAATAGGCTGTGGGTTTTGCTTAAGGGTAGAGCCTGAGGCAGGAGAGAAGCAGTAGTTAGTATACTGTTTCACCCATAGTAGTCTGTTTTTAGACTGCTAAAGTGGACATCATTTCCCTGCCAGGTTGTTGCAGGCCTATATAAGAAAGGCAGGCAAGGCTACTGTCCAGCAGGGACTTTTTTTATTTTAATTTTTTTTCCTGACAGTTTCTTTCACTGTGCTTTCCTACATCATTTTTAAGGAGGAACAGCATCAAAGGGAACTCTCGCTACTTCGCAAAAGACTGGAAGAACTAGAAACAACACAAAGAAAACAACTAGAAGAACTAGGATCTCCTGGGGAATGATGTTCTTGGATAAAAGGCAGATCAAAAGGGGTGAAATAAAGAGACTCAATAAAGCATGCAGTTTTAATGGTTTTAATGTACATGGCATTGATATACTTTATTACTGTTTGCCAAAATACTTAAATGTGCCTCTAGAAAAGGTATCAGCTACATGCTGCATTGCATGATATTCAGATTTTCCGATTATACTGATGACTAATTATTTTACAATATATAATATCTGAATATAAAAATAAATAATAAATAGGGAATCAAGTTTTAAAATTTTCACTTCTAAATTTTTTTGGCATTTTGCCTGAAATATACCCATCTTGAATTCTTTTTTTTCATCTCTGAGGTGCTTGACAATAAGAACGTCAGTAAACTGCTTTACTAATATACAAGAGTTATAGTTTTTGGAAAAAAGATGACAATTTAAAGGTACATTTTAAAAATCTTTAAAGGTATCTAAATACATGTTTATTTCAAAAGGCTACCTTTTCTAAAAGCTGTGTACACATAATTTATTAAAGAGCTTAATAAATATTTTTCTACCTAAGTATATTGTTTTGTGTTTGTGTTTAATTTTTTGATCTTAGAGTGTATGTTTAGCAGTTTAGAAGACTTCACTGATTTTGGCTTTGTTGAGTTGGAATCAGTAGATAATTAAATCCTGTGGCTGTTTAAAAAGGCTGTTGATCACATAACTTGAACCCAGTGGGATCTCTCTAGAAGTATTATTATTTAACTTTGTTTCCCATTATTTTGGATCAAATCAAATAATTATGTTTTATTTGTGTGTCCCTAAGTATGTCATTATTTACCTTGTTTTTCACCATGCGTCCTTTGGAAGCTTTCTTATGTAACATCTTTTCAAGGAATTCTTCTGGAGTAAATTCATGTCAACAAGGCAAAGCTCAACTCTGCCAAACTAAATGGAGAATTCATTATCCAGAAGTCTTCACAGTCAAAAATCTATGATGATAGTGGAGGATAGGAATGTAATTGAGCAACCCTTAGCATCATTTAGCAAGAAATTTAAGTTTACTTGTAACTAGAAAATTTAGGAGGAAACAAAAAAGCCAAAACAGTCCATAATTACATCAAAATGTTTATTTTTGGATATAGACATTTAAAACATTCATCTCCAAGAACAGCTTCAATCAGGTATACAATAAGAAATAGACTTTAAATCCTAATATGGAAAAGATAACAGAATTAATTTTTTAAATGCTGCTGTAGACACTAGTGTTAGAAAAAAAAGTTTATAAATGAATTGTTTTGCACCAAAAAATATGCAAAGAAACTTAAAAATATTGTTTGCCATTTGTTTCTCTAGTTGCTGTTTAATGTAGACCCAGTGACTGATTGTCTTCAGCACACATCTGATTTGGCCATTTACTGCATTTGGCTAATGTGATCCAAAATGTGATCTAGATAGTGCTCTTCACTGGTGGATTGACAAACACGCTACATACATTAGTGAATCTTCACACCACCTCAGTGAGGTAGGTTAGAAATATTATACAGAAATCGAGGCACAAAGAGGTAAGTGACTTGCCCAAAGTTTCTAACAGCACAGTACCTGGAAGAGGAGGTAACTCTCCACACAGGACTCATGTGCCAGAGCTGGACAGGAACATCCTCGTGTAGCATTTAGTAAGTACTTAGATAAATAAAGCTGTCGCTGATCCTTTGAGTTTTCTGTACCCTGGAGAAGGGAAGTCTTTTGGGCAACTCTCCTACCCTTGGCTCTCAACTCTTACAGTTCTCTTATGAATGCCTTCACCTCTTTGAAGACTGTAGCAGCTTTGGATGGGGACCAGACCTCTCACCTTTAGACCTACAAGTAATCTATTTGGTAGTATTTTTGAGATGTGTCCATTGGACAGACAGTGGTCAAAAGTGATAGGATTGGGAATGTGTGTATCAGGGCAGTAACTGCTTATTTCTCTTAACTGTTTGATGAGGTGTCACCTCTCTCACAGTTTACCAGATATTAAGGAGCAAATATGAGTTGCGTTTTCCTAATGAATTTACGTTTCAATCCTGATGTTCCATACAGTGTTGGTAAATGGGTTTAAGGAATGTGGGATCAGTGGTTTATTTGCTACTTGAAAAAATTTCTATCCTAGATTAGGGATTTGGAGCACCAAGGGTAAAAGGTGCCTGCCACAAGGAAAGCTTAAGAGTTGCCAATTAACACTTTTTACTTCTGATTTAATAGAAGGAAAACACAGTGGTATTAAAATTGGTCATGAGCAGCAAAAATTCAGGAATAAAAAACTCAGCAATAAAAAGACTACAATATAACTGGAAAGGGAATTGTTTAAAAAGAAAGGCATGAATAAAATGGGTATTTTAAATTCTTTCTCCTGTAAGGAATACTTTCAAAAAGTACATAGTAAGACTAAGATACCAAGTTGTATACTAATATTTTTCAGGCCTTGGGCCTCAAATATATATATTTATATATAATACTCCAGTGTGAACAACAGTTTGATGAAATGCAAAATGTATCTTTTTTTTTAATCACACACAAGTATTTATAACCACAGGGTTCACCAGAAATCTAAAGCAAGGAGACACTAGTATAGAAATGTAGGATTAGAGGAGTGACTTACACTTCCACAGATAGTTCTGATCAAGGTTTTTCAACAGAAATAAACAATTTTTTCATTTATATAATACCCAACATGTCCACTATCAAATACATTTAGTATGAAAAGATAAAAAAGGAACATACATTAGGACACAGTGGGTAAAATGCTGTTGCATTTCAGTAAAGCCCACTCACTCTCCTTGCTTTAGAGCTCCTTGATGCAATGGAGGTGAGTTCGGTGGAGTGCAGTTGGTGACCGCTGAAAAACACGAGCCCTTTCAACAATGCTGCAACACTGTTAGTTTTTGGTTTAAACACACACACACACTCACAAATGCTAAGTGTACACACTACCAAATTCTGCGGTCAGCTTTTCCAAGAACTACTAGGGAAAGTTTCAATGCTGCAAATCCTCGAGGTTGCCCTAACACCCCCACCTTGTTTCCAAATGACTCATTTCACATTTTGTTTTGAGTATCCCTTTTCTGCAGAGGTGCAGTGTAGTCACAAGTGCTACATAGCTGTAGTTTTCCAACAAAACCACTTAGATAACATTGTGCTTAAGTGGAGACTGTAATTACAATACTGACACTTGCTTACTGGCCCTGTATTCTCTGTAAACAAGGAGGCTGTTTGCAACAACCACTTCGACTCTATTTACAGAAGGGTTCCCACGGTATACACACAGGCACAGTGGTTGATATGCTTTCTAAAAGCTGTGCATGTGCCTTGGTCTCTTGAAAAGACAGTGCTGAAAGTGGAACCCATGTGCAAACTTAAAAATTAACGACAGAGTAGCTCAAGCAGCCATTTTGCTCCCAAGTCGTCTGAAGAACTTTGCCAGGTTAAGCCAAGCCCAGAGTGCTTACATCCACTTGCATTTCTTCTTTTCATCAAATAAGACTTTTACATGCAAGAGTTGTTTCTGAGCTTCTTCCAGCCCTCGTTCTCTTTCTAGTTTATTTAGAATCTGTTGACAATTAGAACAGTTATTTTAGAAATTATGGTTTTAGCATTACAATTTTTTTTTTTTTTGTTTTTGCATTCCTGATGCTGTGAGTGGGTAAAATCTGTATGAAACAGATGCCAACATTTTCTTCGATCATTTACATACTCACTTTGCAAGTTGTTTTGCTAAGTCATTATCACAGGATCAACAACACTTTGGCTTAAAATAGAAGCCCACAAGAAAATACCAACTATTTGCTTACAAATATGGGGCCAGACTTCCCAGGCCCTACTTTATGCATTATATCACAGCCATTCCAAGCACAGCAAGCATTCCTGGGCAGCCAACATGCAGGCAAGTATTTCTTCTTAAATGCAGCAGGCAGGGGCATCCTAGTCTGAGAGGAAAACTTCCCTCCCTTACCTCCCCTCCTGGGCAGCCTAGTCCCTCCTCTCCCTCCCCTCCCCAGTGCGTCCCTTCTCACCCCTAACCCCTGGAATAAGAGGGATGCTTATCATGTTTAAGGAACTCATTGCCTCTACCCTACCTTAGCGCTTCACTTGATCTTCAAGTAGCAAATGGAATTGGTGAGCTATTCTCACCAGTGACATGGATAGCCTGTCCCAGCATGACTGAGTGGGGGGGAATCAGGGAAGGGGGAATTAACATTTATTTGGAAACAACGCATCCAGATTAAGGAGAACTAATCATAAAGGAGAATGGTAGTTCATTACTAATGGTTGTAAAAAGCCTGAATTAAAACATTTGTTATTGAAATAGTTGCTTAAGTTAGAAATATGTCATAATTTCCTACAACTATTGAATATAGAATCTAGACGATTTAACAGGCTTAGCTTTCGTTTTTAGCAGACTACAATCAAGCTTAAGCTGGCCCCATTTACAGGGCCACAAATTACTCATTAAAGTTAGCTTGAGTCAGTGTGGCTGTAGGCCCCATGAACTCAAATGTAAATTCAGGCTGGTCCAAATGTGGGCAGCGTGATCTATCAGAGGGGCAGCCGTGTGCAGGGTCTGGCTTGGTGCCAGGATCCCCCATCTCAGGCAGGCTTCCTGGCCTCCCTTTCTGGCTGTTTGGGATGCCAGAACTGTCCTGAGACCCACAGAACGCTATAACCAAATCCTTGTGGCTGATTCATAGCTTTAAAAGATGTTAAATAAAATCTTACCTCATCAAAATATTTTACGATGTATTTGTAGATTTCTGTCAAGGCCACTTCTTCATTAAATTCATTTTCGTGTTTCTAAAACAAAGAAAGTCTTGTTGAGAGACTCTGAAATGAGTTTTTTAAAAAGGAACCAAATACAAGCCTATTTCTGTTTCTAATGCTACCTTAGATTCCTGAGTTAAGAATTCTTCCATTTCTAAAGGTGACAATGGAGGCAAATCCCTGATTGCTTTGTAATAAGATTTTACTTCCTCTTTGTAGGTCGGGATATCCTTGGCATAGAGCAGTTTATTAGTTGGTGCTTCCTGAAAAAAAAAAAAAAAGAATTCACCACCGAAAGAGTAAAAAAAAATGGGGAACTTGTAAAAACGGTACAGTGTAGCTGCACCCCAACCACCAACCAGTATTACACCTAACAAGGCTTCATGCAGGAGGCCTCACTTAATGTTGACTGAGTGACTGACTGCCATCTAGATAGTTCTGGTGAGTCACTGTTATTTTCAGGCGTATTAAATGCTAATATATTCTGCCTTCCTCTCATAAAAGAACTAAAATTATTATTTTTGCATGATTTTGAGTTACTGTAACAATGGAACTTATTTCAATCATAGTTCATTACTAATGGTCGTAAAAAGCCTGAATTAAAAACATTTGCTCTCATCCTCACCCACCAGTGAATTTTGGCATTTATAAAAGACTTGATTGTAGGTCTGATTGAGCCCTTTATATAACTCTAAAACTGGAAAGTAATTGGTGGTGGCAGATTTTCCAGCTTGTCCCTCATTTCATTAGGTTATAAAGATCTTCCAATTCCCTCAAGGAAGTGCATGGTTATTGGTATTAGTGGCCCTGATGACTGATTTTGCAAAGGTTCCTGGGCAGTTTGAATGGTTGTATGTAATTATAATGGTGAGAATATTTAAAAATGAGATAAGTGAAGATTTTAAGGAGTCATGATTTTTCACAAAATGTAAAATTCTACTCAGGGAAGATAGGTGAGTTAAATGATAGGGGTTATGTCCCAAAGATTTTTATAAAGTCCAATGGTTAAATCAATGGTTGGATGAATCGTTGTGAAAGATGCATTGACTGAGATATTTCTGAGGTGTTCTTATCAAGTTTAAGTGGAATAATCAAACCGCAATGATCATTCATTAATTCAGTGACTATTTAGGCAGGCACTGAAAGTGTAGAGATGACCTGACTTTGAGAAGCTTACAATCTAGTTGAGAGAACAAATTTACAGTGAGTAATTTATCAGTAATTAGCACACTGTAAAGAACATTTACTATAAACAAGCATTTAAGTGTCTTTTAGGGTGCTGCCTGCTAAGTTGAACTTTATTAGTGGAATAAAGAGGCACAGAGGAACATGCCTCAGGAAAGGTTCACTGATCAGAGTCTCCTACGATTTCTGGCACACATCAGGAAATCATTTTTGTGAATGAAGGAATGAGTAGGATTTTACCAGACAGAGGGGTTGTGAGACAGGAAAGACTTGAGCAAAGAAGGGTGGAAACAAGTTCCTAGTATGTGTGGAAAAGTTAAAACATGGAGCATGCCAGAAAATGAGGCCAGAAAAGACGCCTGAAGCCAAGCAGGAAGGGCCATGCAGCACTGTGAAGACTTCCCCTGGTAAGTCATGGAAACATTTTCAATTTCCTAAGCAGGATGCTGGCAAGTTCAGATTTATATTTTACAAAGATAACATGAGACAGTGGAACAAGGTTGTTTAGAGAGGCGGGGTGGACAGCAAGGGCATTGAACACTCATCAGGAGGCAGTTATCCCAGTGGAGAGGGGATGAAGGGACAGGTGCTGTAGAGAAGAGAGTGGACAGGGTGGAAGGAGGAAGAGTCAAAGATGATACAGAGGATTGCTCCTCGAGAGATCAGGCAACTCAACAGTGAAAACAGGGTCTTTTTGCAGAAAGAGTGGTGACAAAATTGAAATCATGACGAGGGATCTGAGATACCCGTGAAACATCAATCACCGTTCATTCCAGGTACTCTGAAAATCCTACCAAAGAGCCACTTCTCACCGTTCAAAGATTTTCTGAAATCCATTAGATACAGATATTGCTTGGTTTAATATATTTTGGAGTGCTCGGAAAGGACTAAAACATCTCTTTCAAAGTTTGCTCTGTTTTTTTTTTTTTTTTTAAATCTTTGCTTTCTTCGGCCTTTTGATCAACAAAGAAAGCCATAGGAAAGCAATATTCATGCTTTGATTATAAACTGACAAACTAATATTGTTAGAAATCTTGGGTAAATTTTTCTTCCCTATAAGCCATTTGTTATATTAGAATAGACTTCTGAAAAATATACTCAGATGTAATTAACTTGAGCAAATATTAATAGTTTCATACTCTGGATTAGTAGTTTATCAGTGCCCATCAAGTGTTTTTCTAGGAGACAAAGTATTTGCTTGATGGTAAAGTTTTTCAGAGGCACAATTCTATAATAAAATGGGGCTAATTATTTTGGTTTTCACTTTAGAAACAATTAGATCAAAAGTAAATGTGATAAATTTTAAAGAAAAGCAAATTTATAATGACCAAGATTGACTTTTCTTTTCAGCTGGTATAATTTAGATCCACTACTTATTACTTGAATGTTTACAAAACAGAGTGCTTCCAACTTGGGAGCATGTTCAAGAAACCGGAAGCTGGGCCTTACCTTCCCTAGTTGCTGCTCCGTGAGAGAAAAGGCATCCATGAATGCCTGAGCAATCACTGACAAACAGCCATCTATGTGAGGTGTCTTCTTAATGTCAAAGACAAACTGAGGGTTCTTCAGGATGTTTACCCAGAAGCGAAGAGGAAGGCTGTTCAAAGAGAGAATAATCTCTTCTCAAATACGGCCATTCATGGGAGGCCAGTGTTCTCTTTATCAATTTATAAACTGGTGTTTACATCCTTAATGAAGTACACAAATCTGCTTAGACACATAAGGCAGTGTCACTCAGAACAAGAAAGGGTTAAGCCGACTGCTACTGAAAGGCAGACCAGAGGAGTCTGAAAGTGGTCAGGGACTGGACAAGATTTTTCTCCATATAATTCTTGATTATATTAAATGATAGTCACCAGTAAAAACCTCTCACTCAGATCTCCTGGACCTGACATCCTCTCTGTGACACTCTGGTCTAAGCCAACACCGACTCTCACCTGGATTATTTGCTTATCACCTCGTGTACTGCAGTGGACATACTTGATTTGCTGTCTGCACCTTTTCAGAATATAAGGTCTGGGAGGACATGGGTTGGTTGTCTCTTTTGTTCATAACTGTCCTCCATCACCCAATAGTGTTTGGCACATTATTAGTATCAAAGTAAGTAGGTGAATATGAACTTGGGGATCATTTCAGAGTCCTTCCATGATCTCCATTTCAACGATGGCCTTGCTTACTACCTCCACGGCGCATGGCTGCTGGTGCAGTCATAGCTTTCCTAACCTGGTTGCTTCCCTGCTCAGAGGCCACAATATTCACCATGCAATGGTGACCTGCAGGACCTATGCTGGGTGTGGGAGGAATGAGACCTGGGAGCAAGAAGCTAGGACACAGGAATGGAATGAGCCAGAGGAGAGCTGGAACAGACCTGGATTAATGAAAAAAGATTGAACCTACAACTCTGGGACTTTTACAACTGTTTAAAATGACTCGGCTGACAGTGCTCAGAGGGGCTTGAGCTTGTATGGGAAGTTCTATCACTTAACTCTGAGTCTTATTTAATTCTAGCACACAGTATTTCTAATAGAGGTAATGAGCCGTGTTTCTTCTCTGAGAAGACACTAGAATATATCTGGATGCCCTACCTTTTCTTCAGTTAAAATACAAACAACAACAACAATAACAAAAAACAATGTGAACCTTTGTTATTTCATTTAACAGATACACCTTCAGCACCTCCTCTGTGGGGAGAGATGGGTTGCTGCCAGGCTTAGGGCAAGGAGCGAAAAGACCTCCTTCAGCCCTAAATGGAATGCACATTACAATTAATAACTAATTCTCATGTTATCTGAGTACTGCATTTGACAAAAGCATGAATTTCTATACACTGATAGCCTGAAATTTGCCAAGTAATTGATTATTTTAGGAACCAGTAAAAGTTTCCTCTAATGGAAAAACAGTATGGTAAAACCACAACATATTAATTTTTCATCCTTTGCTGGTCTAACATTCTAAACAGCCTCTTTCATGCATTAAAGATAACTTTATTTTATCCTAAAGAATAGGATTCCTGGCATAGAAACAGTTTCATGCATTGTTTAAAAATAGAAAATAGCAGCCAGGTGTGGTGACACACGCCTATAATCTCCGTGGCTTGGGAGGTTGAGGCAGGAGGTTTGAGGCCAGCTTCAGCAATTTAGCAAGATCCTAATCAACTTAGTTAGACTCTGACTCAAAATAAAAAGGGCTGGGGGTGGCTGCATAGGTAAATGCCCCTCGGTGCAATCCCTCATCCCCCCAAAAAAGAAGCAAGAAACTACTTTGATGCCATAGCTTACCAAGCCCAAAGATTCTGATAAGAGATAAATAAATCCTTCTGTAACTATCTCTGCCCTCCTTTTAGTTAATATTCTGTCCTAGATTCTTGGAAATGTCAATAATCACCTACATTCCCACCTGTTTGTTTTCCAAATATGTACGACATCAGGATCTGTGATTTTTTTATTTTCAGCCTGGGCATCCAAGAAGTCAAAAAAGTATTTTATAGCAAATGGGGCTCTGCTGTTGGGTAAACTCCAAATGCTTCTGAAAAGTTTTTCAAGCACAGAATGAATTGCCACCTGAAAGAGAGCGTGAGGTTTGGGAAATTAAAAAATATGGTAGTGGTTTTGAAAACATTAGAAAACCAAATCTAGGTTCAGGGAAAATGATGTGCCAACCAGAGAAAAACAAGCTGAGAAGGAAAATGTAAAACTGTCAAATGAGGCCAACACTCACAGTTTGGGACAAAGGTCCTGGGAGTCTTTGCCCAGGTTTAGATTTGGCTGGTAAGCCTCTTGCTCTTAGCAACATTGTTTAGTCAACAGAGAGGAGATGGTGGCAATCTCTAGGAGTGGAAGGGCTATCAGCTGTAGGGCTGTATACATAAACCAAGAAGCCACGGAGGCTTTGCTTTTATAATTATGTTTAGCCTGGAAAACTCAAGCAATGTTGCTCTGTTTCCAGGTTTTTTCCTGCTGCCTGTATTTTCATCATAGGGTTTATTGTGTACTTTCCAAAGCATTTGAGTATATTATAGAAAAGCAAATAGGCTGTGCTCTCTGGGGAAGCTGAGAAAATCAAGAGGCTCAGGCTGTCCTCTGCCCACTAAACAAATCTCCTAAACTCTAAGCAGATTCCCTGCCATCCATAATCTGAAGCAAGCATGCCCAGCAAGTCACTAGGGCCAGGTGTAGATAGTAGCATTTATATTGCTAGTCAATCCAGGGAGAAAAAAAGAAAAATCACCACCGACTTGTGTTAATGTCACTAAGAGCCTGATGAAGTAAAATTTGCTCCTGATCTGGTATTCTGGTGGCTTCCCCATGTGACACTTATATGTGAACAGAATTTCTAATTTTAAAATGAAAAAACCTGGTAAGATTTTACCAGGTTTATAGCCACTGACACCCTCCCTCCTTCATTTTATTTGCAATTCGAAGAAGGAAGTTTATTGCTTATCTCTAATAACAAGTAAACAAAAAGGAATAATTATGCTGTCAACCTAAAAAATAACAATAGTGAAATGGTGGGTAAGGAACTGGGAACAATATTAAAATCCCTGATTGAAGACTTACAGTAGAAATTTGTAAAGTGCTGTTATCCTTGCAGTTTATAAAAAGAAGAAGGAGATGGGAAGTGTTTACAATTTAAACTTTCATTTTGCTTTGCTAGAAGGCACAAGGGATTTGTAACATTTTCACACTTCAGTGGAAATTAAGTCAAACACATCATACACCCCCAAGGTAGCCGTAAAAGCTCTCCCAGAACAGTAAGTGTACCTTGGTCGACAGCAGCTTTGTCAGATACATTTCTTTTACTTTGAACTTGTGTTTCCCTCGATGTCTCTTTCCTTGCACATCTTGGAATGCTTCTGAATCTGGTAAAATCTAGAGGGAAGACGGAGTAGAAGTGTTACCTGAAGAGACCATTTGTGCCACAGAAGACCTGTGATTCAGCAATGAGCAGAGAAACCCTGAACTCACCAAATGGCAGTGGTCATCCGAGTACTCCACATCTGAGTGCCAGAGAGAGGGAGAGAAAATAATTCATTAAGAAAAACAAACAAATAAACACCCCAGGCCTAGTTATCCTTCTCAAGATAAGCCCCACATGTGCTGGAAACCAAGAGCTCCTCCTTGTTGCCTTTCCCATGCTGCACCTTAAGATCTTAAGAACAGTGTAAATGCAGGATGAGTGGGGACTAGAGCAGAAAGCAGGTTCCCTGTCCCTGGAAATGTGGAAACAGGCTGAGTGTCCATTTGCTGGGACAGGGCAGGAGGGGCTCAAGCCTTGTTATATTTCATTTAACAAATATACCTGCAGCACCTCCTCTGTGGGGAGAGAGGGGTTGCTACAAGGCTTAGGGCAAGGAGCGAGAGGACCTCCTTCAGCCCTAAATGGAATGCACATTACAATCCATGAGAGTCATGAAACTACTAATTGCACAATTAATTACAATGGTGGTAAGGATTATATGAGAACTATAAGCCAAGGAAGTAACTAACAAGGCACCCATCTAAGTCTGGGAGTTTTCTTTAAGGAAGGGATGTTGAAGCTGAACTCAAGAGTTAGCCAAGTAAGTGGCCAAGACCCCAGGATGGAAACGAGTGTGCTCCTCCTAGGACCTGAAAGAAGGGAAAGGAGGTGGCAAGGCAAGAGTGGCATAGAGCAAGGACATTCTCCAGGGAAATCAAAATTGTGGTCAGAAAAGATAAAGGGAAGGGAAGATGGGTATTAAGGCATTGGATTTTTTTTTCTTTTTCTTTTTTTTGTCTTGAAGATGAGAGAGACCAGGACATCTGAAATGCTGATGGGGAAAAAATGCAGTGATGGCGAGGGAAAGCAGTCAATTAAAAAGCAACCACTGGATCACTGACTAGAGAAGAGCCCAGTGGTGCAGGAATGCTCAGAAGGCTGAAGAAGATGGAGAGTTGTGACCATCAAACTGGCCTTGGGAGGGGGAGGAAGGAGCAGCAGTGGGCAGGTGCAGTAGGTAGGCAGGTTTGGTGCTGGATGTTGAGTTCTCGTTTCAGTTTTCTCTGTGCAGGATGAAATCATCTGCCGACAGTCGGGAATGCTATGTGGTCGGGGCTCTGAGGCAAGGTTGATTTTGGGGACAGAGCTCTAGGGAAACTCAGTGGTGGTAGGCCGTGTGGAGACTGGTCAAGCTTACTACCATGTGTGTAAGTGACCCCAGCAGCTGTTGAGTGAGTTTCTTTTGCAACTGTACGCTGTAGGCTCAGAAAAGGCTAAATCTGGGTTCACCAAAGCTGGGACTTTGACAGAAGGGCTTCTGACAGAGCAGAGGGGCAGGGCCTTGGAGTTTTAGCAGAATAGTAATCAAAGTGATGGCTTTCAGTAGGATTGGATAGGGAGGAAGCAGAGACTGACTATCTGGAGTCCCAGAAAGAGATCCAGACCTAAGATTGTACTATTCAATCCCCAGATGACAGGCTCTTCAGATGACCCAGTCTTTGAGGCTTAAAAAAACCAGCTTTCCCCCTTTTCACAACTTAAGGACACCCTCCTCTTTATGCCACAGTGACAGCCACTCTCCAAACAGCACCACTGTAGCTTAATAAAGTAGTGGAGGGTGGGAGTCTCTCAAGGAGTATCCTGAAAGCTACCAAATATTCATCAGGAGCCCTGCAGCACTGACTGGTTGCTGGAAACTACTAGTTTCAGAAAACTAAAAGTCTGAAGTCCCTCCTTCCAGCAGTATGGGTGAGAAGGTGCCTGCTAGGGAGAGGTCCAGAACCCTCTGAGGGCTGAGGACAGGCCTTCTTTGCTCAGGTTAACTGCTCTGGAGACAAACACAAAACAGGACCTAGGGACTTTCTCAAGGTATTACCACAGTATTTTTCTGCTCTGAGGATGTCAGAAGAGGACTTTGGACATTGGCCTGTTGACCTTTCCCTAAAAGCTCCCTCTTGAGTTTCTACTTTCCTGAGAAGTTTGCAAGGCGCTGTCACACTGGATTCTCCTACTGGACTATCTTGTTTGTTCAGCTCTTGCTGGGCTGGGGGTTATCTGCAAGTTTTCCTCTCAGTTTGCCAAGAGGACCTCATTGCTATCTCTCATCCTACTGTGCTGTTGGAAAAGACCTATAAGGGCTGAGATTCTACCCTGAGTTTAGAGCCATTAAGAGGCAGCAACTTCCTTTATGCTGGGCCGTCTGGGCCAACCACAGTTTACAGTTTCCTTTCCTGCTTCTTGCAGGGCCCTTATTCTTAGGACTAGAAATAGATCGAAATGGCTTTTCTCAGCTTTCAGAGAATTATGTAGCAACAACTCTATCTCAGCTTTGTGACAATATGTCTGAGAGAGGCAGAAACCAATACTTTATAAAGCTGGGTGAGAACAAAAGGTTAACAATATTATATTGGTTACCTGAAGTAAAATTTGCTATCTTCTTAAAGACTTTTATAGTGGATCCATTTGATATCTGAAAGCAAAGATAAAAAATATATGAGTTTTCAAAATTTAATGTATTTCTCAACTTCACTCAGGAATTAGATGGCTGGATGGTTCTTACATTCCCTCACTTATTAAATCAAATATTTATCAAGAACTGCTATGTCCTGGGCACTGTGCTCGGGCTGGGGCTATCTAGAATGACAAGGCACTGTCTCTGCCCTCAAGGAACTCATGGTCCTTTGGAGGCGACAGACAGATAGTGAGGTAAGGAAAGTGCCCAGAAGGTGGAGGCCAGGACGCTGTGGCACAAATGGCCACTCCCCAACTTCTCAGAGGTCAAGGGGCCTGGGTCAGTTTTGTTTTTTGAGGCTCCTACTTGTTATGGGTTAAAATATTTGTGTCTCTTCCAAATTCTTCTAAATCCTAACATGATGGTATTAGGAGGTGGGCCTTTGGGGAGATGATAAAGTCATGTGGGTGGACCCTCAGGAGTGGAAGTAGTGCCCTTATAAGAAGAAACACCAGAGATTGCTCTCTGCTCTATTATGTGAGGATACAGTGAGAAAGAGAGTCCTCTGTGAACCAGGAAGAGGGCTTTCACCAGACTCTGGACCCACTAGTATCCTGATTGTGGACTTCAAGGTACCAGAATTGTGAGAAATAAATGTTCGTTGTTTAAGCTATCCAGTGGATGGTATTCTGCTAGAGCAGCCTGAACTAAGACAACTAGTATATTAAGAAATGAAGGAGGAAGGAAGATGGCGGCGAGGGGAGTGCATTGCCCCCGTGTGCTGCTTCACTGTGTGGGAGTATGACAAGTCAGGACGGCTAAAGGATATCTTGTTAGGAATTTCCAGCAATAGTGGGGTGCTCCGGAACCTGGAGGAAGGATTTCCATCGCACGAGGATCGGCTACGGGGACTCAAACGCGAGAGGTTTGTCACACTGCTTATTCAGCAAATCGCCCCGCGGCTAGAGTCTGCAGCGCGCGCTGGGATAGAGACGCAGGGTTACAGCGCTGCAGTTTCTGCCAGCCGCGCAAGCACCGTACTCAGGGCTGAATTCTGGGTTCGAGACGGGGGAAGGAAGCGGTCCATCTCGGTTCTCCACACCGGTCAGACCACAGAGGAGGCCAGCAGCCACCATGTTGGTAAACTGACGTCACCTCCCCTGTTTTCGACTGACCGCAGCTCATTCAGCCATAGATCAGGTAATTTCAGGCTGCAATTCGCCTGCGGCTTGCAGACAGATTGCTAGGGTTCAGCGCCTGGGTGCTTCTTAGAACCTGATCTTATCGGAGAGAACACCGAGCGCGGGGCGGCCGAGTTCCGACTCCCGGAACCGTCCCGAAACCGCCCTGGCCCAGGGCTGCGGAGCCTGCGGAGGCTGCTTCTTGGACCCTGCCCCTATCAGAGCATACACCAAGCACTAAGCAGCCGAATTCCGGCTCC
>NW_025999853.1:16265862-16361754 GCF_001458135.2 Marmota marmota marmota
ACTCAGTGGTTTAAAACAGCACAGATTTAGGGGAGGGGAGAGGTGGGGAGGGGGGAGGGTGGAGGATGGGAAAGGCAGCGGAGCACAACAGACACTAGTATGGCAATTTGTAAATCAATGGATGTGTAACTGATGTGATTCTGCAATCTATGTATGGGGTGAAGGTGGGAGTTCATAACCCACTTTCAAAGTGTCAAATATGATATGTCAAGAAATTTGTAATGTTTTGAACAACCCACAATAAAAAATTAAAAAAAAAAAAAAAAGAAAGAAATGAAGAAATACCAAAACAGGTTCTCAAAAACTGGCATATAAAGCTGGGTGTCTACGACAGAGCAGTTTCACATGTAGGTCTATATTCAACAAACTAAGTAAATATTCTGATAGTAAACTATTTGTAACTGCCCCATATTGGAAATAACCTGAATACCCATTAACATTAGGATGAATAAATAAGTTGGAGTATTTTCTTGATTATAAAACAATGAAAAGGAGCTAACTACTGCTACATGTCACATGGGCAGATTTTACAACCATAATGTTGAGCAAAATAAGTCTGACAGGAAAGAAAGCATACTGTACAGTTCCATTATATAAAGCTAAAAAGCAACTCAGTCAAACTATGATATTAGATACTGAAGAAGAAAGTGGGGCTAGTGATCAGGAAGGGACAGGAGAGGGTTTCTGTTTCTTGACCTGGGTGCTAACTACAGGATGTACTCATTTAGTGAGAATTCATTCAGCAGAACCAATGACTTGATCTTTTTGGTAGGTTGTAGTGTTTTTTTTTTTTTTTTAAGGATAAAAGTTATAAGAATTGCACATACTTTTTAACGAAAACTTGGCAAGTCTAACACAGGAGAGTGCTTATCATTGACTGCTAGGTATGTAGTTAATTGAATGTTCATCTAAGATCTCTACCTGAGTGACCACCACCCATATCCTGGCAGGAGCATTTCAAAGTCTTGAGAACGGCATCCATCACCTCTTCCCAGGCAACAACCACCCACCCTCATCCAGACGTCGTCATTTCTCCAACTTCCATCACATTGACGAGTTCTGCCTATTCTGTGCTTCATAGAAGGGGAATCATACAAAATGGACACTAGCATTGGGCTTCTGAGGGTAAACGTAAGGTCTGTGATGTTAAGCCACATTGTTGTGTCTGCCAGTAGTCCATCCTTTTTTTATTCCTGTGTTCATTGCACAAATATGCTACAAAAAATTGCCAAACAATAAAGCATACATGCTGTGATGTGGCTGAACTTCAAAACACGCGAAGTGAAAGAAGCCAAGTCTCAAAGGACCACATGTTGTATGATCTCATATACATGAAATGCTCAGAATAGGCAATTTACACCCACAGCAAGTAGACTACTCACTGCCTAAAGCATGGAGGGGAGGAAATATCAGAACGGCAGCTATTATGAAGACAACAATAAGTGTTGGCAAGGATGTAAGGAAAAAGGCACACTCATTCACTGCTGGTGGTACTGCAAACTGGTAGCCAATATGGAAAGCAGTATGGAGATTTTTTGGGAAATTGGGAATGGAACCACCATTTGACCCAGCTATCCCTCTCCCCAGTCTATACCCAAACGACTTAAAAACAGCGTAATACAGGGACACAGACACATCAATGTTTATAGCAGCACAATTCACAATAGCTACACTGTGGAACCAACCTAGATGCCCTTCAGTAGATGAATGGATAAAAAAGAAATGTGGCATATATACACAATTGAATAAAAAGAGAATAAAATCATGGCATTTGCAGGAAAATGGATGGAGTTAGAGAAGATATTGCTAAGTAAAGTTAGCCAATTTCAAATAACCAAATGCAAATGTTTTCTTTGATATAAGGAGGCTGATTCATAGTGGGATAGGGAGAAGGAGCATCGGAGGAATAGACAAACTCTAGATAGGGCAGAGGGGTTGGAGGGGAAGGGAAGGGGTGTGGGGTTAGAAATGATGGTGGAATGTGATGATCATTATTATCCAAAGTACATGTATGAAGACATGAATTAGTGTGAATATACTTTGTATACAACCAGAGAAATGAAAAAATGTGCTCTATACTTTTTTTTTAAGTTATAGGTGGACACAGTATCTTTATTTTATTTTATGTAGTGCTGAGGATTGAACCCAGTGTCTCACGCATGCCAGGCAAGTGCTCTACCTCTGAGCCACAATCCCAGCCCCTGTGCTCTATATTGTAATAAGAATTGTAATGCATTCTGCTGTCATACATAAATAAAAAATTAGTTAATTAAAAAAAATGACTATACTTAAATGAGACCAGAAGAATTCGAACTATACCATATTTACTTTAATAGAACCATCTTTGATGTAAAAATTTTATATCTGGACTGGGGATGTGGCTCAAGCAGTAGCTTGCTCGCCTGGCATGTGTGCGGCCCGGGTTCGATCCTCAGCACCACATACAAACAAAGATGTTGTGTCCAACGAAAACTGAAAAATAAATATTAAAAAATTCTCTCTCTCTCACTCTCACTCTCTCTTTAAAAAAAATTTTATATCTAACACAAGAATTTATTTCTGAAATAATATAAAGGACTTTATTATAAAAACTATTTCATTTAAAACATGTTCCTGTCACATGGGCTCCAAGAATGGATTCTAAGAATGTTTATTCTCTCTTTAAAAAGAAAAATTATTGAATTACCTCTAAACTAAAGCCCTTTACTAATAAACAACACTACTGTTAAAAAGTTCTTATAGCTGTTGGGCATGATGGCACATGCCTATAATCTCAGCAGCTTGGGAGGCTGAGACAGGAGGATCACATGTTTGAGACCAGTCTCGGCAACTTAGCAAGGTCCTAGGTGAGAACTTGTTTCAAAACAAAAAATAAAAAGGGCTGGGATGTAGCATAGTGGTAAAGCACCCCAGGATTCAATCCCCAGTACAAAAAGAAAACAATTCTCACAGCTATATAATATGATATCATTACTTAAACTTCAAGGAAAAAGAGAAAAAATGGCTAACATCCCTTTATGTTATTAAATACTAGTTATTGGGTTGCCTTCCAGTGTCTTTTTCACATTAAATAGTTATGTTTTAAAAAAAAAGAGCAAATGCTAATGAAAACAGGGCTTCCTCTCGGGCTGATGACAATGTTCTAAAAGTAGATGGTGTCACTTTGCACGACTCTGTAAATTTATCTAGAGCCACTGGATTCTACACTATGAACAGGTGGGCTTTAAGGTATATAAATTATAACTTAGTAGACCTGTTAAGAAATTGCCACAGATTTTAAATGTATACATTGGTAAATACTTTGACCTTACTATCATGCTCATGCTGTGCCTAGGTAAAGCCTGTTTTGGAGATGAAGTCAAACGTCCTCACCTGAAACCTTCTGGGACCATGAAGCCCAGGGCCAAGTGGCCCTCTAGTGCCCTGATGGGTCCTGGGAAACAGCCAGGTATAGAAGTGACCTTCAGGGATGGAGAGACGAATGCTAAGATCCTAAGGGCAAACTTGGCTCCTTGTTTAAGTTGTTTTGAGGGAGGGGCTGGTCCCCAATAGTATAAGATGAAGTGGGTGAAGAGGAGGTGGGTCAGGGAATACAGCTCCCCACCTTGGTTCTGGGATCATGGCAGGGAAGCTTATGTCCTTTCTGAACATTATCAGCCAAGCGATGTGTCCTTCCACTGAAGTTCCAAGGCTGTTCTAAACTCTAATGCCTGGCCTTCCCCAGTTTGGGGGGAAAAGAAAAACGAGAAGCTGGTCATTTCTCTTCTAGCCTGCTGCACATTGGTTATCAAAAAGTACAAGCCTCCCTCACAAGCTCCTAAGGATTAAACCTAATCTCCTTCAGGTCACACCCACGGAGAGAGGAGCAGAGAAAGAGCCAGCTTTTTAGGGGGCCCAACACAGCTGTCCAGCCAGCTGTGTCCAGCCAGCCCCTGAGTGATGCTAGAGGTCTCCAACTGCTGGCGTTCGAGACATCTCGAGGGAGGAGGGCTGGCTGGGTGAGCAGGCTCTTCAAAGTGTCACCAGAGGGGAATCCGAAGTCTTGGTGAGCTCTCTGACTCTGCTATTATTACCAAACATCCTCTCCTTTCCCTTGAGCCATTCCTTGTCCCCTGGCTGATTTTTCAGTTCTCCTCCATATTTGATGCAATTCAGGTCAATGCCGTGTGCAGGCCCCCCTCAGACATCCTCACACACGGTGCTTATGGGGCTGTTTGAACATAGTTACAAAATTCCTCCCCACGAGGAGCTGGCTATGCTCTGTTTCTAAGCCAATAAATATCTTTTTATAAAAGGAATCTGGTGATTCATTCTGGGTAATTGTCAAAGAATGAATCCCGAACGGATCCTGCTGAGTGTTGAGCCAATACTCGGCTACTGTCAGACGCTTTGTTTTGCCAAAAGCGAGCCCCCTCGCTCTATAATCACAAACGCCAGGGACGGGCCTCCCATCAGCAGCGCTGCCAGAAGTTCAACTGTCCTTTCAAGAGCTGGCAACGTCTTGCTGCTGGCACTGTGCTCAGGCATTAAGATAGTGTAGACACAGCTTGTACCAAGGAAATTTTACTCTGAAATTATCTTCCAAGAGCCAGTGTAAAAGCATTTTATTAGTGGATGAGTTGTGTGTGTGTGAGAGCGAATTTCGTTCACAGCTGCTCTGGGGCTGGAACGTTTCCACCCCATGTGACGCTTTAACTCTGTTATAAGAACAGAAAAATCATTTACAGATGTTTGTGGGGGGCGAAAGGTTTCCGCTTCCTATTTTGCACAAGTCAGCTGTTGCCGAGTTAAGGACAGAAGTGCCTTTTTGAAAAGTGCTTCAGAATCGGAAGGGTTAAAATTGTGATGCTGTTTGTTCGGTCCTAGGAGCTCCACATGCTTCCTTAAGGGTGACTCATTTAATCGTCCCATCCTCCTGTGAGGCAGGGAGCATTCTCTAGGCTCCTACTTTTAGAGGATGAAAACCAAATTAAATCAGGGAAAGATTGTTGTCGCTTGATGGATCTGCAGCAGGATTGCTTCTCCCACCCAGAGCAGAATGGGTGCCCTCGGTAATTTCAAGTTAAATTCTTCCCAGTTTCACAGTCTTCCAGGATTCACAGTGACTACAAGGCTACCCTCTGATGATGCCAGCCTGAGGCAGGACACAGCAGACATGACTGTAGATACCCCTCGTCGGAATTAGAAGTCAGGACCACACAGGGAAGAAAAGGATCCTGTAAATAATTTAAAGTCACTCCTAAAATGTGCACGAGCATGAGATTTTTTTTTTTTTTTTTAAATTGTTTGTGAAAGATGAGGTTTCAGAGAAGCAGAGTTAGAAGTTGAGGACCTACACTTTTTTTTTTTTTGAGAGAGAGAGAGAGAGAGAAAGAGACTTTTTTAATATTTATTTTTTAGTTTTCGGTGGACACAACATCTTTATTTTACTTTTATGTGGTGCTGAGGATCGAACCCAGCGCCCCATGCATGCCAGGCGAGCGCGCTACTACTTGAGCCACATCCCCACCCAATGAGATTTCTTGATGTCAAGGGTTATCTGTAGGGCCTAAGTTGGAGATTATCCCATAAAAACAGATTTTCTAGAAATATAAGGTTGCACTTATATTTAACCTTATAAAACTGTCATTTCTATGGACCAAGACACTCAGCTATTGGCAATTTCATATGGTTCAGCCTAAGAGAAATAATGGAATTATAGCTGTGGGTTTTATGGAAAATGATGAATATGATCTGAATATTATGATAATTTTTCCTATTGGAAGAAAAAAAAATGCTAAAGACACAAAAATCAATATAAATTACCTTGTGGGAGCCCTTACTGGTCTCTTTCATTACTGAAGCCACCTTTCTGTCAAAATGGTATTATATGAAAACAGAATTCCATTCCACGAGCATTGTCACAGCGGCCACCTGCCAACATTGTTCTCTCCCCGTCAATACTGTCCCCCTCACTGATGCTCCAAGGCTGGAGGCAGATGAAAATGGAGTGTTTTTTTTCTTGGGGCCAGAGGGACCTTGCACAGTCCTTCAGCACATTTGAAAGGGGCTGTTGGAAGATTCTCCAGAGACACATCCACTCACACAGAGAGAACAGAGCTCCAAGGGATTCTTGAAACTAGAGGAAAGACCCAGAGAGCTCCTGCTTCTCCATTGTTGACTTGAAATTAACCCTGGGCCCAGGAGCAAACTCCCTTCGGGGTCTGTGAGAGAGAACCCTCAGTTCTTCCTTCCTCAGGGAGTTGGGCCTCCAAGTGTGTGTGAAATTGGGAACTGAAGTGCTCTGGGTATGTTGGTGGGGTTGGTACTGCTGGCCTCCCTCGGATGAAGGTGACTGCCATCTTCAAGGACAGCTAGTCACAACGGATGTTAAAGTGGGATCAGAAACAAGGAAGCATTTTATAACCCACAGCCATGAGATTCATCATAAGATCTTAAGAGAAGTTGCCCTTTGAGTTTAATGTCAGAGGATATAACTACCAGGGTATCTATGTCATTCATCAGGCCCGGCTCTCTATCCAGGCTGCTTAGAGGTTGGGAACAGGAGGCTTGGCTCTGGGTAAGTTTATTCCTCTGGCCCCGAGGAGAGCCACAGTTTCTACAGTGATTCATTTTTCATCTGCATTCAGCCTTGGGGCATCAGTGAGAGGAGCTGTGTGACCTTGGCCAAGTTTCTTCACTTCTCTGGGCTTCTGAGTGGGAATAATGGCAGTATTCATCTCACGGGGCACAAAAGAGGATGAGAGGAGTTGCTGTTGGTAAAAGCCTTTAGAACCATGCCCAGCATGGCAGCAGTGTGGCCTGTGCTCTCCATGTAAACAAGCACCTCAAGGCATTCATGCTGCGAAAGACCTGCAGAAGTGGCTCATCCTTTCATTTTAGAATCACAGATGACACCCGACCGAAAGGACCTCTAACCTTCCCTACGTGACACTTTGGGACATTCCTAGGAGCTTTAAATATCTTTTGAATGGCAGGAGTGGCCTTGGCAGTGACCCTTTCTGCATTGCCGACACTTGGGGTGAGCAACAGTCTTCAACCACACAAGATTCATCATCTTTTCTGCCTCCCCAAACCTTGCATTATCAGAAAAAGAGGTGCAATCTGTAGAGGAAACTTCCTGCCCCCCAAAATACCTTCCCTGCACCCTTGATACCACCCCCCGGCAGAGTGTGGGTGCAATGACACAGCACAGCAAGAGTCACACAGGGCTCAGGGGAGAGGAAAGAAGCCTGGACTGCAGAGAAATTGGTCACCTGGGCCAGCAGCCCGTGCCACTGATCCCACCTGCTCCAGAACAGCGTGGTCCCCTTCACAGTCAAGCCCACAGAGCTGAAGCCGGTTACAGAGGCACTTAAGGAAAAGCTTAATTATAGGGAGAAAGCCGCCTCCGCCTTAATGTGTTTGGAAAGACACCAGCTCACTTAACCCCTTGTCTGTCCGAGACTGAAGGAGACTGGAGCAGAAATCACTCTCCCCTGTGTTCATCTGATGGAAAACAGGGGAGGGCGGGGGACAAACAGCTCCAACCTAAAAGAACAGGGTGGTTGTGAACACTGATGAAGCCAGTGTGTGTCCACGGTGCTGGGCACTGGCAGCCACTGCTGTCATCATGCAATGCCAGAATTGGCTTGTGTGCCATCCTGTAGGTATCTGGGGGGCTGCATCTGGTCCACGGAGGTGCTATATTTTTGCAGATCCCTCAGATCCCTCTAGAAACCTGTTCTTCAAATATACAAAGAGCCAGTCATCCTGGGGAGACCTGCTCCACTCTATTCTCCCCAAGGGCAGAACAAGGCAAGAAGAACAGGGCTCCAGCTCCAACAGCAGGGACTTTGTTTAGATAGGAGGAGGAACTGGCCGTCAGTAAAGATTAACTTTAAAACCGAACTAATTTGGACTAATTGGAGGGAGGTGAGTCTGAATCACTTAAAACTCTGAATTAGACCCTATTTTTAAATGAAATATAGTTTTTTGCTTTCAAGCACTTACAGTGACTCAAACTAGGGCGCTTTAGTAAATGAATAAGAGTGATAATTAGCATCTTGTCTCTTTGGAGGGAAAAGCGAGTGCTGGAGGAGAAATTTTTTCTTTCATGAAAGGGCAGAAGCAAACTTCAGCCCAGCCCTGTCGAATTATTCCCAATTTTGAATCTGCAGAGGCACTACAACATCAAGCACAGGTCGAGGCAGCTGAGGGTGGCAGAGGCTTTGCTTAGACCAGTCTTTAGAACACAGGGCTTTGGAAATGGCTCAGGCTCAGAGAGCACAGCTGATGACCTCCCCAGTTTCCTTCAAGCTCTCTGCATCTATTTGCCTTATGGCTCAGCTTTTTAAACATAAGGAGAAGCCTTTAAGCCCTCATGTCCTAGTCTCTTGTCATTTATTACCACCATGCAGTGACGCTGGGCTATGAGGCCAATAAATCATTGGGACGGGAAGTGACTACTGGCCGGATTAATTTCATTATCATCCTTAAGCAGATAGGTGTCTAGCACAGCCGATGTCTCTGTGAAGAGGGATGTTCCATCTCCCCTGACAGGCCCTCCCCGTGCCTCACGGACAGCTGTGGTACCTCTGTTTTCCCCGCTGGAGTGACCTATCCTGCCTTTCCCTACTAAAGACACCGAGTGGCCACCTCTCTAAGAGGCCCACTCTGTGTTGCACAGGTGCAGGGAGTGGGGAGGCTTAGCTGAGCAAGGCAGGCATTCTAGCCAGGAGTATCAAAGGGGGGTACTGGTGGCTCCACCCCTTCCTGATGTCTAGAAAAGCTTGCCACCCAGACACAGGGAGAGGAGGAGATGGCCTGCAGGTCTGGAACTCAGAGCTTCACAGCGGTGCCATAATAAGCCCCTCCCTGGCCACTTTCACCCAGTAGGGCAGTGCCTCCCACTTGACCCTCCCTCTGCCCACTGATGCCTGTATTCCTGAGTCCAGCCAGGCATACTATTAGCATGGGAGCTGGGCAAGGTGACCCATGTCTTTAATCCCAGTAACTTGGGAGGCTGAGGCAGGAGGATTGCAAGTTTGAGGTCAGCCTGGGCAATTTAGTAAGATCCCATTTCAAAATAAAAACATAAATAGCTCTGGGCACACAGCTCAGTGATAGAGTGCTTGCCTACAGTGTTTGAAGTCCCACATTCAATGCCTAGTTCTAAAAAGATAGATAAATATATAAAGCTTTCTGGGGAGTCTTACAAAACCCCAAAGCTAATGACTGCTCTTGGAAAGATGACTCCAAGGCCAGGAAGCCCAGGCTGCAGAGGACTGAGCTCGGGAGCAGGCTGTGACTTCGCAGCTTCCTCTGTGAGGTCTTCTCCAGCAAAGCCAGGGGGGCAGTACTGGCTCAGGTGTCACCATGGCAACCATTTCTAAACTGAGTCTGAGACCTGCTCAGCCATAGAGCCCAAGGATGGGTGTTCTCTCTTCCTGGCTGCTGTCCAGAAACCTTGGCTCTAGAATATTCTCAGCTTCTGGCTGGCTGAGGGCAGAGCAAAGGCCTGCCTAGCGTGGGCCCATCTCCCTGGGATTTCTGAGCCGTGAAACACAGCTCTAAGCTATCTGTGGAAAAGCACCTGCTACTCCTGAGTGTCAGCCTCGACCCCTCCCTGACTTCATCTCCCTCCCAGGTGGCTTGTAGCATCCACCTCCTGAGCCCCTCAGAATCCATTCCCCAGGGCGTCTCCACGGCACTGCATTACTGTGGACAGCCCCATCCCTTATCTGAAATTCTGCCACAGCTTCCAGCGGGGCTCCCTATTTCCAGCTTTGCAGCTCTTCTGTGCATACCCCATGCCCACCACAATCACTTTCTGAAACACAAGTCTCCCCTGCTAAAGGCCCTCTCCTGCGATCTGCTGTCCTTGGGTAAAATGCAAACTCCTAAGAGGCTGAACAGGCCTGAAGGATCTGCATTTCCCCTTCTCAGCACCCCCTCCGACTTCTCTGGCCTTTCTCTGGAGAAGCAGTTAATGGCTAAATAACAGGCCTGAGCCTCAGTGTACCCATCTATAAGCAATGGAACCGACCCCATAGGACTGCCGTAGATGGAATGAGCCGAAATAAAGGTTAATGCTGAAGTCAGCACCTGGTCCAGAATAAGCATTCCCTAAGCCCCGATATTATCAGCTCTTACTGCCATCCAGAACCCTCCTACCATTTTGACCAGTCCAAAGTTGTCTCTTGAATACACACGCAGTCTCTTGTCTGCTGGATGTGCTGGCACCCTATCTCAGTGTGGACCTGGTCTTCGCACCTCTCCTGTGCATTCCCAGCTCTTAGCACATAACAGACACTCAACAAAGACGTAGCTAATGCTGCTGAACAAATCCCAGTATCCAGTGTGTTCAGGAACTTTCCCTGCCTCCTTGCCATGCACAGGCTTCTCTGGCACTCACGTCTTGGGAGAGTCACGTACTCCCTCAGCCTTCACCCAGCAGAATGGTCAAGGGCTAAAGGAAGTACCACTGCATATTGCAAACACACAGAAAGTTGATAACTTCTTTAGAATAAGGGCCAGACACAAAAGGATTCAAGGTCTGCTGTGAACACCATGGAGTGAGGTGAGGTCTGGGGCTTTCACAGGCTCTATTGGCATCAATACACTTGGCATGTGGCCGTCACGTGTGTGTGACAGCTATCCTCTGGCTTTCCTAGGAACACACTTTGCAAGGCCAGACCATCTCATCAGGCCAGAACTTCCCATCTAAACTGCAGGACGGTGTGATCAGGCAGACCTCCAAGTGTACCACGAGGGACAGCAGCAATTCCTGGGCTCTTCTGAATGAGCAACCAAGGAAAACTTCTGTCCCAGAAACCAGCAATCTGCCAACTATTCCAGAAAGTAAGTGGGAGTCCTGGTTTTTTTTTTTTTAAGATTGATGTGATTTTTTTTTAATACCTTTATTTTATTTACTTATTTTTATGTGGTGCTGAGGATCGAACCCAGCGTCTCGCACATGCTAGGCGAGTGCTCTACTGCTGAGCCACAGCCTCAGCCCCTTCTTTTTTTTTTTTTTTTTTTTTTTTGAAGAATTTACCTGGTACTTGAGGTCATCCAATTCAGCTGAGTTAAGAAGAAGTAAATGTCGAGGTCAAGTCTCATTCTTACCTCATAGTGGCCGATGGTATTCAGCTTGGTTATTCCATCTTCAAGAATCACAGAGGAACTGTCAATATCCAGAAGTTCTTTTTGTCGTGTGCCTACTTGAAGCTCTGAAAAAGGAAAGGGGGAGTCATTTTGTTCCATTTTAAAATCATGATGAAAAATTTAAATGTGGTGCTGGGGTTGTGGCTCAGTGGTAGAGCACTTGCCCTGCGTGCATGAGGCACTGGGTTGGATCCACAGCACCACATAAAAATAAACATATAAAATACAGGTATTATGTCCATCTACAACTAAAAAGAATTAATAAAAAAAATTTAAATGCTCTCTTGCTATTTTCACATGTATATTTCAAAAATAAAATTTGAATGAAGTGGTAAAGCTTTGAAGATGTGGAGACACATCAGCCAGACTGGCAGCCTGAGCTTTGTTTTGTTTCTGGTTTGTGTTCAGGGCTCTGACATTTCAGTCTGCTTCTCCCTGAAGCTTTCACGCTGAGGCTAAGCCTGGAAGTAAAGCCACTGAAGACACAACCAGACATCCTCCAAGGGTCTAAGTGCTTCAGAAAATTTCCAATATTCACACACATATGAACACATTTTCACCAACAAAGGTGCAATATGAACTCTCTGCAGGTTCTTGCAGGGGAGGTGCTGTGCAGCCACCAGCAAAACAGGGTGCAAACTCCCCGAAGGGTGACCAGCTTGTGCCCGGAGGTCAGAATGTGGCCACTAATGTGTTGTTGTTGTTTTTTTTAAATTTCCTGAACCTGCAGTGTTTTATGAATTATTATGTTAACATCAATTTAATTTCCACATTTAAATATTAGGAGATTAAACAAAAAAATGTGGACTCCTGATTTCTCCTTTTAAAAATCAGGGACTGCTAGGCATGGTGGCACATGCCTATAATCCCAGGGCAGAAAGATCTCAAGTTCAAGGACAGCAACCTAATGAGAGACTCTCAGCAACTTAGTGAGACTCTGTTTCAAAATTAAAAAAAAAAAAAAAAAGAAGAAGAACTGGGGAGACAATTCAGTGGTAAGCAACTCTGGGTTAAATCCCCAGTCCCCCCCACCAAAAACAAAAACAAACAACAACAACAACAAAAACTGGTGCTCAGGAGGAGCCAACAGCTCCTATTGTCCAGGGGCTGCTGGAACTGAAGGGACACTGAAGGGATAGAGAAAAGGGATTGAGGGAGAGAGCTACATGACATCTGGAGGTGCAACTGAGTGATACAACTTGCCTGGCTCATGTGAGGCCCTGGGTTTAATCTCCAGCACTGAAGAAAAAATTAATTTTTTTAAAAAATCAGGTAACACTGACCCTGCAGCCTGCATGGCAACCCTTGGCTGAAGCCAAGTGGCTCTCTCTTAGAAGGCAAGTCCTTTCCCAAGTCAGACCCCACTATTTCCTACTGCGCTGGGTGTGACATTCCTATTTACATACTTCCTGCCCCTTTGGGCATCTCTCTCTGAGCCTCTACTGAAAGAGGTCTGAGCATCCCAGAAAGGATTGGGTTTCAGTACAATTTATGGCTGATTTCTAAGGCTTTGCCTCAGTTTGCTGAGACTATCCTTGGAGGTAGTTTGGAAGAACAGCAGGGATGCAGAAGTGCGACATGGCCTCTAGGCTGTGTCCCCGCTTATCAGCATACAATGTAATGCCACCAGCTTGTTTTTGCCCCTGCCTTCCTACTTTAGGAGGTAAGGGGATGCCTGGTTGAAAAAAAAACCAGGAAAAGTGGGAAGACGCCACCGTCACTACCACGGGGCTCATTAGTGGCAGTCCTGAGGCTGTTTTCCCTGTGGTTGTTGGGCTGGGTGTGCCCATGTCCTAAGTGGTCAGAGCCACACATTTGCAAGATACATATTCAAGGTGAGGGAGCTGATGGTCTGATTAGGCCATGGTTTCCTGGCTGAGGCTCCCCTTTTACCCAGTCTGTAAGCAAGTAAGTTGAAACTATCTTTGAGCTGCCCAGCAGTCTATCCAATGGAAGGAAAAAGAAAAGCAGTAGAGAAAGGTGGCCCAACACCCTGTTTTCTTTGAAGCAGGTTGAGCAGTCACTGCACATTTGCAGGGTCTCCCAGAGACTTCCCAGACCCCGCCTCAAGGCTCTTCTCTGGCAGGTTTGATTGGAGGGGGAAGATTTTAATTGCCTGCTTAGTTGAGGCCTACAACTGCATGTGGAGGGGAGATGAACCTTGTTACGCTGTCTGTCACTGCCACAATTTTGCTGCTTTCCTGTCCCATTATCTGCTCTACAACCCCCCAGCGATCTCCCAGGAGGCCTGCACAAAGCTCAACTCTTAAAATGTTGATGAACATTTGAGGGGAGTGGAGCCCTGTTAGCCTGCTCACGCATATGCTCTCCTTTGCAGTATACCAGAGAGCCCGCAAATGAATTCATAGCAGATGCTGCTGTGGGTTGGGGGAGGATGGAGAAGATACTTAATGCAGCCTGCGATTAGCACAGAGAGGAAGATGACCTTTCCGGCATGCTGGAGTTAACACTCAGCGGCTGAGACACCCGCTAATGACATGCTCGGTATCACAACAAACAAATCAAATGCCAATGTGAAATGCAACACACACGGAGGGCACGGGGTTTACACCTCTTTGTACTTCCTGATGCAAGGTGGTTCCATTTGGTCTCAGGGTCAGCAATCTCATGAATCTGATTTACAAACACAATATTTAAAAAAACAGCATCCCAGAAGGATTCTGCTGGCTAGGCAGAGTCACAATGCTGGTGAGAGAGTGAAGTAGTCCCCTGGCCCCCCAGACATGCCCTCTGGGGACAAACTGGCCACGTAAGCTTTGCCAAACAGAAGCTACAGGGCAGGAAGGGAGCAAAGGCAAGGCGGGCACTCATCAGGGGATCAGGACGGAGTTCCCACAGTGCCTTACCAAGACCAATCTCATTGAGCTGGAGTCCATAAGGAGAGCCGTTTTTGCTCAAGAACGCTTGGAAAATCTTTTCTTTGGCTTGGCCTATGGTATCGCAGTCAAGGACGTTGACTGAAATATTCCGACAGACATCTGCACTCTCGTTTTCTGGGATTTTTTCAAAGACGACATTTAATGCCTGCAAGAATACAAACAGGTTTCCAAGTCTATTAGATAATTGCGATCTGAAAGGCATTCATAAAAGACACAAGCTTCAGCGAGCCCTACTAATACCTCTGACAGCACATTAGCAAACACCGTAGCGCATTATACTACTTTAATCTTTTCTCCATAATCCATTCTTTTCAGGGATAATGGAAAGGAAAACAGAAAGTTAAAACTCTCATTATAGAGCAAGCATTGAATAAATAGATCTGGGAGGAAAAAATACATACACATAAATATTCCAAAAATGGCGATTTCTAATTTCATCCTCAAAAAAAAAATTGGAAAGTTTCCACAGTAAATGAGGGCAGACTGGTGATTATCTTTTTTATTAACAAGAACCAGAGTCCCACAAGTAAAGTTCCGGGTGACAGGAAAGGTTACGAGGTCCCCGTATTGATCACACCAAAGAGGTCAATTCTTAATATGCATCATTAATTATGGTAGCATTCATCTCCCCTCCACTTCAACACCTTCAGTCAGACGTGTCTGAGCCCTCATTAAAATACTGAGATTCCCCACCCTGTACTATTATTCCTGCATTAATTACATTTCAGTGCCATTACTTTGTCATTTAATTCTCCCAGTGCAGCAAAACCTCAAAATCAGACTAATGGGGGAAGGAAGGCTTGTGTGTGGGAACAGAATGGAGGGCTGTCTCACAAGGCATCTGAAAGCAAGTTCAGGTTGACTTTGGTGAACAGGATCCAGGGGAGGGCCGGGAGCTGCGTCAGTAGCGTGACACAGTTTAGGTTCCCGGGCACCTTGGTGATCATGGAGACAGAGGGTACAAAATGCACAATTATTTCATGGATTTGGGCCTGGGTTAATGAAGGACTATAAAAATGACCCAATAATGGGAATGGGAAGAAATTACAGGGCATGAGGATCTTTGGGATCACCTCAACTTTGAATAATAGTACCTGCCCCTTGAGTGCTGTTAGGAGATTAAGTGAGATGATGCACTCTGGAGTTGCTGGGAAGGAAGACACTGGCAGCAGTGACTTATCAAGTCGATGCCATGGTCTGCTGTCCTTGTCACAGTGTGCCCTCATCGGGAAACAGAGGCTCCCTCCACACTGACCAGCAAGACTCGAACTACATGCTCAGCGTCTCTGTCACGGTGAGGAGGAAGGTGCCAGCCATTTATCCCTGACTTCAGTTCTCGCCCACCCCTCACCAGCTGGGTAACCCTCTGTAGTTCGGCTTCTCAGCTGAAAAGTGGGAATAACTGTGACCGACTCCTGAGGGTTCTGTGACAGTGAACCCACCAAGCCCCATAGCATTTAAAACCATAACTGGTGACGGGTGACTGGCACTGGGAGATGCGACGTGCAGACCACCCATGTGGACAGGAGGCCTGTCACTTGGCTCCTCTGCCCCTCAGGATGGGGGCAGGGCACAATAGCTCTGAGGCCACCAATTCCATCACGGAGGCCTCTTCCCTTGTGACAGATTCACCTCCAGAAGGTGCCACCTCTACGTCCAATCTCCTTGTGGGATAGGATTTCAACACAGGAACAACTGAAGAGCAGACGTGCCCCTGAGAACCACCAGCATGGCAGAGGCCTCACGTCCCCATCAGTGGTCCTTAAGTCACATCTCCCAGGTGCTAAGCCAATTCTCAGGGGCTTACAAGGATGAAGAGGGAGAAGGCAAATCCTCCAGATATCAGGCTCTCACCAGTCACGGGATTTGTCACTGCTTGACCATGGACTTCTCAGCCTCCAGAAAGGCGAAAAGCACATTTCTGATGTTTATGAACCACCCTGTTTGTGACTTAAAAACCTGTCCCGACCATCCTGTTTATAATTACCCAAGAGGAAACCTGGGTCCAGTTCTGGCCCAGGGACGAAGGCTCAGTGTGAGTGGACCCTGAACTCAGTCTGGGCTATGCAGGTCTTCACACTTGGGCAGAGGGGCTCTGGCCGGCTCTCAGAGAACATAGTTTCTGGGTCAGTCATAGACCAGCAAAGGGTTCACTACTTCTCAGTTCACAAACAAACAAAACTCTAGACGAGGAGAAGCTGGGCAAGGGGAACACTACTGGGCAGACTGTCCAGAAGGATCTAACGAGGTGAAGCCTCACACCCACATCCTGTCCCTCATCTTCCTTTTTTTTTTTTTTTTTTTTTAACAATATTTATTGTGGCCAAAACCTCTGCCAAATACATTTCAAGACATACACTTTCATTTTCCTTTCTTTCTTTCTTCTTTTGGTGCTGGGAGCAAACCCAGAGCCTTGAGCATGCTAAGCTTGCCTTCCATCTCTGAGCTACACCCCAGGGCAGACCTCTTTGAATCCTCCCAGCGTCCTAGCAAGGATCCCTCATTTGAGAGTGAGAAAAGTGAGGCCCAGAAGGACTAAGTAACTTGCTCCAGGAAACGCAGTAAGTGACAGAGCCAGGAAGCAAGCCTGATGTGCCTAACTAGAGAGTTGGTGCCACCATCCTACCCTGGGCTAAGGTGTTGACCCTTCTTGCACCCTGGCCCTTGCTCCTCCGGGGCCCAGCAACTGCCTGGGAACCCTTCCGTCTGAGACCTGGCTGTGGGCAGCATGCTGGGCTGGAGTCCCACACACATGGCTGCAGAATGCACATAAGCACCAGGCCTGAGGCTACGTCCACACCCGACCTGGCATCTCCATCGCGGGTATCCCAGGGTGGCAGTGAGCGCTCGTCCACAGGGGCTTCCAAGATAGAGATGAATGGAAGCACCTTTTAATCAGAGCCCTACGATCCCGGCTCAGGTAATAGTTTTATAGGTATTTTCGAAATAACAATCTGTTACTACCTAACGGGCTCTATTGTCTTTAACAAAAACACCTCTTTATAGGCAATAAATGTTCTTAAAAAATAACCATGAGGGGAAAAAAATTCCTAACTGAATGTAAAATAATGTAAATCTCCCACTGCCTCCACAGCTAGATGGGTGGAAAAGAGGTAAAATGGCATTTTAGAGAGTCCACAGGGAATTCTGAGAGCAAAGCCAGACACAAATTGATTTGTATTCATTTTTATGCTCCTGACACTTAGTGCTCAAACAGCAGTTTCCTAAAATGTGCATTTGGGGGCTCTCAGGTCGCCGAGCCTCTTGACGCCTCCACCTGCAGCTGGGAAAACCCACCCTGGGCCTTCCTTCGCTGGCAGGAGGGGGTGGCCTTCAGCCTCTGGGCCCCTAGGGAGCACTTCCCAGTGGGAGCGCCTCCTCCAGCTCCTCCCCCATCAAACCCACTGGCCTGGAACCTTCTCCCAGTCCCTGGTGTCAGGTTTGCAGGCCCTTGAGACCTTAACGCACACTTGGCGTTTGCTCTGGGACCATTCACGATAGGTTTGGGAGGCAGCTAGGAGACAATACTCAGCCACCAGGCGCCTCCAGCAGCTGAGTAAGTCGGGCAGGGCGGGAGGGCTGGCCGAGCACCTACCTCCATAGCCCACAGCCCGTTCTCTGCTCCCTCCCAGCCCCTGGAGTGTAGGCAAGCCACTAACTTCTCTAGTCTTAAAATTCTCATCATTCTTATCTGGAAGGAGTGATAGGATCAATAAATAATGACAGTGGTGAATGTGATCATTACACACCTGTGATCCCAGCAACTCGGGAGGCTGAGGCTGGAGGATCACAAGTTCAAAGCCAGCCTCAGCAACTTAGTGAGGCCCTAAGCAATTGAGCAAGAACCTATCTCAAAATAAAATATAAAAAGAGGGCTGCGGAGCTGGGGTTGTGGCTCAGTGGCAGAGTGCTCACCTCACACGTGCGAGACCCTGGGTTTGATCCTCAGCACCACATAAAAATAAATAAATAAAATAAAGGTGCTGTGTCCAACTACAACTAAAAAATAAATATTAAAAAAAGAGAGAGGGCTGGGGAGCTGGGGTTGTGGCTCACTGGTAGAGCATTTGCCTAGCATGTGTGAGGCACTGGGTTTAATCCTCAGCACCCCATAAAAATAAATTAATTAAACAAAGATATTGTGTCCATCTACAACTAGAATTTAAAAAAAAATTTAAAAAAATTTTTTAAATAAAAAGGGCTGGGGTTGTGGCTCAATGGTTAAGCACTCCCAGGGTTCAGTCCATAGTACCAAAAATAATAATAATAATAATACTGATAGTGGTGACTGCAAACGAAGGAGTGCTTGGTGTGTGCTGAGCACTGTTTAAGACAGGGAGTGTGTGTACGTTAGTATGTATTAATTAACCTCAGGACAATCTTGAGGTGGACTCAGCTATTATTCTCATTTTGCAGGTGACAGACCCATGCACAGAGAGGTTAAATAAATTGCACAAGGTCCCCCAGCAAGAGAACCAGGCACTGGAGCTCCGTGTTCTTAAATAAACACCTGGTGATTCTGCCTTTCAAAATACGAGAAGGTTTTATGAAAGTAAGTGTGGTGCAAATCAATAGGGTGGTGACTCATTTTTAATACCCATCAAGGGCTTAAGTGCTCTAAAATGTACACTGGCCTTTTCCCCAGGAAGGTGCCACTCTGTTGAGAGAAGCTGCTCTGGGTCTCCCTACTTCCTCTGCATGAAAGTATCAGCAAAGCTGAGGTGACACAAAGGTTGACTGTCAACCAACAGTCATCGCTCCTCCTCTGCTAATAAAAGCCAGGTATCCACAGCTGGGGCCCCAGCTAGACCAGGAAGCCATAGTGTCAACTCCCCTTTCTCCTCCACCAGCAGCTGGTCATGTGTCCAAGCTCCTCAGCCAACAACAGGTAAAAGGAAAAGTTTTCTACTCAAACAAAAGGGATGAGTAGTGCTCAGGGCTATGGCAGCCATCTTGTGAGCAGGAGGGCAGGCTCAAGAGGAAGGGCAGAGACAGTGGCCCAGAGCGTTGATGTGATGCATGAGGCAGCACGTGGACTGGCCTTGAGCAGCAGACTGTCTGAGCGCAGCCCCGCATCCTTACTATTTCAGGCGTCATTTGACCTATTTTCTCTCACAGCTGAATGTACCCAAACCAACAGCACTCACTTTGTCCATGCTGAGGTTGACAAATTCATTCACACACACCTACTTATTTTGCACCTATTGTGTGCAGGGCATGACAGCAGGAAGCTGAGTCTGGCACTCTTCCTGCCTGGTGAGTCCTAACAGATGAGAACTGTGAGGTGGACACAACCAATCCTGCCAGGGAGACCGTGGTAGGGATGGACGGGGTGTTTCAGGGGTTCTGATGAGACAGGGCAAAGGACAGGTAGCTGATTATCAAAGGAAAGGAAATGGGTAGATAGCACGTCCCCATCAACCAGTTGCTAACACCTGGGGTGGGGGAGAATTACACTTTCCAACCCAAGCAATCACCCCTTGGGGCTACAAAGGAAACCCAAAATCTATAAAGGGGCAGGACACACCCACTCCCACGGGTACCAGCTAAAAGGGCCCATCCTCTCTGGAGAAATCTCTCTCTCTCTCTCTCTCTCTCTCTCCCCCCTTCTGTCTCTTAAATCAAATTCACTTTCTACCCTTGCCTTGGTTCTGCTGGGTGTTTAATCTTCAACACTGGGGAACAAGGACACCATCCTGTTTTTCCAAGATTGGTATCATGGAGAGCTATCACCTCCAGCTTGGAGCAGGTATTCCAAGGGACAGAACTTGGGAAGGCTGCATGGAAGAGTGATTGGGATTGGGTCTTCAGAACCTCTCCAGAAGGAGGTGTCTGGACATGGAGACACCTGGCTATCAGATTCAATCTCTAACTTGGGCTACCAGGTCAGGAAGCCTAGAGAAAGAATCCCACTCCTTTGGGGTGGAAGAGAGGGCCAGGCTTGCTGTCCCCAAACCACCACCTGCCATCTGAGGGAGAAGTCCTATAGAGGCAAAAATAAGGGAGAAGGAGAGAATGCTGCTCCGTATTTCTAGTAATAATAGCCGACACTTGTTGAACACTCATCACACACTGGGAACGAATCTGCTGACTTCTTGTACCTCACAACTTTATGAAGTGGGTAATATTATTAGCTCATTTAACAGATGGAGAAACTGAGACACAGTGAGGTCTAGAAACTTGATCAAGACCATAGAGCTGGTGGGAGCACAAGGAAGACATGTCCAGACTCTCAGCTGCAAAGATGGAAGGCCAATCAAGGTGCCCACCTTCCCTGGGCAGCAGAACCCTGCCAGAGGTTCTCAGTCAGTGCTACCAGAGGAGACAGGCTGGACACCTGGGAGAGGAGGCTGGACCCCCTGTGGTTCAGGTGACACCCATGGACAATTTTGCAGAATTCATGATCGTTTTCCTGTCTCTGCTGCTGTCTGTGGCCATGTGACCAAGTCCTGGCCAATGACAATACGTGGATGTGTTATGTGGCAGCTCATGGGAAACTTCCCTAAAAGACAGCTGGTGACCGTCTGTCCCCTTTTCTCAGCTGTGCTTAGGTCCTGCTGTGGAAATGTGGAAGGAGGCTGGGAAGCAGGTGCCTTGGACCACGAGGCAAACTGGTTCACAGAAGTGGGTGGGGCCATGAAATTATCCAGAAGGGAACCACCACCGAGGACTGCCACCCGCAACCACACATGTGAGAGAAACCAGCTTCCCTGTGGCTCAAGCCTCAGGCCGCTCACTCTCGGCTCTGTGCAGCTGGACTGCACCCAGTGAGGGACCAGGCCAGGCACCCAGGAGTTATTAGAAGGGCAAGGCCATCTGGGAAGTGCTCAGCCAGGGACACTGGAAGGGCCTGGTCCCTCTATAGCACGTCCCAAACCAGCCTCTTCTGGGTACCTGTTCAGGATGATCATTCTTCTTGCTTGTCCACATCTGTCCAGCCAGCCACGATCTGCCACTGGTTGTAAATGCTCAGCCACGGGAGTTACACGTAACATTTTAAATAACATAGACACAGGCATTTAAGAAATGTTTTCCACCACGGTGGAGCAGGCTAATCAATTCCCAGCATCACCCGTCGTCAATAACTAACCAATCAAAAGGAATGCGGAAGGGACACTTCTGCTTGGTGTACCTTACAGGTGACAAGAAAAACAGGCTGGGTGGCTGAACATGTTCTATATATTCTTTTCTGATCTCATAACAGCTATACAGGGTGGGGTTTCATCATTGATTGTTTACTGATGAGAAAACCAACAGAGAGAAACGTAGGTGGTTTCCCCAAGGTCACACAGACATGTGGCCTGTGCCAGATTCAGACCCAGGACTGCAATATGCCAAGCCCCACCCACCTCTTTGGCCCCAGCCCCTGGGCACTTGGACCTATGACCACATGCCTATCTCGTGAGTGGTCTCCCCCCACGGTCCCTAATACCTCCCAGCAGTTCTGGGTATTGAGGAAACAGAGAAAATAAGGCTGCAGGAGCCCAGAGGCTGAATCTGAGGCGGAGTGACATTTTCCTGGGGGGAGAATGACCCGGTTGCTTTACTGGTTCTTCTACCTCATTCTTGGTGAGGAAGGGCGGGGAAGCCGATGTGTATTTGCCAGAATGCCTTATAATACCCAGAAAGTAATTGTCAAAGAATTTATTACAAACCAGCAACTTCATCGTAAAAGGTCTTAGAGCAATAATTGCTTTCATTAAATAAAACCTATAAAATATATTTCTAATTTCATTCCAGGGCCAAATGAAAGTCAAGAGAAAAAGGTCTGATTCTTATACCAAACTCAGAAAAGTCTCTTAAGATTTTCCAAGCTGGCATCAGTGGCCCTGGGACATCCTGGCTATCAACCCCTTAAAAACTGGGTCTACCCAACCCCCTTCCTTACTCAACACTCCTTCTCCTCTCCCCACCAAAGACAGACAGGCCACAACTCCCTGGATCCAATATTCTGCTCCCCTGACATCATAAGTGGGCATGGGGGTGAAAGGGGGCCCTTTTCCATGTCAAAGAAACAAGTTAGAGAAAAACTCCTCACATTTAAGTTTCTCTTACTAATTTTTCTGTTATTTGCAAGCATTATGTACATCCTAGAATGAAGCAGAACTGATTTAGCTAAAAATAATTGATTTTGATATTTTCTGTTTTTTCTTTGCAGAGAGCTCCATAAGTTTCATTTCCATTGCTGTGTCCCCAGAAGGAAGGCAAAGAGACCAAGGCCTTTGGGATGGGTGGGATGGAGGATTCTACTTTTTATTATGTCAAGTCCTAGATTAAGGGCCTATGCACTTTCTGCAAAGGGCCAGATAGTTAATATTTAAAGCTTAGAGGCTCATATGGTCTCTGTTGCAACTACTCAACTCTGTCACTGTAGCAGGAGAGCAGTCATAGATAATAAGGAAATGAATGGGCATGACTGTGTTCCAATAAAACTTTATTTAATAATCAGGAGACCACATTTGGCCCCAGGCTGTTGTTTGCTGATTCCTGCTATAGATAACAGTATCTTCCAAGGGAAGACTGACTTATATGCCTAAAAGACAAATCTAGAAAATGCTTTTTACCTCCATCATCATTTGTGATAAAAGTTACCATTCTCTGAATCGTATAAACAAAGATTCTAATAATGAAATAATAGAATCACAATGGAGCCACAGAGAAGAAAATTAAATACTTTTGTACTTAGATAACTAAATTATTTTCTAATTCCAAGATTACAGATGTGAGAAGAAAGAATATGGAGAGGAAAGCCATTTAAAGCACCCATTTAAAGTTAATTTTTCATTTTCCACGGCTTGCCATCAACTAGGGAATGACTTACCTAACATGATTATAAAAAATGGTTTCACTCTTTGATCAGGAAGCTCAGAACACTAACTATGAAGTTAGTAATGGTTTCAGTATTATTGCAAGTCATAATGGAAATGATATGCAGTATGGTAGAAAGAAAAAGAAAAAAAAATCTCAAGAATTGTTAATTAACTTCACTGTTTCTCCACAAATGCTAGGAGTATTAAAAACAAGATTGCTGAAGTGCAAACATCAGGATTTAATGAACAATGGGATGTAATTGAAGTAACAGAGAATGACTTAATCGGGACAGTGGGTTGTTTAATTACGGGGATAATGGATCTTCTGCAAGGACAATCTAAATGGAACAGAAGGAGCTGGAGTGAAGAAGCCCATAGATGACACTCCTGCTTGAGGTGGCCAGAGCTGTTATATATGAAATATTTCATTAAACATGATTGTCCCAAAATGGTAACCGCTGGGGAAAAAGACAGGATTGGTGTGGGCCAGCATAAACTTTCAATAAATCATAATGGAGGCACTAAGATTTGTGCAGGTGGGTACCTGTGCTTTCTCAAGAATTTCTAATAACCTTTTTTTTTTTTAGAATTTTTTAAATAACTTTATTTATTTATTTATGTGGTGCTGAGGATCGAACCCAGTGAATGCCTTACCCATGCTAGGCAAGTGCTCTGTCACTGAGCCCCAGCCCCAAGAATTTCTAATAATCTTAAAGACGTTCTTATAGATATGAGAATGAGTGCAATAATATGTTTGTCAGAACCCTGTTTCCCAGGGTGCCAAGATGCTATCTCTCCGGTACAGCAGACTGGCAAGCTCATTTCCTGGGTTTAAGAGTTCAAAAAACCATTGCTCGCTTAACTTTGATTACAAGTCAACCTCCTCTTGCTAATTCAGCACGCCTGCTACGAGTTATTGGTTTTTCTCATCTCCTCTTGAAAGTGAGGCAAATGTCCTTTCTCCCATGTGGGTACATGTTCCTGGAACTGAGATCCTCAAGCTTTTGCTAGCTCCTCCAGAGTTGCATGTGATCTGTAATGAAATCATGCTCGACACAGGGCAGGGGAGGAAGGGCCTGAGAGGCACCACAACAAAATCTAGTGGGGCTATAATTTTGCAGTGGGAGAAAAACAGCAGAGCAACAGGACTTGTTCCTATTCTCCTTGTCTGAACCTAAATTCCTGGATATTAAAGGAAGACTAGGGTCCTGTGTGCAGACAAGCCTTCCCCAGCTGCTAGCCCTGGGAGCAAGCTGGTCTTAGGGTGGTTGGCCTCACTGGGCTTGCCTGGGGCACCCAGATAGCCAGTAGCTCTTGGTATAAAAGGAACAGTAGCTTTACGGCTTTTGGCTCCGACTGAGGAAAGACAGGAGTTTTCCACCCAGGACGTAAGGAACAAAGCATGACTTCCCAGGGCACATTTGTTAGTATAATGATTTCACGTATAAGAAGTTGGCAGGATGGCTTTATGTTCTAGAAAACACCCCACACCTCAGGGAGAACACATCCTAATCTTAGAGGTGTGAAACCTAACTTTTAGGTTGTTATACGAGATGCTGTGTTTCTGAGCATGTAGTCGAATGGGGGTTCGGGGCTTGTTCTCAAAAGTGTCCCTGCTATGGCACCAGGCTCTGTCATTTCAAGTTGCTCATATAGCTGTTCTCCATTTTTTCTCTGACTTTCCTTTCCTTGAAAGAATCTCTCTCTCTCTCTCTCTCTCTCTCTCTCTCTCTCTCTCTCACACACACACACACACACACACACACACACACACAATGAGTTTGTTCACCACACCTTGTTTTCAATTACATAAACCACCTCTGGCAAATTTAGCAAAGCAAGACTTTAAAACCATTGGGTGTATAGCTTGGGAGGGGGGGAGAAGTGAAGTGGGAAATGGAAGGGGAGGGAGGAAGGAAGAAAATTAGAAATATGATGGTTCAGGCTGGGGGAACTTGCCTGAAAGGAAATGAAAAACCTTAAATTTTTTATATTGACCTTCTGCTAACGTTTTGTCACAAGAGCTTAGATGGGATCATGTGCCCTCTCTTGGGCTTCTAGTATAATCACCCACCATGAAAGAGACATTGGGACAGGTCCAATAAAAGAGATTTAAAAACCATTCTTACAGGAAAGGCCCCTAGAAACAAGTGGCCCACCCTCTTTTCCAGTCTCAACTAACCACCCGTATATCTGAATTTGAAGAGGAAGCAATGTAGATTTAATTTTCCATTCACCTTTTCCCCTGGGGCTGTGAGAGGGAAAAAAAAAAAAAGAAAAAAATTTTTTAAGAGTCAACATGAATTTCTTCAACATCAAGTAACGTTTTGATGAGTTGAGTGCTAACAAATCAGAAACACATGGTCTTAATTGACTGTGAAATAAATAATATTTCAAAATGAAAGGCAGAAGAAGCATTCAGATGTGAAGCATTAAAAAGGACTCAAACCTCAAAAGTTGCTTCAGGCATCTGACTTCTTCCCCCAGTACCCCCCTTCCTTCCCTCTTCTTCCTGTCAAGTTTCAATGTTTTCATGAAAGTGAAATACTGCTGGGTTCCCCCACCTCCATTCACATGTAAACAGTTCTCTTTGGGGACCCTCTTGGTCTGTTTTCTGTTGTTATAACAAATGTCAGCCTCACCAGAGGCTGGGTGGTTTATGAAGGAAAGACGCTAAAGTAGCTCACAGTTTTGGATGTCCAAGAGCATAGTGCCAGCATCTACCGGCTTCTGGTGAGGGTCAAGGGCTGCTCACCAAGAGGGAGAAGAAAGCAGCCCAGAAAGCCACCCATGATAATGACCCACTCCCACGGGACTACCTCCACCCCACTCATGGCCTACTTAGCTCTGAAGGCCCTGGGAGCTAGCAGTACCCTTATGCTTCAATTTCAATGTGAGTTTGGTGGCAACAAACCATATCCAAGCTATCACAGACAACTAAGGGCTTCTGAAAACGTTTCAAAGTAAAAGCATGAGCATCTTCTAGGTTAGGACAAAGAGCCTGGGTTTGCAGACAAAACCAGGATCAACAAGAGTCCTCAGGCCCTGATACAAAGCTAGTCTTTTGTTCTCCACACTGGTCACATGTCAGAATTATCTGAAGAGATTAAAAATATATCCATTCCTGGGCCCAATCTCCAATCCTGATGGAAGGTCCAGGCACTTCTAGATTTAATCTGTGTTTCTGACATGTTGAATGAGACCTGGATTAAGATGAATAAAGTTCTACAGAGCACTTATATGTCTGGTGATATTCTAAGTGCCTTATACAAGGAGACTCTCTTAATCCCCATAATGGCCCCATGTGATAGGCAGGTGCCATGACTGTTATGTTTGTCTTGCACATGGGGAGACTGAGGCACAAAGAGGTTTGAGACTTGCCCAGTGTCACATAGGTAGCCAGTGGCAGGATTCAAACCCGCCTGCTTCTTAACCTCTATAACACTAGTTCTCAACGCAACATTGCAACATCAGGTAGCTCATTAGAAATGCAGGTTCCCCGGCCACATTCTAGACCCACTGAAGCAGAGACTCTGGGGTGATAACCAGCTCTAATAAGCTCTCTCGGTGAGCATGATGCATGGTAAAGTTTGAGAACCCCTGCATTCTCTCTCAGATGCAGATTGTGGACTTCTAGCTCTGCATCCCACCTCTCAGATGGCAGTGGAGCAGGGTGCCATCTTTAATGGAGGAATAAGCTACATCTGGTGCAATGGAACTAGCTGATCTATGGACTCCTTGCCCACCAGAGCACATAACCATCGCCCAGTTCTTAACAGTGTGGTGCCTTCTCCAATTAGGGAGTGAATTCTTCCAGGATGACAGCACAGGATTCCATCCAGAGTGAAGCCACAGGAGCCTCAGCTCCTTAGCGAGCAATGCCCAAACCCCAACGTAATCTTTTCCTCCCTTTCCACTAAAGGAGATGGTAAAGAAGCCAAGTCTCCATAAAGCCAAAGATCAAACCAAAACACAGCAATCACGTTCCCAAGACAACATTAACAGAAAAGCTTAAAAATTCTTAAGTCATTGTGCAGATAGTTCCCTCACGGGGCTCCCTCTCTGAAATTCTTGAATGTGACCCCGTTTGGTCTCTCTCCTATAGGAAGGATAGCAGGTGGGTGGAGTGGGAATGGGTTAAAAGGAAGTTCTCTGAAGGGTAAAACCCTCGGCAGCCAGGCAGTCATCCTCCTGCAGTGATTTACAGCGTCCCTCTAAAAATATCTATGAGATCACAGTACATTAAGTGCATGACACCAAACATTTGTAACTAATCCATGAAAATAAAGTAAGGGCGTCATGTTGCATGGGGAACGCAGTGGAATTTGTCTTGTGTTATCGTTCTAAAATAAGACGGCCTCAATTTGGTTGAAATATATCTTCACACATTGTCTTCCCAGAGCAGAGCCATTTGAGAAATTCTGATTGCAATTATAAGTGCTGAATAGGGAGTACTTTGCATTTCCTTTGATGATGCTGAAAGCTATAAGCAATCCTGATATTAAAATCTTTGGAAATTGATGAGTACCCCAGGCATCATTACAATGCTTTCTCACCCAATCCGAGTAATTAGAATCTATTATGTGAACACGTGTTAATATTTTATCAACTACTGCTTTGAATTAACTAAACGTATGAGGCTGCCTGTCATAAAGGGTGTCAGTTCATTTTAAGTGACCCACCCCCCTTCCACCCCCACCCTGTTTCCCAGCCAGGACTTCTGAGTCTGGATACAGTGCTTTATGGCAAACATACCACAGTACTGAATTCGGGAACTTGCCACAGCAGCCAGTCTTCATTAAGGGTGTACAGCGCTTTGCAAGTGATTACGTCTACCGGACCCTTGTTGATTTTCTGGTTCAGAGTCGTCACCAGCAAATAGAATGGTTCTCCAACAGTCTCCTTGGAAAAGATGCAAAAGCAACAGTTAGTTTTCCGCGGAAGCCACTGTACTTTCCAAAGAATTAAAGTTTCAATTTATGGCAATACGACAAGAGACAGGAGGCAGTGTTTTCTAACAATCAACATGAAACTCCCAAGAAAATACATATTGCTTCACTTGGGATTGAGAGCAAAACCCAGGAAACCGCCTCCTCTCCTTCCCCGGTGCATATGCGCGTTTGCGCATGCATGCATCCATTTGCACCAGCACACCCCTGTAATTCTGTTTCTTTGAGTTTAAGTGCATACATGGTAGACCATGCTCACCTGTGGGTTACTGCCAAGGAACAGTCAGTAGACGTTGAGATTAACCTGTGTTTACATTTTTATTTAACTGCTTTTAGCAAACCAAAAATAAACGACATTTTAAAAAATGCACAATAATTAGCCTTGGTAATAAGGATTAATATATGAACATTAATACATTTGCCAAGGAGGGTTTTTTATGATTTTTTTTTTTGTGTGTGTGTGTGTGTGTGTGAACAGCTTTTCACGAGGGCACTGACTTCAGTTAAACTGTCTGCAGCCTTGTCTCTTCCCAATGTGCCAGGCCTGTCCCTGGCTGTCCCAGGACACCTCCTCACAATCCCATCCAGGCACCTATGCTTGTACTGAGCCACAGAGGTAGTCTGGGTTATTCCTTTCCCTGGACCACAAGCCAATTCATTTCCTCTAAGACTTTGCCCAAACGCTCAGCCCTGTCCTGATGGTTTCTGATTCCAAACTTCTGCCACATGCTCTTTTTCCTGGATGGGGAGCTGCCTCCTCCAGGCTGTTACTAAAATACCTCAAACAGGTAGCTACTCTCTGTTGGGAAGGACTCTGAGCAGCTCATGCCAGAGGCAGTGTGTTCTGCTTCCACAGCATCCTCCCAAGGCATGTAGCCCTAGGTCAGCTAGAGAGTGTTTGCTAAATAATAAACCTTCTATGATCCACTGATAGTCAGCTGATACATGGGGGAGGAAGAACGCTGACGGGGCCAGGAAGTCAAAGTGCCTTAGAGAAGATAAAAAGCAGCCACGTGGCTATGGCTGGAAGCACCAGTTTACAAAAGTCAAGCTTTAGAGCCATCATGCCCAGTTTTCAAACGATCCCACTGACTTTCACATGCTTTCTCTTGAACAGGTAAATTACCTATGAGCTCTTTTAAGTCTCCTGGGGACACCCCACCCATCCTATCCCTTCCTTTATCCTTAACTGCAAGCACATTTGCCCTTCCCAGCCCTGGGGCTTCCTCTTGCCCCTTCTGCCACTGTCCTCCTCCCATGTCCCACCCTCCACTGGGCTCCCTTCACCCCCTCTGTCTCCCCTACTGAAACAACCTTGAGTTGCTTCTTCAGTGCAGGGAAGAGATGGAATGTTTCCAAGGCGGGGAGGCCAGTGGGACTGAATATGATCTCTAACGCTCATGAGAAACTTCCTTTATTTGGTGGTTCACAAATTCACTGTTCTCTGCTCTTTCTCCCCACCCCCTTGGGTAATGTCCTGACCACAAACCCAGAGCCAAACTTCTCTCTTCCTCCAGAGCAGATCAGAGATGGGGCTGAGCACCTCTGTGCAGGGGAAAAGGCATGCCCACAGAGACTGGATAGGGGGGGCCGGGTCTCCTGGACTGTGTGAAGGGACAGCTACTGACTCCAGGGTCCTCTGGTCAGGATTCTTCAGACTAACCACACTGAGTTAGTGACATCTGGGATTACGCTGCTGCCCACATTCAAGGTTCTAAACCTGGCTAGTCATCACCAGAATCCCTTGGGGCACTAGTAGAAATTCAGATGCCTGGGCCCTCTGGGCCCCTCATTAGTAGTCTGGGTTATTCCTTTCCCTGGACCACAAGCCAATTCATTTCCTCTAAGACTTTGCCCAAACACTCAGCTCCTCTCCTTTCTGGAGAGGAGGCACAGGCATCCATAGTTTTCAAACCTTTCCAGGGGTAGGGTGGGGGATTCTGATGCGTGGTCAGTTTAGGGAACCAGAGGGCCATGAGGCTTCTTTCTCACCACAGAACACAAGGTCTAGGTGAATCACACCTGCTGGGGACTGACTCCCCTCCCACAGGGGCTAGGCTTAGGCACTCCAGCAGAACAGGGCTGACCCTCTTCTCAGCACACAGTGGGGTGGCTAAGAGGTCTAGCTTCTGATGCTGTTCCACACCAACAGCAGGACCCGGAGAGAGTGCCACCTCTTCTGTGTGCCTCATTTGTCCCAAATGCAACATGATCAGAGGGGCACTTGCCTCACAGGACTGTGAGGGGATTACATGAGAAAAAGTGAGAAAAGCTCTATGATGCTTGGCACGCTAATAAATGGCAGCCACCAATTGTTTTCCCCACCAGTCCTTAGCGTTTTGGAGGAGGAAATTACCTAGCGCTGGTGGAGCTAGTGCTGCCCACTAGACATCTGTGGAGCCGGGTGGGATGCCCAGGGCCATCAATGGCCCACAGTCCCCTGGCACCTGGTTGAGATGGCTCCGCAGCCCCCCCGCCCCCCCCAAGGAATTATTCCACTGAAAGCGAAAGTATCAAGTATCACCGACTGGCTGGATGCCACTTCCTCTGGGGAGCTGAGCCTCCCACTCAACACCCAAGTGCTCCCCGCACACTCTTGAATCAGCACCAAGAAATCCTGACCCAGAATGCTTTGCTCAAAGGGGCCGCTTGGGCTGGAAGCCCAGATTTTCTGAATACCTCACCCCTTTCAAGCCCCAAAGCAGCCTTTGAGAGCGCAGAGTAAGCATCACAAGATCCCAGAAGACAGCGCTGGAGGGGAATTTAGGGAATTTAAAACCAATGACCACACCCCTCTTGGGGTGCAGAGAAAAGGGATGCCCGGATGGAAAGAGCTGGTCCAGTGGCACCCCGCTAGCCTCTCTGCTTCTAACAAGACCCCAAGTCCACTGCTTTCTGCTCCTTTAGGGGTTCTCAAATATGGGCACACAGGATTACCCTGAGGAGCTTATGAAAAGCAGGGATTACTGGGCCAGCCCATGAGCCTTGGGTTTAGCGGGACTCTGGGGGGCAGGAGATGCCCTCTGAAGACCAAGACCAGGGAACTGGGCGAGAGGCTCCCAGCCTCTGATCAGCAGCAGTTTTGGCTGAAATGAGAATAGTGGGAAGCAAAAAATATTCACACCCAAAATAACCACTTGACACCTCCCCAAAGCATATGATGATTTATACCAAGTAAACAGAAAAGAAGGCAGATTTCATTAATCTTAATAAACGGGCATTGCCTCAGGAGAAGAAGGAGTCGGTAAAAAAAATTTTTAAAAAATTGTGCATCTACTCTAAGATTGCATTAAACATTAAACTAAGCACAGTCTATTTAAAGTGCTGCTTTTGGATCTAAACTTAAGTAGCACTGTTAAAACCTGTGGCATAGCAGTGTATCTTATTCAGAGTTTAATTAGATTTTGAAACTAGCTGCAAATACACAATTATGCAGTTTTTCTAGAACCTGGATGGCTGGTAAAATTAAAGAAGGATAAGAACCTTCTGTACTGGGGTCCTCAGAGGGCCAAAGAAAGATTGAGTTCAAGGCATACCTTTATTTTCATATTAATATTTTATAATAATAATGGCCAGCATTTATGGAATGCTTGCTCAGTACTAAGGGATTGCATACATCTTCTCATCTGTGCTTCAAAACAGTCCCAAAATAGTCATCTTTTCTCCAATTCTACTGGCTACACAACAAGTAAGTGGTAAAGTCTAGATTCAGATCAAGCCCACCAGCCCACTGTACTAACCATGGAATCTATGGAAAGTTTGCTTGTGAAAAGATTTTCAGATTCAATTAAATTGCAACCACGTTCAGTCAATCACTCCAAGACAGTGAACTCTAGAGGGAGGAGGCTCTTTGGGGACTTCTTTAACCTGGAATGGCTGGTAAGAATCGACTGTCATTAGCTCATGGTGTATTGGTAGGTAATGGTACTTCTAAAATGCTTCAGAGGATCTGAAGACAGTGTTTTTGTCAATGCCTGAATTATTTCCTCTTCCCAGTACATTTTCTTAAATGGGCAGGCGGGGCCCTGGGTGTTAAAACTGGGAAGGTGAGCTCACTTGGATAATCTTACCTGAGAAAATCCTAAATGAATCACAATTGCACAGGCCAGTTACAGAGAAAGTGATTTTTTTCCCCCTCTGTCTGCTCCCAGTAAGGACCAGGATTGAATGTGGTTAAACGCTGACACTATGGTGCATTCAGGACTTTCTCAGGCAAAGACATCAGTATCTACTAAAAATAACTGCCTATTGTCTTACCTCTGACACTGCTGAGGATACGGCACTTACCCGAAGAAAACCAGAAAGGCAGACGGACATCCAATTTGTGAGAAGTTTTTCAACCACCGACTCTGTGCGCCTTAGCATGAGTTTGGGCTGCATGTTACTGGACTGTTCCATCAAGTCCCTGGTCAGCACCTCCAGGATGCTGGTCAGGTAGACCAGCTTGGTTTGCAGAGCAATGGTTAAGAAGGAGGCAAACAGACACCTGTTTAAAAACAGAGCCTCCATTAACCACCAGTTGCCAGCTTGGGTGGACACTCATAGTGGCTTCCAAGGATGCTTACTGGGCAAGGGGGTGCTTCTTCTCGGGCGCTTTAGTGTTTTCATATGTAGTTTCTGACCACTACTATCTTTCTGTCATAAAACCAACTTTAGGACATTTTCTGTGTTTTTAGCCCTTAAACTAGAGTGGTATCAAGAAGTGAATCCTTTCCCAAATGTTTAGTTTTTTTTTTTTTAATTAAAAATAATACTTCTGCTTTTCTGATTGAGAATTTGTTTTCTCAGTGTAGGGGTTTTTCAGGGTTTGGGAGGGGGTTGTTGTGTGCATGTGTGTCTTCAAAATAAAATCTGTGTTGGGTTGGTGTGATGGCACTGCAGACACCCTGGCTGCTAAGGGCTCCCACAGAAGGCCTCTGGAAGAGTGTATCCAGGTTCAGAAGTGGTTCGGAAGTGAAATAAGGGGCTCAGGTTTTATCATCTCTGCTTAAGGGGCTTTCAAAATAGAAAAGAATTGACTAATACCTGTCCTTTACTGAGAAGTTCTTCTGCTTTTCTAGTGTATGGATGACAGTCACCAGGAAACTTTTATTACAGATCAGGGCATCCAAAGCTGTGAGACTTTCATTCTTGTCATTGGCATCTCTATTCTGGAAAAAAAAAAAAAACAAAGAAAAAAAAACACCAAAGAATATAATATAATATAATAATATACTCGAACGTTTAAAGTTAGAAAGTAGATTCCACAATGGGTTTTCCAAGACAATGAATTATTTAATATTGAATTCATGATCCAAAAAACCCACAATAAAAATTCAAAGCAATAATAATGGAGATGATAATGTTGATGATAACACTATGAAAGTCAGGCAGTCACTGGGCTAAAAATGAAAACTTAGAGACTTACATGCATATCTTCGGTGAAGATGTGTGTGAAGCCACCTGACTGAGAGGAAGGAGACACTTTTATTATTCATAACATCCAAAGGAAATGAATAGTGTATTTTTGTTATAATACCCAAGTCCGTTTTAATAAAGTAGAGACGCTATTTGCTAATCTGAAGAGCCCCCGGGCATATGCTTGCTACATAACCTCTAATACATAATAAATAATTATTATTCAGCTCTCAAGAAACACCAAAGAATCTGAAAGCCTCTACGAAGAGTAACAGTCATTGCATGTGAGTCCCATTTTTTGGTGGATGAAAGTATCATCTTGCATTTTGAAAGAATGGACTCCAAAGTTAAAGAAGTGGTGTTTGAAGAAGATTATGCAAATGTCAGACCACTCCTCAAGCATTTACCTTCCAAGGATACACACTAAATTATGCCGGTAAATTTTCACAAGTCTAAGCTAAGTAGCATCTACTGTCTGGGTACACACTGTCACTGGGAAGGGGGTCGGAGGGGTGTTAAAAGTGTAGCTACTGGAGCCAAACTACCTGGGGCCCAGTCCTGGTTTTATCTCATACAGGTCGCATGACTTTGGACAAGTTACTTAACCTCTCTGCACTTGAGTTTCCTCATATGTAAAATGGGGACGATCATGGCTCCCACCTTGCTGGCTTAGCATGGAAATGAAATGATCGAGTTCCTGCAATCCATGTCAGCTAGTGACATGTCCTCTGAAATCCCGAATTTGGCAAACTAGGTGATGATGCTGTTATCCCACTGGTTTTGAAAAATATTTTTATGTACCATGCTACAGAGCTCCTAAACATAAACTTTTGAGTTTTTAAAAATGTATCATAAATCTTAGTGCAATTAATAATTAAAATTTAAAAGCATGCTGAGTATCACTTTAAATGAATCAACTTAATGGAACATAAACTCAAACATTCAGTTTTCTTTTTCTTCTCTCTCCCACTCCCTGTGGTCATACTTTCCTCAGAAAAAAAGGGGGGAGGAAAAAGCAAGAAGCAATACCAAAAACTAAACCATAACAACAACAACAACAAAAAGAACCGATCCTGGATTTCATTTTCTAGTCTCTACTGTTTTCCTGTTGAATCAATTTCACATAAATGGGCAGTTTAAACAGGTTGACTCTTTAAAAAAAATTTTTTTTATTTAGTGTTTGGTACCAGGGATTAAACCCAGGAGCATTAACCACTGAGCCACATCCTCAGCCCTTTTTATTTTGATTTAAGAGACAAGGTCTCACTAAGTTGCTAAGGGCCTTGCTAAGTTGCTGTGGCTGACTTTAAACTCTCTCTCGATCCTCCTGCCTCAGCCTCCCAAGCTGCTAGGATTATTGGCGTGGGCCACTATGCTCGGCTAATCAGGTTGACTCCTGACCTTAGATAGGGAAATGCCACCCTGGCTGGCTGCATTCTAGGCCTTCCTCCTTCCATTGGGATTCCCCTTTTTCCAGGAGGGTAGAGCTTCTGCATACCCTCATTTCTTCCCCTATTTTTGGCAAATCAAAGAAGAGTTGCTATGAGAAGCAAGGCAATCAAAGCCAAAAACAACAGGCAGGGCAAAGAACCAGGGGGCAGGTGAGCTGTGGCTGCCTGGGCACCTGTTTCCCTTGCGTTCTGCCTACTGCTGTCTGTAGGTGTCAATCAGTCAAGTCCTTCCAACACCCAAGCTCCAGGCCTAGGGGATTTGGCTCCTGATCAATCAGCAAAGCGCCTAATTAATATGAGGACTTATCTGCAGCCTGGGGTGCATTTCAAGTGGCGTTATCCTAATATAATGTTTCCCTGTTCTCTCTCTCCTTTCTTAATTATTATAAATTCAATTTTGACTCAGGTTTTCTTGATACGGTTGTGACAAATTAATGCTTGTTTCTCCCATGTCCTCTCTTTTAATGATCCTTCTGACTTCAATTTTTATGGTTTTTCCCAGGTGCCTTTCAAGATTACACATAATTTGGAGTTAAATCAGTTGGCCCTTTTCAACTATTTCTCGTCTCCGAAGTAATGCAGCACTGTTGCTGGGATTTTTTCTTTTCTTTTCTTTTTTGAGACACTCAGCTTGTAACAGTGTTCCTTTACCCTGGTCACTCCGTCTTGCTCTTGATTACTGAATTTAGAAGATAGGAATATTTCTTTTTTTGGGCCACAGATTATTCTATTCAGCACTCAAGGGCAATCATTAACTGTAAAAGGCCACACAGTACTCCTGTTGATGGTCGAAATCTCTGTTATTTTATTGCTATTAAATTCTTAATGGGGATCTCAGATTGCTGGGAAATCGGACTCAAGTTGCAACCTTTGCTGAGGCCCTGCGAAGTCATCTATCTGATTCAGGGACTTGAACTCCCCTGCCTGAGCAGAGTACTGCCATAGAAATGGATGAGGCAGCAAATGGCAAATCTTGGTGCCCAGTCATCTTGGAGGATAAGTTAAAAAAAAAAATACAAGTACAAAAAGTTGAAATCTTATTTATAGCCTTCTTGATTTACAGTACTAAGGGTTGGCTCCAAAAACATGTGGGTGTTTTATGGAGGTATCCCAACCTCCAGACACAGCATCGCACATCATGGTGTCCACTTCTAGAATTATGGAGAAGCTGGAAACTGCTTACTGCATGTGTCTGGGTTTCTGAACTCTAGGCTTCTAGCCAAATGTAGCTGACAAACTTCTGGTAAGGTGATACAAACTCTCCTTTGACCTGGAGAGATTTCTGACTTTGCTTAGAAGTCTAGACTGAAACATGAGTGCTTACAGGTTCCAGAGGTTGGGTCTCTGTGGTTGGGTCACCAGTTCCAGACCAGAAAATAAAAGCAAGATGGCGGAACTGGGGCATCCAGACGTGGAGGTGATGATACAGAGGATGAGTGAGGACCTCGCCAAAGTCTTGGGAGGGTAAATGAAGAAGGCTGAGTGAGTGGGTGAGGAAATGGAGGTGTCTGAACAGAGGTGAGACCCAAAACCCAAAAGGCTAAGTAGACTACTCTTCTGAGTTCTACAACAATTAATCATTTCGTGTTGCTGTTTCTACTAAACAAGGATAATACAAATGGGTCAGCTGAAGAAAAACTGCCCAAGAAAAGCATAAACATTGCTAAAATGCCTGTTATCCACAACCCAAACTCCATCCACGTCTGCTTTTCTTCCTTTTGGCTGAGCGTACTCCTCACTTCCAATTGAGAAGTAATAGTGAATAATCTAGTAGCTGCAATGTAAGTCAAGCAGATAAACACAACAAATTGGCGAGCCCACAATTTATTGATTTCTAAATGAATTAGCTCACTTCCCTGCTACCAATTCAGTGCTAAACTGGTAGTAAAATAAAGCAAAAAAAAAAAAATCATCCCTTTGAACTTCCAGCCCTACTAGGTTTTTGTTCCTGGACAAAGACTAATCACCAGTGACCCATCACTGCTTTTGACCCTGATCAATGCAATTAATAATTATCTGCCTTCCTGCTCTGCTCCAACTTAAGCCTAGATTTTTGAACCAAGTGTATTATCTACAGCTGCCTTGGAAAAGCAAACACCTTCATTATTATTCAAGACTCAACCTTAGGAATATGATCAATGCTTCTTTACCTCAGGGAAGAAAGTTCTCAGAGCAAAATGTTTGTAGTCAAGGAAGGGAACAGTTCCAAAACTATCAACCACATCCAATTTATCCATCTGCAGCTCAGCAAAGCCTGCAAAACAGAATCCCAAGAGTAATATTTTAACTCCACAAACAATGGATAAGATCTTCTGCTGTTTTGTCTAACACAGAGTATGACCTTGGTTTTCATTAAAGAAGAAACAATAGATAATTACTTGGTTGGCTGCAGAGAAGAGCTAAAATAAAACACAAAGCCAGGCCCAGGCCCTGCTGTTCTCTGGTCTTCTATTACACAAACAGTTCTCACTACTGCGGCCATCGCCGTGTAAGGGTGAAAATTAAAATATGAGTAAAATAGGCTTGTTTTTCTACAAATAAAATTTTGGACTCACCATCGCGGATCTCCTTCCGGAGTTCGCTTTCCAGAAGCTCCAGCTGTTGACTTTGTTTGCGACTTAGTTCCTTTGATTTCTGCCTGGTCACCCCTACGGCCGCTGGGGAGACAGAGGTGCTGCATCAGGCAGACGTGCAGACGTGTACATTTAAAAGAACAAAACCGAAAAGGAGGAAAAGAATCAGGGGTGGAGAGATGGAGAGAGGGAAACTAGAAAAGAGCATTTAAGAGCTGGATGATATAAGGAAGATTTCCCAGGGAGAGGTCACTGTCAAGAGGAAGATGCTACAGAAAGAAAAAAAAAATCCACTCATTTTAAAAGTGAAAACTAAATCAAATAACCTTCGCTTGTAACCAAAGATCCCAGCTGGCTGAAAAGTAATGAAACAGGCCACGTTTCCCTACAGCCACAGGCCACTGATATTGTTCCATTCTTTTTTCAATGTTTCTAAACATCCCTGGAGAAATAACAGTTGTGAGGCAAATGCAGAAAGAAACCACAGATCCTCCGTTGGCTACATAAGCCAAACTTGCATAGCTCTAATGGGGTGACATAATGGGGAAGCCATAGGACCCCCCCCCCAAATCTAAACATTGCTTCTTTCTCTGCCCCATCTTGCTTCTGACCCTGCTGTGGAGGAAGTAAGCAGAATGGATTCAGTGCTTTGGTTCAGGTCCCTGCTCTGTCATTTGCTAACTGTGTGACCTTGGATAAGTTCCTTAGGATCTCTGTGTCTGGTTGCTTTATCTGTAAGAGTGCCCGCCTTATAGTGATGGATAAGATCCTGTTGACAGGATCATAAGAAATAACTCACCGAAAAACATTTAGAACTGAATCTTTAAGGAGAATGAGTACTCAACAAACTGTCAACTCTCATTATTGTTCTAGAAAAAGTTTCTCCTCATTTAACAGAAATTACAAAATAAAAGGGCTCTGCTACCTATAGGTATAAATGGTACCGGAAGGGACTGCAGCACAGAGGTCGCAGCCCTAACCAAGACATGCACCGTGCGTCTCCAAGATAGGGCTGAGTATGTAGGGACCCTCAAACTTACTGGGCCACAGAACCCCTTTCCAGGACTGTGGCTTGGTTCCTCAGGCTGCACTTTGAGCAACACTGACTCAGGCATGCAAAGGGCGTTAGCGGGCCACATCCATAGGTCATAGAACCTTTCATGGCAAAACCTATGGGTTCTGAGATGGCAGGCCTGGGCCGGGTGCGTTTAGTGTGTCTGCTTGTGACAGAATGGAGGGACTGAAAGTATACTTACTCAAACTGCTGGTGACAACGTGCTCTCTGGAATGTGGAAGAGGGGATGAGCACTGTGAAGGGCTTTGCAGACACAAACAGAGCAATGTGCCACAGTGAGCCTACTTCACCTTAAAGAACAGAAACAACGTCTACAAATGGAGCACAGGGAGTGGGATGGAGAGCCACACAGAGCTCAGAGAATCACTGAGCTGACGTGACTCTCCGCTGAGGCTAGTATGTGTATGAGGTTGCTTAAGAACAGAGGAATCTCAAAGCAGAGGCCAGCATTTGGACTTTACAAGTGACCTTCTTAGCTGAAGCTAACACAGCCAAGACTTTATGAAAATATCAAGCCCAATTTGAGATTCTAGGTAGATGACGGAGCTGGGCAACTTGGGGAGAACATAAAAGATACCTGAATTAATCAACAGGACAAAAGGGGATCTCTGAAAAGTAAATGCATTCCATTAGGCCTATTAATCAAACACACCCCTCTCTCCTTCACTGGACTGGGAACTATTCAAGGCAAAGGACAAGGCTGTAACTCATCTCTCCAGCCAGAGATTTGCACAGTTAGCAGCAACATAACAGAGACTCAGTAGAAAACAAGGTGAATGGATGCAGAGATGAATGAATGAACAAATGAACAAGGGAGGTAGGGAGTAGATACCAGGAAAACTTCAGCAACTGCCTCTACTAGCCTACAATATTAGAAAGGCAATGCTTGTGTTGCATCGACAAATAGGAAGTACTCCATCAGTAGGTGAGAAGACCTCTTCTAAAAGGGAATGAAAAGCATCTCAGAACCAGAGGTCACAAACTCAATGGCAACAGGGAGCAGGTCCACGGGTGGGGTGAGTGATCTCTGGGGAGATGACAAGACTGTGGTAAAACCGGGGAGCTCGTGTCCTCTCTCCAGGGGGCGCCCCTACAAAGCTCTAGTGAACTCCTGCCAGAAACCTACGGGCTCCAGTGATTCAGCTCTTTCAAACTTCCAAGAAAAAACTTTAAATAATTTAAAAATATTGTCAACTTCTTTCAAGTTTTAAAAGATTCTGTGTAGCCCAACAAAACACACCCTGGGCCCAATTCAGCCAGGGGACTGTCACCACGGGAGCCCTGTGTTCACAGGAACCTTGGAACATTGCAAAAGATGACGGAGCACACTTGGCAAAGTCTAGCTCTGTCAGGAAAAGCAGGGCTGGGTAGGGGTGGTCTTTGGTAGAGGGAGAAGGCAGGACGAGGTGACCAAATCCTGGGAATCCATAGTCCCTGAAAATGCTGAAGGAATAACGTAGATGGACATTTTCCCATCAGAAGTCAAAGGACGGCAGAAGCAAAGTGGATCATATGTCTTAAATACCAAGACACCATCTTTTATTAATGAAGCATCCTTAAAAATATATATATCTTTCCAAAGCCCTCTATGTGCGCCTATCATTCCCATCCCCAAGTTTTGATTTGGGTTTTCACCCGTTAACACTTAATTGAAGCAAACAGATCCTAAAAGCTGGAAGTCTGCCTGCCTGACGAGAAGCCCCGGGGAATAATCTCTCTGACAAAATTAAACAGGACACTTACCAAAAATGACAATCACCAGCAAGACGGGGAGCACAATCAGAAAATACCAAGTGGAAGGGACAGACTCCTGCTCCACATAAAGCTCCAAGTTTCCCAGTCTGACCTATTGGGACAGAGAGTGTCGTTAGGCCCAAGGGACTTGAGCATCATACCTGTGTACGTCACTTGTCCCCCAAGTGGTGTCCCCCGAGATACAAAAAGAAGCAGTGAGTGAGGTAGGATTCTGAGTTCAAATCCCACCCCGGGGAGAGATTAGCGAAGTGTCCTTGGGCAAATCAAGAACATCTACTGTGCCTCCGTTTCCTGATGCGTCAGCTGAGGTGTGAAGACTAGACCTGTGGCCTTCAAACTCTGGCCCTCGTTGCCCTGAGAGCCATAAATTGCAGGAGTGGCCCAATAAAGAGGCAGAAGCCCCCCTGCCTTTTATTCTACGAAGGCAACTGGACTTCATTCTTTCTACGCCTCTGCTCCTTGGTGGGTTGATTTTGAATAAAGCATCTTATGGTGAAAACCAGTTTGACGATGCCGACCGGACCGTCCCTGAGAGCTTTCTCCAGCTTTAGCTATTTTGGGGGTGGGGTGGGGAGAGGGTAATGAAAATTTCATAAAACTTGAAAAGGGAAAAACTGTTCTCTATCCTTCTTTCTCTGTAGGTGTGCACAGACGCATTAAGACACAGTTCCATGCTTAGAACCGTGGTTGCTCCTGTGGAGACACCGAGCAAAGAGGAGGGGTGGATTCTGGACCAGCCAGCCCAGGTTCTCCCTCCCAGCCCGACTAGCTGCAGGATCTTGAGTTAGTTACCAACTAGTCCTCAGTCTCCTCATCTCTGAAAATGGGATGCTCTGCTGGGCTGTTGGGGGCTAAATGCACTCTACCCTTTTAGTACATTGGCTCATGGTACCCCTGCTCAAAACTCAAAGCCGCTTTCCAGAGCTCCAAAGCCAAGCCCTTGCCATGGCCCACAAGGTCCTAAAGATCTCCCGCTCTCCCTGTTAACGCTCTAACCTCCTGAGAGAGCTCCCCCTTGCTCCCTCCACTCCAACCACACTGATGCTCAAATACACTGCAGGCTGTGGCCTCCGGCCCTTTGCAGCTGTAGTGGCCTCTGCCCAGGACACACCAGCTCAGCTCACTGAGGGCTAGCTCTCTCTCCTCCCCCGGGGGCCCTTGCTCAGATGTCACCTTTCAGGTAAATGCTGCCTTCTTCTGTCCACCACTGGACACTCCCCGCCTCCGCTTCAATTCCCCTTACTTCATCTTCCTCCCTAATGTTTGCCCCCACCCACCACATTTCTAACTTTTTCTCTGAGCTATGTGTCTCTTTACGTAAGTGCCATAAGGACAGGTTTGAGGTTTTTGCTACTATGTCCCCATCACAGTGTAGACACTCGGACTGTGTTGTGAATGGGGAGGAACATTAGCATCACTCCTTCCAGCCACCATGAAGGTGGGAAGGCCTGTGTCCAGCTGGTGTCTATTTATAGTTATTGTTACCCACTTAACCAGATGAATGAAGGGAAGCACAGGGAAGTCAAATGACTTACCTATGGACACACAGCTCTTAACTGATGCAGCTGGGATGTTTTTGCCTTCCAATCTCATATGTTCATTTTCTTGTCCTGTATCCAATTATTTATGACTATAGATCATAAAGTTTTTTTTTTTTTTTTGGCAGTGCTGGGGATGGAACTGGAATTCGGAGCCTTGCACATGCTAAGCAAGTGCTCTCCCATGGAGATGACATCCCCATTTCCATAAAGCATTTTTTCATATAGACTTTCAGACCCTCAAATGTGGCATATGTTAGAAAGGGTGACTTCTAATATGTTTCCCTTCTCAGAGGTCCCACATCTTAATTGTGGGACACAAATACACACTGAAGTGATAGGTCCCAAATATCTGTGAAAAGAAGGATCCCAGGAAGCATGACTTCATGGGGAAGGAAGTGGCTTGTGACCCATAGGTTACCAGGTCTCCCTCAGACTCTGATGTTACTCTGGGTGTGCAGAAAAGGCCTTTGTTTGGGGTTATTGCTCAGACATGTCACCTCCACATTTGGGAAAAGAATGACAGCTCATTTGTCAGTGGGTCTGGAGATTCTGCTCGCAGATGCTATGGTCTAAATGTATGGCTAGAACAAAAGCTATCAAGACTCATTAGTATTATACACAATGGTGTGTTCAATGCTTTGACATTCAAACAGGAAAACTGGTGGATTGTGCCAGCTATTTTGGAAAAATTATGCTTGGGCTTGTGGTACCAGCTTTGTTTGTTCTATTTAAAGTGACGATCTAAAGATTCATGAAAGATTCCATTCTGGCCCCCAGGTTAGCCACTGAGCTACCAAAACTCAGGTAAAGATAGCAGGTGGCACTGTCAGGTGACTCACACGGACTTTCTTGGAAGAAGTGGCGATGCTGTTGGCGTTCCTGATGTTTTGAATTTTGCAAAGGATGGTGGTGAGATCTTGGTTTCTGGTAATATTTTCAAAACTGCAATTTAATTGCTTATTTTCCCCATGGAAGAGTGTAATTTCAATGTCTTTCTTGGAAATGTTGAAGTTGTCGTTTTCTTTCTGTGAAAAAAAAAAAAACAAAGATGAAGAAATTAGGACACACGTGGAAAGTCGCAGCACAGCACACCTATACAGCCTGGGCGTGGGAGCATCCCATCCGGAGAGCAGAGAAACATACTTGAATTTTTACTTCCAGTTCTGTGTCAATCTCAGATTCGACTCGATACCCTGTAAATCTGGGGTCCTCGAGATACTGCAAGGTTCCACAGTCCAAGTAGGTGTCTTGTACTCTCAGCTTCACAGCGACATTCGTACGCGCTTTTGAACTCTTTAAGCTGGGGGCCAGAAACATGCAGAAAGTCGCCATACAATGTTCAGAGACCTGGGAGAGAAGCAAAGAGCAACTTAATAACCGAAGGTCCCCAGCTCTGGTCTCTAAGAGCTAAGTGACCCAGGCAACCAAACTTCTTGCAACTTCTGTTTTCCTGTCTGTCTAATGGGGGTAGCAACACCATGTACCTCAGAGGATAAAGTGAATCCTAAATTAAATCAAATGAGATAAGGTCTCATTCAATTAAAGGAGGGGTACATTGGAAAAGATTACACACACACAAAAATGCTTAGGATGCCGTCTTGCACATGGTTAGCACTCAACACATTATTATTTTTTTAAAGATATAGATAGATGGATATAGAATATAGACATATTTAGTTGTAGTTGTACACAATACCTTTATTTTATTTGTTTATTTTTTTGTGGTGCTGAGGATCGAACCTAGCACCTCGCAAGTGCTAGGCGAGTGCCCTACTGCTGAACCACAACCCAGCCTCTCAACACATTATTACTAAACCTGTAATAATGAAAGCTGTCAGAAGGTTATGCAATGGCAAGATAGGCTCTGTAGAGGCTGATGCAGGCTCCAGAAAGGGGAAGACGTTGGCCCAAAGGGCTTAACTGTCTTTTGAGGGAGTCCAGCTAAGTCCCCAGAAATTTCTGGAAGAACAGAGCACAGAGCACAGCCCCTGGCTAGAGCCAGCTCCTGATCTGATTGCGGTGGGCTGAGTCACTCTTTGTTGGGGAGCCTCCTCCAGATCATTAGCAGAAGTCGGTAACCACAAGGAGGAGGAGAAGGCTGCTTGCAGGAGAGACGGAGGATGGGAGAAAATAAAAGTCAAAAAAGAAAAAAAGGACCCCAATAAGTGAAGAAGGAACAACTGGAAACCATGCAGAAAAAATGGGGCCCGATGGACAGGTTGATTGAAAACAGCATCAACGACATAAATACATTGTCATTTTTGGGTGTTCAGAGAGGAAGGGGAAGCTGATAAATGTTTAAAGAACAACTGAGGCTCAGGAAAAGAAAGCTCTCAGGGTGGGGAAACTAGCTGCCTCTTGGCTTTCGCTGATGCTGAAGCGTGAAGGGCAGGACGAGGTACATTTGAGACTGGCATTTGGACAAGAAACCTCCCTCCCACCTTACACTTTATGGAATGACCCCGTCTCACTTTTCTATCACCTTTGTGTGATAAGATGAAACCACTGAACCCACCTCCTCAGCAGGCTTGGCCCCAAGCAGGTTGGCTTTTTACTGCCTTCTGGAAAGTTCTCCAGCCACGGGGTCACCCAGCCTCGCTGTTCTAAAGACCCCACATGTTCATACCAGTGACCAACTCCAACAGTGCTCTTTTTCAAGCCATTTCTCAGTCACCTTCCTGGCTAACCTATTTTCTTTCCCAACTTCGAGTGGAGCTGTTCTTCCAGACTCTATCCGAGGAGCTCCTTCCTCCATCCTGGGTGCTCTTGCTCCCATGCTGTTGTCCCCACCCTGCTTCAATGCTAAGGGAAGCTGGGCCTCTCTCGTGTCACCATGGCCAGCCCACTGACCCATCCCATGGATGACAGCCAGCGGAGAGCCCAGACAGAGATGCTCACGTTTCAGACGCAGGGGGATCCTGCAGGAGCATCTCCGTCAGTCTCCCACCCTTTTTTCAGTTCCTGCCTCTCTGTCCTCTGCACCATTGCCAAATAGTGACTTCAGTGTACTCAAGTCACTTGCTGCTCCAGGACCTTCAAAAGCTCTCCATGGCCACAAAATTAATGGCAGGGTTTTCAGTGTGACACTTTCTTGCATGAACTCAATATGGTTTCGCAGCCATCCTCCTTGCTCATCCTTGACCCATCCACTGGATTCCAGCTAAACAGGCCTGAGCCACAGTCCCATCCAGAGCAGGTGAGGATCTTTGTACCAAGAATTGAACCCAGGAGTGCTTAACCACTGAGCACATCCCCATCCTTTTTATGTTCTATTTTGAGACAAGGTCTCACTAAGTTGCTTAGGGTCTCGCTAAGTTGCTGAGGCAGGCCTTGAACTTGTGATCCTCCTGCCTCAAGTTGCTGAGATTACAGGCCCAGCTCTGCAGCAGTCTTAATTCCATCCGTATGTAATTTTTCTTTCAATGAGACACATAGTGTCTTCTTGGACTATATAGGGTCTCTGAGATGGAAGGGAACTGAGCACCTAGCACTCATTATCACCTTGTGATGACAACTTTCAATCCCAGCATAGATTTGCCATGTCCCTCCATGAAAGCAGTATGTTTGTCTCATCTTTTGTTTATGCACCCTGAAAAACATTTTGCCTGCAGTGGGTGATCAATAAATTGTGCCTGATTTGGGAACAGCATTTGGAAAGGAGAGCATCCACTAGCATGCTTAGACCATGCCTCTGGTTAGACAGTCAGTCAAGCAACTGGAAGTGTTCGTATCACGGACACATGACCCATGTGTGAGGCTTGGAACTGGCTCTGAAGCATGTCTAGACGTGCTTAGGATGAATCAGGAGGCCCTGTAGCTAGGCCTGAGCCACACTGGGCCCAAGTAGAGACAAAGTCTGTCATCACCCTAAGTGGTCAGATGGGGCCCAGAGAGGCTGTTCCCCTTATATCTCTCATCAAAGAGAGAAAAGGGGAAGAGAGAAGGGGAAGAACATTGAGGAAGCGCTTAGAAATACAATTGAAGTCCCCAACCTGTATCTAAAGTCCCTTATTTCCTTCCTTGTTCTTGACCTTGGCAGCCTCCATCTAGAGATTCTGAGAGAACCCTGATGCTCTGATGGGAGAACTGAGCAGTGGGTGGGGACCCAACCTGCCCTACAGTTTCCACCGTGAGGAGATGGAAGGCAAGGGAGGGTGAGAGCAGAGCGAAGGGTCCAGAGGAGACCAGGGCAGGAGAAGAAGCATGTGACGGGATTCCTGGGACCTTAGCAAGTCTCCCGCCTCTTTGAACTTCAGCTCTCTGTGCAAGGGGAACACCTCCACCTACCCTGCCCAGAAATGCCATCCTTCACATCACACCTCAACCATGCACAGAACATTTTCACACTTATTCATAAGCATTGTCTCATTAAAGTGACTTGCCACAAATCACACAAGCAGCAAACGGCAGGCCTTGTCATACCAAGTTCATTTCCCGAAATGCTTAACTATTAGTGTGAGGTCTTGTTATTTCTGGTATAGCTCAGATAGTATGTATCATGCAATAGGAAAAAAAAATTTTCTAAAAATAGGTAAATTTTAAAAGTTTATAAAACCAAAGACACAGAAATAAAGAATACTCCTCAACAAAGCTTAGAGTCATGAAAACAAACTCATTATTGGAAATACTGAATAGTTATTCACTTGGACTAAAAAGTTTAAAAAAAAAAAGAAAAGAAGAAAAGAAAATAACTATTGTGACAAAGCAGTAGAAGACTTACATTTATGTTTCCTTTTAGTTCATGTGAAATGATTAAGTTGTCAATGACATCAAAATTTCTGCCCACAATCGTTATATTTTGACCACCACTGGAAGGAAAGAAACAACAGGTTGTTGGCATGGATGAACAAAACTGTTGATTGAGTCACATTTAATAATAAACTCAGTAATGTCAGGGAGAAAATTATTTAAATTTTTTTAAAAATTTTGAGACAGGGTGTCTCACTAAGTGGCTGAGGCTGGCCTTGAACTTGTGACTCCCCTGCCTCAACCTCCCAAATTACTAGGATTTCAGGCATGTGCCCCAGGGCCCAGCTTAGAAAAGTAATTTAATTTCAAATGCAAAACAACTTCAAGAATCTTTGAGTTTATTAGCCACAAATTCATGGTTTTAAAGACACATTAAAAAAAAAATCCAGGTCAGATGCTATTTTAATTCTAGGAAAATGCCCAAATTCCTTAATAGAATTTGAGTTTGTTGTGCCATTTCACCATGTATAATCAGATCATCAGCTGTACCTTGAAAAGGTTTCAACTGAAGAGAATTTTGTTTGATTGCTATTTAATCTATATGAAGATTCTTCAATCTGACAATTTTCAAAATCAAACTCCCAACCTACCAATTATATTTTATTTAGGGAAACAGGGAATACTTAGGATAAGGTAAAATTATAAACAACATTAAAAAGTATAAATTCCAATATTTGGGAAACCATATAAATAACCATATAAGGGGAGGCTATATTTATCTCGGCAAAACCAAGCCCAACTGACCTCATGTATTCTCGGTGCATCATTAGATATAAACCAAGTGGTCACTGGGCGTGAAATAAACAGCTGGCGTCCCCATTCTCATGGGTCACCAGACACTCATTCTAGGGGACAGGAGCCTGTGTATGTCAGGTCCAACAGCCGGCTGAAGCCCTGATGATGAGACCAGGGGGTGGACAACAGCAGGCCAAGTTGTGTAGGGCAGAGAGGAGACACTGGGCCCCAAGCCCTCCAGCTGCAAGGGGGCAGGGCTGAGCTGGCCTCCTGCCAACCTATCATGATTACTAGAACACCAATCCCAGCATCGTCATCTGCTGATGGCCAGACTGCAGAGCCCCATTTTTGCTCAAAGCACAAAGACTCAGAGCAACCAAGACACACAGGCTAAGAACGTCACAGGTGATGGGACAGTGAGAAACCCCCTTACTCATTGCAAAGCAGAGTACTGTGGGGGCTTGGTACAACATCCTTGGCCACACTACCTGGTAGTCAGGCCATGTTGCTGGAACTCTCTCCGTGCCTTGGTTCATGCTCTACCAAAGGGATGACCCATAAAGGTCTCTCAGGCTTGTGGTGAGGACTAACCAGGTTGGTAGGTGGGATTCACCAAGCACATTGCAAGTGCCACTTGCACGTCTGCTTCTATACACAGGACAGAAGCAGTCTCAGAGCTGGGGAGTCCCATGCAACAGCCTTGGCTTTGAAGCTTTAATGTCCTTATACCACTGAAGTGGGCCAAATTGTGCCCTTGTCCTAAACCCCAGTACCTCAGATGTGACTATATTTGGAGATTACTGGGAAGGACCCTAATCCAATTTGCCTAATGAAGAGGAGATTAGGACTCAGACACAGAGGGAAAAGCCTGGTGAAGGCCCAGGGAAAAGCCACCAGGGAGACGCCTCAGAAGAGCCAAGCCTGCCAGCACCTCCACCTCAGAAGTCCAGCTCGAGAACTGGAAGGAAATGGATTTCTCTTCTGGTTTGTTTTTTTGGTTTTTGCAGTACTGGGTATTAAACCAAGGGCCTCATGCACTTGCTAGTCAAGTGCTCTACTGAGCTACATCTCCAGCCCTACGGAAATAGATTTCTGTTGTGTAAGCCATCCCCAGTCTGCCATACTTTGTATGGCAGCCTCACAAACTAATACAGCCACCTCTCACTTAATCTTAAATAAGAACATCAGAGGTGAATTTTTTTCCTTTCTTTTCCTTTCTCCCAAAGCTTAGTGAGCCCCTAGTTTTATCTAGAGAATACTTTGAAAATTAGCTTCATGCTGTGTCAGATGAAGAAAGTCTTTAAAGTTATATTCCAAAATCTGAATGTGAATTTAAATTCAGCTAGGGAGAGAATTTTTTCCCCCTCCTTAATATATTGGATTCATCTGGAAGAATTTATTTTGGAATTTCCATCTCTCAGTGAGTATCTTTGAAAGGTACATACTGCTTTTCCTTTCCAGAGCAATAGCTCCCAATTTTCACTCAAAGCATTCAAAAGAGCTGACTCTAACAGTTATAAAATGAAAGATGTAGGAAAGGAACATTTTATCATGAGCAGGAGTGACACATCACAAAGAAGGTCACTTATCGGTAGCAGAAACCTAGCCTAAGAATAGTTGCTGTGGTTCAACAAACATTTGAGCTGTGAGTTTCCTGGCAGCCATGGCTAAGAGCACAACAGGATGTGCTTAAAGCACTCATGTGACAGTGGGAACAACCTGATTGCCAGGTACACAAGTTTCTAGGAGTAAATCCTAGAAGGAACTCTGTGAGAGGAAAAAAGATGTGGCTACTCTTTCTGAATATATTTGCATGACATCCATGATCTCTATGCATATGACCCATAAGCAGAAGGAGACGAACATCATGAATCTAGACTATACCTCATCCAGGTGGTAGCAGGAAATATGAAGGAACAGTGAGGCAGGGCAATGTAGGATAGAGCTCCCACAGGAGAGCAGTTCCCACCATCAAACTGGATACACACATCCTTCATCTCTTTTCGGCTCGATGGGAGAGAGAATTTCATATGGGTGTCATTTAGCACATGGCTAACCTGTATCCTAGAAAGGGGCAGAAAAGAACTCTTACATGACACAGACACTGACCACAGCTGATAGCCCAAGGTGACAGCATATGAATTGCGCTTGAACTACAACACCGTACCAATCATCAGAACAGCTGCAGACAACTAGTGATTCATCAAAGGCCGCTTGCCCAGTTGGGGTATGATCTGGGGTTCTGGGGCTAGATTCCTCTTTTGTGTATGCGTGTGTGTGTGTGTGTGTGTGTGTTCATTTTTGTCTTTTTATTTGTATTTCGCTTAGAAGTGGAGAAGGAAGGGGAAGTAACTATTGCCCTCCAAAAGCCCCAATAGAAAGTGGAACATGCGATGGGTATTGCATTATCTTAAGAAACCATGGTTAACTTTGTGGAGTATGGTATCAACATTACTCTTATCTGTTAGAGATAGAGACCCAGTATCTATGAGCGAGGGGATATGGTGTCTGGGATGTGCTTTTAAGAAACTCCAGCTGCTACACTCACCCACCTCCCCCAGGAGAAAGTAGATGAGATAGATGAATGGAAACTGGAAAAATGTTGATAATTTTTGAAACTTTGTAAAGAGGTTCATTACACCCCTTTCTCTTGTAATCTTGTACATGTTTGAACATTTTCATAATAGAAAAGTTTTTCAAAAAATGAAAACAAAAGAAGCCCCAGTCAAGCACTGGGAGGGCAAAACCCAACACCAGACAGAGGGAATCAGCAGAGAGCCTAAACTGAGCCCAGGAGTTTCAAGGTCACTCTGCATCAGGGCTAAGCTACCCCCTTGGTAGCCTCTGGACTGGGAATTGGCTGGGACTGTTCTGGGTGCTTTTGACATCCAGCAGGAGCTGTCCTTGATGCCCTTCAGGAGTCAAAGCAAAGCCTTCTACAACATTCCCTCTGTAACCTCAGCCTCCTACGATGACCATCTAGAACACACTTTAAGACTGATCTGTGTCTGAATAATGCTTAGTTGAACTAAGTAATAGGAGAGTCTATTAATTACTACTTAAAGGATGCATGTTTATTAACTTCAACACTATTAATAAACCTTCTGAGAAAGCAAATTGAAAAACACCATTTGAGTCAGTTGGTACTTACCCTACCTCAAACATTCTATACATAGCAAAGCTCTAGGAAATTCACTGTCAAATGGCTGATAATTAAAATCCAAACTTGTTTATCAATTTTGGAAGTAGAGAGGTGGAAATGTAGGTCATTCCACTGCTACCCTGATATTTTTCTCTTCAAAATAATTGCACATTTAAAAAAATACTATATTAAAGGAGTTTGGGATTAGCATGGGCTCAGGTATAGGATTAACTGGGTATTATGTCGGCTGCTCATGAACTTGGGTTCGCCACACAGATGTGGTTACTGAAATGCTACACACAGAAAGGTCTCTTAGTCATTTAATTTAATAACTGCAGTAATTCAAGACACACTCAGAATGGAAATGAGAGCATAAAGAATCAGAAACGGGTAATACTCTGAAAACGACTTATTTTCCAGTGAAGCTGATTGCCTTTCAGTGAACACACAGGTGTCTAACTTCACAGATTTCACTCTACAAAATGAAAGATTTTCATGGCAAGGTATTTAGCTGGGATAAATGGCACGAGAACACCCAGGTTGCATAGATACGGCCTCTAATGTGTGCTTGATCGCTCAGGTACAGCGCGCAAGCCGCCGATGAGCAGCTCTTCTGGTCAGGATCGTAGATATTCCAGATTGACTGCTACGAGGGGAAGGGGGCGGCAGTGATGTGCAGCAAATGAATTAAAACAGAAAATGCAGTAAATAAGCATGGCAGATTAGAATACTGTACAAATCTGTTTTAGCAGTTAGAAACCAAAACATCACGCTCCAGCAGATTGTCTTGACTGTATTTCCATGACGAAAAAAACCCAGTATTATACTTCATGTAGATGGCAACATCTTTTGCTCCAAATTAGCCCAAACTTACAAAAACTAACAAGCAGAAAACTCAAATTATCTGTTATGTTATTATTATTATATTTCTCTTTTTTTCCCCTCCTGGTGTGTGGGGGTAACAATTTGATCAAGGACATCAGTGAGCAACTGAACTTTTTTCTCAAAATTTCACTGATAGGATGAGTTAGGGGGAAAGAAGTCCTAGAAATCATGACATTCAAGTGACACACTAATCAGATATTTATGTTTGGGTGTTTTGTTATTTTTTTAAATCTCTAATGTATGTATTAGTGATTTAATTGTATGAAGTTAAAATCAAACCAGAAAATAGAAAGAGGTTATAAACAATGACATGTCCATACAAAATGAATTTGAAATTTTCTTTCTTTGAACCTTGGGGAACATTCTGGAAGAGGTGCTTCATAAAATTCTGTCCAATTCCAAGGTAGGCAGCTAATTTTTCAAGTGCATCATTTTAATAACAATATTTGCTAACCTTTATACTTGTTTTTTTTTTTTCTTTAAAAATTTGTTTTTAATTGTAGATGGACATGATACCTTTCCTTTATTTATTTATTTTTATGTGGTGCTGAGGATCGAACCTAGTATCTCGCATGTGCTAGGCAAGTGCTCTACCACTCAGCTAGCTACAACTCCAGCCCCCATACTTGATTTTCTTAATGAAAATTAATTGGGGCTCCAAATAGGCAATATCTTGAAATAATTATATACGGAAATTTTGAGGGGAGGTGACATGGGACAGATTTTTTTCACAATGAACTTCAAACTTACTGTTAAAATTATTTTACTTATTGGAATTATGTCGAATTCGAGGACTAATTGGCTCATGGTAGTGTATGGAATTGACTATAGAAAGGTTCCAATCACACTGATTCTCTTGCACTGGTTTTAGCTTTATATTACCAAGGATCAGTTACTAGTATTTCAACTCACACATCCTTATCACAAGTGCTGGTTCCTTTCAGGATCATGGTGATATTTGATGCCCGGGTAAAGTTGGCTCCTGTAACGATCACGTTACTTTTCCCCAATGTCGATATTTTCTGTGGCTCGATGGCCTTAATGTAGAAGACCTATTGGAAATAAAAGATGAAAACATAAGATCAAAGCGAAGAAATGGCATCGTTCCAAAAAAATCTGTTGATGTGCTGCAGTTCGAAAAAAAATCACTGGGAAATTACAACATTTTGCAAACACAAGCAGACAGTGTTTAATGAAATCAATGAATTCAAGGAAGAGCGCTGCAGATTCGTGTCTCTCAACATGCGACAGCATGAGGTCAAACCAATTAGTCTTTGTCTCACAAGACAGTTGAAAATACAGTTGAAGAGTCTGACATTCTGTCTGAAGAGAGATATCATTCGAGTTTAGGAAATGCTCGCTGCCTCATGGCCTCCGGAGGCTCCAATGTAGGCAAAATGCAGGAAAAGAAAAGGAGTTCATTGACTGGAGGCCAACAACAGACTAGTCACTACACTGAAATAAATGTCGTTCCAGATAAATTTAACTCCCTGGAAAGTAGTTTGCATTTTTTTGTTTGTTTGTTTGTTTCAGTTATGTTACTTGAATCAAGAAATATACCACAGGCGGCAGGAAAAAAAACAAGAAATTCACCAGTTCAGCCCCCTACTACACCTACTACCAATGATGCCTACACCCTGGTGGCCATTTCTTCTCTAGGATTTGCAGATACGACCATCTCTTCCCATGCTAACCAGTTACAGGCTTTATCAAGCCTACAATCAAGGATGTGTCTGTCCCCTGGAGTCTCTCATGTAGGCATAGGCCCTGTTACTCCTCCACTTTCAATGTCTAATCAAAATCTCCTAAAAAAAAAAAAAAAACACCCAAAAAACAAAAAACAAAGCCCTTTATCTGATGGCAAGAATCATTTTTCCTTTTCAAGACCAAACAATGTCTTTTACTTTTCTCCTACAAATGCTAATGTCCTTCATTTTGGTCATTTTGTTGATCTTGTGTAGACCATAGCTAGCAGGTGTGTGTTCTTCAACAGTATGGAGACCAAGAAAGGACATAAGATTCTAAAATTCTGGTCAATATAAGGGACAGCAGATCTCAGCATGAGTGGACTTCATACTCATACTCTTCTTATTTGAAAATGACCCTCTGGTCCAGAGATGCAAAACCATGTGACATTTGGCTGATGGCTTGTAAGTGCTGAGAACGTCCACTTAGGTGATAAAGTTCATCAGGAAGATACTGGAGTCACAGGGAGAGCTTGCATGATGTCCAACACCTGATTCTTGAGGCAACTGAGAGAATCTGCTCTGCTCCTCTGTGTGTCTAATATTCATGGGGCTGGCCTTGCCAGCTGCCAGGGTGGCCCATCCTGCTGAAATGGACCTTCTCTCCTTCTGCTTATCTGGAAATGCAGGTGCTCTATGGTAGAGCGGTCACCATCTCTCATGATCACTATGGATTGGCTTTGCAGATTGAGGTAAATTCATCATTAATGTCATCACTGCAATGATGTACCGTGACAGGGAATTGATTTCGGTGGCAGAATTTATCTTAATCACTTTGTAAAGGACTTTAGCCCATATTTATTGAATCACTACGGGCCTGAAAGGGTCACTTTAATTATTCTGTTATACTTGACTGCATTTTATGGGAGAAATTATCTGCTAGAGTGGTACTTGGGATGGGGGGATTAGCAATGATTTCAAGATAAATCCCTTGCAAATGTCAAGTGTGTGTTGTATAGCAAAGGGCTTACTCTGTACTCTTACGTGGTGACAGCTAAGTGAACAAGTATTTATTGAGCACCTATAGGGTCCTTAGGACAGCATGAGATCTGGCAGGGGGTGACATGATGTATGTTTGTACTAGATTGGGAGCCAGCAAATGACAGCCTATAAGCAAACTCCTGTTTGCTACCTGTTTTTGTATGGTCCATGGAAAAATGTCAGAAGGAGAAGGATATTTCATGACCTATGAAAACACATGAAATTCAAATTTCATTTTCCATAAATACCTGTCTAGGTATTGTCTCTGGCTGTTTTCACATTGCAGCAGCAGGACTGAGTGGCTTCAACAGAGACTACACAGCCTGCAAAGACTGAAGTATTTAATCTCTGGTTCATTGTAGAAAAAAATTTTGCTCTTGAGGAGTCCACTGTCTTCTTAGGAAAGCAAGACATATTTTTTTTTTAAATGTAAACTTCCCTGCAGATGACATTTACATCCAAGTTCACTATGATTCTCAGGTTGCTTTTCTTTCTACTGGCCCTCTCTGCTTCCTCTGTTTATACCAAGGATGTCTGCAGAAGCACAAATTGCAAACATGCCAAGTACCTGCTACTTCTCTCCTCTCTGTAGAGGAGAAGGATGGCCTTATATCTAATGAACAAAAAAGGATTTTTTAAAAAGGGAGTTATATTTTGTTCCTTAAATGGCTCTACAAACAGCATCATAAGACCTGCCACGTTGTCTCATTAACTTTTTATTTCCCCTTGAGTAGAGACAGCCTTGCTACTTCAAAAGGATTTCATTTTAAAGCCTTATTGTTTGCAGAAGTTTCCACTGGCCATGAAGGATAAAATCCAGCCCTGGCCTATCTTGTGAAAGCAGATGCTTGCAGTCTGCTTTCAAAGAGGGTCAGATTAGCTGTCCTTTGCTGTGACAACTTCTCCTAATCTTAATAAGTGGCCTAGAGAGCTACCAAGAAGAACCACCTAAATAAATGTATAGGTTTACATGAAAATGTAATAACGATAATGAAAAGATAGAGCAGTTATATGGCTGTACTACTTGGCTATAACAATCAGAAAAAGAACATTTTCTAAATTTGGTGATAAAGATTTTTTTTTTTAAATCCAGGAAAGACAAAAACAAAAACAAACAAACAACAACAAAGAATAATCTCCCTACGAATGTTTCAGACATTTGATATTTGGATCTGTTTTTTTCTTTTTTTTATCAAGAGTTAATTCACAGCCTCATGTGGAAGAGCCATCTCCAGAAGGGGTTAATTTAAAAACACAACTGAGCTGGATACAAAGGGAATTTCTCCAGCTCTCCAGTGAGCTCCCTCCCTCACCCCACTCCAAAGATTTCCATAGATCAAGTCAAAATCCCATTGCTCGGCACGTCACAGCCCAATGCAGTCTTGTAATTAACCTCAGAATAGTTCACTTCCTGTCAGTTACGTTTTAAAGACTTAAGAGTTATTTTTAAATGGCAACACAACTGTAAATTATTTAATAAAATACTATGAGCTCTGGTCTCTCATGAGTTGAAATCCCTCTCTGTTTTATGTAAGAACGCACACTGGAAACTGGATAATTAGGTGATACGAAGAATACCCAATTATTTTTATTTTTTTTTCAAAAACCAAGTCATTATAAGATATTGGAAATAGCACAACCACTAGGAAACAGTTATCTTTGAAAAGGTCTAAGAGGATTACTCCTGACAGTAAGAGTACCTTTTGTGAAGTCTGACGTCAACACAATTCAAATTACCGTGACATTAATGGAGAAAATACCGCTATGATTGAAAAGAATATTAGAAAGAGGTGCATTAGGAAGGCTCGGTTTATTAAGACCAAATTGTACTCTATTAATCTGTTAAAAGAAAAAAAAAACTGAATATAGCAAAGCTCTCTATAGGCCTGGACCTGAATCAACACTTGGTAAAACGTCTCTCAGATTTTCACTCATGAAATTAGTTCAAACAGGACAGGATAAAAAGTCACATGGATTTAAAACCAGCTGGAAATCTGAAACCAAAGGACATAAGAGAGATGAAAGATGGCATAACTAATTAAAAGAAAGTGTCCTGTAGGGCCCTATAGGGGTGAGTATTTGGTTCAGAATTATTTAACATCTTTATTAATAACTGAGAAGAGGACAATTTATATAAAAATATATAAATTGAGCAGAGTGGTGGTCAGCATTGGAGATGGTAAAGTATAAAAGGAGATGGGAAATCGAAAGGAAATAGCAAAATACACTTCCACCAAAGAAATAATGGAGAGTTCAATGTAACAAAAAATGGGATGGGCTCCTCCCTCTCGCCCCCAGGCAAATGCCCCTTCCCAGGAGCTCTTGATACATGCCCCAGGGAACTTGAGGTGTAACTTCCAGTTGGTCCTGGGAACTGTCAATAATTAGCAATAGGGTGGGGGGGGGCGGGGAATGACAGCGATGGACATGGAAACTTCCAGAGAGAGACAGTGACAGATGTGTGCTCTGTGTTGAGAGAGCAAGACTCGCTTCTCTGACCTGGGAACTCAAAGGCGAAGCTGACATGGCCCACAGTGTGGCTGCCCAGGCCACTCCCTGAATTACTCCTGGCCATTGACCCTTCTGAGTATGGCTACTCAGAACAGTCCTGGGTGGTCAGAACTCCAGGGCCAGCCAGGGCAATTCTTTCCCTGATTCCAACTTACACTAGCCACTCAAATCTACCCTTCTGCCAAGATGCCACAGGAACGTGAGATTCTTGCTGCTCCATGCTCCTTCTTTCCCTATCTTGGAGAAGATGCCTGGCTTTTCCTGGGTCTGACTCCTTCCCCCCAAGCCACACCCCAGTCTACCTGTCTTCTCCTGCGTCTTGGATGCTAATAAGCTACCCTCAGCCTGGACCTCAGGTGGAGGTCTTGGTCCTACTCCATATCTGTGGCCCAGATGGGCAGGTTTTGACAGACTAAGGCCTAGAGAAACCGATATTAGATACCTCCCTCCAAGATGCATTATAAACTACTACGTGGTTTAACATTTATTTCTATTCAACATAGGTCACATAATATAGGCCAATGACTAAACTGTGAACCCTTGAGTCAAATGGCCTGGATTCAAATCTCTTATCTACCATTTGCAACTTATTTTTATAAATCAAAATTTCCCTGTGTATAAAATGAGGAAAATACGTCCGTTGTGAAGCTTAAATAAAGAGACACTCTGAGCTCAGAAGGCACAGGGTTCAACAAAAGTCAGTCCATTCTGGTATTCTTTCTATTAACTTCTTCTGTTGTGCATTTTCAACTTGTTCATGAAAAGGAATGTCACTTCCTCCAGAAGTGTACAATGTAAGCTCCATTGTACACACATTTTGACTATCTGTCTGCTTGGCACACAACAGTTGCTCAACAAACACACTGTTGAATGATTGATTAAATGAAGAATTGGGAGTGAATCCTACAGCACCTAGCACAGTGCTAGGTCCACAGAAGTTATTCAAAAAGGCGTATGCTGAATTTAATTTCACTTCTCAAGACAAATGAAAAAAAATCCATTTGGATTATCTATGAGAAATTAAAATGCACATTTCAAAGTGATGGAGGAAGAGAAGAGGAGGTACAGGAAGAGAAAGAAAGAAGAACAATTTGAATCTAAATTCCTCGAGGGCAGGAGACGTGGTTTATGTCTGCCACGGAGTGATAAGCATATTGTGCAGAATAACAAACATTAGAATGACGTTGTATCATAGATTGTCACAACCTTTCCTTGAAAGCAGGAAAGGATGGGCAGCCGAACTGCCCTCAGCAGGTGAGAGCAACAGATACAAGACGGTTAGGAAATGGAGAAGTGGTGGGGGAGGGCGACAGGTTTTACCTATTAAATAGGAAACAAAAAAACAAGAGGCGGGGCTGGTTTTTGTAGCTAAAAGCACTCCTGATCCTGGGCCAGGATCTTTTCTGAATGTAGGCCACTCCGCATACAGCTCATGTTTCTGGATCAGGGCATGGGGGTGCACCTTAGGGTCACAGGAGTGTAAGGTCAACTGGTCCAGCCAACTGAACCAGAAAACCTACCTCCCAAGGACCACATCCTTGAATGAGCAAACTCTTAATTAAAAACAAAAAGAAAATGTCTCGATAGCATTCCTTTGCCACTGAAGCATAAAGTCAAAACTCCTGAGGGCCAGCCATGTAAGGTGCTATATGTGTAGGCTCCAGGGTCATTTCAACTTTGTGGGCTACACTCTCATTTCCCATATCCTCTATTTCAGCTAAACTAAATTACTGAGGGTTTTTTGGTAATGAGTGGTCTGGAATTTTCTGGCCTCCTATTGCACTTCTGCTTAAGCTGGTTTCTCTGGTAAGAATACCTGCTCTTCTGTCTCCATGTGTCTGGATGCTTCTCGTCTCTCAATGGTCAGCTGAAATGCCATCTCCATCAATCAATCTATCCATCAATCAAAGGCTTAACCAACCGCACTGATTGTGTTTAACTGTCAGGCACTGGGCAGGAGGGACTAAGACACAGCCCCAGGCACAGCAAGGCTTTCTGGGTTTAACTCAGTTCAGGTACTACCCCCATATTAACATTTTTTTTCTCTCTTATTGTTGCATAGATATTCATGGATAAGATTCTTGAGATTGACAGCCAGAGAGGTGCCTGAATCATTAGTATCTTCCATGTGTGTATCCATGGAGCTCAGTATAACAGCATCTAATAGATGCTCGGTAAGTACCTGCAGTAACAATCACCCATGCTCTGGTCGTGAAGCCTAGGGCAGTGTCCATATGCTTCCCAGTGCCTGGCACACAGGAAGCACACACTACACATGTGATGTGGGCGGGGGTGTAAAAGGAATGCTCTCCGTGGCTTCTCTGCTGGGAAGAGTTGCAAGGGATGGGGTGCTCCATTCAAGACTGGCATGTGGACCCCAAGTGGGAATCATGATGCTACACATTCAGCATGAAAATGTGTTTCCCAGAGCATAAAATATCCCTCCTTTGACAAGCAACACTCCACTCCCTATCAACCCAAATTGAGATTCTGCTCTGAGTCATGTATTTAAAGAAAACATTTTGGTATCAACGAAATATCTTTTTCCAAACTTAGAAGGGTAATCCATAGAGAAACATCGAAGGCAGATCCAGACTATCGCTGATTTTCAGTATTCTCTCTTAGTGACCCCACTTCTTTTAACCATACAGTGTAAAAGTTGAGGTGGTGCAGGAAGGCAGGACACAAGAAGCCAAGATGCAGTGACCACATTGTATTTTTCTTTTCGTGTTGCTTGGGGATTGAACCCAGGGCCTTGAGCATGCGAAGCAAGCACTCTACCAACTGAGCTATATTCCCAGCCCCCACACTGTTTTTTTCTTACTATAAGTTTTATGGAATATTACTCTGCACTAAAAAATGACAAAATCATGGAATTTGCAGGGAAATGGATGGCACTAGAGCAGATTATGCTAAGTGAAGCTAGCCATCCCTAAAAAACAAATGCCAAATGTCATCTTTGATATAAGGAGAGCAACTAAGAACAGAATAGGGAGGAAGAGCATGAGAAGAAGATCACCATTAAACAGGGACGAGAGGGGAGAGGGAAAGAGAGAGAGAAGGGAAATTGCATGGTAAAGGAAGGAGACCCTCATTGCTATNGGGAGGGGAGGGGAGGGGAGGGAGGATAGTAGAGGATAGGAAAGGCAGCAGAATACAACATACACTAGTATGGCAGTATGTAAAAAAGTGGATGTGTAACCGATGTGAATCTGCAACATATATACGGGGTAAAAATGGGAGTTCATAATCTGCTTGAATCAAATGTATGAAATATGATATGTCAAGAGCTTTGTAATGTTTTGAACAACTAATAATAAAAAAAATTAAAAAAAAGCTATTGCTTGAACCATTTCTCAATAATACAAAGAAATTAATTATTGATACATAAGAGAACTTGGATGAATTTCCACAGAATTATACTACCCCATTAGTAGGTGCCATTTTTGTTTTTTATGTACCGGCTGAAAATAAATTTAATTTTTTAAAAAGTCAAGTGCTGAGGAGGTAGTTTGGTGGCAGAGTGCTTGGCTAGTGTGGTTCCATCCCCAGTCAATCTCCCAGTGGGTACATCTAGATGATCCCATTAAATAATATTCTTCAAATGACAAAAATTATTCAGCCACCTAAAAAATTATCAAGGATATTATGTTAAGTGAAATAAGTCATACAAAAAGAAAAATACTAGCTGGGTGTGGTGGTGCATGCCTATAATCCCAGGGCCTTAGGAGGCTGAAGCAGGAGGATTACAAGTTCAAAGCCAGAATCAGCAACTTAGCGAGGCCATAAGCAACTTAGTGAGACCCTGTCTCAAAATAAAGTATATATATAAAAAAAGAGCTGGGGATGTTGCTCAGTGTTTAAGGGCCCCTGGGTTCAATCCATGGTAACCAAAGAAGAAGACAAATGCTGCCTGATTCTACTCATACGAGGAATTCACAGTAGTTGAATTTATAAAAAGAAAATAGAAAGTTGGATACTAGAGGCCTGGGTACAAGGGATCCTGGTACAAGGCCTGGTGCTTGGTAATAAGTATAGAGTTTTGCAAGATGGGAAGTGTTCTAGAGACTGGTTGCATATGCTGTGAGTGTACTTAACACTGCTGAATTGCACACTTTAAAAACAGTAAAGATGATGAATTTTATGTTATGTGTATTTTGCCGAAATTAAAAACAACCATGGTAAAATCTGATTTAAAACAAAAAAGCCACTATCTGATTGATCCAACTTCCTGTCACTATGTCTTAGTTTTACAAACCAATGGGAAGAGAAAAGTAGCCCATGACTTAATTAAACCTCAAAGACCTTTAGAGTGCAGACACTGGCACACCACGCTTTTCTAAGGCTTTAATTAACTGTAGGCTCCATTTTGATTCACGTTCCCTCTGCCTGTTACTTAATTCAACTAAAGTTACTATCAACTTTTCAGTAATGATTAAAAATGTGCTACTTATTTATATTGGCACTTGACCTTAAGTAGCTGCAAATGGATAAGTCAAAGCCACAGATTAGTCATGAAATAGAAACTGAGCCTTTCTTGTTTTTCTAATGCTGTTATTTTTCATTAGTCTGCTCCCGCCAGACTCCAAGGTTAATGAGAGCAGAACTTGTACTCTGTTGTTTGTTTGTTTGTTTTTACCACATATAGATGCTCCATGATCTGTGGACAGAGGGAAGCCTGAAGGGGGCCATGCCCTAAGCAGAGCCACGTATGTTCTGCCCACAAATATTCACATGGTCACATCCCCTCTTAAAACATGACAGGCACATTGAGCTTGCTGACTAACTGCAAAGAAAGCAAGAGGAATTTCCAAGGAAATTTCATGAAAAATATCAACACAAATATCAAGGGGAGGGAAATACATGGTCTATGACAAGTCTGTTTTGGTACCATCAACTATTGGTTTGGGCATCTCTACAAACTGAAAAACAAAAACAAGTTAGTTTGTGTACTTTGCACAGACCTATCCACACACAGGATGCCCAGAAAGGCCATCCTAAGGATTACTTCAAATGGAGGTCCCCTCAGGCTGTGTGCTATCAAGTGAGCCACAAAGTCACCTTTAAAATTTTACTTCTATTGGAACAACATCATTTTTCATAATTACAGAGTTTTAATTTCTTTTATGTGATTGTTCAGCCTTTGATGTATTGAGCCAATTAACTGAAACTTGGTTAAAAACTAAAGGGGGAAAAAAGGGAATTTTGGTAGTAAGTAAAATGGAACTTTAAAAAAATTTTTTTAAGGAACCCAAAGTAGTAGGAGTTGTCCTTGTCATCAAAAGGGAATTTTTCCATTATCAACACCAAAATAGAGTCTGACCTGTAAACCCTGGTTGGTTCTGTTGCTCTTATTCTCCTTGAATCTTCCTCCTTCAGGGTTCTTGGGTGGTTTCTCAATGGCAAATGGACAGAGTTCCTGAAATGGAGAAGAAAATCCCTTCAATGTCTTGAGTGGGTGGGAGATTCAAAGTGTGAAACAAACACAAAAACCAGAGTGGGACTAGGTGGATACAAACAGGTATTTTTAGTTAAACCTTGTAATACCAAAAACGTCACTTTACCTGGTTGCTCTGATAATCAGAAGGGTCACAAGCTGTGAAGGGGTGGATACACCTTCTCGCACTGTTACACCAAGCACAGCCAGTTACAATACATTTGGAGCATCTGGCAACATGGAAAACCAACTTAATTCCTAGATTTTTAAGAAAAGGTTCACATCCTAAAATTTCTCTCTGTGATGCAGTGTACAAATTATTTAAAAGAATTTTTTAAAAATCGTTGGAATGACTGGGGTGAATAGGAGGAGAGAGGACAGTCCTTTGAGGCTAGGCATAGAGTAGGACTTTGTGCCCTGCTCTGGGAGGCCTTCAGGGTTGACAGGCATCATCATACCTGCAGAAATGTTGCCATGGAAACCTGAAGCTGGGGTCACCTGCTGGTCCATAAATAATAGGAACCACTGAATCTGTTTCTGAATCCATTTCTGCTATTTGTCTACACTCAGGTGAGTCCCCCTGGAGATGGGCCTCTCCCTGCTATCACCTCCCCCAGATCAGCCAACCTTCATTCCCTCAGGCAGCCAAGCTGACAACTGCCCAGAAGATGTAAGACACAAAGAGTTACCTGGCAGGCAGAGGGACTAGGGTGCTGGTGTTTGTTTTATAATCAAATTAAGGAAGAATTGTGTCTTCTAATCAAATAATCTATCATGCATGAAAAACCCCTGCAGGACTTGAAAAGCAAACATTAGAATAATCAGAGTTACAGAAGAAATGATTAAAAAAAAAAATGGGACTCCTTTGGAAATGTGGCCAAGGAAGGCCAGAGGAAGCGTCGGCAGGAGACAGCAAGGGTGCCTATTGCAGGGCGCGGGGACTCAGACTGTATTTTATATGCTTTCTAAAGGAAGATTCTGACCTAGAGAAACTGCAGTTTCCCTGTGGGGAGAAAGCCCAGGCTCCCCTTGGTGTTCAGCTGTCTCTTTAGTGAGCCGGGAGCAGGCCTGTGATTTGTCTGCTTCTCTGACCCTGCAGGCAGGATTACCTTACAAGTGCTTTCCTGGCAGGAAGCAGTTACCTGCAGGAAGGGCTCTCACCTCTGGTGGGAGGATCTGGTGTGAGGTCTGGTCCTCGGTGACCAAGTTGTGGGACCTGGGCCAGTTGCTGCCTTTCATCTGCTCTCTAAACCTGCACATCGGGGAGCTACAGTATTTTTAAACTCTTTGAGCCATAAAATTCTATTTAATTCTCCCCCCATTCTCCTATTTTCTGGACTTCTGAGGCTTATCAGAATTTGTATTTTTTCTTCCTTAAATTAATGCTATTTCTTAGAAATCACAGATCCTGGCCTATGTCATCTCCTTTCATAGTGCCTCCTTAGTAAAAGATAAGGTCTAAAGCAGCCTTCCAAGTCGGTTTTAAGTATGGAATCATCTTCAGCAAAGAAATAATGGTTCCTGGGCCAGGTAGAAAGGAGTTCATATTTGGTACTCAGAGAGTTCGTTGTCAATCATCCTGCACAGCCAGCTATAGACTCACACTGATAACATGGCTTCCACTGTTCCCTTAGGGACCTCCAGCCTGACTTCCAGCTAGAGGGACAGGACTCTGAGAAGCATATTTCCTCTATGTCTTCTTTGCTTTAGAAGCTAGGTATAAGGTGTGGCCCTAATTCAAGGGGTTTCTAGCTAAAAGGGGCCGAGAGTGATAAAAAGAGGGCAGAAGATTGGGAGTGTAGCTCAGGGGTACAGTGCAAGGTGCAGGGTTCCAGGTGGCACCTGGAAAAGAAAAGAAGAGAAAGAAAAGAAAAAGAAAGGGAAAGAAAAGAATAGAAGAGGGTAGAATGAATATGTTCTTTGGGCAAAAGAGACTTCACTGTGTGTCCTTGACAGGCCTTCCTGTTCTGCCTAAATTCCCAGAAACGTCCTGATCAGGAGAGGACCTAGCAGTGCCCTCTGTACTTCCTTCAAGTGTCCCCTGGGCCTAGGAAATAACATTTCCCTGTTGATAAGAGTGCCTAGCCCGTGTTCTCTCCTCGGCTGCCCCAATTTCCTTGTTAGGGCTTGAATGAGTGAGCCGACCCATTAGCTCAGTGGCTCTCCCAGCTCCCGTTAGGCCATGCTCCAAAAGGCACTTTGGGAAGTTCTACTCCACAGAAGAGTTCTTTAGGAAATTGTGGAGTAAAGCAAATAAATTAAAACCATGAGAGAATATTTACATTTCAAATAAAATCTTACTCTCTTAATGATGAGCAGTTGGTTAAGTTGAATCGCTTTGATAAAATCCAAGAAGGGAAGGAGAACGTCACGTTGACCATTAAGACATCTGGAGCAAAGGGAGGGAAAAGTCATTTACCATGGATTCCTGCCACAGTCAAGCAGAAGCTGTAAATGCCAAAAAAAAAAAAAAAAAATTCCCTTCGCCGCCGAGAGGCCACGGGTGTGCCAGCTGTTCACCAACATTGCAATCAGTATGTGCTCCGTCCCCAGGGGCCGTTCACGTCAGGCAGCCACAGAGCACAGCACCAGGCTCCAAACAGACGAACCCAACTCTAGCTTCAAGCCCCCCATGGATAATCACTAGGAAAAAGCCATATTACAGCCCATTTACATCTCAAACTCTCCCTGGGATCACTATCTCAGCTTGTAATTGGCCAAGGCATAAGAATAAAACAAGTCACCGAGCAAGAAGTGCCTAGAATATGAAAAGCAGCACATTAGAGAGGAAATCCTGCACCTTCGGAAAAATCCACACTTGACAAATATTTACCTAACAAATTTGAGAGTGTGGTTTCTAGGGGTGGGAAACCATGATCTTCTTAGAGTCAACTGTCACCAAATCTATGATGAAAGTTTTCTTACTTGCTTTTAAAAACTTATCCATGGGTTTGAAAACCCCTAAAGAATAAAATCAGTAGGATAAAAATTGCTAAGTCAGTGTTGGAGAAGTGTATTGTTTCCCGTATCTCTTTAAACATCGATATTCTACCCAAGGTCCTGATTCCCAGTCCCAGCTGTCTATTAGAATCAATTGAGAAAATTTTTTTTATGAAAATATAGATTTCAGGGCCATGCTACAAGATATTCTGATTTTGCAGGTTAGGTGTGGTCTAGGAATCTTTGGGTTGCAGTGCTCCCCAGTAAGGATTGTATAAGCTGCAGCCTAGAGTAGCACCTGGGCTAGTCCAGGGGCCAGTGATAATAAGGAAGTATTAATACTTTTTTCCTTATATGAATGATTGAAGACTAGGAGATGGTACTTGTTAAATTAAAGTCTTAGAAAAATGAGAAGTTGGCCTGACTTTGTTGGCAGCCCTAATTTTCTCATTGAAATTTTATTAGTGTGTGGTTCCCAAAGTCTAAGAACTCTTATTTTCAGGTGCTTCTCTACAGCAGTAAGATTTGCTCTGATAGCCAGAACTGCACATAACATTCTGCTCACATAAAGTGGGCTTATGTGAAATGATAATCTTCTGTTCTAGAGACAAGGAGGTTTGGAGGGCTGGCCTGACCTCTCAGCAGGAGCCTCTGAACAGACACTTGATGCATGTTAGTGGAATGAGCACATGAACACTGAGCACTGAGGGACTCCCAGACCAAACACATTTCCAAGGAATTGACAGGTATCCAGTGACAATGGCTGCAGGATCTCTACTTTGCTGAGCATCAACTACACATAAAACATTGTAAATATCCCAAGAAAATGCATATTCATTATCTCTGAAAGCATTTACAGTTAAAATTCTGGAAGAAGTAAAATACATTAGGTGAAAAAACCCAGCAATAACAACACAGACTAGGAAATACCATGATAATGGTTCGCGTTCCATATAGTACCTGGGTACCCAGATGCCTGCGGAGGACCAAGGGGATTCTGGAGGTGGGACGGTCATAGCAGAATCTGACAAGGCTGTTAGGGAGAGGAGACTTTCCCACAGTGTTTCAAAGTGGGAGGGAAATAGGAATTAGTGAAAAGAATGAGGCCACAGAGGCTCAAAGTGGCCATGGACCAAGTTTTGGCAATCACTTCTGGCTGACTGAGTACAAGAGGTGGGAAATGAATTTATTTGCCTGTGCAAAATTATGCAAGACCTTGAGCTGATGTGGCGACCCATGCCTGTAATCCCAGCTACCCAGAAGGCTAAAGCAGGAGAATTCCAAGTTTAAGGTCAGCCTGGGAAATTTAGAGAGACCTTGTCTCAAAAAAAAAAAAAAAAAGGTATGAAGATGTAGTTGAGTGGTACAGCACCCCTGGGTTCAATCCCCAGTACTGATTAAAAAAAAAATCAGGAAAGGGCAAAGAAGCTGATGAAGGCTCTAAAAGGGACTGAGCCCCATAAGTCAATCTCAGCACTTGAGAAGCATCTTTTATGGGTAAGCAAGACCTGCATTTTAGTGACCAAAATTAACCAGTAGTTATCATGAAGGCTACATAGGGTGGACAAAGTGGGAAACTGGGCTCATTTTTCCAAGCAATTCAGACCCAAATAGCCATTCTGAGACCAGAGGGTAAGAGGCATTTTTAAGCTCAGGTCTCTGGCCTGGTGCATTAAATTTCCTTTTGAGGGGTGAAGGATCAATCAGGTGCCAAGGTCAAATGTGGATGTGTCCTTGAAGTTCAGGTATTGGAACCTGATACCTAGAGATAATATCATGAGTGGGGTGGGGGGAGCTTTGGGAAGTGATTAAATCATGAGGGCTCTCCCTCCTGAATGGGATTAGTATTCTCATAAAAGAGGTTTGAGGCAGCTCCCTTGCCCCTTCTGCCGCATGAGAACTCATCAAGGAGGCATCATGCATGAAGCCGAGAATGAGCCCTCACTAGGTACAGAATTTGCAGGTGTCTTGATCTTGGACTCTCCAGCCTCCAGAACTGTAAGCAATAAACTTCTGTTATCTATAAAAGACACAGTCTCAGGTATTTTGTTATAGCAGCCTGAATGGAAGTAAGATGTTGGGTAACTCCAGCTCTTGCCCCACAACTCGCTCAGTTCATGTTATGATCAGCACCCACTCTAGGAGGCCTCCACCATGAACCTACCTCTACTTCCAGCCTGTCTCATCTGAAGAGACTCTGAATCCTGCACCGAGCCTCCTGACATTCTCTGGAATTTATCCACTTCTCTCCATCTGCATCGTCCCTACGATGGCTCTCACACTGTCTCACCTGGACTGCGGCAGTATTTTCCTACTGGCTGATCTTTTGGAACTCAGGCCTTCCGTCTGTCCCTCGTCTGGTCCATTCCCCACCTCTGGCCATCCATTCATTCATTCAACAAAAATTATTGTTTGATTGTAAATGACTAATTTGTACTAGACATTGTTCTAAGCACAGCAGTGAAGATGTCCTCTCGAGGTCTCTATGCCATTCCAGCAGGACAGACAGATGATGTACAACTGAACATTTCTGCAACATAAATCTGACTGTGCCAGCCTTCAGCTCAGATCTTTCTGTCTCCTCACAGCTCCCAGGATAGAGTCCAAGGATCAGAAGATCCTCCACGGTCCCTTGGCTGCCTTCTTTGGTATTATTTTCCACCTGAACCTACCCCACTTGCCCTACCCACGTGGAAACCTTTTTTGGTTCTTCAAACACAGCTTTTGCTCTCCTTATGGGTATTATACCAGTTAGTCTCTGCCTGGAACACTCTTCCCACTGGTCTTCCTGGCTCAACTCTGTTCATCTTCCAGTCTTATTTATCACTTCTTCCAGGAAGCCTTCCAGACCACACATCCCCAGCCCCAAGTCCAGTTTGGTGCCCTTTCCCTATGCCTCCCATGGGACTCCAGGTTCCCTGCAATTATATACAGCATTGTAATTAACTGCTTATTCATCCCCGACCAATGGGTTACAAACGCCATGAGATAGATCCAGCTGGGTGTCCCTAGGACTTAGCACAATGCCTCACACACAGGCAGATGCTCAAAAAAAAAAAAAATGCTTCCTGTATGAATGAATGAATGAGAATAAATGAACTTAAGCTGATAGAACATTGGCTGCCATGTTTTCTCATCTTACCGAGGACATTCCCTGCTTTTCAGATCTGAATTATCTGAGCCATTTGGGTAGAGCCAGCCCAGTGGTGTCTGGCTGTGCTACACTCTCCAGTCATCTGATAGGGGGTCCTAGAACAACCCAGTGAGGTGCAGACCCAGGTGGGAGCCAGTGGGGGGGAGAGAGTGAGCAACAGTGAAGGAGCTATTCAGATTCCGTCCTTTACCTTGCAATCTGAATTCCTCAGGCAATCTGAATTCAGGAGGTTCCCTTGCTTTGGTGACTTCATAACAAAACCCAGTAGAGTCCACATACCTCTGTAGATGGGTCTGGTGGGGATGTTACAGGTGCAGGTCCTGTTTAACTGACTTTTCCCCTGGCAGAGCACCCTGCTGGTATCCACGTTCCTCACCGTACAATCTGAGTTTTTTGGAGAGAAGCTGCCCACCATAGTCACTGTGGTCTGCGTGGGTAAGAAAATACAGGAAACAAGTGACCACTTTTGATCATCACCAACCATCTTAGAGTTTGATGTTACTCAACCTTTGAACCACCATAGGAAGGAGGGTGACTCAAGAGAGCTGTTAGGAAAGAGCTGTTTCATTGGTACCCTGTTGGCTCTTTTGTGAATCACATATTCCCATTCTTAACTATAGTTCCACTGTGTGTGTGTGTGTGTATTTTTCTTATCAATTTTGAAAAGCTCTCCACGTAGTTGTAGATATTCATCCTTATCTGTCAAATTTCTGATACATCTTTTCTCCTAATCTACTGGCTGCCTTGTAATTTTTTGTTTGTGGAATCTTTCGCCCTTGCATTATGTATCTTTATATAATCAGATGCCAGATGCCGGGTTTCTTGTCTTAGCCTACAAAACGCTGCCCAAACTCTAGCCTATAGACAAGTATAAAATAGCTCCATTTTCTTTATTGTTTTCTTTTTTAAACTTATATCGTTAATCCATCTGGAATTTATGTCTATATATAATGCGAGATAAGAGTCCAATTTTATTATTATCCAGATGGTTAATCAGCTCTGTCATAACCATTTACTAAAAAAAAAAAAAAAAAAAAAAAAAAAATCCAACAACTCCTTTTCCCACTGAACTGAAATACCACTCTTGCTATATATTATATTACCATATATTTGGGATTTACTTCTAAACTCTGCTCAGTTCTAAAAACCTTTTCATCTACTTCTATTCCAATGTCAATCAACTTTTTACTACTGTGGCTTTAAATATATTTAACATCTGATAAGGTGATTCTCTACTTATTTATATTTATTTTCATAGGATTTCCTAGACATATGAGCTTTAAAATAATTTTATCCAAAGAGGGTGGGGAGACTGAGTATAACTGAAATTACACTAAGTGAACTAAATATATACATTCATTTAAGAAAAATGTGTATCTTTATGTTATTAAGTATTCCTACTGAAACACACAACTTTATTTTTATTTCTTTTTGACCCAGGGTTTATTTAAGAGGGTGCGCTTTGAGCTCCCACCTTTTTACTGCTTACTGTGAATGCTATAATAGTTAAAGAAGGGAGCCTGTGAAATCCACTTTTAAGATGAGTTAAGGTTTGGTCTGTGGTCAGACTATGCTATGAGATCTAAAGGGAGGGAGTGTTTTGTGTGTGTGTACGTGTGTATACAGGCCCACGTGTGTGCACCCATGCATGTGTGAACGTGTGCACTGGGGACACAGAAAGAAAATCTTGAAAATTCAAAGTCATAAAGCAAATTCTCCCAAATGAATTATCTAAAAGAAAAGGATGACCAATTCTGTTTAGAAGGAAAATTAAAAGGACACCAACAGTGGATATGTTTGGCATCAGGTGCATAAAGAGTACCTGGTTGGAAACTGGGAAGGTGGGAGGGGAGGAAGAGGTGACCCTGCAACCCAGGATGAAGAGTAATGCTTTGCAAACCTGGAAGGGGTTTACCTTTTGTTATATTTTTGACCTCTGCCTGGACTCCCTGCATAACCACCAGAGCCTCTGTGTGGTCCTCTAACAAACTTGCTAAATCTATGCTAGTTTCTGGAGCTCACTCCCATCTTTCCATTTGCAAAAAAATCCTGGTTTGGGGTCATAGAGTCATGCTGGAAGAGAGCAACTCCTTTCAGTTCAACTTTACCAGGACTGAAGTTAAACCAATTCTAGGGAACTTAAGCATAGGAACAAACTCCAAAGCACTCCACTAGCTCATCGTCAACAGGTGTTTGAACTCCCATTCATCTGACTTCTTCAAACCCACAACATTTATATCTGCATCCCACATCTCGGCTCATGACCACATATGATTCTGTATACATACAGATCTTAAATTGATTCCTTGCTTAAATATTAGAACAAGTGTATCATATCCTATTTTACCAACTCTTTGAATTTTTCAAAATTTACTTCCATTTCCAACATACATAGTTTTTTATATAACTGAAATCATTCTACTTTGTTAAATATTTATATTAATATTTATAAAAACTTATCAAGATCCTACTATGTGCCAGCTGCTGCACAAGGTACTGAACATATCGGTGAGCCTAATAGCTATAGTCCTTGCCCTCAAAGAACCTATGGACTAGTTAAGTGTGGTCATTCCACAAGAATGGGAATGGAAGCCTGGACATTCCCTTAGAGTAGAACTGAAGGGCCACATGGTACCAGGAGATCATCAAGAGATGACAGGATCCTGGGCAAGTGGGGTGCAGTGGAAATGGAAAGAACTGGACAGATTCTGGGAACTTTTAAGAGGGAGCATGGGAAAGACTAGAGTAGGGATGTGGATCAGGAAGATCAAATGGATGAATGGAGGTACCAGGGGGACCATATACTGGGTTGGGACAGATATGTTCTTTGAGTGGAAGATTGAGATTTCAATCTTAGAGGCCTTCAATTCAAGATATTTATGTGATCCTCAAGAGGATGTGTCAAGTTGGATATGAATGAGCCAAGGAGCCATCTGGGTTGGAGACAAAGGAGATATGAACATAGATGATATATAAGGCCATAGAGTGGATAAGATTGTCTATAGAGAGGAAGAGCCATAACTGGACTTTGCACAGGTCTCTGATTTAGAGTCAAGGAGAGAAGGAGCCAGAAATGGAGGCTGAGGCTATTTCTTGAAATAAGCTGGAAAAAGAGGGAGTGAGGACACAATGGGTCAGATGGGATGCAGAGATGGTTGGAGCGTCAGCTGGCTTCATCCATGAAGCCAAGGAACTCCTTGCTCCTAAATTCTACCAGGTTGATAAAGCACCTTCTTTTACTTCACTATTCTCCTTATTGTGAACAGTTTGGTTTTCTCCAAGTTTCTAATTCTATAAATGTTATTGAAATAGCATTTTCATGCTTAGGATTTTTCTTCTTTCAAGTTAATTCTTCAGGATTCTACACCTGGAATTAGTGCTTCAAACAGAATGAATATATTTATGACTTTTGAAGCGCACTGCTGCCAAATTGCTTTCCAAAAAGGTTGTGCTAATTGGCATCACCAACAGTGGGTGTTAGCATAACTTATTATTGCTTTAATTTGTATTTATTTTATAACTAGTGAGGTTGAACATGTTTCCATATTTGTATCTACTTCTCTGAATCTCTCCTCTTGTGACAATATACGTTTTCCCCCACTTACTTTTTGGTGTATTGATGTTTTTCTTAATTTTTCCTAGCTTTATTATCTTGCAATTAATATTTTTTTCGGTGGCAAATATTTTCCTGAAATGTGTGCTTCAGTTAACTCAGTTTTCTTTATATAGATTTTGTTAAAAAGGAATCAAGTTTATGAGTATTTTTCTTTTGTTATTAAGTACTAGATTGCTTCAGAGCTAAGAAAATTATCATACTTTCAAATTATCTGATGTTCAGTTCCTTTTTTGTTAGTTCTTCTATGAGTTATCTTTTTATAAATTCCTTAATCAGCCTACAATTTATTTTTTTATATTTAATGTAACATATGAATTAAATTATGCTTCCAGAGTAAAAGCAATTATTTCGACACTTTCTATAAAGTAATTCTCTTTTCCTATATTTTTATTGGTGCATTATAGTTGTATATAGTGGTGGAATGTGTTGTTACATACTCATACATGCACACAATATAACAATATAATCTGGCCAATATCATTTCCCAGGATTTCCCTTTTCCTCCCCTCTGGTCCCTTTCCTCTACTTCTATAAAATAATTATTTTGCCTTCTCTTGTTTTACAATATCTGATCTTTAAAATTCTTACATTTATTTATGAGCTACATTCTATACCACTATTTTTAAATCAGAACATGGATTGTTCTGACTTTAAATAATATACTACATATAATATATCATGCAATATGTATGCACAACATATATGTTTACAATCTCATAGGGAATGGTCTCAACTAAATAAGCTTCTTTTTCCAAAATGTATTTCCAAAATGAATATCTTTATTATATTCTTGATCAGTTCATATTATTCCAGATGAATATTATGTTAATTTTAAGAAAATGCCTACTCATATTTCACTAGGATTCTGAAATATTGAAAATAATATCAGAAAAAATGACATTTTATGATATTGCTCCACTAGAAAAGAGAATGTTTATGAATATATTCAAGACATTTTTCATATGTTCCAAAAAAATGTTTTACTTATGATTATTTATTTATTTACTTACTTACTTATTTAGGCTACCGGGGAATGAACTCAGGGGCACTCAACCATTGAGCTACATTTCCAGCCCTATTTTGTATTTTATTTAGAGACAGGATCTCACTGAGTTGCTTAGTGCCTCGTTGTTGCTGAGGTTGGCTTTAAACTTGAGATCCTCCTGCCTCAGCCACCTGAGCACTGGGATTATAGGCATGCACTACTGTGCCCAGCATGATTATATTTTAAATGGATAAATTTCCATAATGATGGATTATAAATAGCCTCAATAGACAATGTTCTGCTATCTAATTACTATTAGAAAGAATGGCTTAAGATTCTGCAAAACACTATTTTTGATAGCTGTCCCCAATATGTATCTCCTAGCAAAAATAATTTTAAAATAAAAGATATGTACAATGCTCTTTAAATTTATGCCTGAATATTCTATTGTTTTCATGAGTGGGACTTTTTATTAATTGAAGTTAAAAGTTTGTTTTACCCCCTAGTATGGTTTTGATATTTGAGTATTTATTAAACAGTTGGCACCTCATTTAAATTTTATTCATTTGAATAATTTTTAAAGTTTACATATTTAGGTTTTGAAGGTACTCAAGCACTTAAGATTAGCAAATACTATTTTTCTATATTGCATTGCAGTAATTATTTCCCTTATTTGTTTCTTGTAATATGATTGAACAGAACTTTTAAAGCAATGTTGGTAGTATTGGTAATGATGGAATTTTTTGTTTCAGTTCAGATTAGTAAAAGAGTATTTCTAGTGTCTCTCCTTTACCAACCATGTTGTTTTGTGAGAAATACTTTTATTGCATCTTTTTTTATATCTTTATTAGTACAAATCATTTTTATTGAATTTTAACATCTCTTTACAAAATGCAGACATAACTGCTGAAATGGATCATGTCATACATACCTTTTTGCATTTGTGTGGGTGAGGTTTTCATTTGTTTTCTTTTTTTACGTGTCTCTGCCTTCCCTCCCTACCACATCAGTCATTCTACCAGGGGAGCCTGGGCTATAACGGTGTAGGAATTCTTTCATACTTTTCTATATGTGCAAACAATCATATAGAGACATGTATAAACACATATAGGGACTTTTTTAGATCAATATCAGATCATGCTATGCAAACCTGTCTGCATCTTGCTGTTTTTACTCAACAAAACCTCAGAGAAAATCCCTCCTACACTAACCGAAATTGCTCTGAATATTTCTTTTTAATGTGGATTCCATGGTGAGGATGAGGATATACTATTTTCTAGTTGCTTTATGCAAAGAAACAAAGCTTCTTGTGAACAGAGGTTTTGCATTATATGAAGGTTTTTCTGTACCTACAAAGGTGCTAGAATGTCCTCCTGGTATATCATGAGCAGTTAGCAAATTCTCTGAATTGAGCTCATAGATGGAAGCAGGGTCCACCTCAGACTGCCATCTCGGTAGGTCATGGAATTTGTATTATTTAAACAAAGAGCTGAGACTTTCAGGTAAGTCACTAATGGCCATAAGGGCAGAAAATATCTTGCAATAATGTGATCAAGAGATGGAATCATGGGCTGCGGATATAGCTCAGGTGGTAGAGTGCTTGCCTCACACGCACAAAACCCTGAGTTCAATCCCCAGCAGCACATACACACACACAAAAACCAAACCAAACCAACCCAACAAAAAACAACAGAGAGAGAGAGAGAGAGAGAGAGAGAGAGAATCAGATGCCTTTTCAACCTTATTAAAAGAATCAGTCCAGAGCTGGGGTGCAGTTCATAGTGTGGTGCTTCCCTGGCATGTGTGAGGCTCTGGGTTTAATCCCCAGCACCAGGGATTAGTTTCCATAATGATGAAAGTTGCCATGCTGGTTTAAAAAAAAAAAAAACTTTACTCAAATTACTAAATTCTTCTCTTCTTCACCTGGAGAGTAGTGGTGAGCTGGTGAGGGGAAGTGCTTTGGGGGAAGATGATGAGGATCAGGAAAGAAAGCTCTAGTGGTTGTTTGGGTGCTAAGTGTTTTTTTGAAACATCCCAGGCTAGATATAAATGGTTAGTTTATACCAGGGAACCACAGATAGGTAAGCAAATTACATAAACAGCACTGACCGACTACTTCTTCCCACTACACTGGACTGAAGTGTTGCCCTTAACGTTTTTTTAATGACAAAAGAAAAAATTCTTGCAAACTCTTAATCACTTATCAGAGGCCTGAGTATATTCCAGGATCATATTTTTTTCTACCATTCTCTGTTAGCACCAAAGTTAGCTGTTTTTCAGATTAATAAGAGAAATAAAATTTGACTATATCTACATGAGAATACCTAAGAGTGTGTGTGTGTGTGTGTGTGTGTGTGCGCGCGCGTGCATGCGTTTTGATTCCATGGAATGAACCTAGGGGCACTTTACTACTGAGCTACATCCCCAGTCCTTTTTATTTTTCATTTTTGAGACAGGGTCTCACTAAGCTGCTTAGGATCTTGCTAAGTTGCTTGAGGCTTGTTTTGAACTTGCAATCCTCCTGCCTCAGCCTCCCAAGTTGCTGGGATTACAGGCGTGCACCACTGCATCTGGTTACCAGAGCATCTTTTATACTAAATTTATTTATCTTTGACTCGGGGCAGGGAGAGCTCATAGGAAGGCCCTGGCCCAAGACAACAGAAAGTGACAACAACCAAATAACTTTAAATCCATGAGTTCTGATCAGTTATGACTTGAAAGCTTGATTCTTTTATTACTTATCACTCATTAAATGTTCTGGCTCCCCTTGATTAAATGTTAAATCATCTTAAGTGGTATGGTTCTTGCTATTTGAAATGGCAAAGTGTAAGGGAAAAGGGAAAGTGGCCCATTTCCTTGTTAATGTGACATTCAAATAAAACACATCGGTGCAACAGACAGGTCAACTGGCTGCTGATGGGGACTCTGTACAATTATTCATAACACAAGAGCCATAATTAGGGAGAAAATGTCTCCTTGCAGCACCACTGAGATTGCCGGGGGAGGAATTCCATTCTCCCACAGGGCAGGGCTGGTATGTGCATCAGAAAATGCTTGAATATGCTCATCGCTTTTTTTCTTGCATCCCAGGACGGGAGCCCTGGCTTTCCAAGGGACCTTGCTTGCAACAGTCCCTGCCCATATTGGTTCTCTCTCCATCTCTATGACATTGCTTGAGGCCATGTTGATAGGAGAGTTGCTAGGAGAAGCCTGGACACATTAGGATGAGGAACCGCAGAGCAAAGCTAAATTCTACAGTGCAGCCACTTGTAAGGAATCTTGTGGACCATAAGTCTGAACTTAATTTCTCTATGCTTTAAAGTTGAGATGTAATTCTACTACATTGAAAAATCCATCTTTATGCAGGGCTTGGTGGTGCACAGCTGTGACCCCAGAGACTGGAAGACTGAGGCAGGAAGATCTCAAGTTCAAGGTTAGCCTGGGCAACGTATTGAGACTCTGTCTTAAAATAAAAAAAGAAAGGACAAGTGGTGCATGCCTATAATCCCAGTGACTCTGGAGGCTGAGGCAGGAGGATTGCGAGTTCAAAGCCAGCCTCAACAATTCAGTGAGCACTTAACAATTCAACAAGAACTGCCCAGTGGTTAAGTGCCCCTAGGTTCAATTCCCTACATCTCTTCCCCTCACCTCCCAATAAAGAAGTCTATCTTTTCTTTACATTCAGTTATAGAAGGTCATCTTTATGTAGCTCCTCAAGATGACAAGCTCCATGTGAGCAGGACCATGAAGTGACCTGGTTATTTCTATACTCCTAGCACCTTGTAGAGTGGTGGCATCTGGCAGACACTAAGAATTCACAGATAAAATGAATGGACTCATATTTCATTAATAGATATTTTAAGCTCAGAAGGAAGTTAGCATCTCTTATGCAAAATGAGGCAATACTATAGAAGTAAAGAAATTAAAATCTTTCCTCTTACCTTATCTCTGCTGCTTCGAATTATCTGAATTTTAGGACATTTTTTAGCTCCATAGGAAACATCCAGCCAGTTTTCTGACTGCCCTGAATTGACACAATCTTCTTGAAAAGTACACCTAAAACAAACAAAAAAGACACATCAAGACAGCACCCCCCATACATGCATTAGTTACAACTTTCTCATACTTGGCTTCAGTACAAAATGCTTTGTACAGTGGATTATTGATTTAAGCGAGAATAGGAACATGATGCTGAAATCATGAAAAGCAACAAGAAAACAGTGTTTTTTTTCCCCCCATCATGTCTAGGAGTAGAGAACAAATGTCGACAACACGCTGAACTTAGACTCCTGAGCCATCTCTCAAGTTGACATTGCCAAATACATCCAAAGCACATCCATTCTCAGATTCTGAAATAAAGAGTTCCTTTTTAGAAATACCTATCAAAGAGAAGCCCGAGAAAGGGTTTGCACATTGTATAAATTTTAGCTTTGCATTCATTCCCAGAATGTCTCCCTATTCAACTTATTGGGCAATTTGTGCTGTGTTTAGAAAAAAAAAACAATAAAGCTACTATTTTGTGCTTTGTAGGATGATAATTAAATAAAAATATTTCAAGGGCAGAGTCTGCCCAAGAATTTGATAAGGCATTGCACAACCATCTGCTACATAACATTTGTTTAGACAGATACCAAGTTATCTTAAAAGATATGGGTGAAACATTTTTCAGGGCCACTTTTCCAGGTCAGCCTCAGACGATGACCTAAAGAAGTCTCAAGTGAGGCCACGGCCAACTACTTTGATACACAGATGCTCAGAAGCTGAGAAGGGAGATCACTCGCTTGCCTGGTGTGTAGGTCACTGTAGGTCACACTAGCTTGGGGAAAATCTCTATCTCACCAGATGGGCCACCAACCCAGCAATGAGAATGAACAGCGAGTGCCATCTTGTCTTCAAGTGGCAGAGATATTCCACTGAAAAGTATCAAAGAAACAATAACACATTTCTGATGTGTAATCCACCTCAAGGTCAAAGGTTAAAATGAAGAGCTGGTGAACCAAGGACAGGGAGTTTTGTTCTTTTCTGAACCACTGAGCTACACTTTCAGTCTCTTTTCTTCTTACATTTTTTGAGACAGAGTCTTACTAAGTTGCTTAGGGCCTCGCTAAATTGCTGAGGCTGGCCTTGAACTTGCAATCTTCCTGCCTCAGCTTCCCAAATCGCTGGAATTATAGGTGTGGGCCACCAAACCCAGCTGGAAGTTTTCAAAGAAACTAACACATGAATGGTGAGACCAAAAAGCAACCAAAGGATGACTATATTCATTTCTGGGAAATTCTTGAGTGGATCTGAAGGGAACGAGGTCTGATGGGCCAAAGAGTGTATCTGACTTCAAAACAATTTTATTTCTTCTTCTTCCTCTTCTCTCTCTCTGATTCTTAAAAATTTAGGCTTCGTTGCTTCAGGTTTGAGCTCTGAGCTAATTTGAATATGGCAAAAATAGAACAGAAAGTCAGTGAGTTTCACTAAACATCACACTTGAGCACAGTAGGTTAGAATGTCGTCTTCTGACATTTTGGGGAACCCCACTCCCAGGAGCACATCTGTGTCCCAATTCCCCCTACCTCTGGGTCGGTTCCTACTCCAACATCATTACCAAAAGGGATTTTCATTAGCAGTTCTCCAAAGCCATAAATTTATCTGACCCTTGATGGCTTGCTCGTCCGTCACGGACATTAAGTTCAAATTAAACCGTCTCTCAATGTCAGGGAGAGTTTGCAGCACAGGAACAAGGTACTGCTGCATTGAAACAGAATGACGAGGCGGCTTCCTTATTTGTGTCTAAAAGAGATCATGACTATCAAAAAACTCCCTGCCTCTCATGGGCACTCTGGTTTGTAGATGGCTCTTCCTCTACCTCTAAGGAAGAAAAAACAACAACCAAAAAAAAAAAAAAAAGACAAAAAACCCCCTAAAGCTAATTCTAGAGAGAATGGAGTACAAATATTTTTTTGTAGGCTCTTAATGCTGCCTGGGAGTCAAGGCCTAAGGCTGCCAAAAAAACAAGTGTAAAATATTTCACACAAATAGTGCTGCGATTTGCCAATTTGTAGGCAGGAAACTGTAGTGCCACTGAGTTATCACTCCGTTTTCTGAACTCCTATAGCAATTCTGGTCGGAACCACACGTTTTGGTATTTAATCATATGCTGCCTCGAATTACAACTTAACTATTTCATATGTCTATGTCATCTCTTCCAAAGTAGGGCACTTAGCTCCCCAAAGGAAGGGTGAAAACCTTTTCTATTTCCTCAGCAGATCCCTCAGGGTCTGGCAGCATGATATGCAAATACTAGAGTTTCAATAAATATTTTTGAATGAGTGGAGGAAATATGAAATCTCTATAGGTCCTTTCAATTGGTGATTCTTTTTTTTTATGTCTAGAGTTTTGATTTATATCTGACTCCCCTTTATGGTAAAAGGAGTATGTTTAACATCAGCTAAAAGTTTGAATCTGAGAATCAGATTATTTTTAAATATTTTTTTAGTTGTCAATGGACCTTCATTTATGTATATATGGTGCTGAGAGTCAAATCCAGTGCCTTACCCATACTAGGCAAGAACACTATCACTGAGCTACAACCCCAGCCCTGGTTTATTTTATTTTAATATTTATTTTCTAGTTGTAGTTGGACATAATACCTTTATTTTATTTATTTATTTTTATGTGGTGCTGAGAATGCAACCCAGGGCCTCCTCGCATGTGCTAGGCAAGTGCTCTACCGCTAAGCCACAACCCAAGCCCTATTTTTTTTTTTTAATATAAAGATAAAGGGGAAGGCTGGGATTGCAGTTCAATGGTAGAGCACTTGCCTTGCACATGTGAGGGCATGGGTTCGATCCTCAGCATCACATAAAAATAAAAAGAATAAAGGTATTGTGTCCATCTACAACTGAAAAACAACCTATTAAAAAAATAAAGGGAAAAGAATAGATAATGAACCTTTCATATCCAATTTTGTAAAACAAAATCTAACCATGCTAAGTACCTAAATATAAATTCCTTATTTACATAAAAAAGGATGCCTCTGAGATTTCTAAATGCCCATTCCTTGCCTCTTACCAGTTTGAAAAAATTAAAAATTGAAAAGCAAAGCAAACCATGACACCAAGAATGTATAACCAGATGGTCAACCAACAACAGCATCTTATTACTCCTCAAACACTGCAGATTGTAAAGTCTTCACGACAGCACGTTCCCCACACGTTCACATTTCTTGAGGAGGGAGAGCAGATCTTATAGCTCCCACGTTTTAGTAAACAAGCCCAAGTACTTTGAAATAATTCCTTTCGAAAGCTATCACTCTCAGTCCTGCATATCCACAAATGCAATGGTCAGGCACATAAACTCTGAAGCCACTGCCCAAAGACAATTAAATTCTCATTGTCAGACATGACTCTTGGTGAGGCTGAGCCCTCGGTGAGGCACTCTCAAATGGGCTGATTTCTCCACTGGCTTCCTTTCAATTTCTTTAGGCCCTGGATAGGAGGGAAATTGGATTCGGAGTAGCATGGGTAGGTTTTGGGAAAAAAATGGTGGAGATATATTTGTTTTCTTTGCTTATGCTATTACTTTTGCCCTAACCTCTCCTGAGGATCTGTCTTTTTATGCTTTGTGTTGCTATAACAGAATACCTGAGATGGTGTAATTTATAAAGAATAGAGATTTATTTCTTGCAGTTCTGGAGGCTGGGAAGTTCAAGGTCAAGACTCCTAGATCTGGTAATAGCCTTCTTGCTCTATCACCCCATGGCAGAATATGGGAGGGTGAGAGAGAGTGAGGGCAAGAGATTGAAATCATAGCCTCAAGTCCTTTACTTTTGTAAGTGACATTGATCCATTCATCAAGGTACCAACTCCCAATATTGTTGCACTGGGGTTTCAGTTTCCACATGCTTTCGCGGGAGCACATTCTAACTAGAATGTTCTACATCTAGCCTCCCCAATCTACAACCTTCTCACATGCAAAAGACATTCATTCCATGCCAATAACCCCTAATTCTTAACTCATTCCAGCACCAATTTAAAAGTCTTAAGTCCAGAGTCTCATCTAAATCAAATATGGGTGAGACCCAAGGAATAATTCATCTTAAGGCAGACTCCTCTCCAGCCATGAGCCTGTGAAATTAAATAAGTTACATGCCTCTAAAAGATTCCAAAACAGCGATGAGACAGGCTTAAGACAGACATGACAACTAGGCTTTTTTGAATCTGCTCTTCCAAATATTTCCAGCCTCTACCCATGACCCAGTTCCAAAGCCATTCCCATGTGTTCAAACATTTGTTACGGACAACAGCCCTCCAGGGGTGCTCCACCACTGAGCTACACCCCCAGTCCTTTTGATTTTATATTTTGAGACACAGTCTTGCTAAATTGCTGAGGCGGGCTTCAAACTCATTATCCTCCTGCCTCAGCCTCCGGAGTATGTGGAATTACAGGCATGTCCCACCACATCTGGCTGTCTTAGTTCATTCTGTGCTTTTACAACAGAATTCCAGGTAACACTGGGTAATTTGTACAAAACAGAGATTTCTTTCTTATAGTTCTGGAGCTTGGGAAGTCCAAAGTTGAGGGGGGCTGCAGCTGGCAAGGACCTTCTTACTGCATCATCCCATGGTGGAAGGTGGAAGGGCAAGAGAGGGAAGGGTGAAGATCAAACTCCAGCCTCAGTCCCATCATGAGGGGGGAGTCGTCATACCTAGTGCCTCCCATGAGGCCCCACCCCCAACACAGTTGCACTGGAGTTTAAGTTTCCAACACACATTTTGTGGGATATATTTAAGTCATAGCAGGATCTCTCCAAAAGCCCTAGGATTCCACTGGATATTTTATTTTTCTAGTTCCTATTTCTGGCTAGATCTCATGCCGACATGATAAGAGTCAATAAGTAGACATGAGCCCATTTCCAAACTAAAAAAGAGAACCTGCCTAAATGCAAAGAAAAGATCACCCGAAGAAATACCAAACAAACAAAACTTAATTTAGAAACAAAAAAGCTTTCACCTGGTAAAAAAATACTTCATGGGGAAATAAGTGCATGAAACTATTTAAGCAGGGCTGTCCCTACAACTAGTTGGCTATAAAATCTGCTGTGGAGATCAATTTATTCAAAATAATGATAGTTTGATATTATCACTCAACTATAAAAGGACATGAATCTTCCCCTCCCCCATTCCTAACTCAGAAAAAAAGCATGTTCCAAACACATACAGGTCCCAGATGATGGTCATGGAGGTTCCAGGCCCTTGTTTCTATGTTTGCTGTGTGAAAATCAGAGAGTATTTTCATACAGTGAATTTGTCTCCTGTGTACGTGGAAATCTGTGACTCGTAATATCCCTGAGTAACTACCCCACCAAACAATGGCACCGAGGGAATTTTTCTCTATAACTGGCACTGTCCTGACTATTTACAATTAGTTCTCAAATAACATGAGAACAGAGGCTCAGAGACATACAGTAACATGCCCAGGTCACTCAACTGTCACACTGCACAAGTCTGACTTCAGAACCACATACTTGGCCACCGGGCTGCCTGGCTTCCTATGAACCCTGACCACCATTTAATCAAATTAGAGATAATCAGAGTTCCCACTGGCTTCCTGTAACTGGAGGGTGGGGCTTGGCTAGGAAGAGATAGGGATGGAGGGGCCACAGGACCAGAGAACAGAGAAGGAGAGACAAACCTCTAGGAATGAAGACGGTGGCAAGGATCTGGGAGGGAAACCCAGAGGCAAGGATTCTAAGAGGCTTTAAATTTCCATCCATCACTGGTAACACAAAACATCCAGCTAGAGGTTAAAATTCCAGGCAGCCCCAGACTTATAAATCCATTGTGCTCCAAAAAAGAGATTGCTGGTAAACCATCTGTTTACAATATGGAATATATTTTCCCCCATAGAAATAATGTTATAAACAGTGATTAGGTTTCCAGGTTAGGCCACAAAACCTATTTATCCATAATGTAGCTTCAGTACTATATATTTGCAATAAAAGAATAGCAGAAAACAACGAGTTTGCAGTCATCTGCATTATATAGCAGTTTTTCCTCTTCTTTACTTATTTGTGTTTCTGCTCAGCTGGTAGTCTGGGAACGGTGCCCAGCTGGATCGACTTTTAAATTTATTATTACTGTATTGTATTTATACGGCATTTCTATTTTTTAATGGGCATGGCTTAAATTATTAATTGTTTTCATGCCAACAAAAAAGGACAGGGAGACCCACCTTGGAAAGGGGCTGAAGCTTCAGGCAGGTGAAATGCCCATGAGCTGGGCTTGGGGGACCTTGAGAATCTGACTCTATTAGGCTAGAATCTCTCAGTAAAAATTTACCACTTACTCAACCTTGAAATAGAAACTCTGAACTCAGAAATGTAACTTCTACTTCCTGCCACTAGAATTCCATCAGCATCCTCTAATCCAATTGTTCACCAGGAGCAGACGGTCCCTGAAGGAATCTGATAACTAAACATCAGGTAATTGGCTTGAATGTGGGGGTGAGTGTGACCTGTTCCGAAGATTCTTCACCGATATAACATCAGAAAACTTTTAATGAGAAAACCATCCAGCTTCTCCCTCTTGCAGGGAATGGGGTCCACGCTGGCGGATGGTTTCGCTACGAGAGCATTCCAAGGTCTTTTGCTAAGTGATTTGAAACAGATGTCTACATCTTTAGGAAATGGAGGAATCAGGTGGCCTCTAAAATTGGGGGACTTCTCATTACAATTGCCAATCTACGAGATGAAGAAACCAAATTCCACAGAATGAAAGAGAACAGGAAGTCACTGTGACAAACTAAACTCTGAATTAAAGGTCCCCAGAATCAGGAAAGGGGAATGCCAAAATACAAGACCAAAATAACTTGCTAGGAGAGCTGAAAAATTGGATCTTCATCGCTGGAACCCTAAGTCAGTCTACATGATACAATTATGCTAATAACAAAGACAATTTAAGAGATTTTTTTTTTTAAAGCAGAAACATCTAACACTCCACGCAATGTCTTTTCACATGATTTTATTCATTTATTCTTCACAACAAACCTATGAAGTAGCTACTGTAATTGTCCCTGCTTTACAGATAGGGGAAACTGAGGCATAGGAAGATCCATATTGCTCTCCTGAGGTCACAGAGTTAGTAAAGGGAAAAGTTGAGAAAAAAAACCAGGCATTGCAGTTTCCAAGTCCATGTTCTTATCTACCCCATATTGCCTCTTGCAATAAATAACATCGTCTGAGTCCTTCAGCCTTAGTCTGTTTTGTACCGCTATGACAGAATGCCACAAACTGGGTAATCTACAAAGAACAATTTTATTTCTTACAGTTCTAGAGATGTGGGTCCACACCTGTCAAAACCCTTCTTGCTGTATTATCCCATGGTGGAAGGCGGAAGGGCAAGAGACAGCACACTTGTGCAAGAGAGCAAGAACTTGAACTCTCAGTCTCAAGCCTTTGATCACTGACATCCATTCACTTGGGAAGGTGGAGCCCTACTGACCTAAGCACCTCCCCTTAGGCTCCACCCACAACACTGTTGTGCTGGGAATGGAGTTGCCAGCACATTGTTTTTGGGCCATGCAAAACTGCAAAAAATTAAATAAGTTTCTCTGCTGCAGGTCTCCTTGGAGGCTTAACTATGCCCTGTGATTTTGCAAAGCAAGAATGAGGCACCATCTTCAAACTCTTATGGAGGGTTGTTTTGAGGAAGTAAAATTTCTAGTCATACACATTAGGAAACACTGCCCAATTTTGTTTAATGAGCATCAGTCCATGTGACAGGACAAGTTTGAAAACTTGGTGCTTTTTTTTTTTTTTTTTTTTTGGGCTAATTGAGTTGGGTAACTCTCATACCCAACTGATCATGGCTTGTTAATTCTAAGCATCTAACCTCTGCATTCCATCTCATCCATTACCTCCCTGGGCTCCACAGGAGTCACCCAAGGCCTCTCATCTTCCAGCCTCCAGTGCCTCTAATCAGTCTCCACTCCCACCATATAATCCTCAAGCACACAACTAATCATATCACCCCATGCTTAGCAATCTCCAGTGGCACCCTTGGCTTGCACCAAACCCCTTACCTATGAGACTTTCACGCCTCAGAGTCACAACAAACCTATGAAGTAGCTACGAAACCCTCCTCTGTTTACCCCAGTATGCTCTGGCCCCTGCCTTCCTTTGCAAACTCACCTCTGGGAAATAGTGGACTGATGAGTCTGCCTCGTTGCCTAGACAGAAAACCCCTAAACACACGGATCTCTGATATCTGCACACTACCAGGCAGAGAGCAGGCATTTGATAAACACTGCAGTGCAAACATGTCAGACCTTCCAAGCATGTGATGCTCCCACTGCCTGGAATTCCCGAGGGCTGCAATACTTGTGTGAAACCGCATTCCTTGTTCAAGGGCCAGTTCAGTGTCACCTCCCTTGTCATATCTTCCCAGTCTCCAGGCATGCTCCCAAGTAGACACAGCACATTCATTAGAAGACTGCCTGTGTCTCTGACTGGCCTCCAACTCTTCCCAAGGAGAGGCCTTACATTTTTCACCTTGGCATGCCCCTGCCAAGGTTCAGCACCTCACCTGGCATTTACCCAACAAATATTTACTGTGTGCCCACCTGATGCCAAACACTATACTAGGCACCAGGGACACGTGATATGTATAAGCCAGTTAAGGTCTCTTTCCTAAAGAGTTTACAATTACATTCTAGGGAAGCACACAGACAAAACCCAAATAAGCTGACTATCGCTTTAATTTCAAATTGAGGTAAGTCTTCTACAGAAACCAAAAATGTAGTAGGAAGGAACCTAATTTAGACAGATTGGTCAAGAAACATTGCATTTCAGCTCAGAGGTCAAGGGTGAAACCCATGTAGTCACAGCAAGAGGGGTGAGAAGAGCATTCCAAACAGAAGGAACAGCATGTGCAAAGCCTCTGAGCTCATGTACACACAGTGTCTTCAAGGAACCGATGAAACAGATCAGCCCGGATAGAACCTAGTGAAGGCAGGAGAGATTGGTCCCACCACTTACAAGCTGGTGACCTTGAATAAGCCAAGTGTCCTCTCAGTGTCTCAGGTTCTTCATCTGCAGAAATGCAAATAATAGTCTCCACCTTCTGGAGTTATTATAACGAGTCAGTAAATGCTACTAGTCGTTATTGTAATAAGGGCAAGTGAAACAGAGAATTTAAAGTAACAATTTGGAAGACATAAGCCCAACAATACAGAATGGTAACAACAAGAAAGGGACTTGAGTGGTAAGGTTGGCCAGATGCCCATCTGTCTTTTCTGTGCACAAGGCAGACACAGCTCAAGGATTCTTGGAAGACTCTTAATCACAGTGCTCCTTCCTCCCAGGACTAAGGAGTTCTTTGGGGTCTCCTCGTGGGCCAAACAGCAGCACTCAGGGCACTCATTTGTTGCCTGGCTGCTTCCCACATCTAACCTCCGAGCGTCTCCAGGGCAGAACTGCATTCATCTTTGTTTCCCCCAGAGCCTAGTACAGGGCCTGGCCCACGACTGGTATTCAACAAAGGTTAGCTGAATTGGATTAAGAACTAAATTTTAAAGTGACTAAATTCCTGTCCATGTCTCCACGATACCGGCAGAAGTTGTTTCATTGATTTGTGTTCACTGGGTTGGCCTGTTAACTGGTGTGGTAGAAAAACCAGCCTTTGTCTTGAAACTTGGAGCTATTTAGCAAACATAGACTGAAACACTCACACAAAAGGGATTTGTGGCCTTCGCCCCATGTGGTTCTTTAGTGGGTGATGAGTATACTAAAACTTGGCATTTTTTTGTTTCCAAATGCAGACCATGAACAGAAGAACTTAGAGGAGGCATTTAGGAAAAACAGGCAGCATGGAAATAAATATGGGAAAATAAAGCCTCTTGAATCAGGAAAGTCTGGGTTCCCAGCCATTTTCCCATATGCTCCCTGCGTCCCTGGGGGCACGCTCCTCAGGCTTTGTGGGCATGGAACAGGGAACAGTGACATCACAACCCCCTCCTCCTCAATGCAGTATCGAATCCCCCCTTGGCCTTTCAGAAATGGTGTACACTCCACGCAGCAGAATCCAAACATCCAAACATGACAAAATGTTACAAAAGCAAAAACCGAGACCCACAGGCAGACTCCCAAAATGCAGACCTGAACATTGTGCTCAACATGGAGGAGCTGCTGGGAACAGGGTAAACGCTAGGTCACAGGACGAGTGGAAACCTCTGAGAAATTTTTTAAAAAACCAATCAATATATACTTATGAAAGTGCCTACTGCCTGAGATAAGGTCATTTCAAAAAAAAAATCTATTCCATTAAAACATGAATTTACTAACCGGGGTATTCTTAATGGTGCTTGTTGGAAGTCAGAGAGCATCAATTAAAGAGATGGTGCAGATACGGACTGGGGTTTGGATGCTCAGGTCTGAGGACCTCTGTTGCCAGTTCTACCAAAGGACAACAGCAAAAGAGCCAAACTGGCTTTGGAACAAGGTGAGCGTTCTCCCAGTGTCAGACATTCCCTTTGGATGCCTACTTTGCAATAAGTAGGATACATCCCAGCCCCTCTAATGGTTAATGAAGACCTGGGGGAACCTAGGTTGACCCCAGTGCTAGAAGTTCCCCCAAACTCCTTGCAGCATTCGCAGTAACCCAGATGCATGGGTTCAGCCTGTGCCAGGGTAATTCAGTAGTGCCCCAAGGCCGGAATAGCATGCTTCTCTTTGCTCCCCACTGCTTCCACCCCACAGACAGTTGTCCTAGTTGCTTCTACACAATTAGTTGGCACAATGGGGTCCTCATACAAGAAGGAGGGGCTGTCCCCAAATCCCATTATTATTATTACCGCTGTCATTAGAGCTGCACTGGACCATAAAGAAGTGTCACTGCACAGACGTCAAGGCTGAGATCTGCACTAGGACGCATCCCAGACTGGAGAGAAAGGAGGAACAGAGGTACACGGAGGATGACCTTCCGTCCCCAACTACCCTCCTGGCCACTCAGCTGAATATTGCTGCCACCTTTCAAGTGGAAGAGCTCCACAGTGGAAGGAATGTGCTCCTTCAGGTCTTGGCTCAGATGTCCCCTTCCCCATCAGGCCTCCCTGAGCCCTTTGTGTAAAATCGTTGCCCACCCGGCTCCAGCCAGTGCTGCCTGTTCTCTTTCTTGGCTCTCTTGCCTTCAGTAGCACCGACTGTCATCTGATATGTTCTTTATTGATTTTTGCAGTGCCCATCGTCCCAAATAAATGCCCACTCAGGATCTCAGAATGTCACCTTATTTGGAAACAGGGTCTTTTGTAGATATAATTAGTAAAGGACCTCAAGACGACTTTGGGCGCACAATGACGGCCGCCTTTCTAAGAAAGGAGAGAAAGATCTGGACCTTCACAGGGGATAAGGTCATGAGACCAAGGCAGAGATGGAGTCATCCTGCTATGGCCAAGCAACACCAGGAGCCACAGGAAGCTGGGAGAGGTGAGGACAGATCTTCCCCTGGACCCTCCTTGGCCCTGTGGACACTCTGATTTCAGACTTCTGACCTCCAGAACTGTGAGAGATAACTTTGTATTGTTTCAAGCCACCAACTCCGTGACAACTTGTTTTGGCAACCCCAGGGAGCCGGAACACCGGATAAGAATGACCACAGTGAATTTTGGTCTGTGTTGTTCACTGTGGGTGCTCAGAATCTTGTGTGCAGGACACGATCTGACACCATCCTAGGTGCTCAATAAAATCTGTTAAATGAATGTATAGATGCTTAAAGCTCCAAGGAATAGAGGCCTCTGCAACCCAAGGAGGCCCTGAATTCCACTTTTTTAGGTCCATCACTAATCATGAAAGGTCATTTGGGTCTTTTGCTCCAGGCTCTCTCCTCTCCTCCATCTGCCATGAAGGATGATGTCTTTCTTGCTGCTTCTTCCCTTTCTTACACTGGGAATTGGAGCTAGGCCCAGACTTGAATCCTAGTTCCACTACTTGTTTAACCTCTGGTAGGTGAATAATGACCCCCAAAGACGTCCCCATCCTAATCCCTGGGCCCTGGGGCCATGCTACCTTATGTGGGAAAGGCATTTGGCAATTGACAGTGGGAATTTGGGGTCATCTCTGTGGCCCAAAATCACAAGGATCCTTATAAGAGGAGGAAGGAGAGTGAGTCAGAGAAGATGTGAGGGCGGATGGTCCAGGCCAGGAGGGATCTGCAGATGCCTGGAAGACGCAGGAAGCGCCTCAGAGCCAAGGAGTACAGCTGGCTCCTATAAACTGGAAAAGGCAAGGACACGGGTTCTCTCCACAGCCTCCAGAAGAAACACAGTCTTTGGCTTTAGTCCAGTGAAGTCCCTTTCAGACTTGTGACCTCTAGAAGTTCAAGGCAAGAGCTTCACACCATTGAAGTCACCAAGTAGGTAGTGATCCATTACAGCAGCAGAAGGGAACCAAGCACAGCCTGAGCCTGTTTACCACCTGCAAAGCCCGATGGCAACGGTGCTGGCTTCAGGGGTACCAGGAGTACCAGGGGTACCAGGGTACTGTGCTCAAGGCAGGCCCTCGGTGTTGGGGGCACTGCAACTGCCCTCTGAAGCATGATGAGCTACCTGCCAGCCTTTTTTATGGAGGACCCCCCAGCAGTCCTCTCTGTGGCCCACAGCCCACCTTTCACAATGGCAGAACAGACTCACTAGGGCTTCAGAAGAACAAAACCGGCCGGGCACGGTGGCACACGCCTGTGATCCCAGTGGCTCCAGAGCCTGAGGCAGGAGGATCATGAGTTCAAAGCCAGCCTCAGCAAAAGCAAGGCACTAAGCAACTCAGTGAGACTCTGTCTCTAAATAAAATACAAAATAGGGCTGAGGATGTGGCTCAGAGTGCCCCTGAGTTGAGTTCCGTCCCTTGTACCAAAACCAAAACCAAACAAACAAAAAACCCCACAAGCACCATGCACCATGGAGAGTCAAATTTTAGGGCAACGGCAGCCCTGGTGGGGAGGGTCCACTCACAGCTAGTGATTGGCTCTGAGGGGCTCCAGGAGGGAGAATCTCTTAGAGACCTCAAGACAGGAGGGCAAGGCCAGGGGCTGGAATGTATCCACAGCAACCATCAACACGGGGAAACACCCAGATCTCCATTTCCTCTCCCCTGTGTAAATCCCTCTGCCACCCTGGACCCTTCAGCAAGTCTGACGGGCAGATGATCGTCCAGTCTGTGGGGAGGCCAGTTGAGGAATGATCCCTTTCACAGTTTCACACGTGCAACAGCCCAGCAGTAGCTGATGACCTCAAAAAAGTTACCAGGGGCTGCCTGGGTCCTCCCACTATCACCATGGAAGAAACAGGTAGTAGAATGGGGGTGGGGGTAATGTCAATTGATACCAGTAGTCAAGGGGGGCATCCAGATACCTCATAATTAGCCTGCCCAGAGGCTTTTTCTCCACCTTGTGCAGGGGTGAGGCATTGAGAGATGGGACAATAAAGGCAAGAGTGGCCACAGGGCCCATTTTCTGAAGAGGATCCATCCTTGAACCCACTGTGTGACTAAAACCAAAGTAAGCTGAACCCTATGGTGGCGTTGGGAGATGGGGAGATGCATGAAATTTGGAGAATTGGCCTCCAGTAGAAGACTCAGGAAGAGATGTGAGATAAACCCAATCTTTTACAAAGTTCAGTGGAGGGAAGCAATCCCTCAAGGATGGGGCTCCAGTTCATCTTCTGCATTGCCACCCAAGATAATATTTTGAAGACACATTTTTTTTTTAAAGATACAGCCCTTTGCCTAACACCCACTAACAAGTTCCAGCACAGACTAATAAAGTCTAAACTCGGGGGCCCCTCACATCCTGGTCCCACCCAGCAGCCTCATCTCCTTCCTTCCTTCCTTCCTTCCTTCCTTCCTTCCTTCCTTCCTTCCTTCCTTCCTTCCTTCCTCCTTTCCTTCCTTCCTTCCTTCCTTCCTTCCTTCTAGAACCTGTGTCCTGGGGACAAAATCCAACCCGCCACTCCCTAAACAGACCTCTTGCTGGGCTGGTTCTTCTGTCTGAAGGGCTTTCATGGAAGCATGCCTTCTTCTCTTGGTGAAAGTCTATTCAGGCTTCAAGGCCCAATGTTTAAGGCCACCTCCTCTCTGAAGTCTTTCCCAACCTTGGGGACAACTAATGGACCTCCTGTGGCTTCCCTCATAGATAATGTCACTTTTAGTGCTGACTGAGAAGCAGGCACTGTGGCTGAGACTTCAAGCACACTATCTGATTTCGCCCTCTCAGCAGCCCTCTGGGGCAGATGCTATCACGATCCCTCCTTCATAGATGAGGAGATTCAGCACAGAGAAGATAGGAGGCTTGCAGGTTGCCCCGAGGCTGGACTCCACTCTGAGGACAGGCTCTCTTCAAGCTCTACTTGCTCTGCTGTACGGCTCCTACTGCCAGTGTGGAAATCTGTGCCCCGTGTGTTGTGCATCCCAAATGGGCTACTCTTCCTACTTCCTACTTGGTAAGTGACATCTCTGTCCCTGTGGTCACACAAGCCAGACACCTGCACTCCTTCCCCTGTGAGCTCCACACCCAGGTCTCTGACACCTCTCAGAAGCCCCTCCCCACCAACCTTGGGTGCCCATCCTTTAGACTGTAACCTAGGGCCTCATCCAGTGCTTGGGACTCAGGAAGAATCGGGTGTGTGGTTGGGTATCACTTGATTTTCTTTGTGAGGTCTTGGATCAAGGAAGAGAGAATACATCTTCCAGAAAAACTGTGGCCACCTTGGCATTTTATTTTTCATTTTATGGCCCTGTTTTCAGAGTGTCAGACTCAAGGGGGAATTCAGTTAATCTCCGAGTCCCGTCAGCGCTGTCTTCCAAATAGCTCCTGAATCTACCCACTTCTTCCCACCACCACACTATCACCCTGAGTCGACCCCCGGACTCCTCCTGGTCTACACCCAGATGCTAACTGATCTGCGGTGCCTGGTGACATCCAAGACCATTCTGTACCCCAGGTTCTAAGACACGGCCCATCTGTTCACTCTTCTAAAGTGATCCCTGCAGAGGCTCCCCGTGGTCCTTCCAACAAAATGCACAAGACCCTTCCTCACCTCCCCGACTTACCAGCCCCCTCATCTCCCAACACTCCTGTTCTGTGTGCTCATCCATGCTGAGCTCCGGGGCAGGCTCTCTCGGTGCTCCTGGCCTTCATCCAGACTTTCCCAGCTAGCAGCCCTGCCCCCTCATTACCTAGCTTCGGTGTCCCTTCCTTGGGGGAGCCCTCCCTGACCTTTCAAACTTAGATGTTCTTTATGCACCCCCATGAAATCCTAGACTTCCTATTATACCAGCCCTTATTATACTGTTTCATTCATCTCTTTTACTTGCTGATAGATTGGATTATGGTTCCCAATTCTTCAATCCCTCCTGTATCAAGATTACACATCCATCCTGCCCTTTGCCGGTCATTTTGCAACATATCCTGCTAGGGGAGGTCCAATGTATTTCCCTACTCCACTGATATTGGACTTGGCTACGGGGGTTGCTTTAGCCGTGGAATATCAGTAAACATGCCGTGAGCAGAAGCTGTGAGTGGGTTAGATACTTTATCTTGGTGTCTTGTGCTTCTGCTGTCTGATTCTGTGGTCAGAATTAGAGACATACAAGGCAGACCTGAATGCTATCTTCATCTTGACAGAGACCCCATGTTCCTCCCCACAGCTGACAGGTGGACCCATGAGCAAGAAAAAGAAATGTAAATAAATTCATTCTTACAAGCCACTAAGAATTTGGGGAGTTGTTTGTTACATGGCATTACTGAAGCAGAAACCTGACTGATACACTTATCTATATCCTGCACTAGATTACAAGCTCTATATAGAGAAGAAAGAACTGTATTTCCAGCTTTGAGCACAGGATTTAGCACATTGTAGTTGCTTAATAAATGTTCGTGATTGGATATATGATTAAGTGAACAATCAGGCCATTGACAGGTCTGTCTCTCCAGCTAGAATTGAATTCCTTAAAGCCAAGAATGGCATCCGATTTCTCTCAACAGTACCTAGCTATCTCACTTCCCACATTGGGCTCTTGGTAAGTATTCAACAAATATTTGTTGAAATTAAATAAATTGAATTTTGTGGGCTGGCTTGGGAATCAATTCTTAATTTATGACATTGTTTCTATGGGAAAATGCACTCTGCGTGCCAAACAAACTTGCAAATGAACTTTTGGAACCTCACCCGATCATTGGTTCAGGATTGCCAGTTTTGTGGAAATCCATAACTGAACACATGTGCTATGCTTTGCAATATGGGAGAAACTGAGAAACTGCTTCCAAACCCAAGATATTCAGCCTGCAAAAATTCACTTTCCACCCACACGCACAAATTCAGCACAGGTTGGATTTGAGGTTCCAACAATAAAATACTAGACTTTTTAGAGCTCATTGTTTACCTAATTGCTTTTTATCTTGCTTATACTGGGTGCCTATTCTTAACACTGGATCAAAAGGAAGTTAAGATGGTTTTCTAGCCCCCCCATCCACTTTCTAGACATGTATACAAGAAAGTTCAACCTTCTCAACAGAGAAAATAAATTATTTTTCTAAATAAATCTGTGACATTTAAAATAAACACAGCTCTACAGTTATAAGAAAACATCCCCCTTTAGAATTCCTAAGTTTGAATGGTACTGGGAGCTTAATATGAGTCACAGATCTGAGGCTTAGTTTCATTTCATCTTGGGCCAGAACCAAGTGATCTGACGTGGCTGTGAAGGGCCACCATCACTCCATGATTTCAGAATAGTTTCTAATACTTAAGGCACAGGGCTCAAACTGCCATTGGCTCAATCGACCAATCACTCAATCTACTTCACTCATTTAACATGTTTTGTGAGCACATTATGCTACATTATACATTATGCTACATTATATACACAATGTATTATGTATACATATACATTATATACATATACATAATGTAGCATAAAGGGAGAGGCAGAGAAATACCTTTCAACAAAGGGAGAGGTAGAGAAATAGGGCCAGTCGGGTGAGGTGGTGCGCATCTGTAATCCTAGCAATTCGGGAGGCTGATGCAGGAGGATCGCAAGTTCAAGGCCAGCCTGGACAACTTAGTGAGACCCTGTCCCAAAATAAGAAAATTAAAAGGGCTAGGGATGTCGCTCAGCGGTATAGCACCCTTGGTTTAAATCCCCAGTACCACAATAAACAAAAAGACAAATAAATAAATGAGAAAGAGAGAGAAAGAAAGAAAAGAAGATCACAGTGATGGGCCATGGAAAAAAATAAAAGCAATGTATGTAAAGGGAGGCTACTTAAGATTGGGTAGTCAGGGGAAGACAGATGTGTGTTCTAGGATCAGGTAGTCAAAAAAGAGCCAGCCATGGCAAAACCTGGGGGAAGAACATTCTAGAATGAGGAAACAGGAAGTCCAAAGGTTCTGGGGCAGGAACATGCTTGGCATATTTGTAGTTCCAAAAGCAAGTCAATGTGGCCAGGGTAGAGTGACAGAAGGAGGGAGTGGCAGGAGAGGTCAGAGAAGCAATGAAAGACCAGATCACATGAAGCCTTGTCTGAAGTGAGAGAGTTGAACTGAGCCCGAAAATGCAAAGCCAGGGGTGGTTATTAAGCTGGGGAGTGACACTTGGGTTTTAAAAGAGCTGCTCTTCTTGGAGAGAACTGGGACAGGGCAGGGGCAGCAGGAAGCAGTCTTTTCTAGAAGCTGCAACTCCAGAACAGCCCACATGCTTCAACTTCTTCTCTGACGTCTCCTTTCACCTTTGGATCTTACTCAAAAGCAGCTCTCCCCTGACGACCCAGCTTCCCCATCCCCTCGGGGGCTGGCTGCTTCCTCTCCCTTGTGGAGGGTGTCCCACTTGAGTCTCACTGCCTCTTCTCTCTTTCTAGCCCACCCCCAGCCTCAAAGCCCTGCCAGCAGACTCCACCCCGCACCACTCCTTGTGGTTCCCATCCACAGACCACCCCCTCCGGGGCCACTTCCCTCATTCCTTGACTACTTAGCTCTTGGCTCTCTTCAATACTGTTCCCACCCTCCTTCCAATGACTGCAATTTTCCCACAGGGGACTGATCCATAGAACACTTAGTGGTGACCCTTTCAGATCCTTGACCCCTCTCTGCCAATGATCTCATCTTTAACCCTACTTCGGTGACACAGCCTTCTTCTAGATCTTGTCATTACCAATGACTGCATCCCACCATGACCTCAACCTTGAGCCCCCCACTGTCTAGCCCCTACTTTATTTCAGGCATCTGTAACTACCATTTTTCATACCACCAACTACCAAATTCCTGTCACCAGCTTGGACACCCCCATCAGCCCCAGACCTGAGTTTGTCCAACAAATAGTCACTATCTTACATGTGGTTTTTTAATCCCCACCTCCATCACCAGCATCACCGAATTATCTGCTGCATGGAGCTCTACAGATACAGAAAGGGCCCCTAAATGGAATGGATCTAAAAGATTATGGCAAGACTGCTTCAGTCTTGTGTGGAATGATAAAATGCTGGCCATGATCCGTTAATTTCTTAAACTCTAGTCTTGGGCAAACGACGAGAAGAAAAGGTTCCTACCCAATTACAATTATTCATGAGAATTTTCCTGGGCTGCTTCTTTTGTCTGCCAGTGACTCTTGACAGAAACAGCCTGGTAAAGGAGCTATAGCAAAAGGGGAGGGCGGTCACTTGTCTGGTGGCTGCTTGGATTGTGACTTCCTCCATGAACTCTTAATTAATTCCATCCCCATATTTTTAGTTTCTTCCCTGAACCGCTAGCTTACATGATCTTCCCCTCTCTCCCTTCATTTCTCTTGGCTTCCTCCTCCATCATCTCCCCAATTTGCTTCCTGGGCCTCTTCTCTCTCCCCAGCTGCCCCCTTGTTCAGCCCTCAGCATCTCTCCACCTGCTTGACTCTTTCTTATCCCTTTTCACCTTTCAAAACGGAAAGCACCAAACTGACAGACACTGTTATACGTTTTATTTCCCCCCACCCCCTTTCCTGCATGAGCTGCAGCTAAGGCTCTCTCCCTCTTGCTTCTATAGCAAGCGCGGAGTACTGGGTTGCCATGGCAACAGCGGATCCAACCAGGCTGGTCCCAGGGACACTAAGAACTGCCATGGCGAGGAAGTCGCTCCAAGTCGCCCCAGAGCCTAGATGGGTCGTGTACATCGTAATTCAAGACCAGGCTGGGCAGATTCTGCCTGGAGACTAAGATTGTACATCAGGCCCACGGCTGTATGGTGCACGAGGAGACAACGCCATCAATAATAAAGCTTCCACGGGATGCACAGAATACATGACATGATGAGGATTCATTTGAAAATTTTCAAACATCCCTATTCTTTTATCTTCTCCAAGGGAGAACCTTTTGCTTCTCTCTCTCTCTCTCTCTCTCTCTCTCTCCTG
>NW_025999853.1:16361779-16393706 GCF_001458135.2 Marmota marmota marmota
CTCCCTCCCTCCCTCCCTCCCTCTCGGAGTCTCGGGGAACTCTCTAGAAAGTAAGAGCTGATCTGCCTGCTCTGGCTTCTCCCTCATGATGCTGCACACCCTCTCCCTCTTCCCTCCCCTCCTTCCAATTCAGTGGCCGAGAGTGGCCCAGGGCAAATGGCTTGGTAGCACTGACATGGCTGAAAGCATCTTTTGGGATTACTGAGGGTTGCACCATGAAATTTCAGTTCTGGAAGAGATCTGTCCCCCCAGGTTACTGGAACGGATGGTTAAAGTAGGGCAACAAGTGTCCTGCTGAATAACACTCTTGAAAAGGCACCTTAGGGAGAAAGAATTCAGGAAATACCTTTGTAGCGAATGGCACCAACCGCAGTGGGGGTCTGCTGCTGTTAAGCACTCTGAACAGGATTTATGTTTACTGCAGTTTGCAACACGAATTCTCCTCACCTAAAAATAAAGATGACAGTGGTTCAGGTGGAATTATAAGCAACACCAAAAAAAAAAAAAAAGAAACCCCAACCCTATAACACCTTATCTGATGAAAGCTACAAGAGTATATTTATCAACTTGAACTCTGAATGTCTCCACAGTGGTATCAGGCGACAGGTCTCAAGTTCTAGGATAGGATGCAGTTGTGTAAAAATCACCTGGGGAGCTTTTGAAAGTATGTACGGTGAGCCCTCTGCATCTGCAGATTCCTCATCCACGATTCTCAGATTGGAAATATATGGGAAAAAAAAATGTGTCTGAATGGGGCGTGGTGGCACGTGCCTATAATCCCAGCAGCCCTAAGCAACTTAGAAACTGTCTCAAAACAAACAAAAAAATGTTTAAAAAGGGCTGGGGATGTGGCTCAGTGGTTAAGCACCCCCAGGTTCAATCTCCAGTTCCACCTTTTCCCCCAAAATGTGTCTGTATGTGTTCAGTACAATTTTTCTCATAATTATTCACTAAATAATCCAGTATAATATCTATTTGCATAAGATTGACATTATATTAGGCATTGTAAGCAATCTAAAGATGATAAAGTATATGGAAGAATGTGTGCAGGTTATATGCAAGTTCTATACAACGGACTTGAGTAGTCGTGAATTTTGGTATCCCAGACAGTTCCTGGAACAAATCCCTGGAAGACACGGAGGGATGACTAATTCCCAGACTTCCCTGCCACTGAGATTCTCACCCGTCTGAGGATGGAGCCTAGGAATTTGTGTTGAGCTCTTCCAAGTGAACCTGGCCTGCGTCTGGGTTCCTGAAGGGCTAATGATGATTTCCACGGGAATAACGGAATCAGATCACCTGGTTTTCATTCAGGAACAGTGTGTGATTGATGGCATTTTGGAAATAAGCATTTGGGAACAGCAACTGGCTCTGCCCCAGAGGATCAGCATGATGATGGATATGGAAATGTGGAGGTCAAGATCAGGCCTCCCTCCTCCCTGACACAGATAGCTCCATCACCGCAGCTCCCACCCTCTCCACTGGAGGTGAAAATAAAAGAAAGAGGGAAGTATTCAAAGTACTTCTCTGCCCCTAAAGCTGTGTCTCCTGTTGTCAGGACACAGGTGCCCTCAGAGTGGCCTATACTGGGCAGACCTAGGCAGCTGAGATACCTTGTCAGAGTCTCAGAGCACCTGAACGTCCCATGGCACATTTTTGAAGTCAAATACTACAGTAAGTAGTAAGGAAACTTGAGGAGCTCATTTTGCTGGGAGGCTGTCCATGCTGAACTTATAAGTAACTACCCAAGATTAGAGAAATGAAGAGTTCTAGAAGGGGTTCACAAGGGAAACGGAATATCCTGAGGAGGCTCTCTCAGTAGCAGGGTGACTTCTTGGAGGACAGCTACACCCTTCCATTTCCTGGTGCTCCACCCGGCTGACAGATGCAGCCCACCGTGTCTGAGCCAGAATGAACCAGAATACAGATATTTCCTTGTCGCTCACAAACATCTTTTAATTCTGAGGGGCTCTACTAAGTGTCATGTAACTGCCTCCAACCTTGCTTCCTCATCTGTAAGATGGTGATGGTACAACCTACTTTGTGAGGTTACCACAGACACTTTCTGGTGATACTAAATAAAATGCATCATAAATATTGGCTATGGATATTATGTAAAAAAGGATTCTATCGACAAATTTGAAATCATAGACTAAAAAGTTAAATAGGTTTCCTTAGCACAGGCTTCTGAGATCCTTAACTACGCTGAGCACCATGGGGGTACAGGAGAGTGAGTGACAGCCGATCACAGGACCACTTCCGCTCAGAACATTCAGTGGAATATGAACCTCCTGAATGTTCTTTGAGAACGACCACTCAGTGCATTTAAGTACACAAATAAAGCTCTATGTAAAAGACAGTACACTGTAAATATTGTATTGTACCTGCTCTCTAACTTAGCAACACTCTATTAGTGACTACTCCACATCAATGCATGTATCTCCACTGGATTGTGTTTAATGGACATATATTATACCACTTTATGGATTTACCATGGCTTATTGATTTAGCTGTATTCCTGAAAGTCTAGAAAAGGACATTGCTTGGGTTCTGTCTCTCTAGGGGTTACATTTGCTCAACCGGAGTCAATCATTAAGACCTCGAGCAGTAACCCTAAATGAAGAACATTGGAATCATCAGTTTGGATGCACAGATGAAAACTCGCCAGGACTTAAGACTTGAAGTGACCAGAATCTAGAACTCTTTACCTTCCAGAAAGTGAGGCCCTGTCAACTACTGGTGGCATCTAGAAACTACTGGTTTCCATCTAGAATCCTGAGTCCTGGGGTTCTGTTACTGTCCATGAGGGTGGCAGTGGGGATTTATGAGTCATCTGCAATATTTCAAAAAGCTAAATGGAAAAACACACACGGACTAAGCCAGAACTCTGATGTCTTTGCTTCGGGGGTTGGAATTTTATCAGCTCTGTGTGGTGGCACAGCGAGTTCTCTGGCTGGCAGTTTTGAGATGCCCTGGATAAATAAAGCCCAGGAATGGAAATGGTTACTTAATATACACAGTTTGTTGAATAGACAAAAATCTTTCAGATATGGGATCCCCAGGAAGAAGCATAGAAAGAGGTGTTTGAATGGTGGGTGGCACAAGCTGCCACAGAAGACTGTAGTGAAGAACTGGTTTGCAATGTGGTTAGTTGCATTTATGAATACACCCAATGGGACTGGCTTTGGAGTTTGAAATGTGGCTGTCTCCATGTGGCCATTTTGACAACATGACTTTCCACGTGCAAAGAACAATAGGTCATTTTGAAGAATACCAGAAACTATTGAAGTGTTGGTGCACCTACTGTGACTTCAAAAGGTATGTGTAGACCTCTATCTCCCTAAAATGATTGAAAGAAAACAAAATGGAAAATGGGGGTGTGTTGAGTTCATCAGCTATAACCATTAGGCAATTATTTAAGTCTCCTTGATCTTCTCTGTACTTTTCAAAAGGCCATAGGTTGAAAAGACCATGTCAGAACCACAGACTTGGAATTTGACCTCCTTTATCGTGGGCTTTAGGAACAAGGCAGAGTTTGAATTCTAGCCCCATAAAAGACTAACATATAAACATATCCTTGAGCTAATTATTTAACCCCTCCAAGTTTTAGATTCTTCATATACAGAATAAGGGAAATTAAAAATCTCGTTCAATTACAAACACACTTCATTAGCACTCTTTATTCTATTTTGGGTGTGTACACAACTCTAAGCATCTAGAGAGAGACGGTACAAAGAACAGTGTCTAGCACAGACTCAATAGGGATGTAATAAAAATTAGTTTCCTCTCCCCTTCCCTGGGTGAAAGGATTCTGTAAAGATGCAGAAAATGTTTAAAAGGTATTATTTTTATTTTAGTGAGCACAAGCAAGAAAAACTAACACATTCAGATAAATTAAGGGAAGGAGGGTGAGTGCCATATATTTCCTGGTTCATGAATGTGTATGAGACTGTGGCCTGATATTAACCCCATACTCCAAAGCCAGTCCCATTGGGTATATTCATAAATGCATCTAACCGTTCAGTGCCCACACAATAAATGTGTAAATTCAGTTACCTTGCTGATTATGCGCCCATTTGCAAGCATACCCTCCTCTGAAAAACTTGGCACTGGAAATATAGCCAATAATAAAATTGTCTAAATAGGTAATATTTCTTGCTTACTTACTGACAGTCGGTAAGGTTTTTAATTCCAAGCCTGTGAACCACGGCAGGTCCTCTCGAAGCCTGCAGCAGTGTTTAAACTCAATAGTTGAAAGTAAAAGCTATGCCACTAGATAATGACATCAATTAAATAATTTTTATTCAGAAGTCAGAAGCAATAACTCGTATTTCGGCCTACCTCTTTTCCGGCTGTTAGGTAGATGTAGATGTTCTTCCTGGGATCCGGAACGAGTTTATAGAAAACAGGTGTCTCTTCTTTAATTTCATAGATAACCTCCGGACAATTTGAAGTCAAATTCTCACCAAGAATAACCTTTTTTTTTTTTTTTTTTTTAAAAAAAAAAAAAAAAAAAAAAAAGACAATTTCTATTAGGCATTTGGAAGATTAGGGTGTAAAACCTATAGCTTAATTCTCAAACCACAGTCTTCTTACCCACTATGTATGCTGGGTAAGGTACTACCTTCCTGCATCATCCCCAGTGGTCTTGGTCTTCAGTAAAGCTGGCAGTAACAAGAACAGCATATCTACAACGTCACCCCAAACTAACAAACAAAAAAAGTCACTCTTCAATGTCAGATCAGCATTCTCACATGTGGAAACTTGTCCACAATTTCTGAGCACATGGACCTATCATAAGCCATGTGTGACAGTTTCATAAATATTGTGCCAAGAGTAAGCTTGAAACTAAAGGCAGCAGCTCCTTAATATATGTTTGCATGGGTAGCTGATTTTCCTACATGATGCTACCCAGTCATGCATTTTAAAGTAACACAGATAACTTAGCAGGTATAGATGAGTAGATGTGTTTACATACAAAACATAAACAAGTGTGAGTCAGCATTCAGTGGCTACAAAGTTGGACACCTGAGCTTCACTCATCTTCAGTCCACAAACATCTAGTGAACACCCATCGTGTAAAAAGCACTTTCCAGGGTGTTTGGAAAATGGCAGCTAATGAAATGGGGCAGGGGGAGTCATCCTGCCTTCAGAACTTACCTTCACATGTGTGTGTGTGAGCACGCATGTGTGTAAGGGAGTGGCAGCAGACAATTAACAATGAAAGAGTAAACTATAAGCATCAGAAGGTGGGAATGGACTAGGTTACAATGAAGTGGGGAAAGGAGCTCAGGGTAGGTCTTATGGAAAAGGTGACATTTCGTGATAAACTTGCAAGAGGTAAAGGAGAGGGTCATTCCGTTGTCTAGATCAAACATGTTTTTAAAAGAGGCCCCGCCAGTGCAAAGGCCCTAAATGGAAGGAGGCCGGGGTGGCTTGAGTGGAATGAAGTGGAGAGGAGTGAGTGGTGAGTAGTGAGGTTAAGGGGTGGATACTATGGAGTCTTGTAGGTCTATGTAAAGATTTTGCCTTTTGCTCTAGGTGGGAGGGAGGAAGCCATAGTAGGGCTTTAATCAGAGGCGCAACATGGTGAGAAGTCAGGGTCTGAAATGTGCGTCAGAAGGCCAATTGGAAGAGCATTATCATAATCCCAGAAAAATATAACGGTAGTTTGGTTTTGGGTTTACATCCTGGTTTTACCCTGTAAGTATCTGTGCTACTTTGAACTAGTAACTTACTTAACATCCCTGGGCCTCAATCTCCTTGTTTCTAATGGGACTGATGATGCCTTCCTTATTATTAGTATTCTAGTCAGCTTTTTCGCTGCTGTGACTAAAAGAACCCAACCAGCAGAACAGTAGAGGAGGAAGTTTATTTGGGGGCTCATGGTGAGGCAGCAGGCTCCATTCCTTGGGGTTCAAGGTGAGGCAGAACATCATGGCAGTGTGGCAGAGGGAAGAAGTTCATATGATGATCAGAAAGCAGAGAGAGAGAGAGACTCTTTCCAGATACAAAATATATACCCCATAGCCAAGTCCCCAGTGAACTACTTCCTCCAGCCACACCCTACCTGCCTCAAGCTACCACTCAGTTAATCCTACCTGGGATTAATACACTGGTTAGGTTAAGGATATAACACAATCACTTCTCCTCCAAACCTTGCACTGTCTCACACATGAGCTTTTTGGGGACACCTCTTTTATTATAAAAGAGATTTTATAAGAGTCAAATAAGAAGGATGAAAGATGCTTAGTACATCATCAATACTCAATAGATGATAATTTGTTACCAGATTGCAGGCTCCTCTTGGGTAGGGACCATGTCTTAATCATATATCCCTTCACTTGATACATACTGTGAAAAATGAAAGTATCATTGTTCTGTCAGACAGAACACATCTGGATATATTATATATATTTGCACTTCTACCACTGTGGGTACATGTCTTGGGAAAAAAAAATGGCACCTGAGATTGTTTACAGAGAAAGTTACTTTTAATGACAAAGCTACATCTATGGATTAATGCAATACCTATAGGTAAATATCTTGATGGCAACTAGGTATCTGCTGTATAGTTACAGGCTTCTTATCAGCTGGGCATGTGAAACATCTCCCTGTACTTGTTTCTGAGACTGGATTTGTCCTGTGATCAGTAATTTCATTCGATCATGTGCTTAGGTCAAGCCAGTGCGACTAATCCAATGGACCGCTCACCAAATTCAGTAGCAGCTCTGCAAGAGTCAATGTACCAAATATATTAAATATGACTTTAAAAAAATCTCTTCCTTAAACAGATACAGTTATGTCCCAAGGCAAGTAGGAAAGGTCTGTGCTTCATTTTTAAATGACTCTATAGTTGCATGATTTAATACACTAGCCACTAAGCACATATGGCTATCTAAATTAAATTAAAAATTCAACTGCTGAGTCACACTAGCCATATTCCAAGTGCTCACTAGCCACATCTGAATGGAACCATGGGGTGGACAGGCACCCACCAAGGTGTAGGCTTGCCAGGACTTGCCATCTCTGATTCATAAATCGAATACTCTGCTTGCATTCCAACAACTAATTTGGTTCTGGAAAGTAATTATTTAGAAGAGGAAAACTAGGAAGTCCTTTTTTTTTTTTTTTAAATAAAGAAAAGATTGGTAGAATTATTCCCAAGTAAGGCTTAAAAGAGGCTGCTGCCCTGGTACCTTCAGATTCATTCCATCAAAAGCATCATTCAACAGCATAATCTATGCTCCATTTTTGCCAATAAAGGGGAAATGGAGTCCAATCAAACCTCTAGGTCTCACTCCCACTTAGCACTAGGGATAGAATGAGTTGAAGAACAAGCTAAATGACACCATGAGGAAGCAGAAAGCCAAACTCACAGTGCAAGATTGGTAGGATACAGAACCTGTTTTTTTAGCAATAAAACTAAGGGAGGAAGCTGCTTTGCTAAGAAACCTGGACCACCAAATATGGCTCAGACATCAATTTGAATAAAAGAATTTAAAATACATTTTTGAGTCAATTGTGAAAATTTGTTTATATGAACTGGATGACAGATAATCCTAAGGAATTACTAATAATTTTGTCAATTGTAAGAATGGCATTATGATTACAGTTATCTAAGAAAGTGACCATAATTTTTTAGAGATGTGTGATGAAATACTGTGAGATAAAATAAATGACAAGAGTCTGGCATTTGCTTTAAAATAAGAAAGAAAATTTAAAAAATAATACAAAACAGCAGCATTTGTCCATTTTCAGTGGATTAGGAGCACTGAGGGTTTTTTTTTTTTGGGGGGGGGGTCATTTAATTTACTGTTTTAGCATGGTTAATATAGATGGGGGTGGTTGATTTTTTTTTAACTTGATACCTTGGAGATGAGGCACCAGCATGCTTCTAGAACCCTGAATTAGAGCAGGGAAACATTTCTTTCTCACTTTGGTTTTTAAGTTACCCACCGGTTTCCTGAACAAACTATTTGGCAAGACCTGCACTGAAGCCTGTCCTGCTAAGTACAGAAGCAGTACACTGTCACACGTGGTATAAGTGGGACCCTTCTGGAAGGCAATCTGGTATTGTGTGTCAAAATTATAAAGCACGTTGCCTTGGACCCTGCAGCCCCTCATATATGCGAAATCTCATATGTTCATTGCAGAATCATGTGTTAGAAACAAGACTGAAACTATCTAAATGTCCAGCAACTGGGAAATGGCTAAATAAACTGTACTATAAACAGTGGACTACCATTCAGCTGTCAAAATAATTAGAAGGTTCTTTATGTAAAATATATTATGTTTAACATAGTAGATATGCATATATGTAAATACAAATAGATATATACACACATATATTGTATGTGTGTTTAACATGTTTCATAAAAGAGGGGGAGGGGAAAGAATCTCTTCTCCTTTTTGCTTGTAGACATCACCTCTCCCTGAAAAGGTACCCATGAAACTACCATCACTGGTCACCTTGGAAGTTAGGAGCGAGTGACTTTCACTGTATACTTTCTGTTGCTTTTGACTTTTGAACAATGTCAATGTCTTACCTTAAGAAATAAAAACATAAAATTTCAATTTAAAAAAAACGTTTGAGGGAGAGTGGGTCAAATTGCTTTTCTTCTTGCTAGATTATGCTAAGAATGAGCTCCATCACTCTGGGGACAGGACAAGAGGAAATTTTCATCTTCGTCCCAAGGGTCTAAAAGGTGCTAACAGGAAAGGTGTGGGCCGTGCTGCCAGGGACAGGTCAGGCTTCTGTTAGCATCATCTCCCACCCAGCCCGGCCCAGCCCAGCCCAGCCCAGGGCACCAATGGAACACTTGGACTTTCTGACTGTTAAGATTCACGAGCACATCCACAGAGAGAAGGAAGCCAAGACTGTTGAACAAGGGAGACATTCCTCCGTTAGCCTGGTTTAGCCACGGCCTTGGAAAAAGAATGATCAGTAAAGTGGTACAGGCAGGAACCGTGAGTCACAGGAACCTAAAATGGGTTGAATTTTGCATAAGAGAAAGCTCATCCAATCCACACAGACTCCCCAGGCACGATGTGGATTTTTATTTATTGCTTGCAGCACACGACCTTAATATAGATCTAATCTGAAGTCACTCTGAGCCTCCTCCATATATATTCTTACATCCTCCTTCGTCCTTCAAACATCACCTCCTCTGAGAAGCTTTCCCTGATCGCCTCTCTACTGTGCCCTGTTGTCACTCTCTAGCCCTCACGCTGTATCTTCTGAGCATTGATCTCTATCTGAAATGACTTTATCACTAGATAATTAATTGACTTGTTTTCCATCTTTCTCTCCCCCCACCCAGGAGAGTGGGGGCCTTGTCTATTTTGCTCACCTTTGTACCCTCCGTACCCAGGACAGTGCCTGGCATGGAAAAGATGCCCAATAAATATTTATTCAATGAGAAGCTACTCTATTAGCATTCAAGATTTTATAAGGCTTTTCACATTCTTTCAGCCAAAGCCTGCGTAGAAAACAAATTTTCCCCAATGGAGAATTTCAGTTCATGTCAACATATTGTTTCTGTTGACATCTTCCTGAAGCCTCATGGTAGGCTATTAACTAGCCCTGGGATTTTTGTTGCATACAAAAATCTCCCAAGGATGCTGCTGAAATTAAGTGGAAACTTCCACACCAGGCAGTGGCAGGACAGCTCAGCACCACTCATGGGAAGGTGAGGAAGACGAGCAGGGAGAAAAATTAAACAAAAGACTGCTTCTTTCTTCCTTTAGGATTTCCATGAGATGAGAATGCCTTGGGTGTTTGGAAACCTAAAACATTTTAGGCCAAATTTCTTCTCCTGTGCCTCATTTTGTGAAGCTAATCAGTCGAAGGGCAAAAAAACCGATTCTCTCATTTAATTATTTATTTATTTTACCATACAATAAATTTCTAAGAAATGCTGGGAAGGAGATCTAAACCCACAGCAGGCACACCCACGCACGCTCACGCACACGCACACACACACACTCACACATGTGCATGCACCGGAAAAAGCAAGCTGATTATCTAATAATGTTCAATGTGTCTTAGTTGTTTAGGAATAATAACGATAAAATATAAAGATTAAAGCAAAATCCTTTTTTGTCTCCAATCTACTTATTTCAACCTAAGTAGTAAAGTAAGAGAAGCACACAGCCTGAACCCCAAGTTATAGGTTTGTGGGCTACCTGGGAGAAACTCTTGTTGCACTTTGGAGCGCCCCTGCTCCAAATGGAGTGGGGGTGAAATTGAAATAAGCTTCATAGGGCATTCTAAACAGCCAGCCATCATCTCCCCTCTTGGCCACCCCCACTTCCGGTTCCAGGTCCTGGCCTGGTTCCCCCAAGGTCTCTTTTTCCATATGTTTACATTTTGTGGGAGTATAAACAGAGCTTTTCCTTACAAAACATTCTATTTTTATATTTTCTATTATTTGAAAACTTTAATAACTAGAGTCAAGGTAGATTCTTCAGGTATTTCATAGTTTGGCTTTGGGAAGAACTTTCTTGGAACTGGTTAAATTTTTTTTCTATTGGTTCTTTTCAGTCATCCGTGACAGTAGAGTCCATTTTGATATAATCATACAAGCATGGACTATATCTTCTTCTAATTAGGACTCCAGTCTTGTGGATGTAGGAACTGGTTAAATTTTACTCCATGGTTTGGAAAAATAAAATCCACTTGTGGAAGCTGAGTTTTGAGGACCACACAGGTAGCCAGTCCTGACTGTACATACCCCTCTGCTAGATATGGTAATATGGCAGGACATAGCTTCCTGCAGCCTAGACCCTATCTCAATAGCAAGGACACTGGGGACACAACAGTCTCTTTTCTCTGGGGCCAATCAAAAATCAACTTGAACACAGAAGTCCTAGCTGTCCTCAAAACAAGCCCACTGGGGAAAGCGGAGGTCCTAATGGGAGACCAGAGCCTCCCAGGAGCCACTTGAAGCCCTGAGGGTTGGTACTCAGCTGCCAGAAGGCTGTCCCCAAATAAAACTAAAACCACAGAGCCATGGCCCGGCTTCTCAGGAAACCTCAAACACCTGCATCTTGGGATTAGTCCAGATACCCCAGAATTAGAAAAAAAAAATGTTTAAAAGCAGTTCTAGAAACTCCACCAAGCTCTACAGATTACATTTTAACTGTTAAAGCAGTTGAGTTGGGGGAATACTAGCTTGAACTGTGGACAGACTGTGTCAGTTCAATTCACCTTGAGCAAACTACCAACCTCCCTAAGTCTTAGTTTTTCCATTTAAAAACTGGGACTGGTCACAGTACTGACTCGTAAGGAGAACCAAGTTAACCCATGTAGAGGCTGGTTGTAATGCCTGGCACAGAGTAAAAGCTCAAAAACATTAGGTATTATTATTCCTCACTGGCCGCCTGCTTATCTTTTATGCTTACAAGAAAGGTTAATGGGCATGAATAAAGTTACAAATTTCCGATTTCATGCATATTCCCTTATTACTTATTTTACCACCTGGAAAAGCTCAACGTATTCCATTCTGCCCTTGAGATAAGGACAATATTCTCTATGCAACAGAATCCAGCCCAAAGGAATCCAAACCACACAACAGGCAGTAACCCCAACCTGGAGAAAGATAGCTATGTGTTTCTAGAATGGAGTACCCTGAATTCCCAAAGACTGTGTATTCCCAAAGGCTGAGTCCAGACTGGCCATACGTTTCAGCTGATTTCACCAGAGAAGCTGACAACTGAAAGAATTATTGCATGCAACCATCTTCAGACAGGAAGTAAAATGGGGAAGTGTCGAGGGAGCTGGTAGTGGGGGTAGCGATGGACCTAACTGGCCTGGTGACCCTGAGGTTCACCTGCTGATATAGGGGGCAGGACCCTTAAGTTCTAAATTCCTTCAATTTCTCTAAAACCTTATAAAGGGATTTAGGAAGCAAGGCAGGAAAGCAGTGAAGGCATTAGCATACCATGAAGTCTTTAGCTTTTCCATGGATCCTCACTAACATCTTACCTTTGCAGGTGGTGCCATCTCCCTTGGAAAAATGCTCGTCTTTAAAGACACTTCAAAAGTGCTCCAGCATCTCAGCTGAAGTTCAAAATGATGTTTCCACATAATAGAACATGATACAGCTATTTAAAAATACTGTTTACAAAGGGTTTGCAGTAGCATTTTAATATAAGCTTCTTCCCTCATTAACTGAAGAAAAGAAGGATGCAAAATTGGATAGAGTCTGACCTCAACTATGTAAAAAAAGAACCCAAAATGCTGACAGCGGTTGCCTCTACATGACGCAATTAAGGATAATTTTTTCTTTGCCTTCCTCTCATCCCCTGCTACTCTGCAACTTTCTACGTGAGCATACAGTACTTTCGTAGGAGGAAAAATTATTTAAATAACGTGAGGTTTAAAATGGCACCGAATTTTTATATTAAAACTCCATGAGGTTTGCAGAGATTGAAGATTTGGGTTTTTATTGGTGGTGGCTGGTGCTGCTGCTTCCTGCCTCTCCTCCAGCCAGGCATATACCACAGTGCCTGGCGTAAGTCAGACTGCCATTGACTCTTGATCACTCCGAAACTGATGAGTCAGGCTGTGGGTGATCCAAGCCCTCTTTCTTCTCCTCCTCCCACTGTCTGTGCTGGGCTGCGTTTTGTTTTCTACCGCTCATTAGTACCTCCACGCTCTGGCTTGGAAGCCAAGCTTGTGTCTATCAATGCTCGTCTTTTCTAACAGTTCTGGTGACAAGTCTGGCAAGGGAGAAGCGCACAGCTTCTGAATGAAGGGATTTGGGGATTATCTGTGGCTTTCAAATCATCTGCACAATCCCAGGCCTTTGGGTCTCTGGGTAATTTCAGGAGTTGCATCCAAGAATCTGCACATAGGATACAGGAGGGAGTCTTAGGAATTACGGGGCTGTCCTAGGGATCCTGAAGGGCCAAGCCAGCTCAAATTCGTCACTGGCAACCTCCTCCTGAGGGGCAGAAGAGGAGGGAACCGTCCTGAGAGAAACTCTCTTGGGGGGATGTGTTAATTCCCAAGAAGGAGCCCCGCCAGTGAGGAGGTCCCTCCGTCACATGGTCTGCCTTCTAGTCTGGCTGGGATTCCTCTCTGAGCCTCTAGGAACCCTGACCCACCCCAGGAGCATCGGGATCCATGTCCACATGCTTCCTAGTTGTCCCCAGACCCTTCAAAGAGATATGGCCAGGGCTTTGGACAGAGATTGCAAAGTCTGTGTAGCATAGGGGATATCAGTGCAGTCTCTGAAGTCAATACAGCTTCAAATCTCCACTCTGCCTCATGTGACCTGGGCCAATCACCCAATGTCTCTGGGCCTTGATTCCTTCATCTGTAAAATGGGAATATCTGACCTACCTCTTAGGGTAGGTCTGGAGCAGACTGAATTGTCAGTAGATGTGGAGTGACCTGACCTATTGGAAGTGCTGTGTAAATGTCAGTCCCCAAAACAAACAAGAGCCAACCTGCCCTTGTTATCTGAACCCTTGAAACAAGGCTACAAATGTGGCCAGGCAGATCCCAAGGCCACTGAGACTTCCTTCGCCAGCTTAATGCAGCAGTTCAGTCCCACACTCTGGTGGCACGACACGACTAAAGAGTGGCCAGCTGCACATGGCCAGAGGGGTGAACAGACAGGACAGGAGAAACCAGGCCGTCCCACGGGGGAACTATTTATAGCCCAGTGTTCCTTCACCTCCACTTCACCATGTAACAGTTTGGCTGGCTCAGCTTGGGGGAAACTGTGTTCTTGTCAAAACACGCATCAGAAATATCCCAAATCTGAAGACATAATTGGTGAGGAGGCCCAGGAAGGATTGATGGAAACTTCTTCTGCCAGGCTAATGGGCCCAATCTGCCTGACCAGGTGAGTGTCCAGACATCAGGGACAAGGGCAGGATGACTGATTGGTATTCACCTTTCCCCAGGAAACAAAGCCAACCCAACGGCAAAGATGATCAATGTATATTTTAAAAGAATGTGTATACAAACAAACTCCCTCCCATATGTTACTGGGTCTCCTCCAAAGGAAACAGATTAAATCAAATGCCTACCAGGCACTCGGCACTGTCTCAGGCTGTGGGAATCCATGGCCCTTTCTCAGGAAGCTTAAATGCAAGTTGGGAAGGCAAGATAAACATGAGAGGAAAGGTTGGGTATCAAAGCAAGATATACGTAATGAGCCAGAAGAAGAGTGGTGCCTATCATGGGTCTTTCAGGAGAGGAGAGAAAACTAACTCCAAGCTTCAACATCATCAAAGAAGAAGGAGATGGGGTTTGAACCCCACCAAAACAGAAATAGAGGAACAGAAAGAAAGCATTCCAGGCTGGGGGTAGTATGATCAAAAGTGTGGCAACAGGACTACATGAATCACATTTGGAGAACAGCAAATAAACAAGTTTGGCTAGAGCAGGGGATACATGTGCAGAAGACAGAGTCAGAGACTGCCAAAAAAAAAAAAAAAAAGAATGGGTTTTTCTAGGGTGTCTAGTATAATCTTATTTTACAGATGAGGAAATGGAGGCTCAGCAGGGTTAAGTGATTCACATAAAGTCACACAGCTAGTTAACAGTGGGAGATGTGCTGGGAAAACAGATCTGTCAGTATTCAATTAAGAATCTGAGCTGAGAGTCAGCTGATTGACTGCAGAGAGGCCAAGGAAATATCATCACTCTAGAGTGACCAAAACAGCACAGTTTCCAACCATGAATGCTGTTGGAGGCCGTGGGAGGTGCTCAATAAGGGCTTGCTGATGACATTGATAAGTGATCACTGGATAATTTCAGAGAAGTCCTCCAGTATCTCTGATTTGATCCTCTCCTCAAAATCTCGTCTTGACTGGGGTGTATCAGTGGGGAAAAAAAATAGTCCTGTCACATGAAAGTCAAGGGGAGTCTCAAAGAATTTCAGCTCTCTAACCTCTCTGCAGAGCATGGTACAAAGGGCAGAAAACAAACCCCCTCTGTGGGTGGCGAGTGGGCTGGAAGGAACACCTGTTTTTTTCTTCTTTCAAGCCCTGTAATCTCTCTTCTCTTTGAAGTTGTGAGAAATCAGGTGCTTTGTTCATTTCCAATGTAAAGGAGATGGGACTGAAAGGTTAAATGTCTCAGGAAGGTGACTCAGGGATGGGGACTGGGCAGAACCCAGTCACCTCACCCAAGCAGCACAGGAGTAAGGAAGAGAAACTGGCTGGTTCTTGTAGTTCAAGGTGGCTGGTGCTTCATTACATGCTGGGGGGCAGGAAGGAAGGGGTCACGACATGCACATTTCCAGAATTTCCCCCAGGCCATTTCTAGGGTTCTCCAGGGGTTGACCAAACAACTGGCTGATATGGTCTCAAGTTCTAACTCAGGAGCATAAATAAGAAATACAAAATGCAAACAACAACCACCCCGCAAAAATGGATTGCTATTAAAATCAGACATTTCAAGGAGGCACAGAAAACCAACCTTCAGTAACTGGCCATCTCCAGTCCCCAAGAATAAAATAGTCCTGTTCATTACCACGGTGCCATAAACAGAGGTCAGGTCGGAATGGATCAAGGTGGATGATGCAATTGGCTGAACTCTTTCAGGTTTATCCCCTTCTTTCTGAACACATATACAAACGCACAAAGAGAGAGAGAGAGAAAAAATAATTTCTTTAAATAGTAATACTTCTCATTATACAAACAAAATGTCATGCATGACCTCTTAGGAAGGACCCCACTCTGGACTCCAAATACATTTTCCCCAACAAGATCCCCAAGTGCAGATGTCATCCCCTTTATAGGTGAAATCACCATGCTTGCCCAACCCACAGAAAGCGATTTGTTTACTATGTATTAACATGTATTGATCGCCAGCAGCGAGCTAGCCATCCATTTAACACTCTCCCAGCTGATGTATGAAGCCGAGTTCTACTTTATTGCCAAAAGAGAGCCCACTGCTAAATCGGGAGGGAGACCATCCTACACTTGGCTGTTTGCAGTAGCCTGCCGCAATTCATTTTAGCTAGGCATTGGCTTCCGTGACGTTAAACACAAACATTTCCCAAGATGCGACTCAGAGGATCCTATTGGGTGGGATGGCAGAGAGGAGGGATTTTGGATGGACAAGAAAAGTGCTCTGGGAAGCCCAAAGACAAGGTAACCAATTCAGAGGGCAAAGAGGCCAAGATGCCACCGTGGACGATGGGCAAGACACAACCACAGGGCTTAAGAGGAACCCCAGTAATAGGGCTGGACCCGGAGGAGCTGATGCTTTTAAAGAGGAAACGAAAAAGCCAAACTCCTAACCCGAAAGCATTTAAATTGTCTGAGGCTTTGAGTGCATGTAATCATATGCTTGCTCCTGATCATTAAATAAAGCCCCTCTTTAAACCCAGAGCAGAGAGAGTGCCGACCAAAATGTCTTTTTCCTTTTTGTTTAAAAGGAATGAAGTGCCTCATGCTGCTTCCTGCCTTCAACGACAGGAAACTGAGTTTGTTACACAAATCTCTGGAAGATAGGGAGCTAGAAAGAGCCAGTGCCGTCTGTAGCTACTGAACACAGTGTGATAGCACACTTTATCTGCCAGAGCTGGGTTCCCAACTGCACGAAGGTTTTCAAAGGCACATTTCTGTTTCAGCCAATGAAGAACCTGCAAACTTGAGCTAAGCAGACCAGCAACTCCTGAAATGGCCCTGTTTGGGGAGCAGGGAGGTAGGTGGGCAGGGGTAGACTAAGTCTTATTAACTTCATTATATTATTGCCGACAGTGTTTATGTCTTTCAATTTATGTCTTATTAAATATTCATTATTTTTAAACCCACCAAGTTTCATTACCATCTAAACTAAATGGATTCATGGACTAAATTGATTTCTGAAGCCTTTTAAGTGCTGTCGTTATTTCTTTGTTGAAGTTGCGCTGTGAGGAATAGATAAGCTAGCCGGGATCTCTCCAATGCCCTGATCACTTTTCAAGGAAAAGATGTCATAACCTTAGAGAAAGTGGCTTATTTGCATAAAATATTCTATAGCGAATTCAGTTTAAGAAGATTTTTGGAAAAGCCCATTAGAGATTTTTTTTCTCTTCCTGTTAACAGATAGCACTTTTTCAAGCTGCAGGAAAGATGAGGAACTGTCCTGTTAAAATTGAAGTGAAGGGAAAAAAAAAAATCTCTGTGGGTCTAAGGATTGGAACAATAGGTCACTGTTTAGATAAGGAAGCCTCGTGACTATGAGCAGAAGAAGAAAAATCAGATGACCTTTACATTAAAAAAAAATAAAACCACATCACACATCTTGCTTTAAAAGAAAACCAGAATTGTTCAAATGTAAGATCCACTGACCACCGCTATTATTTTTATTAAATATTTGAGTATCGCACAGAGGCTAACTCAGTGAATTGGACTTCTAGAATGTCTGGGTTTCCAGAATGTTCCACTGTCTTTGACTGGGGCACTCCATTCCCTGTCATCTCATAACACAGAGAGTAGAGCCTGTGGCTTCTGGATTGTTCACAAGGACCAAATGGGACACTGTACTCAAGTGTTTGTACTCTGGTATACAGTAGATGCTTCATAACATACCTACTCTAGTTAGCAAGAATAATGATGTCATGGGTGGCCTTTGCTAAGGTGGCATGGGCATCCTGTTTGTGAAAGGCTGGCTTCAAATGACAGAGGCATCTCAAAAACTGATGGGGGACAAGGAAAAAAAAATGGCTCCAAATTGCCATCACCCCTGTTCTATTGTCCTTCCCTGACTTCTGACTGGTTCTCAGCAATTGTATTTTTTCAAATTAAGTCCTAGATCAATAGCATAGGTATGGAGTACAACCATTAAATCCATGTTCCCAAACTTGAGAGGCTAATGATATAGAAAACCTCCCGGGAATCGTTTGCATTTGAGTGTGGTTCATATTTATGGGTGATGGGCAATGACCTAACCCTGTTGGGAGTTGTTTTTCTCAACTGTCTGATAAGGCTAATGGGCCTGATTGGTAGGGTACTTATGAAAAAGAGGAAATAAATGATAGAAGTCAAAATACTATCAATAAGACCAACTAACATGTATCAATACTTTCTTGGTGCCACCCCTTGTATTGTGTTTTATCATCTTACCCAGTAGGGGCAGTATATGTAGTGTGCCAGATGGCCTGGGTTTGAATCCTGGCTCTGTTCCTTTCTAGATAAGTAATTCATGCTCATTAGTTAACCTCTCTGTCACTCAGTTTCCTCCTTTATACAATAGGAGTGATGATAATAGCATCCATTTGTTTTGCGCACCAAAGGAGTAAAGTTCAGAAGGGTGTCTGGCACATGGCAACACACAATCCATACTTGCTATCATTTCCTTATTTAAAAAACACAAACACCGTGGCCGTTATTCCCACCTTCATTGCTGAAAGAACCCTAATTTTGTTTAGACAGTAATAAACCTAAGCATGTCAGAAATCAAGCCAAATAGCAACTCCATTTTCTATTGTCAGATACTTGCTTTCCTACCCCACAGAGCTAAGTGTGGCCAGTTCTGGTGTCCTAGTTCTGGGCTATGAGGTGTAAGATGTCCACAGGAGGGACTTTTGGGAATAGTTACTTTCTCCATAGGAGAAGGCTGTTGAGGAGAGCCTAAGTGCCATCTTATCTCACTTCCTCCCCTGGAATACAGTAGCTCCAGGCAATCATGTGCAGATTGGCGGCAGCCATTTTGCTTCCATGAAATTCAAGATGGCAGATGAAATTAACAGGCTAAGCCTGGTGAAGGGGAAAGACAAGAGACCCTAGGTTCTTGAGGACACCACTGTGCCACAGACCTCCAACCTTTAAACTTTTTGTAAGTTAACAACAGGTACCATGGTTTAAACCACTGATGACTGTGTTTTCTGTTACCTGGAACCAAAAGCAAGAGTCACTATCTAAGAAATGAGAATCATGACTTGTTGGACCAGACACTAGGCCAGCCTGGAGAACCATAGCCATGGTCGGGATTTTGTAGCCAATTATAAGAGAGCCTGGAAGGAAATAGGAAAGAGGAGGCTTGGGCCTCATGAAAACCCAAGGGACTGCTCTGGCTGAATGGAAATGGATTCTTTTGTGTTGGAAACACACAGAAATGGACAGGTCCCCGTGAATGGAGAAAGGAGCCCTCTGAATGGCTTTCTTATGCTCATTTCAGCAAATGAAAACAAAAGAGAGACAGGCTTCAGAGAAACCTTCTCACAAAAATGAAGTTAATACCTAGGGAGCCACACAGAAAAAGGGGGGAAATAGTGCAGCCGGCCCCCTGTGTCCAGAAATTATTCTTACTCTTTTTTTTTTCCAGCCTATTTTCTATCTTGCCCTTCTCTCCCCTTAGGGCATAATGGCTAATGTTGCTCTCAGCCTATTCTGTCTAGTTTATTATGTGTAATTTATTTCTGAATCCCAGCCTCTGCTTGTTCGTCTGTGTGTAACAAGGTTAATGCCGTGTAATGATGCTTTTGCCAGTTCTGCCTTTCATGACAAAATCCAATCTTGATTTAGCTCTAAACCTTGTCTCCCCTTTGGGCTTTCTTGGTTCCCTCAGAGTTGTCATTCTGCCTCGCCTTCCTGCCATGTCTAACCATAAAGGCACACCTACACTTAGCCCGCTCTGAGGGAAAACTTTTCTCAGCCAGAGGAAAAGAACTATCTTGTCTCTAGTGATGTTTGGGCTGAAGGAGTGGAGCTCTGGGTCACCAAGACTACACACCAAGGAGTGTGCTGGTGCACATGTGTGCACACACACCTGTGTGTACTCACATGTGTGCATGCATGTACCTGTGTACACACATGTGTGCCTTGTGTGCATGCCCACATGTGTGCACATGCATCTGTGCATGTGTGCATGCATGTGTATATATTGTGTATGCATATGTGAAGGTATGCATGCGTATGCACATGTATACTTGTGTGCACACGTGAGCATGCGTGTAAGTGTGCATGTGTGTATGTGTGCATACATATGTATGTGTGTACTTGTGTGCATGCGTGTTCGTGTAAGTGTGTGTGCATGTGTGTACATACGCGTGAGTGCCTTGTGTGTTGTATGTGTGCACGTGTACATGTGTACGTATGTGCATATGCACATGTGTATATATACAGGGAGCAGTGATTGTGTCATGAGGACAGCTTGACCTTCCTGCAGCTCCTTTGCACTATTTTCCATTGACAATAACACTCTCCTGTTGTGCACTGCACAACTCTAGAGGGCACCAGTTGCATACTCAATGTTTACTCAAACATTGAGCAACGCTGCGGCCCTGCTCCATCGTGTGACAGATGGACAGACTCGGGAGGTGGAGGTCAGGTGTTCACAGCCACACTGCTGCTCTTGTGGCAACGCCCAGAGAAAATGTGCAAAACGCAGGGCCTCTGTGTCAGGAGCCCAGCGAGAGGCAGGCATTTTACCTCCCGAGGTGTTAAAAGGACTGGTGTATGTTGGTTTTTCCTTATAAGGACAAGGGCAAATACCAACTGGGTTCTTATTAATTTCTTACACATTGATAAAATGCTTCTCTTGGGCAGTTAATTCTGCTCTGTTCCCATGGGACGCACATGTTTTTTAAGCGGTTTCTCCATTGTTTGCTATTCCTGACTCACACAGGGGTCCACCTGCAGTTAGGAAAACCCTGACAAAGCCCTGCACCCAAGTTCTGGCCCCTGCTCTGGCTCTTATAGGAGGCCATCAATATGGGCCAGTGAAGTCCCCAAATGAACCTCAGTGACCACATCTGTAAAACGGATGTGGTAATATCACATGCCCTGCCTGTCCACATTATTTCGAGGCTCCAATGAAATCCTGTGTGTGAAAATAATTAGCAAATGACCTTCCTCAATCCAGGGAAACCGAATGAACAATTATTCACCCAAGTTAGCGACTTGATTAGCCATTAAGACTCCTTTCTCTATTCTTCTGGAGTACACAACATTGATCAGGTTCTGACTAAGTTTATGGCATCTCTCTGCTCCTCTGTGGGATGAATTTACATGGGGGGACTCAAAGGATCAAAAGAAAACGTTCAAAGTTTGCAGGAGGAACGAGGCAAGGACAGCAGTTCAGGGACACCCTGGGCAGCCCTACCAGGCAGCAGAGTGCTGCAGGTTGCGTTTCTCACCCTCCCACCTGCTCCTGCACCCCCTCCTCCCCCCAGGGCTCCAGTGACCTCCCACCTGCCAGTCCCATGCACCCTTGAAGTAACCATCCAGGATTTGTATCCTTTCTCCTCCTTGCTTCACACCCCACTGTTTTCTGTGTTGCTGAAAAATAGTTGTCCAGACTCATCTCCCCACCAGCGCTGCTCCTCTCTGGTCTTCCTCACCCACTTCTCTCTTCCATCACTCCCCCTGTCCAGTATGTGAAAAACCTTGGCCAAATTTCCCAGCAATCTCAGGGGCTCTACCCAGCCCACGCCTCCATCACCCCCCTGATGATCTACAGCAGAGTCTCCTGGCCTCTCCCTCACAGCCACCATCTATTCGCCATCCAGTAGCAGGGTGATCTTTTAAAACAGAAAATCACTCATGTGGCTCCCTTGCCGGGACTTCTTCCCTGTCTTCCCAGCACACTTTGAATTAAACGTATATTCCTCCCCAGGCCCTACCCAGCTGCTCCCCCACCACTTCTTCAAACTCATTCTTTGCCACTCTTCTCCTCCTTCATCTGTTTCGGGTCCCATGGTGGCTTTCTTTCAGGAACACGTGTCTTCAACATATTACCGAGTTTCTGCTTCAGGGCCTTTAAACCTCCTCCTCCCATCCCGCCTCCCCTTCACTCCCTCACGGGCTGTTTTTCCCCCCAACCTTTCAGATTTCAAGTTAATCTTCCCCTACTCGTGGATGTCGAGCATAGCTCTCCCCGTCCCTACGCCAGTTGCTTATTCTGAGCTATTGCACTCCACTTATTTCCTTCAAAATACTTATTATATTTACAGTTTTAAATTTTTAATTCAGTGTCTATTTTCCAATGGACTGTAAGGTCTACAAGAGTATCTTACTCTATACTCTGAATGTGGCATTCACCAGCATCTGGCATGCAGTAGGTTGTCAATAAATGTGTATTGAATGAATAAAAAAATACATGGATCAATGTTTGAATACTTTCAGTCAATATCTCTTCAGGCAATAGGGGATGTTGCTAAGTAAGCCTAATCATTATAGAATTCTTTAATTGAGCCAAGATTTGTCCCTTGTAAACACTGGGCCTTGGATCTGCCTTGGGGAGCAATAGAGAGCTGCCCCACACCTGTTACCATGTATCCTGGCCTTTTCTATATTTTCTTTTTTTTTTTTTTTAAGAAGTTGTGATTTTTTTAAAAAAGTATTCTTTAGTTGTCATTGGGCCTTTATTTCATTTATTGATATGTGGTGCTGAGAATCAAACCCAGTGCCTCACACATGCTAGGCAAGCGCTCTACCACTGAGCCAAACCCCAGCCCCTTCTCTATATTTTCTATAGTTCATCTATAGTTCATCAACAGCTGGTAAGAGTTTCTGCATCTGTCTCCTTCTCTGTCCATAGACAGTCTACAGACACAGTAGACTTAAAAATGTGGGTCTAAGGAGTAAACAAAGCACTTGACATGTGCTCTGACCAAAGCAAAGAATAATAGGACTATTCTTTCCCATGATTAGAATAATAATTGTATGAACATGGCCTAGCATTGTTTTAACTCCTTAAAATAAAAATTGCTGATGATAGCATGGAAGAGTAGGAAAAAAAGCAAGAGATTTAGAATACACAATACGTGGGTTCAAGCTCCCGCTCCATCAGACAGTCACGCAGTCTCTCGGAGTTTTCTCTGTCCGTCTGTCCATCTGTCCATCCATCCATTATTCATGGAGCACTTGCTGTTGGCCAAGTGCTTGATCTATAAAATACCATGGGAATAAACCCTCTCTTGTCAGAATGAGCCAAGTGGGCTCTGAAACAAAACAAGACACTTTGCATTGCACGTCCTGGTTTCTGAACACTTGATAGCTGGGAGGAATGGTCAGGGCAGGGGCGCCATCATTTACTCAGTTTAGGGGCAGAATTCAGGGACTCCATGAAACAGGATGAGAAAAAAACAATTGGGGGCCTGGGTTGTGGCTCAGTGGTATGGTGCTTGCCTAGCATGTGTGAGGCATTGGGTTTGATTCTCAGCACTGGATATAAAATTAAAAAAAAGTTAAAGGTCCATGGACAACTTAAAAAAAATATTTTCAAGGAAATCTTTATTTTAGCAAGCTCTAACTGAAATGTAGCATCTCCTTTAATTCTGGATTCAGGCCACAGAAGTATTAACTAAACCTGTGACTTTGTCACCAAAAGAAATCAGATATTTTCATATCGCTTTCTAGTTGCTGTAGATATCTCAAAATATCTTTCAAGTTCATCTCTACTTTGAAATTAGGATAGTTACTGCGGCTAGATCTTGCTGGTGCATGTGTTAAGACATATTAACTATATCTCAGATTTTCAAAAAGAATTATGTATCTGCATATGAATATAATTGGTTTACGTTGCAATCATTTAAAAAAATTTTTTTTTATGCATTGAAAACATTCTGAAAAAGGCTCGATGGGCCTCCTCAGAGGATAAAACCTCCAGAGTTAGGAAGAGAAGCACCCGAAGCCCAAGAGTCTGATGCTAGATGACACCCACTGACTCACTGTTACCAGCTGCTCTGGGTGACCCCCTCCTCTTGCCTCAGAGAAGCAAGGGTCAGCACTTGGAGTCCAATTTTTAAAAGGGGTCACCGATGGAGAAAGGAGCCTAAGGAGGACGCCAAGGAGCAATGATCAGGAACAGCTGGTGTGTTAGATAAGTGCTTCTTCAGCCCGGCTGGGGGAGGAGGAGGAGGACAGGAATCCCGCCTCACTGGTAGGGAAGCCACCAGGAAATCTCCTCCCTTGCCTGGCTTCTACTCTTCCTATAAACACAGCTCCAGGGCTGGAGCCTCCTGGAAGCGCTCACCTCACAGTTCTGTAATCACTGCCTTTTGCAGTAGATGATGAGCACTTTCTTCCCAGTTCTGTGATCATTTGCTCCTCAGCATGTGTGTTAGGCTATGGATGCCTGGAAGATGAGCTGACCTAGCCACTCCCCTTGCTGTGGTCTGAATGGGACCCCAAAAATCCATGTGTTGGAAATGTAACGTTAATGGCATCTGATGGCAGGAACTTCGGGAGGTAATTAGGTTTGGACGAGTTTGTGAGGGTAGGGCCCCCACCACGGCCTTACTGCACGCTTGCTCCATAACTCCCCGTGTCATGCGCTCTGCCCTGCTGTGGGTACAGCAGGAAAGCCCTTGCCAGGTGCCAAGCAGATGCCGCACCATGCTCTTGGACTACCTGCCTCGAGAACCAACAGCCAAATTAGCCTGCATTCTTTATAAATTACCTGGTTTCAGGTTTTTCTTTTTTCCCCCATAGCAACAGAGACCACACTAAGATAGCACTCAAGGTACATATAACTCAAATGGAGCTGTGTGCGCCCCCAACAGAGCCTGATACACTCCAGGCTTTAGGGAGCAGATACCCCCCGCCCCACTGTGCCCATGTCCATGGCCAACTTCTGACTTAGAAGTTCTTCCTGGGCGTCCCAAAGGCACCAATCAACAATTACACTCCCCTTCTTTTATTTTTTTTTTGCTTATTCTTTTTTTTATTATTAGTTGTTCAAAACCTTACAAAGCTCTTAACATATCATATTTCATACATTTGATTCAAGCAGATTATGAACTCCCATTTTTACCCCATGTACATATTGCAGATTCACATCGGTTCCACATCCACTGTTTTACATATTGCCATACTAGTGTCTGTTGTATTCTGCTGCCTTTCCTATTCTCTACTATCCCCCCTCCCCTCCCCTACCCTCTTGCTGGGAGCCATTAGCCAAGTAGGTATGACAATTTCCTTGCCAGCGTACCCCATGTTGCTGACATTTTGCAGTGACATTGAATGTAGTTGACCTTGCTCAAGGACCAGGGCGGATTAGGGTGTTCCTGGTTTAACATAATCGGGTTTAGGGCGTTCCCAGTTTAGGTTCCAGGTTTAAGGTTTAAGATTATTCCTGCTGGGAATAGGGCGTATCCTGCTGCCTGAGTTCCCCTTGAGTTCTCACGGGATTCAGAGTATATTTTGGGAGACAGAAGCCCAGTGGAGGTGAATTTGGGCAGAGAACGTGGATTTGGGCAGAGAATGTGGATTTCCCCAGAACGTGATTGTAGACGGCTGGTGTGAGTTCGGGAATAAAGAGTTGCTGTTTGAATCTACAAGGTGTGTGGTGGCTCGTGATTGTGTGCCCAGCCAGACTGCGGCATTTGTGCCCAGCCAGACTGTGGCACCCTCTCCTCCCATCTTCTCTCTCTACCCCATCTACTGTAATTCATTTCTCTCCCTTGTTTTTTTCCCCCTTTCCCCTCACTTCCTCTTATATGTAATTTTGTGTAACAATGAGGGTCTCCTTCCTTTACCATGCAATTTCCCTTCTCTCTCTCTTTCCCTCCCCCCTCTCGACCCTGTTTTAATGTGTCACCAACACTTATCAACACTGCCTTAAAAAGCAATTTCACTTCTTCCCTCCTCTCCACCCACACGGTCACTCCTGGGTCAGGTGTTCGATATCCCCCCATTGGATTATGGCAAATACACAGAACCCATCCGTGTCCCTCTGTACTAGGACTCTGTCACCACTCTTGACCAAAGTGACATTATTTCTTGCCTGGACTACGGCAAAGAGCCTTCTGTGGGCTCCCCTGCTTCCTCTGCAGCCCATCTCTCATCCATTCCCCACAGGGCAGCCATTACTTAGGAACTCAAATCCAATCATTTCGCTTCCCTTCAAAGGCTCTCCTATGCTTTGAGAATAAAATCTAATCTTCTTCCCATAGCCTAAGGGGCCTGCAGGACCCTGCTACCATTTCCTTCTCCTGGGCCGTCCCCTAGTTCTTTCCATTTACTTTCTCCCTGTCCCCAACCACGTGGGCCTTTTGCTCTTCAGACTGACCAAGTTGTACCTGGAACCTGTCCTTGGTCACTCCAGCTCTCCAAGGGGAAGCCTGCCACTGTCCATTCTCATCTTCCTGGAGTCCACTTGACGTCCTTAGAGAGCACTGTCCCCAACACCCCACCTCAAATAGCTCTTTCATCACCTGTTTAGTGACATGCCTCAAGTTCCCTTCTTTGTAAAACATTAGTAACAATGTTTCCCCACTTGGAAAGTGATGATGAGAATTAAGTGAGTTAGAATTGGGAAAGTATATAAGTATATAGTATGTAAATATGTATCTAGTATATAATAAATTTCAGCTCTCATTATATGAATATCTATTTATTTGCTACATGCATATTGTTTGCCCTATTTCCTGCTGATATAAATATTTCCACACTCTGCTGGCCACAGAATAGAAACTTGAGAAATTATTTGTTTCATCCAATGACTGTCCTTCAAATCAGTTGCTTTGCCTCTAGTCTCATCTCATCCACTTCTGAGTTTTCTTTCTAGAACACTCTCCGATTGTGTACACTAATGACCCTGCCGTTATCCTCCAGTGGCTACAGCTAGGGTTTTCACATCCTGCTCAGCAGAAGTTCCTTTGAGATGCCTTGGGGACAGGCATGAGCGGAAGTGGGACAAGCTGTAGGTCGGGGAACCTTTCAATGACCTGCTTCACTAAGAGCCCCCAGCATTTGTAACAGACTCACCCAGGACAACAGGTTATTAATGATTTGTTATTCTTTTGTACCAATGGAGCTTTTGTTACCATCCTCTGAGGTGCTGGGTATTAAACCTAGGAGCACTTTAGCACTAAGCTACATCCCCAACCTTTTTACTTTATTTTGAGATGAGGTCTCATTCAGTTGCCCAAGGCTGGCTTTGAACTTGTGATTCTCCCACTTTAGCCTCCAGAGTAGCTGGGATGACAGGCATATGCCAGGTATTTATTTCCAAGGCAAGGTTTGGAAAGTCAGAAGGTGACTGACCATTGGGATCAAATCTAACCACCTTGGCCCGTCTCATTAAGCCTGTTGCCATCTGGACCTGCATGCTCATTTGTGGATGCTCCTCAGCCAGGGGGAGCAGCCTGTGGCTCATAAGCTTATTCAACATCCCGTTTGTGTGCGCGCCGGGCCCGCTCTCCAGACTCCCTTCTCTGCCTTCTCCACTTAGCTTCAAGACACAGCTCAAGCGTCACTTCTCTGGAGCCTCCCAGGTCCTGCCAGGGAGAGGGTGACACCCCTTCTGGAAGTTTCCAGGGCATCTTTCTGTTAAATGTCTCCTACTGTATCCGACCCTGTGTGAAGGTTTGTTTTCTTCTCACTCTTTCCACGATAGCAGGAGTCAGCAAATCACCACCTGTGGGCCAAATCTGGCCTGCTGCCTGATTTCTGAATGGCCCATGTGCTAAGAATAGTGTTTAGATTTTTAAATGGTTGGGGAAAAAAGAGAAAAAAGAATAATTCATGACGAGTGAAACTTATAAGGAATTCAGGTTTTGGTGTCCATAAAGTTTTACTGGAACACAGCCCTGCAGGTTCATTGATGGATCCTCTATGACTGTATTCACAGCACCACAAGGGAGCTCAGAAATTGTGACAAAGGTCATATAAGGTTCATAAAGACTAAAATATTGATGATTAAACTCTTCATAGGAAAGTTTGCTGACTCCTGCATTGGCATAGTGCCTTGAGAAAGAAATAGGATCAAATTCCCCCAATAACTTCTCTGAGAAAAACACTACATGTAACTATCACATAAACAGTCAAACCTATATGAACACCAACTATAGGATCTGTGAATGTAGGTCACAGTTTTATTTATTTTTGTGACCATATAAAAATTAGCACGTCATCAAAATAGAACAATATCACTAAGAAAAGCTATGAGAGCATTTAATAAAAAACCAACCAACCGTCAGTTGTGGTGGCGCACACCTGTAATCCCAATGGCTCAGTAGGCTGAGGCAGGAGGATGGTGACTTCAAAGCCAGCCTCAGCAAAAACGAAGGGCTAAGCAACTCAGTGAGATCCTGTCTCTAAATAAAATGTAAGAAAGGGCTGGGGATGAGGCTCAGTGGTTTAGTGCCCCTGAGTTCAATCCCTGGTACCCAAAACAAAACAAAAAAACCAACCAACCAACCAACCTACTATTACTATGCTCCTGTTCCAATGAACAGACTATGATATATACAAATTGTCCCCAAGGTGACTCTGTGATTTCTCATCTTCCTCATCTATAAGCCAACACATTTGAAAAAGAAGTGGTCACCAAGAAACTTTAAGGCAGGCAGAGATGATGCCTCAGTATTATGGTCAAAATGTTGGTCATGGTCTGGCTCTTCCATCACAGTGCTTGCTGGGGACCCTCATGTGTTTGTCCCCATTCTTCTGATTAGATTAGAGGTTGGTACCTGTCTCAAGAGCAGCAAATACCTACTCTGAACAAGGGTTCATCATCTGGTGTGAAAAGCTAAGCTGAACCCAATTCTCTCTCTTTCCTAATAATTTGCACTAAGTCATACAGAAAGCTGTTGCCAGTAGTAGCCAAAGCAAAAGGAGAAAGTCTGTCTATTAAGATGCAGACTGGGGACAAAGGCAGGCTGAGCCACATGCAGGTGGAGGCAGACTCTTAAGGAAGCAGGGGAGCCACTTGGAGCAGGACAGAGAGAAGTGCTCGTGCTGAGTCATGTTAAGGTGAAGCCTTGGAATGGGCATCAATCATTTCCTGATGCTGGGTTCCCTGGAGCTGCCTTGAGTTCAGAAGCACCCTCCAGCTCCATATCAAGGAGCCCCATTCATTACTATTACTAATTGTGATAGTCAGTGCCTATGATAGCATTTACTATGGGCCAAGTGTGGCTAATTCTTCATGTATTAATTTATACATCCAGACAATAACCCAAGAAGCAAATAGGATCCTACTTACAGGTCAAACTGAGTCACAGAAAGGTTAAATAACTTTCCCAGGGCTACACAGTTGGTAAGCGCTGGTCCCAGCTGACCTGGCTCTAGAGACTGTGCATGTGACCATTACACAGGACTGCTCCTTTTCCTAGATTATCATGTAATTCCACATTTCTGTCCATGAAATCCTTTATCTTCTTGTTTGAGCTTATTCAAGTAGAACTTCACAACCTACTGTACCTGGGTAGGCTAGCAACTGATACCAGGGTTGATGCTATGAAGAAAAGACCCCAGAGGAAATGTTTAGAGTGTGGAATTGGTTTAGGTGCACAACAGAGAAGAAGATTCTAGAAATTCCTACCCATGCTGGAATAAAATGCAAGTAAACTGTTGTTATGCAAGAATGAAAAAGATGATTAAACTCTGACTTATAGATTTTTGAGACTCAGATTATAAACTCACGAATAGTAAGGCTTTAGAAGGCTTTCTATCTGTTGCCATTGAGTAACTGGGAGGGAATAAGGAATACAGGGGTCATGAAATGAGTAGGGTTCCTTTTATGGCCCTAAGTAAAATGCAATGGGGAAAAAAAAAACAGGATAAGTTCCCCATCCCAGGGGGATCCCATTCTCATTTGGAATACAAGGAAAATGGTTTTCTCTTACCACAGTGATTCTCCAATCTGAGCACGAATTCAAATCTTGTTAAAACACTGAGAGAATCTTGTTCAAACTGTTTGTTTAAACAGTTGTTAAAGCTCCCTACCCCCAGAGTCTCTAGTTAAGTAAGTCGGATGTAGGGCACAAGAATTGACATCTCCAGTAAATTCCTAGATGATATCCATGATGCTGGTCCAGAGACCACACTTTAAGAACCTCTACCCTATAGCATAAAGCCTTTTCCTCTCATATTTGAGAGGCACAATTGTGCCCATTATTAACCACTGAAAACCCAGTTACCCTGGGTTTCTGTGGTCAGAGCTGACTTCCAGATTAGCAACACCAGCAGCCTAGCTGTTCCAATGAGCAGGGATATAAGAGCCAGAATCCCAGAGGATGCCATATTCCCTAGGACTAGGGAAGAAAAGGACTTTGGAGCATCAGAAATTAAGAAAAAAGACAATGGTTGAGGGTTAAGGAAATGAAAGGTGGCCAGGCTCAGGAAGGTATTGCTGCTAACTACAGAAAACCTCTCTTTCTCTAAGATCCTTCATTTATACATTCAACAGATATTTCTTAAGCCCTGACTACATGCCAGACACTATGTATGGGGTTCAATAGAGAAGACCCTCTGAGGTCATTTATACTGAGTGCAAAGAACACCAACACTGACTAGAAGGTGACGGATGGGAAAGTACAAACCCTCCCAGAGCCAGAACTTCAGGTGGTCACAGCTGCAAACAGTGACCTTGGCAGTGGTCTATGTGTACATCCACAAACAGCTGGTCTTATCATAGCCGTTACAGGGGCCTCACCTGCTCCCTGCAGGGTAGACCAACACTCAAACTCAGTCTCTGAGGACAGACAGCCCATGGCAGTGGTTAAAAGCTCAGGTCCTAGAACTAGACCCCCCCAGGTTCCAAATCCTCTGCTGTTTACCAGCTACAGAACCTAACCAAGCTCTCTGGGTCTCAATTTTCTCATCCATAATCATCATAATAGCTACACTCCTTGCCTCATACGGTGACTGAAAATCAACAGAAAATAAGGCATGTAAATTGCTCTGCACAAAACCTGGCCATAATAACCATTCAGTGTGTTGTAGCTATGATTGCTTTTTCCCTCTTTCTAAGTGGGTGCTGTGGTCGCAGTTGTCCTTTTTGAATCTATCCCTGCATATCAGATGTGTGTGTGTGTGTGTGTGTGTGTGTGTGAAGGTAAAAACTCCCCATCTAGTCTACAGACGGCAAATGGCTCAACAGAATCATAACAGAAGCAGAAGAGGAGTCAACATCGTGGGAAGTTTGTGGATTTTGAGGCCCACAGGTCACGAGGCTGGGTGGAACCGAGATACCACTTCTACACACGGCAGTTGGATGTGTCTGGGGCTGCATGTGAGTGCTCTGTGGTTGTATGCATGATACTCAAATGATATCAGCCTTTAGAATGATGTGTGTGGAAGAAGGGGGGACACTCCCACCAGCAAGGGTTGGAATGAACTAGAGGAGTCAGTCCTGAGGACCAAACTACAAGAAAACAGATCACCCTCAGTGTCTACAGAGAGGTAGCCACCATGTTTAAACCACAAGCATCCTCAGGGCCAACAAAGAGCAGCAACAGTCAGAATAGCTTGGAACAATCTATCTTCCCAAACTTGAATACAAACACTTATCTGAGGGTCGCACTGGTGTAGTCATCAGGAGTATTTGTCTCTACAGGGTCTGTAGGAATCACCTGACTTGGCACATTTGGGGACTGCGGTGAACCTGCTGTAGTTGTAAAAGTGCATTCAAAGTTGGTGGCAAGATAGAAAAAGAAACGTCCATGTGTGCAAGCCGCTAACTTGTTGCACAAGCACCTTGGAAATTAATCCTTAGCAGTAAAGGTTAAAGGGGAGACGCAACCAACAGGAGGACAGGAAATAAGAAGAGAACCAAGTCAGGCTTGGTGGCGCACTCCTGTCATCCCAGCAACTTCAGCAACTCGGGAGGCTGAGGCAGGAACAATGTAAGTTGGAGGCCAGCCTCAGCAACTTAGTGAGGCCCTAGGCAACTCAGCCAGACTGTGTCTCAAAATAAAAAAATAAAAAGAGTGTGAGATATTTCTCAGCAGTAAAATGCCCCATACTCCTCCACCCAAAAAAGAAGAGAACCAATCAAGAGATAGGAAAACAACCCATTCAGTTCTGTCCCTATCCACGTTTGAATGAAGATGGAAAATATAGGTGCAGCTAGGAGGAGAGGCAGAGGCAAGCAAACCCAGCTGCTGTGCCTTGCTGCCTGTGGATTACTGGTAAAATGACTGTGTTTGCTCTAAAGGAATCACTGTTGGAATCTATGGAGGCTCCCTCTAGAGTGTTTCAGGTCTGACTCCTGTTTTTTTTTTTTTTTTTTTTTTTTTTT
>NW_025999853.1:16393731-16396492 GCF_001458135.2 Marmota marmota marmota
CTAGAGTGTTTCAGGTCTGATCTCCTTGTTTTTTTTTTTTTTTTTTTTTTTTGTCACCTATAATTCAGCATGTCTCTCAAAAACACATTCAAGTCCTGAAAATAAAATGCAGAACAAATGTAACCAAATGACATCATTCTTCTGAGTGACATCTGAGGGCACATGGATCCCATGACCCCATTAAACAGGGTTGTAACCTACTATTGTCCCTTCAGGGGCAAAACTGGAGGCACCCAGCACAGAGCATTGCTTCTGCTAGCAGGTATCAAACAAATATTTGTTGAATTAAGTATCTTATCTGCCTAGTTAATAGGTTAGAAGACTATCAGCCCTTTTATCAAAACTACCACCTTTATTTTCATTCAAACTCCTCTTAAAATTCAATTCCATTAAGGCTTTTTAAATGCATACTAGCAGCAAGGAATTTACTTAAATGAAAAAAGAAAAAAAAAAAAAAAAAGCAAAACTACAAGCTCCCACCTGTGCAGCCATGACATGCTATTGTTCCAACCAGAGTATATTATTTAACTTGGATGACAAGCTCAGGGGGTAAAGACCCCATCTTTCAGAATACACAGCCCTGAGCTCACTGGGAGTTCTCGATAAATAACAGCAGCGAGAAATGCAGTGAAGGGACCTGTTTTCATTATTTATTTTTCCCATTCCAGATTTTTGGCAGCATATGTTTATCCCTTGCTTGATTTCCAAGGGGCAACTCTCTCTCAGGAGCTCCCCTGAAGATGGATAAGCAGCTCTGCGATTTTCCCTGCCCCTCCCCATTCCCATCCCAGCACAAGTAGAAACACAGGATGGAGCCAAAATGTGGATTCTGAGTGCATTCGGGATGCTGCTGGGTTTGGAAGGAAACCGAGTCCTCCAGGACCCAATAGGTAGATGCAGTCAAGAGAAATGTTTTGGTTCCACATGTCGACACAGCTGTCAGATGGCAAAGCTTGGACTTCCACCATTATTACCTGCTGTGGGCCTCTGAGTCGTCTTGTCATTAACCCCAGAGACCAAGTATACCTAAAGCTTGACACAAAGTAATATTTGGGGGTGGGGTGGGGTACTTTCAAGACTTTTGACAGAGAAATGAAGGCAAGGATTTTGCCAAACTTGAACCATTTGAGTATAAAGGTGTATAAAGAGAGCTATTAAATATTAAATGATAACATGTATAGCAAGACTAAGTCATTTAGGGAGCAATGTGTGCTATTTATATGTTTTAAAAAACTATCCCTATGATGAAGATGTTATGTGCCTGTCCCAGCTGACAGGCAGAAAGGAAGAAACAAGTGAGCGATCTAAGGAGTCTTCCTTCCTGGACACTGGGGCTAATATTTGATAAGATGTGCATTTGCAGAGAATCGGGTGGGTGGGGGTGTCCTTCTAGACACATATTAACACACCTTAGGGCCACTGCTCCCCTGTGCCCTGTTGGTAACAACAATTGCACCCGCACAACACATTTTCCAAGTGGAGACTTCTCTCTGACTCATTTTATACCCATACAATGGCAACACCTGTAGCCGTTAATTTCTGCTCTTTGATTTCTGTCCAGTTATAAAGGAGGCTCTCAGCAGGCTCCCCTCTCAGGAGCCATATGTGGAGTCGATGTGCCAGCAGCCTTGGAAGGGAAACGGCCTCCGGAGAAGTGCACAATGGCTCCATAATCCCCATCCACTGGACCCTCTTGAACTGCTGCTTTATTATCCAGTCAAAGAACTGCCAATCTCAAGATTCAAGCCGTGGCCGCCCTGGGAGCCCTGGGGAAACCTGTCTCGTTTGCCTGCTTCAGGCACAGCCCAGGGGTGGTGCCAATGAGCCCCGCAATGTAGTCCAGCAATCGGGAGCCCAGGGACTGCCTGTAGCACCCCAACACTTTCCCTTGCTCTCCCCTCCAGGGTGAGGCTTTTTACCCACAAAGCCGCCTCCTGCCTCCCCAGTGTCTCCCGGAGCTGGAGACCACAGCAACCCTCAACCCAGCCACAGCCCCGCCCCCTTGCGCAGGGTCGTGCTGGGGGTGCTGTGAGCGGCTTTCTCAGGCTCGCATTTATTTACCCGGGTTGAGCAGGCTCCCAACTCTTCAGACCTCATCGTCTGGGTTGCGGAAGGGGGCTGAGTGGGGGCACAAAGGCTGGGGTGTGGCAGCGAGCCCTTTAGGTTCAATGGCTTCTCTGCTGAGGGCACTGTTTGGTAACTGTATTGACCAAGAGAGTCAAACCCACATGCCTGCTGCGACTGCACAGCAGAGATGAGTCTGGGGAAGCAATTAGGGAAAGGGGGCTGCGTGGGGGAGACTCGGGCTCAAACAAGCGTCCACAATTGAGAGACGGATAGCAGTGGGATGCAGTTAGTAGAGTTTGGAGCCCAACTCCAATCCTGCCCACCCCCTTTGTACACTCTCCCTCTGGGGACCCCAGGCTGTGCCTTAGAGTAGCCTGAGGTCTCAGGGAGTGTGCTCCTAAGACCTGATAAATGTCACCCGGATCTCTCCCTCCCCCGCTTTCCCGCGGTGCCTCGGCGGTGGCTCCCCGGCTGCAGCGCTCCCAGCCTGGCCCCGGGAGTAGGACTTACGCAGTTGGGAAGGATCAACTCGAAGTCCCAGCTGCAGCTCTTGGCGCGCGCCTGGATCTCACTCATCCTGAAGAGGCAGAGCGCTGTGGTGGCGGGGGAGCGCCCCTCCTGGCCCTCTCCTGTGGCCGCGCTGAACACGCCCGCCCAGACGTCCAGGGCCTCCACCAGACTAGAGGAGAGGAGC
>NW_025999853.1:16396819-16399910 GCF_001458135.2 Marmota marmota marmota
AACCGCGCACGGAGCGGGCTCCCGCGCTCGTCCGCCTGCGGGGCTGCTCCAACGCCCGGGTTTTGTTTACGAGAGCAGCTGGGGGGATACGCCAGGCGCGGGGAGCAGGGAACCGGGACCTAGGGTCGAAGGGGTTGCGGCGGAGGCCCAGGGCTCGGACTAAGGGGAGGCTGCGAGGGCGGCTGACAGGTGTGGAACCGCGGGAGCGAGGCCCCGGGGAGGCGCGCGGCAGACAGGGTCAAGCCAGTAGCTGGAGGGAACAAGGCGCCCCTGTGACAGGGGGTGGGTTTCCCCAGGGTCAGGGGAATGAGGTAGAAGGGGAAAGCGGGCGCCACACACTCTCTTTCTGGACAATCCCTGGGGCCAGGGCCTGAGCTCCCATATTTGAAAAGGTTCTCAAATCTCCCTTGGCAACGGAGTCCCAGGCTTTCAAACCTAGCACTTAGAAAGTTCTGCTCACTATCTAACCCTAATGATCACGACTAACATTTATTGAGCACTTATTGCGTGCTGGGCGCTGTTCTAAATGCACCATGTGGATTAAGACTCATTTAATATAACAACCGTATTAATTAGTGACTGTTATTGTTCCTACTTAGCAATGGAGGCGAATGATCATGGAGAGATTATGGAACTTGCCAGGCTTCTACTGCTAGTGAACATCAGAATCGAGATTTGAATCCATATCTAGTTCCAGATCCTCTAACACAAGCCTTGCTAGTCAAGTGCCACCTGTGGCCAATACAATAACCCTCCGACATCATTCTTTGCAGTGAGACTGGAAAGTTCCTCAAATCAAATGCAACAACGGATGTCATCCTACCCAGCCAACCGTCTAATTTTAGAGCCAGTTACTCTTGTGTCCCTAGAGGCTCTCCCTCTGACCCTGAAGTCTGGCCACCTCACCCAGGGAGCGACTATCAGCTGCGTTGCCCCCAAGCCACCAGCAATTTATGGAAAACAGCAAATCATTGTGCACAGGGAAGTAGGTTCATGATTTCTCAGAGGTCTTCCCAGAGGGTGCCCAAATACCCCCCAGCATCCTGAGGCAGCTGCCCTTACAGTCCGGCAGGTGGGGAAAGGGTTAGGAATTCTGTGGGTCCTCAGGACACCATCCGTGTTCCTTCCCAGGCTTTTCCCGCGGTCAGGGGCTCCAGGGAGAGCAACTGATTTTTGTTGCCTTTTCTTCCTGCCCTCCAAGTCCCTGAGCTCTTCAAGGACTCTTTGAGAGGGAGGGAGAGGTCAGGAAGGGGAAAGGTTTCCTCAGAGGCCGAGTCTTGCGCAAGGAGGAGCTGTTGAAGGTTTGCATTTCTAGGACAATACCTCAAGTTCTCTCCACTGCTAGTGGGCAAGATGCTTGGGTTTTTGCCCTAGAGGCCCGTTGAGGGCTTATATTAGGGCTGGGGGTGTTGCTCAGTGGTAGAGCACTTTCCCAGCGTGCATCAGTCCGCCCATTCAATCCCCAGCACCCCACCCCCCAAAAGGAAAAGATCACTTCATCAGTGGCTCTCAAATGCTGAATTTAGAGTGGTCGTCTTTCTGCTCATGAGCCTCTCGTTTGAGTTAGTGATCTAAGGTCATGCTGTTGGGGATGGTGGTTGGAGTGCTGGTGGAGGAAGAAGGTTCCCAGGTTAATCCCAGGAGATCTTAGGCAAGGCAAACCAGATGGTTTACCTGCTCCAAAACAATCAGGCCGTACTCCCCCATTCCCCACCTGCCTGGGATGTCTGAAGAATTTTTGCACTGCTGAAAACACAAAAGTGGATCTAGAAAACCTCTGCCTCAGCTCACAGACCCCTGAGCAGCTTAGTAGGGGATTTGTGTGCTGGTCTTTTGACAGTTGTCCCTGTGAGTGATGAACACAATCGGTTTTCCTGTCTTCATGGATGGGCTGTGGCAGTGTTGTTATGTGCTGAGAAGCAGCATTCAGTTCCATTCTGGAGATAGTTTTACTTCACTGGTAACCAAGTCATTTCTCTAAGTCCCGTGGAGTTGGTACAATCAGTCGCAGACCATCTCGGGAGCTATTTGGATTAGACATACGCTATGGTGCGGCATTTTGATCACTACTCAATTCATTGCTGCCTCATTTTGAAAAAGAAACAACATCTTAAAAATACTACCAGCAAGAAGTAAAAATGGCTTTGATGGCTACAGTTTCTCCTCATTCTAAGAGACCATAAGCCCCACTCTTGCAAGCAGCCTTCTTTTTCCTTCCGTTTAATTGTATGCAGACTCCTACAGTGAAAGAAAATCAGAATCCGTGCTTACTTTTTGGCATGAAAAATGTAGGCGACTAGGAAGCCTGGAAATGCATTCTTTGCTGATTCTTCCTCATTTTGCACAAACACGGTTGCCCCTTCCCAATTTTCTTGTGTACTAAAGCTCCACCTTCAGGACACAAGTTCACATTTGAAAAGTGTGGGAAATCTGATCGACTGAAATAAATATTTAGGCATGTGCGTTCTATATCTCTTTGATCACTTTCCCTTGGACACTGCCATCTGGCCCAAGGGTGCATGTCCCATCAGTGATGAAGCTTCCCTCTTCAACTGGCTGAGCTCGTCTTGTTGGGTGTCACATCACATCTCAGAACTCCTTGTAACACAACTGGCTGAAACCCAAACAAAAGAAGATGGTGCAGATTTATCCTCCAGACAGAGGCCTGCTACCACGGAAACAGGCCGTGCAGACTGATTCGAGCAGTTTTATTTGCAGCGTTCACTAGATAGGCAAGTCTTCATAATGAGAAAATATCAACTCCCCCAGGCACCAAAGGCAATCTAGGTTAACCAGACCATCCACAATCACACTCATTTCTGCTGGACAGGACTTTATAGATTCAGTGGTTTCCTGCTGAGACTCGAGACATTAAGAACTATTCTGGAAGCAATTGGTCACAATCACAAGATGGTTATCATTGGTGGTTCACTTTTCTGTTGGACTTTTTTTTTTTTTTTAATCTGGCCATAGTCCTTAGGGCTGATTGGGCTGGCAAAGATTCAAACAAACAAACAAAACGAAGAGTTTAGTTCTGATGGTCAACAAATTCTGTCTATACCTTGTCTATGTAGGTGCCACCACCCCCCCC
>NW_025999853.1:16400095-16453830 GCF_001458135.2 Marmota marmota marmota
CAAACGAGCAGCTTTCAGTTCTGATGGTCGAACAAAATTCTGTCTATACCTTGTCTATGTAGGTGCCACCACCCCCCCCAGCCCCGCCCCGCCAGAGTTTGGGAAATACTACCCAATGGGTTGAAGTGTATCCATGTCATCCTAGGATTTAAGACAGGCCTCTCCCCTCCTCAGCTTTGCTCATATCTATGTGGCTTTCCACATTCAGGACCTTATCAAAGCTGATGAACCCCTTTTGGTGACTAGACAGTAAAAAGCAATGAGCCAGCCTCCTCTGTAGTCTGCTGAGGAGTAGATAGTTGAAAGGAGATAAGAGGAAGCATTGTTTAAAAAGTTTGAATTGATGCTGAGAGACAAGTTGGACACAGTTCAGTCTACATGAGAAGTCATTCCAATGCAACATGGAGATGTGACTGCAGGGACTCTGTGCCTCATCCTCTGTCCACTCAACATGGCCCCAGATGGTTATGGTGTCCTCATGATGGGTGATAGTGCCCTGGTGTCTTTGGTTAAATTGAGGAAGAGTCAGTGGTGGTCCTTCAGTCGGTGGAACTGGGTTCACCCCTGACACTCCAGGTGTCATCTTCCCCTACATCATGACTTGGAGGTTCCTGGACATTCACCAGCAGAGTTTCAATTACAGATGAGAGAATGCAGTGGGACATACCTGAGAACAACTTTTTTTTTTTTTCTTCAATATGAGGGATTGGATCCAGGGGCTTGAACCCAGGATTGAACCCACTGAGCTACATCCCCAGTGATACAGGGTCTTAGTAAATCACCCTGGCTGGGCTCAGACTTGGATCCTCCTACCTCAGCTTCCTGAGTCACTGGGATTATAGGTGTGCGCCACCACACCCGGCCTGGAAACAATCTTTATTTGAGATCCAACCAAAGACTTTCCTTAAACTCCATTATAGACTTCACTCAGGTCTAGGAATTGATGAGCTCTTATCTAGGGGAAGAATATGAAATATCAGATTTTCCAGAGACTTCAGAGTCTAGAACATTACCCCAGCCCTCAGAACCCCACTTCTCAGGTGGTATCCTCAGTGTCGTGAAATCTCTCTTGACATTCACTAAAACCATTGGTGGTTAAGAATCTGAGACCACTCCTGCTTGACAATAAAACCTGGTAAGTCATCAGGTCTCAGTGTTTTCCAGATGGGTTGGACCCCACCCTGCAGGAAGTAGGCAAACTCATCAGTTAATTACTTTTTCAGTTTTGGGGAATCTCTGTAACTTTCAAAAGATTGAAAAAAAATCAATCTTTTCTCTGATTTTGATGAGATTCAAGTCTGTCCCTGTTTGTATTTTTCTTGCTTGAAACAAAAAGCCAAAAGGGCATTAAAGATTAGGCAGAAAATGCTGATCCATCTTTCATACACCATCATTCCCATGTCTCTGCTCAGCCATCACATCTCTGAGACTCCCCGTCAGCGTAATCCTAGGGCCTGAGTCCCCTGATAACTGGCAGCTTGGCACAAACCCATTCAAAGAGACGAGCTGCCAGAAAGCAGGATTTTATATTAATAATAACTCAAACTCTTCAAATGAATAGCAGAAGATAAGATTAACAGGCAGATAACTCCACAGTCACTTGTACTTCCGCTTCCTTGAGATTCTGGTGGGGAGATGTTGAGCTGACAATAAGGTAGCTGGACTTTTGCAGCAAGCAGCCTGCCCAGCTGATGTGGCTTCTTACTGTAATGCCCTTGCCCTGCCTAGAAAATATACCCACTAAGGTGGGGAGTTCTGAGAGTGGACAGTTGCTATTGGCCAGCTTGGCTTGCAGTGCCAGGGTGAGGGCAGCCCCTCTCAACACCCACCCTGGATTGGCACTGAGAACAAGCTGATCCAAACAGCATCTTTTGCACTCACTCAGCCCTGTGCACAGACTCCAAAGCCCACGAAAGAGTGAGCCATTGACCTCACTTTTCTGTTCTTTTTTTTTAAAAAGCACTTTATTGAGGTATGATGAACATACAAATGTATAGAACTTCCTGAGTTTGCAGATAAGTATACATCCATGAACCCATCAGCACAATCTGTTCATCTCCATTGCTACTTGATCCTTCCTACTTCTCCCTTCTCCTCCATCAGTGCTGGATAATCTCTGTTTCTCCCTATGGACCATCTTTCTACTCTTCCCATCCTGCTCAAGCCCCTTCCAGAAAGTGTGACATTGGTGGACATCACCCTTGCCTTTTCCACTCAACCAAGGGAGCCTCCGTAGGAGATCCAGGGGCTCGTAGCTAGGAAGACCTTCAGACATTTGTTGCCCTGGTCCTCTCCCTGCTGGTCTCTACACGGGCCATGGCGTGCCCCTCTCAAAGGCCACAGGTCCTGTGGGCAGTCCTCTTTCACAGCTACAGCTTTAGCCTCTTCTGGGTTTAACCACCGCTCCCTCCATCTGCTCCTCATGCCATGGCTTTCAGGGGCTCCTGTGGTGCTACTCTTTGTAGGTCTCCAGCCGCCACTCGTCAGCCGTGGTCCCCCTCACCGATCTGTCTATTTGTCACTTATTTCCTGCCAGAAGCATAACAAACCAACCCACTTCCAAGAAGTGACCCAAGATGACATTAACGACTGGACATTTTGTTCCTCCATCATGAAAGCCTACCAGACAAGACGGAACTCCTTGAATCCCAGAGGCTTGGTGCTTCCAGATCTGGTCATGGAAAAAGATCCACTTTTTATTCCATGTGGCTTCTCCTAAACTAAATTCAACCCATGGATATGAACTCATGGAAACCCTACTGGGTAGGATTATTTTTTTTCCCCCGGTTAAAACATAAAACTAAAAGAACGTTAAAAGTGAATGTGAACTGCTGGGGGCACAGGGTGCAGAAGGTGGTGGGGCGGGGGCTGGTTATGATCTCTAAAATACTGCTGAATGTTTGAAGTATATTTTCAAACAAGATACAAAACCGAACAGGCTGCTTTTTCCTTTTTAGACATTTCTCCTTAAGTCTGAGCTCCAGTGGTCCCTTCAATAAAGTCTAGAAATTCCATTTATATTCGTTATTACCCAAACAGGATTATGAAGAGTTTGCCATTACTTCCTCACCTCCGGACCTCACCCCTTCCCACCCCCCACTAATATTTAAAAGATAAATTGGATATTCTTGGTTCCTTCATTGCTCATGGGACACTTATGTAGTAGAAATAGAAACCATCTTAAGTTCTAAAGATGGTACTTTTTTAGAGGGCACTTTAGTTTTTACCGCGCTATGACTTCTGCGCTTTAATCATCTGAACCGGCCCATTTGAAACACGACTCCCTTTGTTTATTGGACATTTTTAATGGTGATTAAATATTTACGCTATCAAAGGCCTTTTTTCCCCCATCATGAAAGCTGCAAATTTGGAACATTCAGGAGCTTTAATTCTGGGGAAAAGCACACTTACATTCATAGTCAGATAGTCAGGGGTGTATTTCCTAGTCTTTTTGATGTGGTGGGGTGACAGGATGGGGACATTTGGGATGATGGTGAAAGGACAGATGGGCTATCTGAGGGGTGGGATGCTGGTGAACTGGATTTCTTGCAGTCAGTACTGGGGTCCAAGCTGGGCTGAGGCCAATGAGCAGGACTGGGTTGAAGGAAGGTGTCCTGTGGTTATCCTGCAGGACCTCTGGAGGCTCACCCACCTGGGACCTACAACTCACAGACCTGGGCTGCCACATGCTTCCTTCCCAAGTAGATGAGGTGTGCATCCCCAGCCCTCACGATCCCTTATGTGCCTACCTGCTTCTACCTCAGTGATGTAACCTTGGGAAGTGCAATGTCATGGCTAAGCTCTCAGGCTCCAGAGTGGGCCACAGTGAAGTGTTAAACTTGCCCAAGGATACCAGGCCAAGGGGAGCAAGAGGGACAAACCCAGCCTACCCTCTGCTCACCAACCCCTGCACCCTGGCATGGGGCTGACTGTGCCCAAAGGAAGACGTGCTTCTTTCTTTGTACCAAGACTCTACAGGTCAGCCGTGGCCCTAGTCAGACCAGGTTCCAGATGCTGTGCCATCACTTGGTAACTGGGGAGCCCTGGGTTTTCTGAGCCAGCATGTATCTCATGGGGTTTGCATGCATATTCAGTGAAATATTATGTGAAAATACTTGATAAATAATAACATTTTTATTACCATTATTTGATACCAGGACTCTAATGCTAAGTCACTATATTAGTTAGAACTTCCCTAACGAAGTACTGGATTTGATGGCATAAAGACAGAAGTTTATTTCCTCCCACTTCTGTAGGCTACAGGTCCAAGATCATGCTGTAGGCAGGGTTAGTTTCTTTTGAGGGCTCTCTCCTCTTTCCTCTGTATTTTCTCATGATATCGTTTATCTTTTTAGGTACAGGTCTTTTCAGCTAAACTCTCAGCCTCTGAACAGGCTTTGTGTTATTAAGAATTAAGGTCTTGAGATCATTTGATTAAGGACAGAAGGATATTCAAAAACATTGGCGGGGACTGGGCACAGTGGTGCATGCTTATAATCCCAGCGGCTTAGAAGGCTGAGGCAGGAGGATCGTGAGTTCAAGGCCAGCCTCAGCAATTTAGCAAGGACTTAAGCAATTTAGCAAGATCCTGTCTCTAAATAAAACATAAAAAGGACTGGGGATGTGGTTCAGTGGTTAAGTGCCCCTGGGTTTAATCCCTAGTACCAAAAACAAATGAACAACAATAACAACAAAAAAAAAACCAAACCAAAAAACAAAACATTGCTGGCTATTTATGAATGAGTAATATTTTTTTTTCTTTTGTGGTACTGGGGATCAAACCCAGGGCCTTATGCATGTGAGGCAAGCACTCTACCAACTGAGCTATGTCCCTAGCCCTGTTTGTGAGTGAGAGTGACCAAACTAAACACAAAACTGAGACCACAAAACCTAGTTGATGAAAACATGTTTTACCTACTTCCAGAGAAACCCAGAGTTGACGACTCAAAGGTCTATAGGAGGGGGTGCAGTTAGCATGAAGTTACAGGAAGGGGGGGCCTCAAGGAAAAAGGAGTTAAAAGTATGGTAATGTCCTTGAGCCCAACATTCACCTGATCATTTTGTCACTAAATAGACTGAGTAGAAGCAACAAAACAGTCCATGCGACAGGTTGGATAGAGGGCCCTCTGGCTGGTAGGGAAGGTTCCCTGACCCCAGCACACGAAGCCTGAGATTTGGGCCATCAATTGATCCCACTGGAACAGACTCCAGTCCCACAACTGTCCCAGCTACATACTTGTTCAGCACCTAAGACTTATTCCCCTCTCTTGCTTCTAACCATCACTGTTGTTGAAAACAAGAAACACGCATTAAGAGACTTCCATCTGTAGGGCTAAGAGCTAGGGACATGATCTCTACCATCTTCCAGTGGGGTGTTCACATTTCTTTAACCAAGCCAGCCCTTTCAGCCTCCATTTCCTAGTATTTGCTGTACTCTTCACCTAAAATATCCTTCTCTACTTTGCAAACTCTTACTTATCTGTCAAGGCAGAGTTCAGAAGCTCCTTTATCCTGGGAATCTTTCTTGAAATTGTACCTGAAGCTCCCTACTAGACTATAAGCTTGTGAAAAAAAAAATAGGAGCCAAGGGCTAGCTTATTTTTTCTGGCCCCAGAACATAACAGGGCCTAGTGTGTAGCAAGAGTCCGTCCCCTCATCCCACGGTGATGATGAGTGTCTCTTCTATTCTAGGATCTGTTCCAGCACCATATTCAACCTTAACTGTTGAATTTGTTGAACCAAATGGATTCTTCCACTTGGTTATGAATTCCTTCCTCTGAACCCGAGTGGTACTTGGAATTTGCATCGTACTATGCAATCGCTGTGTGTGTGGCTCTTCTACTTCATTGTAATTTCTCAGAGGTCAGGGATGGTGTCTTACTCAGTTTATCTCTATAATTCCATTTTTATGAGGAAACAAAGTTTTTTGTGCCTCAAACTTTGTGCTCACTTGCTTGCTTCTTTTGCCAATACTTCTTGAGACCCCACCCTATGCCAGGTGTGTCGAGGGCTGAGGGCTGAGCAATGAGCAATGATGGTCCTGTCCTTGTGCAGCTTATTGGCCTTCCTCCGAGTAGTACTCAGTAGACACTGGTCGAACTGCATGGGGAAGACTGGAAATGCCTCAGAGGCAGATGACATTCTTTAAGGTACCCATGGCTCCAAATGCAATGACTTGGCATGTGCACAATACATATTTATGATTTCATGAGTTGATTATCTTTGCAGAGAAGAGAATAGAAAGGGAAAAAAGCAACAGTCACACACACACACACACACATACAAAGTATTGACAATATGGAGGAAACAACATCTGAATGCAAGTCTGAGCATTGCATTTGGATTATTTGTTAATACAGCACCTTTCAAACTTTGTTTGAAAATGGCTTTGTGTTGAAAAAGGAAGAGTCTTATACCGTAATTATATTAGACAAGCTTATAATAATTATAATAATTATCAACTGAGTGCCAATAATACTTTAAGAACTCCGCTGAGCATAAAGATCACACTAGTGTCTAACAGGTATTTAAAATTAAGCTCTTTAAAATTGGAAGGGCACAGATTCAGAATTTTCTATTTTATAATGAGCAAAGATTCTGACAAATAATTATCTTCCTTTTCCTGGTAGAAACTTACGTTTATAATAAAAACTTTCGCCAAGATGGTTGGTGGGTCCCTTCTAAGTCCACTGAGAATTTTAGTGATTTATTTGCTTTGATATACCTTGAAGGATATTCTCTCACCTGTTTGAAAAACAGGACAACCTGCCAGGTCTCTGAGCCCTTACAGAGTGGAGGACATACATACCCAACAGACAAGCAAGTTTTCTTGTGTGCAGGTAGCCCAATCTTTGATGCACACTAGGACTCCCCCTAGTGGATGTAAAAGGTACTTGTGAGAAAAAGCATACTACCTGAAGGGAGTTGGTGGCTACCATGGTTTACAAGGCTTCATTCCTCCCTAGCATCTGTTCCTGAAAGTTGGAAGTATGTCACCAATTAATAAAGGTTTGATTAGCACTCCTTTTTTCTATCTGGCATCCATAGTAATTACAGTGTCTCCCTGCAGGCTTGCAAATGCAGCATGAAATTACAGTCAGCCTTAGAACACAGCAATAAAACGAACGCTCTTTAAAACAACACCACTCAATTTCCGTAAGACACTCCCCAAATCACATTCTCATCTGTAACTATTTTGTTCCAAATGGATGTGGTACTGTCATCCAAATCATGAAAAAGATTGGCTCTTTTTAGAGAATCTATTAATATCTATGTCAGTGGTGGCCAGCTACTGAAAAAAAAAAAATGTGCCTTTGTATATTGTCCAAATCAGATTTCTGGGTGTTAGTCTTTTGTCATGTCTTTTGACAGATTCCCATTACTTACCACATTTAGTGTCTGTGAGTTCGTTCCACACACACTTGTTGCTCATAGGAGCAGTACTAGGTGCTAGATGGTGGGGGACAGAGGAAACGAAATGAATCAGACACACATCTTGGCTTCTGAAAAGCTGATAATTGATTCTGACATGTCAACTTTCTGTCTCCCTTCCTCCTCCTGTTTTCAAAAATGTTGATGTTTAGGCGACCATGGTAACTATGTTTCTCTGCCCAGAAAGCTTTACTGTCTCTATTCTTCTGCTAATAGAACCTGTACCCCTCCTCCCAACCAGATGTGGGCACATGACCTAGGTCTGGCCAATCCAAGTGCCCCACATCTGCTAACGGTGTTTGGCTTAAGTATAGGTCATGTGATCCAGCAAAGCCAATCAGGATGCGTTTTCCAGGGATTGTCATACGGGTGGTGTTACCAGGGTGGCTTATCTGGGGCTGCCAGTGACTGTTCTCTGCCTAGTAGAAAAGTTCTCTCTAAAGTAGGCAACAATGAGGCCAGTGCTTAACACAGAACCAAAAGAGACAGACAGACAGATACACTATACACACAGAGTCTAAGGCCACAGGGACTAAGTCCTAGTCCCAGTCTTTTGACTTGAGCCCCTCACTCTGTTTTTGACACCCTCTTATTGCTGCTGTATTCTCCCTGGCCAATGCCAACAATGCCCAGGGATTCCACCATTGATTGCCTGCTGATGTCTCTAAAGTCCTTCCAGCAGTGATGTCGGGACTGGATCTGTATGTCTAAATGTCTGCTGGTCATCTCTCTGGGACATTCCCATTCACTTCAAAGCAATGTTCTTCCACCCCTTCCCATGTGTTCCAGTCTCCTTGGATGACACTATAAGCCAGAAGGTTCAAACCACCCTGGACACTTCCCTTGCTCCTGATGTCTGATCACCAAGAAGCCCACAGATTTGTAGCTTGGGCTTGTTTTCTCACATCCCAGATCTCATTCCCACTCCCTAGTCCAGCCTCTCTTTATTTTATAACTAGGCTGTTTGAGGTGAGACTGGTAATTCTTGCCCCAAGGTTCACTGACCGTCTTCTCCAATCTAGGATTTGCGCTGACCTTTCATTCTCTTCTAAAATGGACACCAGATCAGATGATTTCCTGTTAAAAATCCTTCAATGATGTCCCATTGTTTCCCAACTTTCTTATGTTATGACTCCATCATGGTCCCACTCTGAATAATGACACTCTCCTGCACCCAGACGGAGCCACTAACTGTTGGAGGTGACCAGCCTGGGGGTCTCAGTCTGCCAAGCTGAGCCCCGCAGCCCCAGGGTGGAGAGGGCAGGGCAGTATTTCATCACACCAGATGGCACACTGGTTGGGAAGCTCTGGCTTAGCACACAGAGCTCACACTCCTTAGCTTGATATCTAACATCCCCGCTGGGCTACCTTTGCAACGTAGTGGTTTCCTTCTTTCATGTCTGCATGCAAATGAGCTCTGGGTTGAGCAAGTTGGAGAGTAGCTACATGGGGTCAGCAAACCCGAACCCTGAGGAATCTATTGGCATAGATTGATACCCCTGGGGACTCTGGCTACTTAGTTCTGTCCTAAGAAGGTCAATGATGGGTTTCTATGGAAAAATCACAAAGAAAACGAGATAAAGAGAGTTTGCTTTTTTATTGCTCAGACCTTCCTTAATAGAGCAGGGCAGTAGGAGCTGGAAGGTGTACTTAACCAAAGGCATACAGGACATTTGCATTATCTTGGGATCTAGTGACAGAGAGAGGCACTGAGTCAGAGAGGACTTTCTCCCTGTCTTTACATCACAGGGGACATTCAGAGAAAGATAGGGGCTGCATTCTCAAAGATGTTTCCCTGGGAACATCCTAAACTGACTGGAGAGATTGAGGGAGGAAGGTGTGGGGTCTTAAAGTTATGCTTGGGGATAATCAACCAGTAAAACTTGGGGCTATCGATTGGTACCACCCCATTGGTTCTCACTAGAGGGAACTGTGAAAAATAGCTTAAGAAGCAACATGGGTCAATTATGATACATTTGGCAACAAGGATATCTAAGCATTTATAGCATAGGCAAGTAGGGGTTAAGTTTCTTTCTTCCACAAGGAGGAGGCCAGTTGCTAGTGTTGGTTGCTATTCAGTGTTACTATCCAAGAGCCCTGCAGGCTCCGATTATCTTTCTGCTGTCGCAAGATAGCTGCCACAGCTGCAAACATCATATTACTTTTCAAGACAAGATGGGGAAGACTTTCTCCTACCAAGACTGTCTTTTCATGTCCAAAAGGAAAACTTGTGCAGACTACCCTTATATCTCATTGAAGAGAACATGGTCAGATGCCTCCATAGCAAATAAAGGGAAAAGGAATGACCGTTATTGGCTTATGACTGGCTCATGAGCCTAGGTCTGGGTGAGGAGCTTGATTTTCTTGGTATCAGTCCAGATGCCAAAGTAGGGTTTAGTTATCAGGGAAGGAAGGCAGGGAAGAAAGGATTAATGTGTGCATAAAGAGCTCTATGTACTGCTCCAACTCCCCCCCCCCCATTACTGGGGATTAAACTCAGGGGCACTCTACCACACTGACATATCCTTGACCTTTTCTATTTTGTGATAGGGCCTCACTAAGATGCTGAGGCTGGTCTCAAACTTGCAATCCTCCTGCCTCGGCCTCCCGAGTCACTGGGACAACAGGTGTGCACCACTGTACCCAGCTACTTCTCCAATTCTTAAAGATTTGTGGCTTTCTTTTTTTTTTTTTTTAAATATTTATTTATTTATTTATTTTAGTTCTTGGCGGACACAACATCTTTGTTTGTATGTGGTGCTGAGGATCGAACCTGGGCTGCACGCATGCCAGGCGAGCGCGCTACCGCTTGAGCCACATCCCCAGCCCAGATTTGTGGCTTTCTGATTCTAGAAGGTCTCTACCTCCCTCTTGCCATTGGCTGAGTTCTATCCATCCTTGGAATTCCCCCTGTGGCATCTTCTCTGACCTGCATTCTCCAGAACAGGCCAACCCTTCCTTGGAGTCACCAGCATGTCTGGTCACATTCCTGTCTTTGCCCTCATTCTCTTCCATGGCTGTATTTATTTGGTATCCCTATGCCCTGGAATGCTTGGAAGGAAGTGGTTACATTATATTCATCTTCGTGTCTACTGTCAGGCAGGCTTGGCACATAGTAAGTGTTCAGTGTTTGTGGAAGAGATGTTACATAAACAAATCCAAGATAGAAAATGATCATGTTTGCTCCCGCATCTTTAAGCATGAAGGCCTCTAAATATGCCCGGCAGACAGCTATTCAGTCCAGCCACACCTGTTTACAGAGGATCCATTGTCTGCCAAGCACCAGGGGCAACAAAAGAGAAGGATAATATGGTTCCGTGGGATGAACGTTTGCACTGCGAAGATAACTAACAATACAAAATAGCATCTGATAAGTGTCTCATTAGAGTTCCAGGAGTGCAGTGACAGGGAGGAGACAGAAGACACAGGGACACGGATGGAATGGTAATTAAAAGCCACAGGTAGCCCAAATCTTAATTTAATCAACACGTTCAACCTCCGCCCATCGCCGACTTCTTCAGGGATAGAGGAAAAAAATGATCAGATTGGAATGTCATTTCCTCGGGTGCCCTGCCTATCTGTCAGTGCACCTGTGACCTAGTCGTAGAAGAGGGAAAACCAGGGAGAAAAAGGGACCTTGATAATTCATAGCTTAGTCAGCTCCCAAAGAGCTGAAAGCTGATGCCATCCTAACCAGCCATTTGAAGATCAAATGATTCCATATTTCACAACTGGACTGGGGTGGAGGTTCTTGTTCAGGTGTGTTATTGGAGAAGATGTAACTAAAACCAAGGGGAAGGCGCTGAAAGGCACTAAGTGGGTACAGTTTTAGGCCCTTCCGTGCATCCAGCTACATGTTTGCCCTGGGATGATAAACTGAAAGTTTCCAAAACAATGGGGACACACCAAGGGCCTCCTGTGGGGGAACTTAACATGGGAAGGAGGGGCTGTGACAGTCTGCAGCTTTTTATGAACTCTCCACAGGATGTTTCAAAATGCATAAAATAGAATATATAAGATTGAAAAGGAAGACCACTAGGTTGGAGAGTAACTACAGAAGAGGTTTTTTGAAAATGACCACACTTCCTCAGTGACTCCTTCGGTATCTGTGATCTCTTCTGACAAAAAGTCACAGGTGTCGCTATTACCATTCCAGATTATTGCCTGCGTTTCCCGTTGAAGGATATGTTCAATTTCAATTAGTGGTTAGAGAAAATAAAGATGTGTTTTACCATCCAAGTTCACAGAGCCGGGTTGACAGCTGCTGTTCTGAGGTCCCTCTAGCACACGGCGACCAGGTTGAGAAGCAGGTCGGCCTGTGCTTCCTGGCCCTCAACGGGCCCAGGTCCAGGATATCCTGTCCCGCCTACTCAAGTATGTCACAGCTTACCTTCTGCTCCTTGAAAAAATATCTTAGGAAACAGGTTCAACAACAGGAAGAGAGAAAGAGCCCCATCAGGCTGAGGGTCTGATAAGACCTTTCCTAGGTTCTTTCCCATGAACCCTCCGTGTCCTGCGCTTCTCTAATCTGGTCATACTGTGTCTTCTGCGTTAGAAGAGGCTGATCTTTGACATCCTCTTGGGGTGTTGCTGCCTCATAAGATGCAAATATTTCATAGAGAAGAAATGATTCAAGATGAGGAAATTCAAACTCCCCACCTGGGAAGCTGTCAGCTCATTGCCCGTAGTCGCTCTCTAGAAATAGACAAGAGACACAGTGAGGCTTTTCAGAAAGGAGAATTTTATTCCCATTAAAATCCAAATAAGAAACTCCTGTAAATTTTTATTTTAAAAACAAACAGATACAAAATTGTAATCATAAGTGACAGGGCCAGTTGCTCAGGGGGCGTGATCTATAGTTCCCCATCCTATTTACTGTAGTTCTTACCTAAGTGAGAAGTCGGGGGGGGGGGGAGGCCCNGATTCAATGGAGGCAGAAGGGAAGCCTGGCGGGTTCGATTCCTGGAGAGCACTGGAGGGCCACCTGCGCACCATAGAAGAGAGTACCTCTGTGTGTGCACAGCGCAGCGCGCTGTTGGGAGGGGATAGACGCAGTAAAGAGAGCGTTGGAAGGCAGATCAGTATTTTATTGTTGCAAGAACTGAGTTCCCTGTCAACTTAGAAATAAGCATGCCAGGCACTAATTCCCCTTCAACAATTATGGTACTGTATTCAGTGTGTCTTTAAAGATTAGCTTCCACACCTGGACATGTTTTTAAAAAAAGTATAAAATCTATTTGACAATAGAAAAAAAATCTACATCTAAATGCTAAGTAATTAGAAATGTACCAGGTTATTTTTGGAAAAAAAATTTCTCAAATTAGATTCATAAGAGCAACAAATTCCAAAATATGGAGTTGTCACAGCTTCATATTAAAAGGCTTTTGACCGGTGACACTCATTTAGAAAACAAAAGAATAAAATTCAGAACACACCTTCTGGGTAGTTTTCCACTTGACTGTAAATCATATTTTTCTCAATCAGCATTTGCTTACTTGACTGTCAATCAAATTTTCCAAAATATATCCTTGTATTTCAATTCTTGGATGAGCATAGCACCTGTCCTGTTCTATGACATCTATTCCTGTGTTTTTTTTCTCTCTTGATTTGGAATTTCTGGAACAGGTCTTGGCATCTCCAGGGTCATGCTGGGCAATTACTAGGTTCTCAATAAACTAAATGAAATGGAATTCAAAGAAGTGTTGCTGGCTAGGGAAGATACAACAAATGACTTTTTTTTTCTATTAAAACTGATCAGCAGTGTTAAAAGTTTTTCACCAGTAATATGAAAAGTAAATTAAAAAGAAAAACAGGGCTGGGGTTGTGGCTCAGTGGTAGAGCGCTCGCCTCGCAAGTGAGAGACCCTGGATTCAATCCTCAGCAGCACATAAAAAAATAAAGATATTGTGTCCATGTATAACTAAAAAAAAATTAAAAAAATAAGGCTTTAAACTTTGTAAATTACATAGAAGAGTCTAGGAAAAAGGTCTAAATGGGCAATGGAAAGATGAGAAGTTAAGAAAATCAAGTCTGCCAGAAACCTGAAGATGCTCAAGGTGCTGTTGATGCATAAATCACAAAATTTAATATGATAGTGACCTTCAATGCATATTGACTTGTGCAGTTTCCTCATCTGTAAAATGGAGGCAAGAGCAGCCCCTCTGTCTTGGGTGGTTGTGGGAACTACATGCATGAGCCCTCTCGACACACTGAATGAAGCCCCTGGTGACAGCGGGAGTCAGTCACCGTGGATGTCACACAGGGTGCTCAGGGCTTCTCACGTAGCTAGTGTGAATAACAGAGGAAGCAGGGGGAAGGAGCAGGAGGTAGAAACTCACATCCTAGAGTTTTCAGTTCACAGCCTTTGCATGTCTTTCTGCTGCAGGGGACAAGTGTCCCCAGCTCTTCCTGAGGCAGGCTTCCTCTCATCTCATAGGTCTCAGCTTCCACACCTTGCTCAGATGCACCTTCCCAACTCCCACAGAATGGCTTCCCAAGTTCTTCCCTCTTTAGCACGGTACTCTTTACCCTTAGAGCATTTAATACTGTGCATACCACCATATGCAATTGTCTGCTCAGCTCAGGAGTATCTCCACCATGGGACTGTTCCCTCCAAAGAGGCAAGAATGGGTTGTGTTCGCTGATTAGCTTCAAGTCCTAGCAAAGTGTCCGGCACATACCACGTGCTCCGTGAACAAAAGGGTACCTCTTATCATCTATGGAATGAAGCAGTGTACAGAGGTTCCCGTTATAGACAAGGTTACTTCCAGCCAGCTTGGCAGCCACATGGTCCACAAGTCACTTGCCTTTCAAAAGCCCACCAGCATTTTGAAAAGTGGCCCTGTCCCCTCACACTGGACTCTAACTGTATGTCTCTGAAGATTCTTCTAGAATCCCAGGGTTTGTGTGTTTTACCTTCAGAGTCTTTTAAAACAGCCTTGTATCTCCACAGACTTCCTCTTTTTGATCAGGCTTACAAAGAAGGGGAGAGCAATGGAGGGGGAAGTTACCCTGAGAACAGCTGGGGTGTGAAGAGAGGGGGAAAAGAGAAAGCTGAGAGTTCACCATGCTTCTACTAAGTCTTCTTTTTGAGACTTCCTGGGGAGGCAGGAAGTACATCCTTAGGTCTCAAAGTTTGGGGGGTAATCAATAGTACCCTAACATCCTCAGGGGGTTTGGACACTCAGGGTAAGATGAAGGAGTGGCCTGTGTGTTTAAAGTTCAAGGCCAGAGGTGGAGGACAAAGTAGTCCCAGAGCAGATCTCCTGGGGTTAGAAGGGGCACAAGCTGAGCTGAGGCAGGAGGACAAGGAGCAAGAGGAGGTCAAGTTCTGTTCTTTCAGAAAAAAACTTGCATTTACAGTAGGTGGGTGTGTGGCAGCAGTCAGGTCCCAAGATGTTCCCAGCTGGGGCCTGCCTGCTGGTCAGCAGCTCCCTCCTACCCTGATGCATAAGCTCTCATGCTGAAAATTCACAAAAGTAGGGCAGGCGTCTCCTATCTTTCTATCTTATGGAACAGGAGAAAGGCTGGTGGTGGGGGGGCTAGGAAACAGGCTGGGAGCGGGGGCAGCGCGTGGGAAAAACTAGACAGCTTGCTTGACTTTTCTGTGATGGGCAGCAGAACACATGGAGCCAGCTCTGGAAGGGGAGAGGCTTCTGGGAAGGGCAAGCCTTGCTGTGGCTCACTCTGTCCTCACTCCGGCAGGAGGAGACTTTTCTCCAGGCCAGAAAGGACCAGGGAAGAGATGAGTGGGCAGGAACAAAAAAAAAAAAAAAAAAACTGCCTGCAGCTAACCCAAATTGTACCTGTGTATAAATTACAAAAGGACATGGCCACTCCTTCTTCAAGACACTTTGCTTGCACGTGTTGGAAAAGAATTGTTATAACTTTTTTGGGAGTAAGACACATTGCTGCTATCAGCCCAAACTGTCATCACAAATACTACAAATCAGTTGTTCAGATGTGGTGTCTTTGTGCAATGCTCAACTTGCACAACTGTATTGGGTGGCCCTTTCAGAAATCCAAAGTTGTAATGTGCTTTAATGGCATCCAACCTGTGGCCTATCAGCAAGATGAAGAAGTGATTTCTGGGGTCCCTTTCAGGCAGTGTCTTTATTCATAAAGGATTTCCACTGGAGCTCTTGGTGGGGATTGTGATTTTTCATAGTTTGGTCACTCAAATGCACGTTAATATTTGTGACCAGCTCCCCAGAGGCACCCATCCATCTCTTAGGACAATGCTCTGGGCAGTGTTTTTAAACATTTGGTTAAAATGTAGATGACTTAGCCCCAACCCAAATTGGCTGGGATAGGATTCTTATGTCTATTTGAGATAGTAATTTTGGAGGAACAAAAGTTTGAGATTGTCTAAAGGGAAGAAATTTGAATTTGCTTCATAACAAGCCTGAAATAGTTGTATCAGAGTCATCAAAACCTTAACTTCCTCGCTCCAGTATCCTTATCAATCCTTTGCAAAAATCACGATACTTAATGCATTTATTTCTCTGCCGTGGCCAATTTGAGATGCACTGAATGGATGAAATGTAATTAACAGAAATGAAACAGATCTGTATGTCAGAGAGGCAAAACCATTAAGCTTCAAAAGAAAGACTTAGCAGCATCTTGGTGTATTTGTGTAACTCTAACTTGTAGATGACCAGTTCTCCTTAGCAGCCAAATTCTGAGCCTTTAACTAGCATGGGTATGTGTGTATGTGTGTGTGTGTGTGTGTGTGTGTTGCTTGAAATTAAATGTTCCTACATCACATGGCTTTGGGGACCTCCAGTTCCAGCTCTGAGATAACTGTATGTACTTCTACCTCCTGATCATGACTGGGGCCTTCTAAGCCCACAGACCTCGAACAGATCAGACTGAAATGAATACCTTAAAATTCCTGGGGGATCTGACCAGTTATTTTGGAAATAAATCTAGCTGCCTGCACGCAAGCTTCCATTTGTCCAGAATTACCTAGCTCCTGGAAGCTGCCCACACCATTACACTTGAGTTAAACTATTTTGAGCTCCACCCACACGCTACCCATTTTTAGCACGGTGGGACGGAGGCAAGCAGACCATGTGCACCCATGTGGAAATGTCACCCAGTGACTGAATCCTGCTCGCAGGTGGGGCCCTGCTGATGGTCACCGCTCCCTCCTGCTGTAAACACAACAGTTACTTTTCTAAATTCTTTCACAAAGGCTCTCAGGCTGAAAGCTCTCAGAAGTTGGTGGGAATCTCGTCTCTCCTTTATGGAGAGGGAAGCAGGATGAGGGAGGCCAGAGTGTGGGGAAGTCAGGAACCAGAGGTGGGTGGGTCTCTTGATTCCTGGTCCAAGGTTCTGTGCGCCTCAACATCTTCCCCGTGGAATTCTCTGGGGGAGCTTTTAAAGGTTGCAGATGTCCAGACCCAACTGCAGCTTCTCAAAGGATGGAAACCAGAATATGTAAAGAAGTCCCAATGATTTGAGTCTCAAGGACCCTCAGCTTCATGGAGGACTCAGAAAAAAATAAGATGAGAGTGGATTCAATGGAGGCAGAAGGGAAGCCTGGCGGGTTCGATTCCTGGAGAGCACTGGAGGGCCACCTGCGCACCATAGAACAGAGTACCTCTGTGTGTGCACAGCGCAGCGCGCTGTTGGGAGGGGATAGACGCAGTAAAGAGAGCTTTGGAAGGCAGATGCCACCTAAATTCACCAGACTCACTGCAGCTTCTACAACACCAGAGAGTGAAATGATACCCGGCATATTCAAAATGGCTCTTTGCAGGTCTGAAAGTCCAGAGCCTCATTTACATCATGGTCCATCTGTTGGGGTGACGGTGGCCCCTCTCTTCTGTCATTTTCCCTTTCTAATCAGGGCTGTTTCAAATACTCTATTGGTGAGGAGTCAGCAGTCAGGGCACCTGGTTTTTGTCCCAGCTCTGCCATTATCTGTGATGTGATTCTATTAGCTAAACCAAACTTTGGTTTTCTCCATCTTTGAAATGGGACTGTAATTCTTGCTCTGTTTGCTCTTCATGCAGGGCGCACCGTGTGGCTCTATCTATGCACACACACAAGTGGCGTATGGTGCCCTATTACCCTAACTAGGAATGGCACTATTGGACTTGTTACTTCCAAATGGCTTTTCTGAATTAGTTTCTGAATTCCAAGTATCATTAAATACCTTCCCCCCCCACCCCCTGCCCCCATGGTGTCCTAATCTTTTAACCATTCCTGCTGAAATAATGGTAGAGAAGCATCCCCTGCCCCTCCTCCCTAGCCACCCAAACCAGCACACTCTGGAGAGTTAAGAAGGGAGAGTGAATCAGGGGACTCCGGCCAAGAGGAGAGATTGGGAGGAGGAGCCTGGGAGTAGATCAGTTTCAGAATGAGGAGAAGGTCTTGAGGGATAGGCAGAGAGGCCAGGCCTGTGCAGTCCAGCACCATTGGCCACCTGGAGCCACTTAAATTAGTTAAAATGAAATACAATGTACAATTCAGTTCCTGGTCACACCAGTCACATTTCAAATGCTCAATACCCACATAGTGCAAATGGCTGCCATATTGGTCAATGATGAAAGAGAACGTTGCTATCATTGTAGAAAGTTCTTCTGGACAGGCTGCTCTAGATCTTCTTAGGGAGGGACAGGGTGCTTTCCCATGACATATCCACATTTCAGCCAGAGGGCAGCCCTGTGACACCTGTGCACCTGCAGGCCAGATGAGCTAGGCTGCTTCACCAAGGACTCTCAGCTGCTGTCCATCACTGCCCACCCCCCACCGACTCAGCCCAGAGGGAGACTAGGAATCATCCTGGGAGTCACTCTCCAGGAAAAGCTTGAGTATGAAAGCTCAGAAAGAGACTTACAGCAGCAGATAGGCTGGTGATTTCCCCCAGGGACCCTTGAGTCAGCCAGGGTCAAATGGAAAACTGTTAAAATGAAGGGAGCTTTAAGTCCACAGGAGCTTGCTTTCTTGTCTTTGTCCTTGGGGACACTGGCTGACCTCGCCAGCTGCTGTCACACCTGAATCTCTAAGGACTTGCCTATTCAGACTAGGTGGGAAGAGAAGCATCAGGGTCTCCAAGGTCAGAGGTGGGCAAGACCTTGGAGCCCATCAAGTCCTGCCCCTTCTTGGGAAGTGACTGGACCGAGTTGGTTATTTACTACACTTAGGTCTTTCTTGGAAGGTAGCATCGGCCAGTAGAGAGCTTCAGAGGGTGAGGGTTCTCCTTCCCCAAACCTCAGGTCCTTAGGAGCCAAGTTCTGCTACAGTTGCAGGTCTAGATTCATAGCGTAGCTATGCAGGTGGACGCTAGCCTCTGCCCACCTGGACAGAAGGTCTCTAGGGGCAGGTTTCTGTGTCTCCACAGGCATCATGAATTAGAATCCTCTAAGCCAATGACCAGAAACTGTGGACCAACCAAGCATCAGGTGCTGTCCCCAGGGCATGGGTGTTAGGGAGGCTTGATTCTTATCATATTTATCCTGGGTTCGTCTGTGTGTGGCAGGGGTGGAGGGTGTGGGTCTCTGAACCATTTCAGCCAATCCACACATCCTGACTCTCTTTAATGAGACTCATTTTGTAACATGCAGCATGCTGATTAAGAAGTCATTAATTTCAAGAACAAAAAACAACGCTGATATTCAATTTGCAAATTAAGAAACCATTGGCCTTCTGTGGAGATACCCACAGCAGAAGGACTTGTTGCAGCCTCTGGGACTGGCCTCCTCCAGGAAGTACGTTCCTGGGGAGCCCTTGGCTGAGGCATCACATCACCCCTGTTTGGCTGAAATCCTTAAATGGAAGTTGCAGAACCACGGCATGTGTTAGGACGATGTAGATAGAGCGAACTCAAGAGGATTAAAATCACACAGAGATAGAACTGAACACATCCCGCCTCTTCTGAACCCTGGATTGGTTTCCTGGGTCTCCATCCCAGCCTGTGTGCCCTCTAACACGGTCGGTGGCAATTCACATCCCCTTGGGCATCTTTTCCTGAAAGCTTCCGCCAGCTTCCTCTGGCTTCTGCTCTCCTGATCTTAAGTTCAGGACCTTCCTCCTCACTCGGGTACCTTTCAAAATCTCAGTGGTCTCTGACTCTTTGAGAAATTGGTTTTTGTAGACTGAATGTGGAATACTTGATTCTTTGTTTTCTGTAAGACTCTATTTAAACAATTGTCATGTTTTTTTTGCCTAATTTAACTTCATTCTTACACTTAAATAATTATCATATTGTGTTTGCTTAATTATATCTCAAATTCCATATCAAGTAGGGATAGGAAACTTTCTTCTTCTCCTTCTTCTTCCCAGTGCTGGGGATAGAAGCCAGAGCCCTGCACATGCTAAGCAAATGCTCTACTACTGCGTGACACCCCCAGCCTGGTAGGAAACTTCTTGAAAGGGAAGGACATTTTTTTTTCTTTCTCTTTTTTTCCTTTTTATATTCCCAGGGCTTAATGAAATGGCTGGCACTTATTTGCCAGCATTAAATGGTTGCTGAATAAAAGGAATGTGGTGCAGAGTTTTTTTTATACTCGTGGAGGTTCACAGAATAGAAGACTGGTTCTCACATAATAAGTCAGATTTTTTAACAACTGCTGCTAAGTGCTTTATAAAATCACTCCGTCTTTGAAATAGATGCAACTATCCCCATTTTACAGATGAGGAAACTGAGGTGCAGGGACGTTAAATGACTTGCCAACATCACATAGCCAGGAAACGAGAGGACCAGGATTTGAAGTGAGACATTGTAGCTTCAAAATATGTTTCTGTTCCCTTGCACAGTGCTCTTCCTTATGATGTGGTAAGTGTGTGTGTGGGTGGGGGGATGGACTCTTTAGCCCTCCCTCACATTCTATACCAAAACAACCCATTAAGTGGTTTCAAATGATCTGCTGGTCAAATGGTTAAAAGGCAATAAATAGTTGACCTGAGAATTATCAGGGAGTCTGGGCCACTGTTCAGTCATAGAGGGCCATGGGAACCAGGGGGGTCAAGACAGGGGTCCCACTCTTGCAGTCATTCCCTGGAGGCTTTTATGTGTTTGTGAATGTGTGTGTCTGGGTCGGGAGGGATTTCTGGGGAAGTAAGAAAAAAGAGGAGGTTGAGAAGAAGGGGAAGAGGAACTGCAAAGAGGAACCTTCCTTCTGCCCTCTGACTCCAGGGCAGGCCCAGTCCCAGCCCTGCATGAGTAGGGCCTTGTGCCTGGGCCCCGCGGTCACCCAGTTATTGCCATGCAGGTCCAGAACTAAGACTTTTAAAAGAGAACTAAGAAAGCTGCATTTTGGTGTGACATTTCCCGATCTTAACAACAAAACACCTGGCTCTTCTGCTGGAGGCAAAGTCTACTATCAGTTGGAGAACTCGGATCTAAGACTAGAATGCTCCAGGATTTAGAATGGTGAACATTTATTGATGATCTAGAATTAAATGCCAATTCATTTTCATCTAAGTTATTGCAAAGAACCAACTGAATTTTCTTGTTCTTTCCCGGGGGCCAAGTTGGATTTATTGCAGAATTTCTGCTTCTATCTTCCAAACATCATATATCCATATACCATTTCACTGTTATTTTTTTTTAATCACATTTACATAGCATGCAGATCATGATTTACTTAGTCCTTTTCCCTTTACCAGTTCTCTGTGAACTCACTTTTTAAAGCTTGGGCTGCCATCGCCAATCATAAAATCATGGGCTAGTACCAGACACAGTTTTCTCAAAGTGCATTAAAATAAATAGATAACCAATTGAATTAATATCGCTCATTCCGTCCTCCACTTAGACTCATTCCCTGGTAAATACACTTCTCATCAGCGGGAAGCACAGTCATTCTGAAAGGGACTCTTCCATCAAGGCTAAGATAGAACGTTGGAAGAGCAGAAAGAGGCATGATTGTGCTGGGTTGGGAGGGAGGAGGAGCCACATTAGAGACAAATTCTATTCCACTTGATAAGAAATATGGGGATTTTATAGTTCAACTGCTAAAGACATGCTGAGGTTTTATTAAAGAGCTCTCCCACCCCCACTATTGGTTTAGAAAAATCTCTTCCTATCTCCCATATTTCATTTGCCTGTTATCTCCCTACTACTAAAAACAATTTGCATGAAAACAATCACTCTTTGCTCACAGGAGTCCTTGGCTCCTGCTGGTTTCTTGCTTGCTCAGGCTGATGCTTTGTCTGTGGTTTAATCATAACCCCCTGCTTAGGGTTCAGTTAGGAGCTAGCAAGCCAGGGGAGCCAGGCTTCAGACCATGGGGAGGTGGCGTTTCTCATCTGGAATCCTTGCGGGCCAATTCCCAGGGAAGAAACTCCTTGGAAATGTACCCAAGGGCCAGAAATGAAATAAAGCAGGCAGGGAGGTGAGGATTGGATTTTATAAAATAAATGGTACAAAGAGCTTTTCTCTCCAGGGTAATAGAAATTGGGAGTTTGGAGTAGCTGACAGGAAAGAGTCCTTGTTCTGAGCATCTTGCCTTGGGCAGAAATGACAAATGGACATTCACCAGGGTTTAGTCCTTAGCATTCTTAGTGGTGATATCAAGATGTGCTGGCTGGTGCTTACCCTGCCGACATTGGCAGGAGAGCATTTTTGAAATTATTTCCCAGGAGTGATGAGAGCTGTTCTTTTTCTACTTTGTTTTTTAAGCCATTTTTTTTTTTAAGTTATAAAAGTACTTCTTCAGGACTGAGACCATATTTGTATCCTGCCTACCACTGCATTGCTAGCCTCGCATGTATCAAGTGTCTGCATATTAGTTCAATTAAATCAACTCATTTAAATTAAAAATTAAATCAATTCACACATTTGGGAGAAAATGACTTAGGTTGAAAAAGGAGATAAAAATCTCCAATAATGCCACCAACAAAGAGAGACTGTTGTTCATATTTTGGTGAAGTTGATTCTAGTCTTTTTCTTTGACTATTCGCTTTCCAGGTGAAAGTGAGACAGTGCCATATGATGATTTTCGTATTCTGCTTTTTAAAATTAATGTTATACCATGAAACATTTCCAAGACCATTAGTTTGAAGAAACTTCACTGTTGATTACCGCCTGACAGTCCAACATGTGTGTGTACTGTGGCTTACGTAACTAGCACCACACCTGGCATTCGGGATACTTCCAAGTTCTCATCTGAGACTCAGAACAATAAATACTCATCACATTCACGTTCTGCTTCTAGGCGGCAGGCTTTGCATCCGACACCAGGGCAGAGAGGGAGGTGAGCTCTAAGTTACTGCCCATAGCAAAGGGGCGATAGCCTGGGTGGGTAGAAGCCATCAGAGGTAAGAGGAGAGCCAGGACCCAGCAGCTCTTAGACTCCAAGGAAGAGGGGGGTGAAAGTAGGCAAGTGTCAAAGGTCACAGGGAAGCCCTGGGTCTATGACTGCAACTGTGCTCAGGCTCCAGGCCTTCTTCCAGGTCCTCTAGTGGGGTCCTGCCCCACCTTGCTGCAGAGACTTTGCAGATGCTGTTCCTGCTGCCTGGACCCCATCCTCTGATGTAAGGCTCCTCATCTTCCAGCTCCTTAGCTCAACCCTTACATCTCATTACTGACTTCCCCTTTATGATACGCTTTCAAAATTGCTGCTCTTCTTTGTAAACAAGTTGTATTTATTTCTCCAATCCTTGATTATTGCAAGGAAGTCTTGCATATAATTAAAAATACATTGAATGAATGAATGAAGGTGTGGGGCTGAAAAAGCTTTGCTTCTTTATAAAGATATGATAGCTGTAAACTATAGAAGAAGAAAGAATCAGGAGAGGGGTTTCAGCACATTTTCCCCTCTAATACTTCCCTGTCCCCAAGGAGAAGAATTTTTCTGGCTAGGTATCTGGGTACACAGGGCCAGGCCAGGAATGAAACTCGTGAACTTGGCATTATCAGGAGCTCCAGCGCGGCTCCTTGTCACAGGGCAACAATGCCGCAGTCTGGCTGGGCACAAAATCACGAGCCACCACACAGCTTGTAGATTCAAACAGCAACTCTTTATTCCCGAACTCACACCAGCCGTATACAAACACGTTCTGGGGAAATCCACGTTCTCTGCCCAAAATCACCTCCACTGGGCTTCAGTCTCCCAAAATATACTGTCTGAATCCCGTGAGAACTCAAGGGGAACTTAGGCAGCAGGATACGCCCTATTCCCAGCAGGAATAATCTTAAACCTTAAACCTGGAACCTAAACTGGGAACGCCCTAAACTGGGAACGCCCTAAACCCGATTATGTTAAACCCGGAACACCCTAATCCGCCTTGGTCCTTGAGCAAGGTCACCTACATTCAATGTCACTGCAACATGGGGTACGCTGGCAAGGAAATTGTCATACCTACTTGGCTAATGGCTCCCAGCACAACAATAGAAAAAGGATGGAAGGTGGTGAGTGCCTCTTGTTGTACCCTAGTTGCTTACTGTCACGGGAGAAGCAGGGCTAGGACATCTTCACGTGTGGCAGGCAGCCAGAGGGAGTCGGGAGTGGAGGGAGACCTGTTAGAGCCACAGATGAAATGACTGTATGAGAATTCAGGGGCTTGTCTGGGAGTGATACCGTCAGGCATGGAAGAATCCATTTCTAATAGCTCCTTCTTATACATTATTCATGAAAGCAGGAAGACAGGGCCGATAACATCAGAATGATGCCGCTGTCCAGCAAATCTAATGACGGTAGCTTGAGGGCATTTTAACTCGCATGGAAAAAAAATTATATTTGCCAATTTGGGGTCCAGGAGGCTTCAAAAGCTAACTCGAACTCGAAGAGCAGGTGAGAGTTTCCTTGAGAAAAAGCTGTCCCCCCCATAACATCTGGATCTCTGTGGCTCTTCCCACCCTCTTGTTTCTCAGCATCTAATGGAGGAATTAATGCTGCTCTCTGGTTAAATAGCTCTAGGTTTTCAAATCCATCTCTATTTTCATACCTGCCAGTCAAGAGGCAGGAATAAGAAATAGGACTTTTGTGGATTTCGATATAAATTATTAGCTTCTAATCTCTTCAAGCCTAAGGGACAGTGCTTTTTTAAGAAGGGAGAGTATTCTGCTGCTACTGAAATCTGATGTTTTCCCTCCAGTTTCTGATTCATTACAACCGCAAGACTCATTCCATCCTAAACCGGCTTCCGATGTGCTGTCAAAAAGCCAGGAGGTCAATTTGTTAAAAGAAGCAAGAGAAAATCTTCAGGGGAGGCAATGCCAGTTATCCCAGGGGCAGCGGCCGGGAGACAGAGAAGACAGCTCATTCCAGTTCTTAATTTGCTACTTACTTTGCAATTCTTAATGTGTTATCGTCTGACTGTGTAGAATGTTCTGGTTTCTTAAACATTGGTTGATACATTCAACAACATTCATCTATCCATCCCTCAGTATGGAGGAGATATGACTTGGGCCTCTAATCCCAATGGCTCTGGAGGCTGAAGCAGGAGGATCATGAGTTCAAAGCCAGCCTCAGCAATGGTGAGGTACTGAGCAACTCAGTGAGACCTTGTCTCTAAATAAAATACAAGACAGGGCTGGGGATATGGCTCAGAGGTCAAGTGCCCCTGAGTTCAATTCCCACCAAAAAAAAAGTACCCCTAAGAGCAGGTGTGGTGGTGCATGCATATAATCCTAATGACTCAGGATACTGAGGCAGGAGGATTGCAAGTTCAAGGCCAGCCTTGGGCAATTTAGTGAGAATTTATCTCAAAAATAAATAAATAAATACATAAAAAGGGCTGGAGATAGTTCAGTGGTAGAGTGCCCCTGGGCTCAATCCCCGGTATCAGAAAAAAAAGAAAAGAAAAAGAAAAAAAGAGCATGAATTGAGGATTACAGTCCATAGACAAGATAATAGGTCTGCCAGGGTGGAAGAAATCAATTTGAATAGCATGAGCAGAGACAAGGACAATTAACACAGTCCCTCATCCAACCTGTCCCCCCAACTGGGTGGTCAGATTTTTGAGGCCAACTAGGACATCTGAGCAGTCCTGTAATTAACTAGGTCCATCATGGTCATGAGAAAAGGCCATAGAATTTCACAAACCATCCCCAGCATGAGATGAATGCAGATGATGAAAAATAGACAGCACTTTGGAAGATGTTAAATTTTTTTTATTGTTTTAAAGTTGCATTTTTCCTTTCTTGTTTTTCTTTAATATGTGTTTTTTGTAGTTGTGGTTGGACACAATAACTTTATTTATTTATTTATTTTTATGTGGTGCTGAGGATCAAACCCAGGGTCTTGCATGTGCAAGGCGAGCACTCTACCGCTGAGCCACAACCCCAGCCCTGCATTTTTCTTTTTTCTTTTTAAAATAAATTTATTTATTTGTTTTAATTAGGTATTTAATTAGGTATAGACAGCAGAATGTATTTTGATTCATTGTACACAATTGCAGCACAACTGTTCATTTCTCTGGTTGTACACAATGTAGTGTCACACAATATGTGCAGTCATACATGTACCTAGGGTAATTATGTCCATCACATTCCGCCATCTTTCCTACCCTCAGGCCCCTCCCACTCCCTTCCCCACCTTTGCCCAATCAAAGTTCTTCCATTTTTCCCATGGCCCCCCATTATGGATCAGCATCCATTTATCATAGAGAACATTCAACCCTTGGTTTTTTGAGATTGGCTTATTTCGCTTAGCATGATATTCTCCAGCTCCATCTATTTATCTGCAAATGCCATAATTTTATTTTCTTTTAATGCTGAGTAATATTCCACTGTGTATATATACCACAGTTTTTTGGTTTTTTTTATCCATTCTTCTATTGAAGGGCATCTAGGTTGCTTTCACAGTTTAGCTATTGTGAATTGAGCTGCTATAAACATTCATGTTGCTATGTCGCTATAGTACACTGATTTTAAGTCCTTTGGGTATAGACGGAGGAGTGGGATAGCTGGGTCAAATGGTGGTTCCATTCCATGCTTTCTAAGGAATCTCTATATTGCTTTCCAAAGTGTTTGCATCAATTTGCAGTCCCACCAGCAATGTATGAGTGTGCCTTTTCCCTACATCCTCACCAACACTTAATGTTGTTTGTATTCCTGATAATTGCCATATTTTAATTAAGCAGAAACAGAGGATAAAATGACAGTTTTTAGGCAGGAGGTTGAGATTAAGATGAATGCACATGAATTTCTCAGTATTTTCTAAGCACTTCCTACTTTGTCCCCAAGTACCTCAACACCTACTCTATGTCAGAGGGTTGTAAGAATGATAATGTGGGCTGGGGTTGTGGCTTAGTAGTAGAGAACTTGCCTAGCATGTGTGAGGGTCTGGATTCATCTTCAGCACCACATAAAAAATACATAAATGAAATAAAGTTATTATGTCCAAAAAAATTAATGATAATATGAAAGCCAAGCTTGTTTATACTTCATCTTAGAGATTTTAGTATTTTAACTACAAAACCATTTCTCCTTCTAGAAAAGAGGTTCACCAAGTTAAAAAGCCTAGGATTGCCAGGTACAGAGGTGAACACCTGTAATCCCAGCAACTCAGGAGACTGAGGCAGGAAGATCCCAAGTTCCAGATCAGCCAAGACAATTTAGCAAGATGGTCAGCAACTTGTTGAGACCCTGTCTCAAAATAAAAAAAAATAAAAATAAAAATGTCAGTGGCAGAGCATCCCTGGGTTTGACTCCCCCAGTACTGCAAAAGAAAAATAAAAACTTGTAAAACTAAAAAATGAACCAGCCCGTGGGACCTGCCTTTAGATTACAACCTCAGTGGACAGATGGACACATGTTTGAGTTATTGCCCAAAGCACATGTTGGGAGAGGAAATGACAGGAGGATTGTCCTCAGATAATCAAGTTATTTAAATAATCATGTATTCTATTTTCATCTGTATTATATAAACATAACTAGTCCTTCCATGGACATTGCCAGTGAAACTGTTGAAGTTGATTCATTTATTTGTTTTTGATGTTTATTATATCTAGTGCTTTATATTAAGTGACATTGTTTTACTTCAGATGACATTTAGAGCTTATTTAAGTGACCTTCAGATTTGCAAGATGCTCTGGAAAGTATTGAGGGACTTGGAAGAGAAATTGCTTTCAGCATTTTTACTGAGTGGATTACATAACTCTCTCAAATTGAGACTTCAATCCATCAGGTGTTTCACCAAAATTTTGAAATGCTAATTTGAAAGTTTTCTGAAGATATAATTTTTAGCTTTTTAAAATTTTATTGGTTTAGCTATACATGAAGTAGAATCCACTCTGATATAATTATACAAGCATGGTATATATCGTATTCTAATTAGGACCCCAGTCTTGTGGATCTATATGATATTGAGATACACTGTGGTGCATTCATATATGTACATAGGAAAGTTACATCAGATTCATTCCTCTGTCTTTCCTTTTGCTAACCGCCCTCCCTTCCCTTCATTCCCCTTTGTCTAATCCACCAAACTTCTATTCTACCCCCCAACATTGTGGGTTAGCTTCCACATATCAGAAAAAAAAATTGGCCTTTTGGTTTTTTTAGAATTGGCTTATTTCACTAAGCATGATAGTCTCCAGATCCATCCATTTACTGGAAAATGTCATAAAGTCTTTCTTTATGGCTGAATGATATTCCATTGTGTATATATACCACAATTTCTTTATCCATTCATCTGTTGAAGGGTACTGAGTTTGGCTCCATAGCTGAGCTATTATGAATTGAGCTGCTATAAACATGGATGTGGCTGTGTCCCTATAGTATGCTGATTTTAAGTCCTTTGGGTATAAACCAAGGATTGGGATAGCTGGGTCAAATGGTGGTTCCATTTTAAGTTTTCTAAGGAATCTCCACACTGCCTTCCATAGTGGTTGCTCCAATTTGCAGTCCCACCAACAATGTATGAGTGTACCCTTTCCCTACATCTTCATCAACATTTATTGTTACTTGTATTTTTGATAATTGTCACTTCTGGCTGGAGTGAGATGAAATCTCAATGTAGTTTTAATTTGCATTTCTCTAATTGCTAGAGATATTGAACATATTTTCATATATTTACTGACCATTCATATTTCTTCTTTTGAGAAGTGTCTGTTTAGTTTCTTTGCCTATTTATTGATAGGGTTATTATTATTATTATTATTATTATTATTATTATTATTATTTTGGTGTTAAGTTTTTTGAGTGCTTTGTATATTCTGGAAATTAATGCCCTATTTGAAGTGCAGGTGGCAAAGATTTTCTCCCATTCTGCAGGCTCTCTCATGAAGTTGATTTTAAGAAACTATTAATAATAGGCCAAGTGCTGTTGAGATGTGGTAAAATCATGAATTTAGTAAACAATAATAAAAATACTAGCCAGCACTTACAGAGTACTTTGAATGGGCCACATCTTTTTTGTACATTAGCATAATTTTTACAACTTCTGTGGGATGCCATTATCATTCCTGTTTTGCCAACAAAGAACTGAGCCCAGAGAATTTAAGTAACTTGCCTAAGGGCACACAGGTGCTGGATTTGAATCAGACCGATGGCTTCCTTCTGTGTGCATGCTTGAAGGTCCTAGGTTTGGGGTTACAGGGAGCCAAGGGCCAACCAGCAGTGAGAGGAACAAGTTCCAGAAGGTCCAAGGTGGAGGTGATGCTTGAAGCAGCTCTGAAAAGATGCGCAGGTGATTTCCAAATGGACAAAGGGCAAGGATGCTTCAGATGAAGGGGTGGAGGACACAGGGGCATGGTGTGATGTAATGGGAGCCGAGTGGTTAGGGGGACTGCAGGAAGGGAGGTTGCAGGTGGGATGGCCCAGGGAACTCTGCATAGGAAATCAAACAGGACCCATGTTACTAAAGGCCTGGGACCTGGCTGGGTTCATGGATTAGGTTTCATGGATTAGGCTGGACATGGATTAGGTTTCTACTCTGAAAAGATCCCTTGATGGCCATGTGGGGGGCTGGCCACTTGGGGGGAGGGGCTGGATGACAGGGAGAAGACTGGAAGGTGCCTTTCTTCTCTAACTTGCTCAGGAAGTGGAAACTTAATAGGTCAGAAGGGGCATTTGCCACCGTGGCCACCTCCACTGAGGGGAGCCATTTGTCTGGCACCTACCTCCCTATTCCTTCTCCCACACTGTGCAAAGCTCTGGCCTCCCTACCACAAGCTGCAGCCTCTCTGCCGAGTCCAGGGTGCCCGGAGCTGCACCTTGCTCCTCACCAGCTTTTCTTTCCTACTCTCCATGGGGGGCTGAGGCAGCCTGCCCAATCCCTGGGACAGTCTGAATGTGCCTCTGCAGATCAATCTCCCACAGCAAGGTCCCAGATCTGGCTGGGGGTGATGGCGGTGGTTGGGGGACCAGCGGGAGGGAGATGCAGGAAGCCAGAGTTCAGCCTGTCTCCTTACTGTATCATCCACCCATTAGTCACTAGTTCCTGGTCTGATTTTGTCCAGATCCTGGACTGGAAGCACACGACTGATTCATAAGAGTAGCCATTCATCTTCACTATGACCCCAGGAGCTGTGACTATCCCCATTTGTACAGGGGAAACAGGCTGGAAGAGCTTAAACAATTTGCTGGAGGTCACAGCAGGTGAAGGACAAACCCAGGATTCAAACAGATGTCTTCTCACATTAAAAAAAAAAAAAAAAAAGCAACCCAAACCATATTCTAGATAGTTAAGCTGGTCTTCTAAAGTCTCTAGTACCCTAGTATAATAACAGCTAGAAACTGCAAAGTGTAAAGACACATTCTCTCTGCATAGCTTTTGATGTGCAACTAAAGCCTTACAAATGAAATAATCGTGTGAATGATGAGATTATAATTATGGCAGAGGGGGTGGCTGCCTATTTGGATAGACTTAAACACTTTAAAGAACTCCCTGTTAACACTGGCCAATTTGTTTTTTCTCCCTTGATTCTTCTTTGAATTTCAATGAATTTTTCATCAACTTATTAATTAGTACAAACCTTGGATTGCACTTTGTAATTAAGGTCTTATGTGTTTCTCCAGATCTTACCTTTGAGTTCAATGTTAATTTTTCAAAGAGAAAAATTAGGAATTTGACAACTGACTTCCTTCTTGGCAACAGAATATACATTCTGCCTGTCAAAAAAGATTGAGTGGCTGAGTTCCTAAGATAGGGAGTGATAGATTATTCATCATATGAAATTGCACACTCATTTGCCCAATATCATAATCAATTGCTCACAGCAGTTTTCCTGAAAACCTATTTGTGAAATGCACTTGGTAGTCGAGTCACTGAACATTTACTCAGATTTCTTGACTTGTCATTAGTCTTTGTAAGTTTCCTTTAGTCCAAGTCCTGATTTGCTTAACTTTTCTTTTCCCTTCCATTTTTTTTTTTTTTTTTGGTACTGGGGATTGAACCCAAGGGTACTTTGCCACTAAGCTATACCCACCTAGCCCTTTTTATTTATTTATTTACTTTGAGACAATCTTTTTAAGTTGCCCAGGCTGGCCTCAAACGTGTGATCCTCCTACCTCAGCCTCCTGAGTAGTTGGGATTACAGGCATGTGCCACCACACCCAGCTAGTTTGCTCAAACATCTATTAATTTCAGAGTTACCAAAGAAATACAGTTATGTTGTATGAGTGCATTTTTCTATAGTAATATTAATAGTTCCTACCACGTGCTCTTGGGAGCTATTTCTCTGTACATCTCTCGTACTTTTGCACATCTTGTGCCTACATCCCTTGCCATATGGCCCCATTCATCTCTACAGCCAGCAAAGGAAAATCTTGCCTAGGATGAGTACTTTTCACTCTTCAAATTTCTTTAAATGGTCACCTGATTAGGCAAGGCCCACGTAGAATAATCTCCAGATTGTAAAATCAACTGCTTGAGAAACCTTAATTACATCTGCCAATTCTCTTGAGAATAGCAACCTAAATTGGTTTGAGTAGCTAGGAGAAGGTGTGTGTATCTTGAGGGCTGAGAATTTCTTGGGGGTCATCTTGTTTTATTATACCATGTAAACTTCAAAACTCTGCTCAAAGGTGACTGCTTTTCTCCATGTTTCTGGGCAGAGTTAGGTCATTCCTTGTACCCACAGTATGGAGTACACACCCATTATAGTTGTCCAATGTGGTATAGTAGTATTTCCAGTCCATTGCGCTCCAGCCAGGCTGTGAGGTTCTGGAACACAGAAGCCTGGGACATCTTTGTGTCCCTAACACTTAATACATATTTGTTGCTTGAGAGTGAGTGATGTGCCCCAGCAAGCTCTCCAGACAAGAACACGTCCAACAGAGTTACATCCATCTCCTGAAAGGGCTGTTGACAGCTAACAGCACGTGCCTCCCTGGAAGTTTGGGGAAATGTCAGCTATACCCTGGGCCCCAAGTCTTCTGGCAGAGAGTCCCCCAAGGGCAGGCAGGTAACGCTCCTGAAAGCCCTGGTGAGTGCAGCATTGCCGTGATGGTGAGGCGGCGGGACCACTAGGTGTCACTCAAGATTCAATAAAGAGAACCAGGTCCTCAGAAGGCTGTTTGCGCCTTTCTTGGCCAGCGAGGAGGCTGGCTAGACTGTTCCCACCCACTGTTTTCAGGGGTTGACATTCCCACACCACCCTCTCTTCTGCAACTCTCCTCGCTGACACACTTTGGGTCTAAAATAGGACAACAGAGTCAGGGCCACTAGGGTTGGTGCCACCTGACTATCGATCACCCTCTGCATCCCCTCACAGGAGTGGGGTGCTCTTGCAAGGCCAGGCACAGAGCCCTGCTCCAGCCCTCAAGTGGATCCAAGCGCCACTCCCTACCTTCTGACAGTCCCGGAGTTGGGGAGTGGGTGGGTCCTGATTCTTAAAGGATGCTCTAGTTGGTTCTGGGGCCCCAGCATCAGTCCAGGATGGGTAGGGTGACAGGGTCAAAAGAGGGTTCTGAGGATAATCTCAAACAATATCTTTTCTTGGGACTTTAGGGATGGGGAAAATGATGGGGGTGGGGATGCTTCCGACTGCCCAGGACCAAGGAGATCAGCATCTGCAATTAACCACAGTCCCTTTCCTCATGTCAGGGGGATGTTCAGAGCTGAAGGAGAGGGGGGACAGAAAGTGCTTGTGAGGAACATCTCCTTGACAGGACTTCAAGTCGATTTTCCTGCATCTTTCCCTCTGGAAGAAAGGGATGTCTATCAGCGAGGTTCCCAACCAACTAGGGGACAGGCTGTGTGCAGACGCATTTCCCCTCACCCCCGGCAGAGGGCGCCCATCCCCTGCGCCAGCTCCCTGCTGGGCACATAGCCTCCAGTTTAGCCCCGGGCCCTGCCCCAGGCAGGCTGGGCCTCCAGCCTGGAATGGGCAGCAGGAGCTGGGATAATTCCAAAGTCACTTCTGTCCGACCTTGAATACAATCTGAATGACCAGCTCCTTTACCCCAAGCTGATTTACCGCTCCTTTTTATTTTCTTAAATGAATGTTGAAATTCATTTGCATTCCTAGAGCTCCTGGTAACAGAGAAGCTTCCCTGTTAGATGAGAAAGCAGCTAAAAATCTGGCTCAGGATGCAGAGTCCTCCCTGGGCTCCTCCACAAAGCGAATACTCTATCAATATAATGATTTCCTTTAAAACTTGCAAAGCGGCTTTTCTATGTAAAGCTTGACGGCTTCTATTCATCTCTTTCCTGTTTGCATGAAAAGTTTCATTCATCCATTTATTTGTTCAACCCACATTTTGGGGAAGCACTCTCTGTGTGTCAGGTATGTGGGTGAAAATGGCAGAATTGGTTCCTGATTTTGGTGGAGCTAATGGTCTAGTAGGGAAGACACATTGAATAAATGCTTTCAGGCCACATGAGTTGGTTAGGCCTGAGATGAGTGGTAAAAAGGAAAAGTGGAGATAAAGGATAAGCACTAGATAAAGTCCTCACCTGGATCTCAGGTGTGACTGCCCTCTGGAATCTTCTCTGTGGCCCTTTACACTCCTGGGCTGAGGGCCATTTGGCAAGGCATTAGCCATTTTGCATGATTGAAATTCACATTACCAATCTCGTCTGAGGCCTGATGCTAACAAAGTCTGAAAAGGACAAGAACAGCTCTGGATGCCACATCCTCTTCTTCTTCAGTGTTTACTGACCACCTACTAATGGGGCTCGGTGTTCAGTGCTAAGTATGCAAACAGGACAGGAGACACAGAAAGAGCATCGAGCCAAAGGCCAAGGGTGGTACAAACTGATGGAGTGCAGTGTCTGAGATTTTATGAACCGCTAAAAATGAGACTTACTTAGGATTGGGTCTAGTTAATTAGAGATCTATTATATCCGTGGATTAAATGAGATATAGAAGAGAAATTTGTCTCCACTATTACAGTCTGGAGTCCCACAGAATAAGAGGAAGGTGACACTGAGCCCTCTGTGCCCTTTCTTGAACTATTCCCAAAAGAAAGAAGAAACTGGAGACTCACATCATTTTTCCCTCTACACCTGCTGCCCGAGTATTCTTTGAAATTTATAATTCAGATCATTATCCTGCTTATCATCTTCCTGTGGCTTCCCATACTGGCCAGAGTCCCTCCCACAGCTTACAACGTCCTGCCTGCAGTGGCCACCTGTTCTCAGCTCAGAATATTCTGGCCACAGCCTTCAGCCTGCTTTCTGCTCCTTGAACACCCCATGCTTTTCCTAAATCAATACCATTTCTGCCTGCACCACCTCCAGGTAGCTCCTTCAATGGCTCTCTCATCTCCGCCCGAGGCCTCAGCTCATGTCACCTCCTCAGAGTGTCCCTCCCTCCTTATACACTGGTGGGGCTTATCCCTGCCTGAAGCGACCTTTCTTAATCTGTCTGTTTACTAGGCGTCAGTGTGTAGCTTCCTTGAATATTGGGACCTCCTCTGTCTCTCTCACTTCAGTAGCCCCCATGACCTGAAGGAAAGATACCCGGAGCTTCTGTATAGATACATGATAAACGACCTGAATAGAAAAGAAGGAGAAATTGATCTGGATTCTGTCAAAGACAGGCTTGCTCACTGTTTGGGTTGGAGCTTCTCACTGACTAGCTAATTTAGGATGGCAGTAATGCTGGCATTTCCACACACATAAGCCACGGTCAACCCTTGCAGCCTGCTCCAGCCCACACCTACCATCAACTGAGTCTGAGAAGAAGGCTTTGCCTAGCTGAGTGGGAGACTTGTTCTCTCACTTGCCTGCATCTGCTTCATTGCAAACGGATGCCCCAACGTGGGTCTTGGTTGGGAAATGTGGAGATGATCTCTGGGAACAAAAGGCATCTTTTTCAGGAGGCCAGCACAATCACTGCTCTGTGGGTGCTAGGTGGACATTTAGAGAACCACCTAATTAAGCTGGGTTTGACTTAGCTGTGGAGAGGTCTTCCTTTCTTGTTCCTTCTGGGCAGCATTCCTGTGTGATCACAGAAAACGTCCCAGGCTGCACAGGGAAGAGGGGCTGAAGGCTCTGTGGTGCTGAAAGAAACTAGTCTCCATCAGTGAAAAGACTTTAGGTTGCAGACTGTAAAAATTTAAAATGTCCAAGGAATATTGTATGTCCTTGTCTTTTAAAAATATATCTGAAACAACCCAAAATACCCACCATCAAATGCATGATTAGTCAAACTATGTTTTACACATGCAAGGGAATATTATCTAGCCTTAAAAAGGAATGAGGTTTGGATAGGTGCTACACTGTGAATGTTTTTTGCAGATGTCAAGCTAAGCAAAACAGTTTGGACCAAAAGGACAAGATTCCACTTAATTGAGGTTCCTAAACAGTCATCTTCATGGAGATGGAAAGTGAACTCTGAACTCTAACAGAAAGAGGGGGAGGAGTAGGAAGTTATTGTATAATGGGCACAATATTTTAGATGGGGATGTTGCAGAAGCTCTGGACATGGTAGTGATGGTTGTTGCTCTAAATTCCTCATACAAGTGGAATCTCGTAGTGTTTGTCCTTTCGTGTCTGGCTTAGTTCTTTTAACACGTCTTCAAGGTTTATCTGCATTACAGCATGTGTCAGACTTTCCTTTCTTTTAAAGTCTGAGTAATAATCCATTGTGTTGTGGGATCAAAGGGATTTTCCCCTCTTCTCTCTCAAGGTTTGCTGGAGTCAACTGAGAAAGATTAAATAGGAAGGCACACAGATTTATTTATGTACAAAAGAAGAATCACTAGTGTGGGGTCACCCCCAGCCCAATATCATTCAGAAGCTAAAAGGGATATATATATATATATATATATATATATATATACANAATTATCTACATTCCCCATTCTTTCCCCTTCTATACCTAGAAAAAGGGATATGGAGATATATATATATATATATATATATCTCCATATCCCTTTTTCTAGGTATAGAAGGGGAAAGAATGGGGAATGTAGATAATTGTGAGGGGCTGGAAATGATGAGTGGAGGGAAGGAATGATCACTGGAGATAGATTAGCTGGTAAAAAGATTTTCTTTGGAACTTGAATGAGCCCAGGGTACAATCTGCCCAGGTGTATTTACAATCCTCTGTCTTCTTTCCTGAGATAAATGATGGGGTTAGAGATTTGTAGTCTGATCTCAATGCAGATAACACAAGTTCAGAGAATCTCTTCCTACTTGGGAGTGGACAGAAGAAATAGAAACTTTTCCTTTAGGGCAAACACTCAGCATGCCACAAAATGCCCTAATTTTTGGACATCATTCCCAATCATCAGTCCCAGTAGTTAAGTATATGCTGCATTTTGTTTATCCGTCCACCCATTGATGGGCACTTGGTTTGCTCCCACCTTTTGGCCATTGTAAATAATGCTGCTATGGATGAGTGTATAAATATCTAGGTGTCTACTTTCAATTTGGGGAGTTCTATATCCAGAAGCGGAATTTCTGGATCAACTGGTAATTCTATTTTCAGTTTTTTGAAGGCCTCTCCCTGAATGCTGTTTTTCATAGTGGCTGCACCATTTAAAATTCCCACCAGCAGTGTTTAAGTGTTCCAATTTCTCTGTATCCTGACACCTGTTATTTTCGTTCTTCTTTTTTCTTTTTTTGGTACTAGTGATTGAACTCAGGGCACTTTACCACTGACCTATATCCCCAGTCCCTTTTATTTTTAATTTTGAGATAAAAATGGGTCTTGCTAAATTGCTGAAACTGGCCTTGAACTTGCAATCCTCCGACTTCAGCCTCCCAAATAGCTGGGATTCAGACATATGTCACTGTGCTCAACTATTTTCTGTTTTTTTTTTTTTTTTTTTGTAATAGCTATTCTAATTTGGTGAGGTGGTATCTCATTGTCATTTGATTTGCATTTTTATAATATAGTGATGTTGAACATCTTTTCATGAGCTTATGGCCATTCATATCTCCTCTTTGAAGAAAAGTCTATTCCATTAAAATGGTGAATTTTATGTTATGTGCATTTTACCGCAATAAAAATCCCTAAATCTAGAAAAATGTTTCTTTTACTTGTCACCATTTTTCCCGAAATTGTAGCTGAATTGGTTCCTAAATGTATGCTATAAACTTGTTTACTTGAGAGCATGAGTTGGCTTCACAGAAATCTCAGGAAAAGGTGTGTGTGTGCATGTGCAGTGTGAGTTTGGGAGGGGTCTAGGTTATAACCATGTGTCTAAAATGAACAAGTAAAATAAAGATGTTAAAAACTGAGGTGGAGAAGAGGTCATCTAACTGCTTGCTTTTCTCTCTATTTCTTCTACTTGCAGATTTTGGAAAAAATAGCAAATGTCCTATTTCAAAAAATCCAGCATCTAAGCTGGAAGTATACCTAATGCTTGTTTTGCACTTTTAACACTAAGTTTTGAGTGCAAAACTTGAAAGGTGAGCTTACCAGCATTTGTCTCTTATTTGATTGCCGAAGTGAAATAGTGTTACTCATTCATTTCAGAGATATTTATGAGTACATGATGGGTCAGGCACTGGGGACAAAAAAAGAAAAAGAGTTAAACATAACCTCTCACATTCCTACAAGCAGGATTGGCTACAAATTTGTAGGGCTCAGTACAAAATGAAAATGCAGGGTCTATTAGGGAAGCATTTAAGAATTTATGAAGAATTATCAATGCAACAAGAGAGCATTAAGTCAAGCACGGGGTCCTTCTAAGTGTGGGAGTCGGGGACAGGGTCATCAGGCCACACAAAGGGTAGAATCAGTCTGTTGGCAGCCTTGGGAGAGGTGGGCCCTGAGCAATGGGACTCATAGAATTTATCCAAAGGCTGCTCATTGCCATGCTTATATGGCAGTTGCCCCTTATCTGCAGGGATATGATCCAAGACCCCAGTGAATGCATGAAACCACAAATAGTACCCATTCCTATATAACTACTTGTTTTTTCTTCTATACAAATAAATGTATGATAAAGTATCATAAAAAGGAAACAGTTGATAGCTTATCTTTGACATTTCTAAATTGCTAACATCACTTGTCCTACACTTTGGGCCATTGTTAAGTAAAATAAGGATTACTTGAACATAAGTCCTGTGGTACTATGATAGTTGGTCTGATAACTGAGAGGGCAACTAAGTGGTTGATGGTGGGTAGCATATACACTATGGATACAGTGGACAAAAGGATGATTCACATTCCCTGCAAGACAGAGTGAGATTTCTGATGCTCTCAGAATGGTATTCAACATATACTCATTAAAATAGTTCACATTTGATTCTGAAGTAAAATGTGGGTATGACAAGGATGATGACTTATTGTAGGAGAAGGATGACAATGGTTTTATCTACTATGTTCTAGGCACTGAATTAGGTGTCAGTTTAACTCTCATAAGTAAACTTGTAAAATAGGGAGTTTTGTTTGTATTTTAGGAATGAGGATATGAGACTCATAGAGTGTTATGGTTTGATATGAGGTGTCCCCCAAAAGCTCCTGTGTTAATACAGGAATATTCAAAGGTGAAATGATAAGATTATGAGAGCTGTAACCTAGTCAGTCCATCCTAGCTTAAATGACTGGGTAGTAACTGTGGGGACATGGGGCATGGCTAGAGGAGGTGGGTCACTGGGGATGTCCAGTGGAAGGGTGCATCTTCCCTTGGGCCCTTCTCCTTCCCCTTCCGCCTGTCTGCTTCCTGGCTCCCATGAACAGAGAAGCTCTCTCCAACAATGGAACTGGCCCACCACGGACTGAATCTCTGGAACTGTGAGCCCAAATAAACCTTTTCTACTCTAAGCTGTTTTGTCAGGTAGTTTGATCACAGTGAGGCAAAGCTGCCTGACACAGAGAGATTAAGGAACTTGCTGAAGATCACACAGGTAGTCAGGGACAGACTTGGGATTCAAACCAAATCCCAAAGCCCTTGAGATTTCTGCTAAGTTGCTAGACCCTATCTGGCCCCTGCTTCTTACAGACATCTCTGAATCCTAATATCTGACAAAAAGTAGAAACTGTTTTCAAAAGTAATCAGCACAGGTTTTCTATCTTGATGTCATTCTGGGAGTGGGTATTATAATTTCTGAGTATAAAATATAAACTATCTGGAAAGATAACATTTCACTGTGCACAATGCTAGTGGTGCCTATTTTGACGCCAAATCAATTCCATGACAATTTACTGAGCAACTATTAAGTGTGAGGCACTATGCCAGGTGCTGCAGATTATACAAAATTAATAGAGAAACTGTCCTCAAAGAGAAGGGCAAGGGGGATCCAAGATGGCGGGCCAGAGGGAGGCAGTATTCTGTGTCACTCATGAACTAGGACTCACGTAGTGAGAATACTGCTTCTCTGTGAGCAATATTCCTGCTCCCATGCAGGAATCATGGCCACCATGCCTGTCCAGGGCTCCAGGCCTTAGCGTTAGAGTAGGTCTCCCAACTACTCGCCCACACAGTACTACTGGATACCATAGTAGGACCACTGGCATCAGCACCCACAAAGAACTTTTGGCCACCCACCCAAGCAGAAATTACGGACACTGCTCCCACACAGGACACCTGGCAGCTTCCCACAAGTACAAACTCTAGCTGTCACCCTCATGTAGACCCCCATCTACCAACGTGGGGCTCCCCCAGCCACCACCATCTTGGGACACTGCAGCACTGGAGATGGTCCCCTACGTGCAGCGGCCTGCCTGCACCTGGGAACCTCACACAGGTTCTGAAGTCATCCAACAGCCCCACACTGCATGCCACAGAGCTCGTCTCTGAACTCCTTGTCCAACGCCACAGCCCGGCTCCCTGCACCTGATCTGATACCCCATTGCTGAAAGCAGGTACCTCCATCTTGAGCCACCTTCATCACCATCTTCAGTTGGGGGCAACTCCCAGTTTGGAACTCTGGCTGGCCAGGTACCCAGTACAGGTACCCAGGTACTCCCCGCGTCTCCTCAGTAGCTGCTACCTGGCACAGCGACACTCTGGTTACCTTCACCATCCTGAGGGTGGAGATACCAGCTAACAACAGATGACCCCATCTATTGAATGAGAAAGGAAGTAGGAAAGATACCCATCTCCAACCAAAACAATACCTGTTTCTTCATTTAAGATTTCCACCCCCTCTCCCTCTCTGTTCTTCTGCCTACACATCCCCAACATATGTGAACCAAGTACTTTGCATGAATTAGGATTTTGAGGACTGGGACATCTGAATAGTATATTACAGCTGTGTTGTATATTCTTTTTTTTTTCTTTTTCTTTTTTCCCACCAATTTCTACTATTTTAACACTTTTTTCTCTCTCCTAATATATATGTGTGTTTGTTTTATGTACTCTACTGTCTTCCCACGTACTTATCTACCCAAAATTACTTCCCCTCCCTTCTGCTACTAATCTCTTTAGATTTCTCTTTCACACTTCCTGAGATATAACAACTCTATACCCTCACCTCCGACCTCCTTGGCATATCATCCTACTACTCACCCCCCATTCTTTGTCCACCATCAGAAACTGTAAGCCCTTTTACAAACCTACTGAGTATATTGTAGATAATAATTGAATTCACCATTTCTGTACATTGTGTACAGAACCAAATTGTAAACATCTTAATAGCAAACATTTGTTTTTAGGGTGTATATTATTTATATTGGGATCTGTTAACATTGTCTTTCATCTCAGAGAAGAGGCATTGGATCCCTACAGGGGCACTATAAGCCTATAGTGTAAAAACAGTAATGCCTCGGATCCACAGTACTAGAAGGGAAGACACACAAGCAACATGAAAAGACAAGGGAATAAAGTGCCCCAAACAAATCAAGATACCACATTATTAAAATCCATGGCCAGCACAGCAGAAGAGTTCAAGATGAACATAATTAAAATATTCTGTGAATTAAAGTGTGACATAAGAGAGCAAATACAGGTAGCGGAAGATAATTTTGACAATGAGCTACATAAACAAATATAGGAAGCAAAAGATTACTTCAGTAGGGAGAAAGAGTTTCTAAAAAAAAAAAAAAACTAAACAGAAATCCTTGAAATGAAAGAAACAATAAACCAAACTAAAAGTTCAGTTGAAAGCCTCACCAATAGATTAGACCACTTGGAAGACAGGACATCAGACAATGAAGACAAAATATATAATCTTGAAAAGAATGTAGACCACACAGTGAAAATGGTAAGAAACCATGAGCAGAACATTCAAGAAATATGGGATAGCATGAAAAGACCAAATTTTAGAGTTATTGGGATAGAAGTAGACATAGAGTTCCAAACCAAAGGAATGAGCAATTTATTCAATGAAATAATATCAGAAAATTTCCCAAGCATGAAGAATGAATTGGGAAACCAAATTCAGGAGGCTTACAGGATGCCAAATGTACAAAATCACAACAGATCCACACCAAGGCACATTATAATGAAAATGCCTAGCATACAGAATAATGAGAGAATATTAAAAGCCACAAGAGAATAGAATCAGATTACATATAGGGGGAAAGCAATTAGATTACGTGCAGATTTTTCAACCTAGACCCTGAAAGGTAGAAGATCCTGGAACAACAAATATCAAGCTCTGAAAGAAAATGGAGCAAATTTTTACCACTTACACATCAGATAGAGCACTAATCTCCAGGGTACATAAAGAAGTCAAAAGGCTAAACACCAAAAAGACAAATAACTCAATCAATAAATGGGCCAAGGAACTGAACACACTTCTCAGAAGGTGATATACAATCAATCAACAAATATATGAAAAAATGTTCAACGTATCTAGCAGTTAGAGAAATGCAAATCAAAACTACTCAAAGATCTTATCTCATTCCAGCCAGAATGGCAGCTATTAAGAATACAAACAACAATAAATGTTGGCGAAGATGTGGGGGGAAAGGTACACTCATATATTGCTGGTGGGACTTCAAATTGGTGCAGAATCCTTGGAAAACTGGGAATGGAACCACCATTTGACCCATCTATCCCACTCCTCGATTTACATACAAAGGACTTAAAAACAGCATACTACAGGGACACAGCCACATCAATGTTTATTGCAGCACAATTCACAATAGCTAAACTGTGGAACCAATCTAGATGCCCTTCAATAGATGAATGGATAAAGAAATTGTGGCATATATACACAATAGAATATTTCTAAGCAACAAAAGAGAATAAAATCATGGCATTTGCAGGTAAATGGATGGAGTTGGAAAATATAATACTAAGTGAAATTTTTCTATCCCAAAAAACCAAATGCCAAATGTTTTCTCTGATATAAGGAGGCTGATTCATAGTGGGGTTGGGAAGGGGAGCAAGGGAGGATTAGACGAACTCTAGATAGGGCAAAGGGGTGGGAGGGGAAGAGAGGGGGCATCGGGGTAGGAAAGACAGTGGAATGAGATGGACATCATTACCCTAAGTACAGGTATGACGACAGGAATGGTGTGAGTATACTTTGTATACAACTAGAGATATGAAAAATTGGGCTCTATATGTGTAATATGAACTGTAATGCATTCTGCTGTCATGTATAACAAATAAGAATTTTAAAAAGGAGTGGGCTGGAGTTATAGCTCAGTGGTAGAACACTTGCCTCACAAATGAGGGGCATTGGGTTTAATACTAGTACCACACAAAAATAAATAAAGGTGTTGAGTCCATATACAACTAAAAAAAATTGAGAGAAAGAGAGAGAGAGGCAAGATAAGCACAGAGGACAGAAAGCAGAACAAAAATGGTGTGTCCATATAGACACCCAAAGAAAGTGTATTTGCCTGGAAGGATTAGGGTAGACTTCCTGAGAAATTTACAACTGGACTTAAATGCTGGCAGGATTCTGATATGAGAAGGGCTGGTGCCATCTGTGAAGGAGCAAGGAGAGGTAGTATGGTGTGTGTTTATAGAAAGTTAAGTGCTAGAAAGCAGGCAAAGCTTAGAAATGTGAATCAGGTCCACTTCATGGAGGGCCCTGGTCTGGGTGTTATAGACTGGATCTTCAATGTTCTCCACTCATTCGTTGGGCAATGCAGGAATGTTGTACCCTCATCCGTGGATTAATTGCTTGTGAAATGATGATGAGAGTTGTACCCTCATCAGTAGATTAATCCATTTGAGTGGACTACTGGGTGATAACTATAGGCAGGTAGGGTGTGGCTGGAGGAGGTGGGTCACTGGGGACGTACCCTTGGACTCTATCTGTCCCTGGTTCCTTGCTTTCTCTCTACTTTCAGGATGCTATAAGGTGAGCAGCTTTCCTCCACCACACCCTTCCACCATGATGTTCCGCTTCCTCTCAGACCCAAAGCAATGGAGTCAGCTGACCACTGACTGAATCTCTGAAACTGTGAGCCCCAAATAAACTTTTCTTCCTCTAAGTGGTTCTTATCAGGTAGTTTGGTCACAGTGATAAAGAACTGACTAATACATTGGGGCACTTGTACTCAATTCCCAAGGAGAGACCCTGAAAGGTTTTAACCAGAGACAAATATGATTAAAACTGGGTGCTAGAGACTGAAGCTGGTAGGGATAGGAGGGATAGGAGGGATAGCTGGGGGTCGAGAGCTGAGAAGGAAGATCCAGGTAAAGGACAGTAATGGCTTGAATTTGGGTGGAATGAGAAAATGTTTTATAGACCTTGAAAACATTTATTTTCCCTGCCAGGCACAATGGTACATGCATATAGTTTCCACTACTCAGGAGGCTGAGGCAGGAGAACTTCACTTCAAGTCCAGCCTCGGCAACTTAGTGACACCCTGTCTCAAAATAAAAAGTGCTGGGGCTGAAGCTCAGTGGCAGAGTTCTCCTGGGTTTAACACTCAGTACCAAAGTAATTAAAACAACGATTGTGTGTGTGTGTGTGTGTGTGTGTGTGTGTGTGTGAGGTGCTAGCACATTGGAAAACACCACTTTGACCAGGAAATCATGGGGAGCCCAGAATGCTGTAATTTTGACCTTGCCTAATCTGCTAATGCATTCTGAAGCTCTGGGGACCATGTAGCTGTGTCTATAGCAAAGGAAAGCAAAGTGAGCCATCTGCTACCTCCAAGAACAGAAAATGCAACATGTCTAGGGAATGTAATGCTTCAGAATATCAGCCTGTGCTTCAGGCTGTGCCATGCTCTCAGTACAGGGGATGCAGAGAAACACCCACTGGGCACCAGCTGGTGGACACGGACAGAAGAGATTTGAATTAGTAGGTGCTAACGGCTCCCAGCTATTCAGTCCAAAAGACAAAGCCAGTCAGGTTCTTGGTGCATGAAAGGAGACCCAGGGCAGCTGAGAGATAAAGCCAGTGTGGCTGAGGTCCAGATTGGCTTTTCTTCTTACCATTTCCACCCGGGCTTCTAAGCCACCTCTAGGTCTAGAGGATTCTTTCTCTTGCTCTTTTCCAGTCCAGTGGGAGGGGAACTTGTTTGCTCCCCCTCATGAGCCCTGTGGAAGAGGATTGTAAAGAAGAGTCTGGGAAGGACAGTTTGAGTCATGCTCTCCAGTCTTCCTTGGAAAAACAGGGACACAGCTTGAAGTTGCCCGGCTTAGCACTGGCCACCTGCCCCCAGATGGTATGCATACTCTCCTCTCCACTCAGCCAGGTGCTTGTCTTGTGACCTCATGTGGCACGGGCTGCAATCCATGCAGTAGTGAGAAGGGGCTTCTCTTAGCCTTGGATCCAAGCCAGGTCTTTGACCCAGCATTCTCAGCCATCATGTCATCTGTAGAAACCTTAATCTGTGCACATAATTTCTCAATTGATTCAGACTCCAGATGGGAGGAGACATAAGATTCACCAACACCCTCAGATCCCCAGTGCTGTGGAGAAATCCACGACACTAAATGCCAAGTGTAAGTGGCAGTAACACTTTCCTTGTTTTCCTTGAGTTGCTTTTAAAGAATGAGCTCAGAATTTGTCACCGAGAGCACGCCTGTTATTGCCCCCGACAAAGTTCTCCAGTAGAGCAGGAGTATAGCAGGTAGGAAGGACTGAGAGGTCTGAATGACTGGAACTGGAAAGTCCTGGTGGACTTGAGCCAGGTTCATTCTGCTCTGGAGGACACACTGGCCTCCTATCTTGAGGAGGAGACAGCACTTTGGCCCCTCGGTAAGCCATGGTCCAGCCCCTGTCCGTTCTTGTCTATTACATTGGGCCACCCCATGACAGGGGCACTCGTGATCTGAGAAAACCCTTCCCCTTTCCTGAGGTGACATAGAGCATGTATAGAGTTTTATTTTTACCTGAGTGAATGAGCTGGCTCAAGGGCATGAATATGTCACCTTCCTGTGCAGAGACGTCTGGCAGAGTCAGAGCCCTTGGCTGTCATGGGCGATGCATGAATCACAGAGTGCCAAGAGCTCACAGGGGAGTCTGAGGGGACCTCTAAGGATGGCATTTCCAATCTAGGGCCAAAACTGCTAAATCCTTCTGTTTCTCCCTGTACAAAATTTCTGGTCCTTCCATGATGTGACAGTATAGGAGGAGGTGAGGAAATAAAGATTGGAAAAATATTGCAGTGAGGTGACCCAGATCATAGTTTAACTCAGCGACTCAGCACTTCCTAAATTAACCTTTTTAAAAACTCAGTTTTCCTTCTCTGTAAAACGGGGATAGTAATATCTATACCTCAATTGCTTTATATTTAGAATTAAATGAATAACGCAGCCAAGTCCTTACTACAATGTCTAACATACAGAGCTCAGTAATTGTTCATTTTGATTATTGCTTCCATAAAAATGCTTTATCCCTTTTCTTTGACAATACTCATAATTAATAAGTCTGAATGTTTATTATCTGTCAGGCACTATGCTGAGCCACAGTAATGCAGAAGTCCTAAGTATCAGAGTTGAAGGAGGGGCTTGGGAACTGGTCTTACAGCTGCATTGCTTTACGCAGACCCTATGTTCATTTGGGGGGTACTTTCCCAAGGAAGATGATAGATATTAAGAGTTCTGAGATTCTTCACAGCTAACATGTCAATCTTATGACAACCTTAAAGTGGAAATGTAGAGTTGTATGAGTTAGGTTAACACTAGCGGTTTTAACACATTCCCAAAGCTGGGTGCATTAATGGCACAGTTTATTTCTTGCCCACTTTAGTCGAGTCATCTTGGGTGGGGACCCAGGCTCCTTCTAATTCCCGCCTCTGCCCTCCTCTAGTCTCCACCACGACCCGCCCAGACAAGACAAACTGGGATTAAACAGTCTGGCTGCAACATTAAGCTAAGAAGAAGGTGGCGAAAAATCACACAACACAGAAAGTAGTACCCAGAAAACAGGGCAGGATGGCTCTTTGACCTTAAGGGTCAAGCTTCCATGCAGGAAAGAGAGGGCGCTGGAAAGAGAGCTTGAACTCACATTTGGTTTATTTTATAACGGGGGGTGGGCATCAAAGGCAGGGATAAGGTTTCAAGGGCAGAGACTTGCTTTGTGATGGCTGGTGGTCAGCAGATTGATTGACATCTTGGCAGGTCACACCCATCTCAGGTGCTGTGTGGGATCTTAGGCAGAGCTACAGGGGGAGGTTCATGTGCATCAAGCGATCAATCCCTGAAGGGTTGCTACAGGGAGTTCGCAATGCCAGCCAGACCTATCCCCTCATTTGGCTACTATGTGCCACAGTCCACACACACAGCCCAAGGATGACTTATAACACTTGAGGTCTTCAGAATCCTCTCCTCTGAGCTGTCTGTTGGGGAAAAGGTGGTGGGGGAGTTACAGCACCGTCTTGCAACAGAGGCATTGCTTCCAGTCATGTGCCACTGGTAAGTAAGTCCCATAGGCTGCAAGGGGCCTGAGACATACCCAGAGCATGGACAGGTGGTCAGCCACAAGAGGTCTTCCCGACAGTTGGAAAAAGCCAGGCTCAACTGACAGGTTCAAGAGCAGAAGGTACAGGGTTGATAGTGAACTTTGCATTCTTCTTGATTAATCCAAACCACCTCTGCCACTGGTCACTAATTATGGGAGAAAGTGGGATAAGGCATTAGGAGAAAAGTGCTCCATAGACTTATCTGCTCTTGCTCCACATTCACACTTTCAGACAGGAGCTCTTGGATCCCGCTTACGTCTGCCAGGTTTTCAGTTGAACCCCCAGGAGGCAGCAAAATGGAACCGCAGAGCCCCATAGTCTGGTAAAGGAGTCTCGCCTGTGCATCTCTGTGTGGCAAGCCCGTTTATGCTGACTCTGCCAGTGAGGTAAGGGGGTTCCCTTTTCAAGTGGCTGTAGGAAGTGGTCTGATGCTTCCTTTATGTGTTCGGCTCCCATAGAAGATGCGGGATGTGCCTCCGGCTCCCCTTTTTAGGACTAGTGCATTCTTGCACAACTGCTAGGTGTTGGCCATTGTTGAATCTCAGCTGCATTCTTTCTGGATAATTGACCCTGGACAGTAGGATCTCCTCCCTGAGAGACTCTTAGGAGCTCATGTTCCTCTTCCCCTCTCAGGGCTGGTCTGCATCAGAGACTGAAAGATACAGGGGGTAAAGCCGATTGCCTGAGGGAAGACACTTCCTCAGTGCTGTCCATGCTTCAGAACTCCCCGTGGTACCAGGCTGATCTCACACTCTGTCTTCTCTTCTTTTATTGACTTTCCTAACTTCCTTACATTCTTCTGAAATCTCTCCTGTGAGAATATCAATCTCACAGGTTCTATTCCTGGGAAATCAGGTCTGAGACAGTCCCCAGTCGAGAAATTATTTTTCTCCTACATGCCACCCTCTGTCCTTGGAGGACATAGGAAGTAGCTGATCACTCTACAACTCTCTCTAAATTTGGACGCGGGCCTGCTTCTTTCCCACCTTCTCCAACTGAACACCTGTACCTCCATTAATCACTGCTTATAATGTCAACAGTACTGCCCAGGACACAGGAGTCTAGAATTGAACTTACTCAGCAAGAATTGGGTAATGAAAGCATTCTCTGGTGCATCTCTTCTACAAGTGACCATAACAAAGACATATGTTTTATGATTTCAAAGTACTTTTCCACTTTATGTCATTTAGCTGTCATCACTTTGTGGGAGGAAACTTGAGTAAATACAACTGGAGTGGGTTTCTTCAGTTCACGGAGTAAAGCGAAAGGCATAACTAGTGTAGCAAAGACTACAAAGAGTGTTTCTGACCTCCAGGCTGGCTTGTGACCTTCATCCCTGCCATGATCTATGACCTTCTTGAAGGGATCATCTGTATCAGTAATGGACTGTATTTGGCTGACAGTAAGAGAGGCCCCAGATGGTGGTTTGAACACCCAAGATTTTATTCTTTCACAGCAAAAGAAGGTCAGGAAGGGAAATCCTGGGTTTGGTGGTTGCTTCTATCATCAGAGACTTTGACTTTTTTTCCCACTGTCTGGGCTGTGACCCCGTTTTCTTGGCCCAATATAGTTGCTGGAGCTCTGACCATTAAGGTGAGTTCCAGGCAGTGAGATGGAAGAAGGAAAGAAGAGATGACTGTTCCCTCCTTGTAAGGAGCCTTCTTAGAAGTCTCATTCAACATTCTGTGCCTATCTTTTGGCCAGACATGTGGCCACACTGAGGGGATAATAAAGTTTAAATTTCAGAGTCATTCATTTATTAGCAGTTCTTCCAAATGTTTATAGCTAATTTTGTGTATTTAATTTTGTGTTATTTTAAATCATCTTCAGGAACAATTTATTGAGCCATTACTATGTACAAATTACTCTCCTGAGTATAGAAAGTTGGCTAAAAGCAGGAATGGATGTAGGTTAGAATCCCCAGGGGTTTGTGGCACAGTTCTAGGAAGTCGTATGCCTCTTTGGGCAGATGAGTCAAATTTTATCAGCCCTCTGCTCTCACCCTGATCCCTGGGGAGGAGGCATGGTATTGTCAAGAGGGTGTAGTGTGTATACAGAGGCAAAAATAAAAAAGGTGGGAATCACTGATCTAGGAGGGTATGTCATCTGTAGTTGGTACATTTTAGAAAATATGCACATTCCATTTATTTGTTTGTGGTTGTGCCATATTTATTTCTGAAAAGGAAAAAAAATCAGCACCTTTTCACCATAATCCAAAAAAGTATAAAATTTCCAAGTGAAAGTTCAGAAGAGAGAACCTAATTGAAAAAGAACCCTGTGGTTTAATACAAGACAGTGTTGAGATTCTTGGTCATCTCAGTTAAAAAGACAGTTATGGAGATCCAACTCTGTGGCTGTTCAGTGGGAGAGATATGGCAGTTAGAAACAAGTGCTTTCCTTAACATGGAACTGGTGGGATTTATGTGGCAGTTTTGTTTTAGGGGATTAAACCATAAAACACATGATGCATAATAATAGTTTTGCAGAAAGCATGGAGGTGGTTTTCCAATAGTTCTTTCTTTCTTTTTTTGACATCAGGAAGCAGGGCTTTATTCTGCAATATGGAGGAAACATGCTTTGCCCACCTGTCTCAGACATAAATCATTACCACTCAGGAACTGACCAGCAATGCCCCTTGTGGACCTCTTGCAGGGTTCTAAAGACAAACCAGAGCCTGAAAATTCTTTCTTCCCCTAAACACACCCAGATCATTATTTACAGAATTCACTTTTATACTGGTAACAAAAATTATACTAAAAATTTATCACTAACTTTATTATATTTTTTCCTTCTTTTAAATTTCTTTGCTAAATATCTTCACTGTCCTGGTGACTTCTGCTTCCTATTTTCTTGGTGTACCTGTGTCCTTCTCCTTCTTTAGGTTTTCTGCACATCTCTTGGCACTTCGAATGACTCTCTGCTCAGTCTTACTCTCCTCTCTAGGCTGCATATGCCTGGCTTTCTGGACCTCAGACACCTGAAGTCTGAATTTGCAGTTGCTTCTTTCTCTTCCTGGTTCCTCGTGGGGACTGCCACGATTTCTCCCTCACGCCCTCCTCTGCTGTGTGAGGCTGGGAAATCTGATTCCGTCTTCCAGATCTCAAGCCAGTCCTTATTATGGTTTGGATCTAGAACCTCCAGAGGCTTGTGTCCTTAAAGACGTGGTCCCCGATGCAGCAATGTCCAGGGCTGAGGCTTTGGGGAAGTGATAGGATCCTGAGGGCTGTTACCTCTTACTGGATTAATAATTAGAATGGACTGCTGGGGGTTACCTGTACACAGGTGAGGCATGGTTGAAGGAAGCAGGTCACTGGGGGTGTGACCTTGGTGACTATGTCTTGTCTCTGGCTCCTCCCTCTCAGTCTTACTCCCTGCTTCCTGGCTGCTGTGAGCTAAGTACTTTTCCTTCACCATGCCCTTGCGCTGTGATGTTCTGCCTCACCTTGGGCCCAGAGCAATGGAGCCAGCTGACCGTGGACTGAACCTCTAAAACTTTGAGCTAAATAAACCATTCTTTCTTTAAGTTATGTCAGATATTCTCGCCACAGCAAGGAAAAGCTGACTAACACAGTCTGGGAAGAGTCTAGAATCAAATTTTTAGATACCATATTTTTCTGGATTTAAGGCACCCGTGATAATAGTTACACCACCATTTTATGGATCAATAAAAAAGGGAAAACAGTGCCAAGTAAATTGCGACTTTCCGCAGACTGTGAGCTGCATTCTAATTTAAGGGATGTTCAAATGCAAAAAGCACATCTTAGTACCAGTGATATATGGTGACCATTCAATGAAGACATTTCAGAAAGGAGATAAAGCAGTACATTACGGAATGTAAGCTTTCTTTTGACATAAGAACACAGGGATAGAATTTAAAGAATGTTCATTTGAGATGTTGGCTAACTAGGAGGAAAGTTTTAGCATCATAGAAGGAAAAAAAATGTAGTTCTGTTAGTCTTTGCAGATGTCCTTCATTAGCTTAAGGTGAGATTGTATTAGTCAGGTGATACAGCACATAGATCTCATGCGGTAAATCAGGCAGGTGGATTTGCTTAGTTATATATATATATATATATATATGCATACATATATGAATTGGCTCACATAAGGTTAGGAAGGCAAAAATGATCTGGAAGCTGGGGGGCCAGGAAAGTTGGTGGTATAATTTAGTCCAAGGCAAAAGGCCTGAGAAGGGTGTGTTGGGAAGCACTGGACTGAGTCTCAAGGCCCAAGAACCAGGAATGCTGATGTCCAGGGGCAGGAGAAGATGGATTTCTTGGCTCAAGAGTGAATTCACTCTTCCTCCACCTTTGGTTCTATTCTATCCTTCAACCGATTGTATGATGTCCCATCACCTTGGTGAGGGTCATTTGCTTTACTCAGTCCACCAATTCGATGCTAATCTCTCCAGAAACCTTTTCACAGAAACACCCAGAATAATGTTGCACCAGCTATGTGGGCATCCCTTAGTCCTGTCAAGTTAACAGGTGAACTTAACCGCCACGGAGGTCATACTGGATCAGGTATCGAGCTGCTGACAACATGCTCGATAATAGCTCCTTATAACAGGGATCGTCACATTTAAGTGCCTTGGGGAACCAGATGGTGAAAAAGTGAGTTGAACAGAGTGAGCATAATAGACTGTTGTCTTTAGAAGAGAGAGAGACACACAGAGAGACAGAAGCATAGGAAGAGGAGGGTGTGTGAAGATAGAGGCCAAGATTGGAAAGAGGCAGCAATAAACCAGGGAAATGACAAGGACTGTCAGAAGCTACAAGAAGATAGGAGGCCAGGAAGGATACTCCCTGAGGGACTTCAAAGGCAACAAGACCTTGATGACATCTTGATTTCAGAATCTCAGCTCCTAGAACTGTGGGAGAATCAATTTTTATATTTTACGCCATCTGGGTTTGTCATATAGTTAACGAGCTGCTGGCGACAGTTTGGACAACTGTGGACCACACACACACACACACACACACACACACACACACAGTGGGTCTTATCAGATTGACACAGAACTGAAAAGTTCCTATCTTCTGGTAATTTTTGCTGTACCTTTACTATGTTTAGATATGTTGAGATACCCAAGTGTCTACCATTGTGTTACGGCTGCCTGCAGTATTCAGCATGGTAACATGCTGAACAGGTCTGTAGTCCAGGAGCAATAGGCTCTACCATGTACGTAGCCTTGGTGTGGAGTCGGCTGTACCATCCAGGTTTGTGTACGTGCACTTGATAATGTCTGTATAACACAACAAAACTGCCTAATGATGCACTTCTCAGAACACATCCCACCATTAAAAAAACTCATGACTCTTCTTGGTTCCAATAGCCCCAGGAAACAAATACAGGGTTCAAAAGAGAACCTTCATGGTAATTAAGGTTTGGAAATAAGCTCTCTGAGAATCTAACTTTCAAAAACAAGAGAAAAACACTTCTTACTCTCATGTCCAAACATAAAGTGGTTTTCATAAAGCAAGGAAAGTAGCTGCTATTTTCTATGTCTACTCTAGAAAGAATGAGAAGGGGCTGCCTGGGGGCTTCCCTTTGGGGTTCCGATTCTGTTAGCTACTGGGCTTCAAGCAAGCATCGTCACCATCTAGTGCTTTAAGTCTTCTCAGCCGTTACATGAGTGATTGGACCAGATGTAAGAGGTCACCTAGCTCTAAAATGATACTATTCTTGGTTTATATATGGTAAGAGGAAAACTTGCTGGCCAGTATAGATTTCAATGTTGGAAGAGATCATCCAATAATGTTATGGATTTTCTTCTTTGTAACTAGTTGTGAGCACTACTGATCTCATAGCTGCAGATGGGGAGCTGATAACCTGCTCAATAATAGCTCCTTAAAACAGGAATCGTCACATTTAACTGCCTTGGGGAACCAGATAGTAACACAAGTGTGTTGAACAGAGCAAGCGTAATAGTCTAGGTAATGGTGGCTGTGGCAGAGACTGGCTGTGACAAAATAGGGAGTGGTGGGGACTCTCTTTGAGCGAGAGAGTGCCTCTGCCCTTCAAGGAAGCCATTGTTGCTCAGCTCTTCCCAGGTGTTCCAAAAAGGAATGTGGGCCCAGGAGGCCAAATATTCTGATTTTTCAAAGGAAGCCAGGATTTTAATGTGAAGTCTTCCAATTTCTAAACATGTTAGCACCTGCTCTAAAATTTAAAATAATCCCTCTGGACAAACAAAACACGTCTATTGATTTGATGTGGTCCCTCAAGTTCCAATTTGCACATTTGGCATTGATGCCTTAGATCAATATTTACTAGTATTACTAAAGGGCTTAATGAAATACCTAGACATCTTGATATCTTTTGCTTGTTTATGTGAGAAAAAGATAGTCTTAGAACACATCACATTATTTTTATCTTGTGGTTAAGGAACCCAAAAGCAGAAAGCAGAACTTAGGTTTTCTGTTCTACCTGGTATTCTTGGGGTGTAATTAGAGGGTGGCTCCTAAATAACTGGAGAACATCTCTGCCTAGGAGAGGAACTGACAGGATGGAATGACCAGAAGAGTGAGCGAATGGGTGTCCCTCCAGGGCACAGGCCAGCTTTACAGTTCTGTTTGGGGAAAATGGTTTGTCATTAATCCCTATAACTGAGGCCTGGGAAGGAAACAGAGGCCTAGAATGGGCAGGCAAGACAGAATAGATAGCCCCCGTGTCCACAAGGAAGGTTATGGACGTACCCACTGCCTGGAGCATTACCCTAGGCTCGGAGAGGGCTGAGGGAGTCTTTTAATCTGGGCTTCTTCAGTCTTCTGCAAATCCCAAAAGTTCAGGAGAAGGGACTGCCTGACTGGTCATACCCCTGCGTAGAGGCACCGAGGAAGGGCCAGCCAGGGTCAGTCAATCTTCCAATGTCCTGTCTGCTTACAGGTGGGGCATGGCCTGGAAGGAGGCCATGGGTTTGGGCATTGGCGAGCCCAGTGAACTTCGCATCCATATTTGAGGCAAGCCTCTGGTGGAGAGGAATGCTGGTTCCCCTCTGAAACTTTTGCTGGAGATGTAGGCCTCAGGGCTGCTGCCAAGGCCTGGGTTTGGGGTGTTACCTTCTTTTCTGCAATGGAGCCTGCTTTAAAAGCCATTTTCACCAGATCTCAGATAGGGGTCTGATAGTCCTCCTCAGCTCATTTGAGCTTTTTCTAATATCATGAGCCAATTGAGTAATGAAATGGGTTGCTAACACTGTAGCCCTGATGGGAGACTCAAGATCTAGCTTAGTGTATTTG
>NW_025999853.1:16454995-16457883 GCF_001458135.2 Marmota marmota marmota
TTGAGAGTAGAGAAGTCTTGCTCTTCCAACACAGGGGAAGGTTGGTAAGAAAGGAGAGACTGTTTTTAGTATTCCCCTTAGGATATTGGTTGCAATGGTTTTTCTTTTTTGAAATATTTTGATAGCATTTTCCCAATTCTTCCAACTATTGAGATGACCTAATAAAAAAGAGGTTACTGTGTAAGGCTGAGTCTCAGTTCTCTGGAATGAACTTTCTCCTGAATCCAGGCACAGGCAAAGAAAGTAAGATGGAACCGTACTTGTTTCTGGGCTGGGGATTGAACCCAGGGCCTCACATATGCCAAACTTGTGCTCTGCCATGAGCTCCACCCTCAGCCCCCAGGGCCTCTTTCTGACTCTTCAATCTCATACAGCTGAGTTAGTCAGCTTTTCAGCACTGTGACCAAGATATTCAACAAAGACAACTTGGGGAGGAACAGTTTATTTTGGCATGTGGTTTCAGAGGTTCTGTCCATGTGGGCCACCTCTGTCATTCTGGGCCCAAGGTGAGGTAGAACATTATGGTGGAAGCGCTGCTCCACTCCTGGCAGCCAGGAAGCAGATAGAGGGAGACAGGGAAAGGACCACAGGGCAGATGCACCCTTCCAGGGTTCAGTGACCCACTTTCTCCATTCACACCCCACCTGCCTACAGTTACCACCCAGTTATTCCATTCCAACTAGGAAGAACTGATTAGGTTACAGCCCTCACATCTAACCATTTCACCTCTGAATGTTCCTGCCTCAGCATGGGAGATTTTGGGGGAAACCTCACATCCAAATCATAACAAGAGATAATTCTCAGTATTTGCAGTAGTTACGCTTGATGAAGTCACCGTGAACAATGAAAAACTGAATATTGAACCATTGCTCCAAGGAAAATCCAGTGTTTTCCTGTGAGCTTCTAGTCCCAACATTTTCATCAACCAATCAACATGTAACCCTGTTTTATGTGTTTCTACTTAAGGACACCTTATTTAATATATATCTTTGATTCATTAAATTGAACTTGCAACCAACGTTACTATAACTTAAGTCTGAACAAAGCTTACCGAACACACACATTTTCTCTATAAGATACAACACAGCCTACTTGAGCTTAGGAACACTAGATAGCACTTCAGCACTATGCTTGGGGACAATTTTAAGCAGTGACTAACAAAAGCACAAAAATGCAAAACAAAAATGTGGCACTGGATATACTATACAAGGACCCTTGTTTACAGCATGAGAACTGAGACGAGGGCAGAACAAGGCTTTCTTCCACCTCAGCTGGGGGACACGTGCACTGGGAGACTCGAAATTTTCACCACCCTGAGCATGTCTGGAATGACTATCAATATTGATTTACAGGTGACATTACATTTTAGAAAGGAAGGGCATTTGCAAATATGCAATCTGTGAATATTATGGACCAACTATACTTTTAATCCTTCGTTTCCCTCCATTAGCAACAGTTTAATATTCACAAGTCTTTATCATCAAGACCCTCATGATATTTACTCAGTTTCCCAAACTAGGGCAGTAAGTCAGATTAGAAATATTAAAGGTATGAGAAATTTAAGAAATAAAGACAAGATACAGAGATAAGTGAAAAGCAGGGGCATGTTGGAATGATCCAGCTCTGCTGGAGGCTGGATCTAACAACAAAATGGAGCCTGCGTGTTTTATTTAAATGGGTATGAACACCAATGGGATTCAGAGTGAAGGACTTCCTAAGGAATACAGGAAGAAGATGGCAAAGACAATTTGGTTGGGACTTGGCAGGTCATGCCCACCTCCTCTCCTTCTGCATTTGAAGCTAGGGCTGTCTGAGCCAATGAGCCATCTCAGATCAGTGGACTTTCACCAAGAGTTTTCAGAAAAGTAACCTCCTGGTCTTGAGATGGCTCAAACCCATAATTCATTTATGATCCCTAATACATTATATTAAAAAACCAAACAAAAGATCTTCTTCCTCCAATTGCAGTCTTCTCTCTCTGGTTCTTCTCTCAAAGTTCTTGCAAGAGAAGGATCTACCTTGCTCTTCCTGCAAGACACCACACCGCACTACGAATGGGAGACACCACATGACACAGATCACCGGAGAGGTTCTACTTTATTACAAAAGGCTGTGTGTTTATATAGATCTAAGAAGAGGTCGCAGGGCTGAGGTAGATAATGGGTCGCCCGTTTATTGGCAAGCTCTTCCATATGTCAGTTCCGGAGCCCAAGAAGTTAATTCTTATTGGGGCTAAGGCTTCCCACCAGCAGGATTTGAACATTGGCGCTGACGGGAACGTTTCGTGCCAGTGAAAGAAAAAAGAGGAGAAAGAGGGTCGTTAGGCGCCACGTTGGGGTTTTTCTCTGGGGTGATGCTGCCGTTATATGTTTTCCCAACATTCCTCCCTTTTTGTTTTCTTAGGAATTGGGGCGTTGTTGGTCAGATCTGGCTGCTTCCGGCTGTGCAGGGGCAGTGTAGGGCCTAGAAGGGGAAGTGTAGGAATGTTCGGGGGGGGCAGGTCTGGGGATATCATGGCAACCAGAAATAAAACCCAGTGGCTATAGACAGCTACTTCCATAGGGATGAAGTCTATGAAAGTTCCCTGAAACCAGAAGTCGTCGATGGCATTGAACCAGTCCTGGATGGAGGAGATTGTTGGTATCAGCCACTGGTCCTGTAACAGAGACTCTAGGAAATACTGGAAGCGTTGCCTTGACATGGCATCACCAGCACCTGAAGAAGATCAGAGCGAACAAAAACAGGATGAGGATAAAAATTAAAGCAAATGTCAGTTTTTGGCAGAAGTTCCATGTTGGGGGACTGACAGAGAAGAGGCCAAGGGCCATGAGGAGGCTTAAAAGGACATAAAGGCTCAAGAATCCAGGATGGCAGATTAAGAGGTTCTC
>NW_025999853.1:16458214-16470385 GCF_001458135.2 Marmota marmota marmota
GGAGATGGAGATGGAGCCACAGGGGGTGGGAGAGGATATGTCACAGTAGAAGGAAGCATTTACCCTAGAGGTCCAGCATGGATGGTTAGGGTCAGTGATAGCCAATTGATAGCCCCCCGAGATCAATCTGAAATTTCCAACGCAGGAATCCCCGATGCATGCATGTGGGTTATGAGCGTTGCATGACCAGTAGGGGCACCCCCCATAGGTTTCGGGCCACCATTTGCAGTAATCCTCTGTCTGATCATATAAGAAGCAAAGGTAAGGCCTAGCAGCTGTTTTTAAAAGTTCAGAATTCTGGGAGGAGAGGGGAAGGAAGATAGATGCATTACATCCTATAGGGGCGCAATCAACCAAAGAAACTAGGCGAGTGTAACGAGTGCTGCCTTGGACATATGTCTCTCTGACTTTGAATCTCCAAGTATAAGAGGAGGACGATGATGTCCCCGGGAGAAGGGTGATGACTGTGAAAATACCAATTAGAAGAGTGGGAGTCATGGTGGAGTATGGGCGGTTACGCGAGACAGGCGAAGCTTTAGAGGATAGTTAGGATGTGGAGAGCAGGAGTAAAGGGGAGGTCTAGGAGGTGACTCTTGAGGTTCCTCTGGGGTAGTCTTGTCATCAGCAGGTGGGGCGGCCTCCTGGTGATATGGCTTCAACAGGATTCCTCAGTTTGATCTGCTATGAAGCATAGCATTGTTGAACATAAGTGGGATGAGGTGGCCCAGTTGAATCCAGTAACATTAAGGGCCCGATTACAGCCAGTAAAAGGGCAATTGCCTTGACCCATAAACTGAGAGTGGGTGGTGCCATCCTGTTGCCATGTCGCTTGGATGTAGAAGCTCCATCTGTGGGTTGGGATAGAAGCTTGAGAGAGATTAATGATTAGTAATAGGAGAGGGTTGGCGAGAAACTTTGAGTTTGGTGGGCCCCAGCATGGTGGAAATATGACTGTATGGGGTCCTATCCGGCGAGGTCTCAACGACTGAGAATGTAGCTCTCGAAGTAAGACTGCATCACCCGGTTAAAGAGGGTCCTATTTAGTTCCCGATTGTGCTGGAACAGATGCTGGTAACAGATGGTGCAGGAAGACACTGGTCTGCGTGTTCTCTTAGGAGTTTGTATAGAAGCATGAGATAGGGCAGGTAGGACACAAGGGGAGGAGGAGTGACAGGAAAGTTTTAGTTGATTAAGAAAGGCATCCATAGAACAGCTCAAAGTGGCTAAGGCCTGAGGGGGCTCTAGTGGTTGCCTGAATTTGGGTGAGGGCCAATGGCAAAAGATTGGGCCAGGACAGTCTGAGTTAAATAGCAAGTTTAGTGAGATGATCCTTGAGAATGCCATTAGGCCTCTCAACCTTACCCAAGGATTGGGGTCAGTGGGGGATGTGGGGCCTCCAAGTGCTATTAAGGCCTTTGGAAACTAGTTAAACAATCTGAGAAGTGAAGGCTGGACTGTTGTCTGACTGAATGGAGGCAGGAAGTTCGAACCTAGGAATGATCTGCTCAATGAGGATGGAGGCGACAGTGTCAGCAGTTCCGATGGTGTCAGCAGTTTTCCTGGAGGTAGGGAAGGCTTCTATCCAACTGTAAGATAGTGCTATCCCCAAATTACAAACAGTTAAATCCTGTGTCAAGGCCTGACCAAAGTGGTAGGGACTGTCCCTGAGGCCTTGGGGTAGGCCTATCCATGTCAGCTGTTGAAACCTAAAGAATGTAGGGTCTTCCCATGTGAAGGCAAAGAGGTAATAAGAGTCAGGATGCAGAGGCCCTGTAAAGAAATCAGCTTTAAGATCCAGGACAGTAAAGTGAATGGTCAAAGGGGGATATGAGAAAGAAAAGCATGAGGGTTGGAAACCACATGGATGGGAGTAACTGCCTCATTAATTAGGCGGAGTTCCTGGACTAAGTGATAGGCTCCTGAGGGTTTGTGCACCAGAAATATAGGAGTATTACAGGGGGAGTCAGTAAGGATTAGGAGTCCCTGGGCCAGCAACTGGTCTATAATGGACTTAAATCCCTCCCTATGGGTTTTGGAGATAGGAAATTGGGAACACAATGAAGTTTAGTTTGGTGTTTCAGCTGGGTATGGACTGGCTTGTGGTGGGAGGCTATAACCATCATGGAGATGTCAGAGAGGGTAAGAATTAGAGGCAGAAGAAGATGGGTGGTGGTATTCTTGGGGTGTAATTAGAGGGTGGCTCCTAAATAACTGGAGAACATCTCTGCCTAGGAGAGGAACTGACAGGATGGAATGACCAGAAGAGTGAGCGAATGGGTGTCCCTCCAGGGCACAGGCCAGCTTTACAGTTCTGTTTGGGGAAAATGGTTTGTCATTAATCCCTATAACTGAGGCCTGGGAAGGAAACAGAGGCCTAGAATGGGCAGGCAAGACAGAATAGATAGCCCCCGTGTCCACAAGGAAGGTTATGGACGTACCCACTGCCTGGAGCATTACCCTAGGCTCGGAGAGGGCTGAGGGAGTCTTTTAATCTGGGCTTCTTCAGTCTTCTGCAAATCCCAAAAGTTCAGGAGAAGGGACTGCCTGACTGGTCATACCCCTGCGTAGAGGCACCGAGGAAGGGCCAGCCAGGGTCAGTCAATCTTCCAATGTCCTGTCTGCTTACAGGTGGGGCATGGCCTGGAAGGAGGCCATGGGTTTGGGCATTGGCGAGCCCAGTGACCTTCGCATCCATATGTGAGGCAAGCCTCTGGTGGAGAGGAATGCTGGTTCCCCTCTGAAACTTTTGCTGGAGATGTAGGCCTCAGGGCTGCTGTCAAGGCCTGAGTTTGGGGTGTTACCTTTTTCTACAATGGAGCCTGCTTTAAAGGCCATTTTCACCAGATCTCAGATAGGGGTCTGAGAGTCCTCCTCAGCTCATTTGAGCTTTTTCTAATATCATGAGCCGATTGAGTAATGAAATGGGTTGCTAACACTGTAGCCCTGATGGGAGACTCAAGATCTAGCTTAGTGTATTTGGTTAGGGCCTCTGTAAGGCGGTTGAGAAATAAGGATGGATTTTCATCAGGGTTCTGGGTAATGTCCTTCAGTTTATCAAAGTTAACTACCTTATTAGAAACTGCTTGCATGCAGTCCCAGTTAGGTTCAGTTATGGGACGTGCACTCGGACTATCCCTTCAGCACCAGCTACTTCCCTGAGAGGACAAAGGAACTGTGAGTTATCTGATAAGAGGGATCAGTTGGACTGGGTGTGGGCACTGACAGGAGAAGAGAGGCGTGAGTAGGGGGAGGGAAAGGGCTTATCAGTAGAAGAGGTGAGCAGAGTGGGGGGGGGGCAGGCTCGGAGGGATCCGGAGATCCCACCCATTGCAGCCAGGTGGGACCCATCCTGCCTGCCCGTTGGAACCGGGTGGCAAAGGGAGGCGCTCGCGAGTTGGGGGCTCACGCGAAAGCTGCCATGGCGCAATGAAGGTGAAGGACGGTGGCTCGCCCGCCGGCTGAGGTGGATCCCGAGGCCTCTCCAGGCCTCCGAGGGCGCACTACCGGCCCGTTTCGCCCGCCGCAACGGGAAGGTGGAGCACCAGTGCATGTGTCTGGTGGCCAGGCAGACTGGAAGCGCGCAGACAGGGCCACGGTCGGTGGTGGCGGCGGTGGACAGGAAGAAGAGGGAGGGGAGGGGGATATCTCCGCGGAGGAAGAGGAGGGGGAGTGCGCAGACAGGGCCGCGGGCAGTGGCTGCAGCAGGAAGAGGGAGGGGACACGGATGCGGTAGGTACCACTGGGAGGGAGAGCAGACATGAAGAGGGGAGGGAAGTGCGCAGAGGGAAGATCGGGAGCAGAGAGCAGAAGGCAGGACGGGGAGACCTGGGAACCTCTTTCTACCCTTTCAGGCGCTGGCAATAGTTAAAAAGGTCCCGGAGGAGATTTGGATCTAACGAGCTTTCTGGAGGCCAATGATTGTCATTATCTAGTGGATATGTGGGCCAATCTTGGGTACAGAATCTGATAAGAATTTTGGGCTTGAGATCCGGGGAAAGAGAGAGAGTAGCCAAATTCTTAAGGAGACACTTGAGTGGTGAGTTTTCAGGTATAGACGAGGAGGCACCTATAGTTAGTGGAAGAAGGGACAGCAAAGGGAGAAAAAGAATTAACCCGGGGCCGTAGGAGCTTCCTGGAAGCATAGAGCAGATGGAAGATCACATGGGCGTCCCTGAAGTGACCAGTCCACTGCAAGTAGGCACAGAGGACACAGCTCAGTCGTCACCGACGAAGTGCAGTCTGTGTGACCCTGTAAGGTCGAGGCCACGGGCAACCTGACGTCAGGAAAATTTTTCCACCAGAACAAGAGAGAGTCAAGGAAGGAAGGGACAGAGCTTCAGCAGGACGCAGCTCCGGGCCGGAAGTTCACTCCGGGCTGAACACAGCTCCGGTGGGGCGCGGCTCCAGCGGGACGCAGCTCCGATGGGATGCAGCTTCCGCGGAGGAGGAAGAGACCAGGGAGCCTCTCTCGTGTAAACCCAGAAGCCTCATGCCCCAAAGGGAAGTGGGTCGCCAGAGGGTCCACTGCGACCAGTGAAGGTCTTAGTGGGGTGCATTCCCTCCTCCCTACTGGGCGTCAGGAGCGTGCTGGATGATCACGGTTGCGTCCCCTGCTTCTAGCCCGAAGGGAGTTGGTGAGGCGGGGAGGGGGAACTTACCTAAACTCGATCAGTGGTGAGTGCAGGGAGCCAGCACCCCAAAAGACAGACAAGGGCGAAATGTGTTGTTGGTGATGGTGGTGGTAGAGCACACCGTCTCCTGGGTTTTCGGCACCACTGTAAGACACCACACCACACTACGAATGGGAGACACCACACGACACAGATCACCGGAGAGGTTCCACTTTATTACAAAAGGCTGTGTGTTTATATAGATCTAAGGAGAGTTGCAGGGCTGAGGTAGATAACGTTTCGCGCCAGTGAAAGAAAAAAGAGGAGAAAGAGGGTCGTTAGGTGCCATGTTGGGGTTTTTCTCTGGGGTGCTGCTGCCGTTATATGTTTTCCCAACACTTCCCACCTGCCTATCTTCTGCTTCTTGCCCAGGGCCATCAGGCTCTTCCACCCCTTCACTCGCTCTTGCTGGAGTTGATGATGGCTTTCCTTCCTTATGCCAAGTCCTAGGCCTTGTCTCCTTTGACCTCAGCCAGGTGTTCAGCACCATGGACCTCTCCTTCCATTGACACAGTCTTCCTAGACACCTGGGACACCACACTCCCCTGGGCCTTCTCCTGGAGAGTTAACCTAAGTCTCCTTGTTGGACTGTCCATGCTTCCTCTGTCTGCCCCGAGATCTTTGGCCATCTTCTCTTTCTTCTCTTCTCTCTCCCTGGATGATCTTGTTTGCTCCCATTTTTTGAAGTAAACCAACCAAGGGCCAATGCCCCTCAGATCTCAAGTCTTCATCTTGCATCCAGACTTAGGTCTAACTGCTCACTACACATCAGCACTTGAAGGTCCCACAGCCTTCAATGTGACCACATCAATGCATGACAGATGAGCAAACCACCTGCCTCTCAAACTGCTGTTTCCTATATTTCCTGACTTAATGAATGGCACCACCATTTGCCTAAGCCAGAAACCTAGAAATGAGGGTTTCTTTCCCCCTTCCTTTTCTCCCACCCACCACAGTGTCTGCAGCTCTATTACCTTGATATCTTTCAGTCCCTGTGGCTGATCATTCCCACTGTTGCTACCTTGGTGCCATCGTCCATTATATTTCACTAGAATTACTCCAGTGGTTTCTCAGCCTTTCTGACCTTCATCTTGTCCCTCCCCAATTATTCCAAAAAGTGATTTTTCTGAAGTTCAAATCTTATTACAGAAGTGTCCTGCTTAAAGCCTTTCACCAGCTCCTCATTGTCCAGAAGCTAAAATCCGAGCTCTTTTCAAGGTATTTAAGTCACTCTGTTATGGGAATGACACCTAGACCTCCAGCCAAAACTCCCACCCCCCTCCTTTCCAGGCCTGGCCCCATGGTCATGCTCATCTTGATTCTGTAGTTCCATGAAAATGCTGCTTACTGTTGATCTCCAGCCTTCAGAGAGCTGGTCCTCTCTAAACCTCTGCACATCCCTATCTCTTCACCTGGGAAAGGACTCAGCCAGTTGAGGTGTCAATGTCCTCCATGATGCCCCCTCTCACTGTGTACATATTCATCCTGCCCCACCCACCCTGACGGCAGGTCATAACTCACTGTCTTGTGATAGAAGTCTACCATGTCTTTTCCACCACTAGACTGGGCACTCCCAGTCTAGACAGAGAACAGATCTGGTTTATCTTTAGGTTCCCAGCTCCTAGAGGAGTGCTTGGTACATAATAGGCACTCAACATATATTGGCTGTGAGCAAGTGACTGTATCTGGCTCCTGTTTTGAACTACCTTCTCTTGCGGTTAAAACAATTCAAGGATATTCAAGATTATAATCTTCTAAGTGGATGGCTTTCTCACCTAGCCTCACATATCCCTCCCCCACAAAACAAACAAACAAAAAACCATGATTGGATTGTTACTAGCTAACTTATTGAGCACTTGATCTTGGTTCAGGCATTTTATTGTAACTTTTGCAGGCTTAAATCACTTAATTCTCATGACAACCCTTTATGCAGATGTTCCAGATGAGGAAGCTGAAGAACTGAGTAATTTGTCCAAGGTCATAAGTCTCATGAGTAATAGATTGCACATTAATATTCATAATTCAACCAAAACTAAATAGATAGAAACCCATGTTTTTTTTCTTGGGAGATCTTAAGAACTTGAAATTGCCCATAAGCTCAGAAATTGACCTTCTGGCTTGTATTTGAACTGTGATGAAATGCAGGGAAACTTGTATTTCTAAGCCCTTTAGCTATCTCAAAAACTCCCATTCTTTTTTAAAATTTCTCTGTGTGAGCTGGGGCTGTAGCTCAGTGGCCATGTGGGTGAAGCCTTGCATGTGTGAGGCACTGGGTTTGATCCTCAGAGCCACATAAAAAATAAACAAATAAATAAAGATATTGTGTCCATCTACAACTAAAAAAATTTTTTTAAAAATTTAACTGTGTAAATTGTTACAATGAGATGCTGAGTTTCTGGGGAACAGACCCCAAAGTTCTGGGGATAGGATGAGATATTCAGAGCAGACAGGTGCAAATATCCCCCAAGTCCAGCTGGCTGAGAATTCCTGCTGTTCTGCTCTCTTGCACTAGCCTCTGCCAATTTGCTTTCCATTCACCTCAGTCACTTGTCCTGCACAGATGAATTTGGGCACAGCTAGAGGTCTCTCTTTTTTTCTTACAATGTAGTACATCTCCCCACTTTTTGCCCTACCTATTCTGACCCACAGATGCTATGCAGGGGAATCTAAGGTTCCCAGGAGATCCTCATCTATGAACTTACAGTAGGCCCCATTTATTGAGAAATTACTTTTGTCACAATAATTGCATATGGTTATTTCATTTAGTCCTCACAACTACCCTATTGAAGGAGGTATGCCTGGTATGCCTATCCCATTTTAGAGGCGAGGAAACCAACCCTCAGTCAAGTGAAATGCATTGTATTACGTCTGTATTAGCTTTTATTGCTGCTATAACAAATTTGTTACAGCAGCAATAAAAACTAATACAGACGTGGGGCTGGGGATGTGGCTCAAGCAGTAGCGCACTCGCCTGGCACGCGTGCGGCCCGGGTTCGATCCTCAGCACCACATACAAAGATGTTGTGTCTGCCGAAAACTAAAAAATAAATATTAGAAATTCTCTCTCTCTCTCTCTCTCTCACACTCTCTAAAAAAAAAAAAAAAAAAAAGAGCTAATACAGACATAATACAATGCATTTCACTTGCATTGTATCATATAACACAATACAAATTTATTCTTCTAAATCTGAGATCAAAATTCCAAAATCAGTCTTACTGGGATAACATCAAGGGGTTGGCAGGGCTATTCTTTCTAGAGCATCTAGGGGAGGATCTGCTTCTTTTGTATTTTTTAGCTTTTAGAGGCTACTGTGTTCCTTGGATCCTTTCCTCACACCATTTCCAACCTCTCCTTCCATCATCACAGCTCCTTCTATAACTGTCACTCCCTTATAAGGACCTTTGTGTTAGGATAATCTCCCCATCTCAGGATCTTTAACTATCCCATCTGCAAAAACCCCCTTTTCATGTAAAACCTTCCAGGGATTAGGACATGAAGCTCATTGGGGGGTCATTGTTCTCTCTACCATATCACAAAGCACAACTGTAACATTCCACTATGATGCTTATATCCTTCAAAAGTGATTTTTCTTTAGTAAACACCTCCAGCCTTTCTCTCCACTAAATGCAAGCCCCAGGTTTGGGAGGGACTGCCATTTCTTCTGACTACAGAGAGAATTTTTCATACTGACTTCAAGTTTGAATCACCAGGGAAACTTCTAAAACCTGACTAAGCCAGGATCTACCTCGGATCAATTAAAATCAGAGTCTCTGTAGGTAGGGCTTGAACATGGCAGGTTAGACAGCTAACAGCTGTCCTTCACTATAAAAGTACCTGAGATAATAAGACAAAAGGTTTTTTTGGGCTCACAGCTTTTGAGGTTTCAGTCCCTGGTCATTTGGCCTTGTTGAGTTTGCCTGTGTCATGACAGGACAGCATGGCAGGAGCATGTGTCAGAGGAAGCTGTTCACCTTGTAGCAACCAGGAAGCAAAGAGAGAAGAGAACAACATCCCACAATCCTCTTTGGGGGCCCCTGTCCAGTTACCTAACTTCCTTCCACTAGGCCACACCTCTTAAAGGTTCCACCACCTCCCAATAGGACAACAGGCTGGGTGGGGCCTAAGCATTTAATGCATGGCCATTTAAGGGCACTTATCTAAACCTGAACAGAGTGGATAAGGTGGCTATTATAAGCAGTTAGTTTTGAGACACACTATGTTAGAGAGAACTGGCTGTCAAACCCTTAGAACATGAAGCCATATGGGTCTAATAAGAAAAGATTAACTATAAAGACGAATGACAAGAAAATGAACTTTGAAAGTCATCATTCCCTGAATTAGAAATCTTGCTTGTGTTACTTCTTAGTTGCATGACTTAGGGAAAATTCCTTGACTTCTTTGGACTAAGGTTTTGTGTGTGTGTGTGTATTTTTTCCCCCAGATAATAGCTCCCAAGGGTTGTGCAATAACAGATCATGAATGAAAAGTCCTTAGCTCTATGCTGATAGGTCCCCAACAGAGGGCAGTGCAGTCTTCTCTGCCACCCACCCCTACCCTTGAGAACAGAGGTTGCCCAGCCGCTCCTAATAATAGAATTCCCTTGGCTCTAATTTTCCAGCTCAGAGAAGATTGAATTTGCTTACTTCTTGGTTATGTCTGACTTCTGCTTCCTTCTCAAGTGTTTTTCCACATCTCCAATCCTGGTGTCTTTTCACACCTTTTGATGATGCTCGGTTCAGCCGGCAGAGCTTCTGATCTTTTCAGCCTGCTTTCAGAAGGTCAGCATGTTATTGGAGTTTCTTGGTGGCTGCCAAGCAATCAAGCTATAAACCTGAAAAAAAGTGAGTTTCCTCCCATAGAAGGAAATCGTTTATACTATGTGGCTGGAGATGGAGAGCTGAGAATTTTCCTTTGGACTGAGGATACGACAAGAAGTCTAAAACATGGATGTGGTGGAGAAATGTTTTTAGTGGAAAGAGTTCCCAGGGTTGGAAGGAACTGGCCAGGATCCTTCCCATTACCGATTGCCAGTGTTGATAGTGCTTGGGGCTTCTCTCTCTCCCCCACCCTTCGTTTCTTCTGATTCTTGAAGGCATTCGGAAGGGCAAAGAGATGGAGATGATTCAGCAATTGGAACGGAGTGCAGCTGGCTCAGCTGGCTCTGCCCCGACTGCTGGGCCAGGTTAATAGTGTTAATGGAAAGTGTTCCCATTGAACGAGGGAGCAGGGCTCTGGCAAGGTCACTTTCCATCAGGGATTGCCAAAGCTGATGTCATTAGGAACTTTCATTTTGCTTTCTCCCTCTTTTTGAGGTGCAGAATGATGGAATAATCCCACTGTCTTGTTTTGCCAAAGCTTGTTTCTCATCATGCATTCAGGTGTATCTTGTTTTTTCACTAAGTAGATGGTATTACCTAATTCTTTTTTTTTTTTTTTTAAAGATTTCCATGTCCTGGTCCATGCTAATGAGTCAGCAGGCATTTAGTAGTCACCCCCTGTGGCTCCTCCACGGGCTAAGTAGTGAGGTGGACTAACCAAGGACATCTAGCCATGGTGCCCACCATGGGATTGAGTTGGGATGTAAAAGCCACATGAACAGAATAACAATGATGATTCTTAGAAGCTCTCAGAATAGCAGGAGTCTCCTGAGGTCTTGGGTGGACTGGGAAGAGAGCATGGAGGAGGTGAACCATGAGGGGAGTTGGGTAGGAAGAGGAGGACATTCCAGATGAGGAGACAAGATGGGAGGGGCACGCAGGGAGTCCAGGGAAACAGTAAAAACAAAAATAATAACATAAACTGTCTGGGAATCCTGGCTCCTAGATATCAAGATAACCTTAGTACAGGCACATAGTCCAGCCCTTTCTTGAGGACTCTGTGTCTTCCACGTGAAGGGGTGTGACCCTCCCACAGTCACTCCAGGCTGAAGGTTTTGCAGGAAACATCTCTTCCAACTCAGGGACCAATAAAATGCCTAATGATAGGGCAGCCAAGTGCCATCTTTTTGTGCTGCGGGGCCTCCTTAGAATCCCCCTGCCTCCCTCTTCTGTCCACGTTCAACTGGTTCCAAATGGTCTCCAGAGCATCTGCGTGTGCACAAGTCTTGTCTCCTAAGTGGCTGGAGAAATGCCCATCTGAAAAGTCTGGGATTGGGTGACCAGCTGGTGGCCCTATTATCTGGGTTAAAGAGATTGCAGGCTGAAGGGTTAGGAACTCCCACTTCCCATCTGGATGTAGAAACATCTGAATCTTGCTGAGTCAATGTGCAAAATCAGAGCTTCCGGCCTGCTTTCAACCAAGACAGGCTGTCCTCTGGGCACGGGCCCAGCCTGATGAGATCAATATTGCAGGTGTGATTGCTGATTTGGCTCTAGTGTGTCCTGAGATTCATGGCACTCAGTGACGTGCCTAGAAAAACCAATGCTGTGTGTTCTGAGGGCATAGAAAACCTATGGGAAGAACACTGGACGTTCATCTTTAGGAAAAACGACTCCACATTGCAGAAGGGATGCATGTACAAACTCACATTGTCTATTTAAATTCTGATAGCTGGCTTTACCGAACTATTTTTTTTTCATGGAATGCAATTTATCACTCGCAGGGAAGATTCAAATGTGACAGAAGAGGCAGATCCTTCATTTGTATTATAGATTTGTACCTATCTGAATGCCAAGAGTCTAGAGGCACTTAAATAATTATCCTTCATCCGTTTTTTATTTGATTAAATTTAGTTCCTGAATCAGTGGCCCCAAACTTTATTGTACTTAAGAATTTCTTGGTTGGGTAGGAGATTGGATTGAGATTAGGGAAGACTGCAGTGTTTTAAGCAATCCCAGGTGATCCTAAGGAAAGATGTTCACCAACCACATTCTGGGATACAGTGGAAGATGACTGGTATTATGGCTTGTGCATTTGAACTTAAGGAATATCTTAATTCATGACCTGTGACACCTTGTATGCACATACTTTCTTTAGTTTTATCCTCGTGATAACTCTACAAGATCAGGTGCAGATGTTGTTATTCTTGTTTTATGTCCAAAGACTTGGTACTTCAGAGAGGTGGTGATTTGTTCTTCACAGCTAGTAGCTAGTCCAGTGTCCAGACTCCTAGTGCAGTGCTCTTTCTGGTAGGCCTTGCACACTTGTCCTCTCCTCCCTACCTCCTCATCTTTCTTTGATCTCATTCTCCCCTCACTTTCTCTGCTTCAGTCCACTGAAGTCCCAGACACATTTCTACCTCAGGGCCTTTTCACTTACTATAGCTGCTACCCAAGACACCCTCCCACTCACCCAACCCTTCATTCTCCATGTCTTTGTCCAAATATCTCCTTTTCAGAGAGGCCTTCTTAGATCACCCCCTTTAAAACTGCATCCCCTCCACCATCCCCCCATTTTATTTGTCTGTGTCTCACATATATGTCTGATATATGTATCTGTATGGTATAACTCTATAATCATATATATATATATATATATATATATATATATATATATATATAT
>NW_025999853.1:16470408-16493110 GCF_001458135.2 Marmota marmota marmota
ATATATATATATATATATATATATATATATATATATATATATATATGTTTATATCCTACAAGGTTTTTAAAATCGTGGTAAAATACGTAAAATTTACCTTCTTAACCTTTTTAAGTGCATAGTCTGTAGTATAAAGTAGATTCACATATTGGACAACCATTACCACCATCCATCTCCAGAACTCGTCACTCCACAGAACTAAAACTCTGCACCGTAGAACAATAACATCCCCCTCTCCAGCCTCTGGCAGCCACCGTTCTTCTTTCTGTGAATCTTCCTATCCATATAAGTGGAATCATACAGTATTTTTGTAATTGGCTCATTTGACTTCTCATGCTGTCCTTGAGGCTCACCGGGGCTGTAGCACGGGTCGGAATTTCTTTTCTTCTCGAGGCTGAATGTCGGGCCTGGCGATGTCTGCACATACCACATTTTTCTCATCTGTTCATGCACTGATGGACACTCCGGTTGCTTCTACCTCTTGGCTACTGTGAATGCGGCTGCTGCTGTAAACAAGGGTGTACCAGGGTTTCTTCAAGATCCTGCCTTCGGCTCTTTGGGGGATATTTCCAGACGTGGAATGCTGAGCATATGGTAACTCTATTTTTAGTTTTTGAGGAACTGCCTTGCTGATTTCTGCAGCAGTTGTACCATTGAACAATCCTACTAACAGTGCCCAAGGGTTCCAATTTCTCCACATCCTCGCTTATTTTGTTTTTTCTTTAAGCAGTCATTCTAACAAATGTGAGGTAATGTCTCATTGTGGTTTCAATTTGCATTTCGCTAATGATTCCTGATGTGGAGTGCCTTTTTTGTGTGCTTGGGGGCATTTGCATATCTCCTCTGGAGAATCGTCAAGTCCTTTTTCTATTATAAATTGGCTTGTTTGGTTGGTTGCATTGCTATGGTGGAGTTGCAGGAGTTATTCATATATGCTGTATCAGGTCTAATTTTTAAAAGGTATTATTCATCTGTAGCTATTTCTCTTATAGAATGTCAACCGTTTAAATAGGAGATCTCTGCTTATATTGTTCTCTGCGGTATGCTATGGCTAGGCGCCTACTGATTGCCCACTCTATCGGTTGAATGAATGATGGAAGGAAGGTACTGAGATGCAGGAGGTGATTAAAAACAATGTGAAAGTGTCTTTATTCTTATTTTATGAGTTAAGTAGGCCAGTGCAACAAGAAAAGTATAGAAAAAGTGTACTGAAAAAACTTGGCTATGCTCAGTAAAAGTGAAGAAACACATACTCTACCACATAAGGCCACTCCTACATCTTATTAGAAATGCAGGCTTATAGCACCGGGCTCTATGATCAAACGGCTCACGGCAGGATTGTTTGCAATTGCCCCAACATGGAAATGGTCCAAATGTCTGTCAAGGGAAGACAGGACCAGTCCTGTGTCATGCCACAGCAGGTGAGCATCTCAAGGACCTGATATTAACAGAGGAGTAGGCGTAGAAAAATACAATTGCACAATCCCACTCATATGAAATTCAAAACCAGAAGACATTTAAATATGTTGTCTGAGCATGCATAATAAGGTAATAATCCTATTTTTAAAAAGAGTAAGGAAATGAATACCATGACATTGAGGACAAGGGTGACTGCTGGGTAGAGAGGCTGTGATGGCCAGGAAGGGGACACGAGGGTGTGCAGGGGCTTGGGGGCTTCGATGGGCTTCTTTCTTTCACTGTGGGCCCATGCTTGTGCATGTTTCTCTATGTTCCACAATTGAAAAATCAGAAAATAAAAAAGAATTGCGTTTTCACTTCATAGGAAGCACACAACACAGCTGCCCCGTCAGCCAGGGATGTGGCTGAGTTTTGAAAGGTCCGGGAGGCAGAATGTGGCCAACTCAAGACTTGGGATCAAGAGAGCAGATGCATTTCGGGCACTGACAATGGAGGAAGCTGGTGCCAGAGCCTAGCAGTGCGGGGAGAGGACCTCAGAACAGCACAAGCTACAGGGCACAGCCCCTGAATCTGGCCTGCCCTCTCCTCCATTCTTGGGGTCTCCCCTGGCCCTCATCTCTCACAGACCCTCTTCCACAGAATGTCTGCTGGCCACTGCAGGCTTCACTATGGACATTTCTTCAAGTTCTGTGCTCAGGGATGAGCTAATGTCACCTCAGCTTGTGCTGTGGCATTAGTGACTGGCCAGATGGCCCCTGTCTCCTCCAAGGTAACACTCGTAGCATATAGGGGACCATGGCGACTTGGTATTGTGTGGCCAAAGAATAGCTCTCTCACATTCCTTTTCTCACAGAATCGACCATCCCACTCCCCCAGGCCACCCTGTGTAATTCTGTCTCACATAAAACCCTAACCTTAACATTAACATTTCAGAGGAAGAAATAGATGGTAGCAACAGTAGAACAGACCTAGGAAATCGCAATGCCAGCCACCAGTCATGGACCCAGTGCTCCCAGGTGCCAGGTGCTGACATAAGAGCAGCCCAATCAGCGACCCTGTGATATATAGGTGGTGGGGTTTTACAGGTGAGGAAGCTGAGGTTTATTACATTTAGTTAACTCATCCCTGATCTCACAGCTAGTAGTGGCAAAGGCAGGATTCACATCTCAGTGGTCTAAGGCTGGGCTCCCTGACTTCAGCCCCAGGGGCTAAATCTGTCCAGTTTTGTGCAGCCCTTGAGCTGGTGATAGTTTTTATAGGGGGTTGTAAAAAAAAATCCATAACAACAGTAACAACAGAGAACCTACCAGAAAGACTGCATGCAGACTGCACAGCCTGAACATGTTGACCATCTGGCCCATTTCTAAGTACAATTTACCTGTTTCCTAGGGCCTTTAATCAGAGAGATAAGCCCACCCTGTAAATGTTAGTATTTCACTTTCTTTGACTCTTCTGACCTGTGGATCTCTTGTTTTAAATATTCCCAACAGATTCAAAGTTCCCTCTGATTCATTTGACAACACTCAAGTGTGTGGATACTGGACTTTCCCCAGAGAACCCCGGGGCAGCTTCCCTGCACTTGCTGAGGATGACGGATATGGAATCATCAGCAATTTTTCCTTCTGTTTTAATTGGCTTTCAGGGTTCATGGAAAATTTTTAGGTGCCAGAGCTTTCTGGAAGCCTAATCACTTAAGGAGAAAGTGGTTTGTAAAATTAGTCTTATGACTCGTTTGTCATATTTTTTTTTTTTTTTTGCCAAATAGGTAACAGGCAGGCATTTAGATCATGCCCTTCTGCTCCAGGATCATGTTTCTAGGGATGCCAACCAACCAGGCCCCAGACCTTTACTCTGAAGTCAAAGAGATGGGTCCCTAGGGGCACAGTTGTACTCTTTACTCGAAGGAGGGACACACAAGGACACATTCTTGGGCCTTGATCTGAACAGCTGAGTATTCCTTTGGGAGCAGATTAGCATTACTGAAAAGTGACAAGATAAGTGACAGTAGAGAGGACAGATAGCACTCCCAGAGAACCAAGCTGGCTGGCTTCATACCACAGCAATCTGAGGCCTCTGAGTGTGGGGGCCAATGTCCCCACACATCCCAAGGGTACTGAGGGACTGAATTTCACAAATAATTGATGCTTTTCATGAATGAGACGCATCCAGAAAAAGGATTCAAGTATAGTTTATATCCTCTGTGATAAAAAGCAGAGTGAAATAAAAATATACTTGTAGTTCTCAACTGAGGGCCAACTTAAAACTGGGAGCATTAGGACTTGATTATGCATTCCATCTAAGCAGGAGAACTACTCAGGCACCTGGCTTTTCATAAGGGAATGCGAATTCTACCACTCTGCTGTATGGTGCACCACCCATGAAGCTACTTGAGTGGTCTTTTACTCAGTCCTGAGCCATGAGGGACTTAGGTCTCCCCTTGGGATCAATCCCAGCATTCCCAGGTGTAGATTGCCCAAGGTGTGAGCTCTCTGCCCTCACTCTTCTAATGGAACAGCTCTTGGGAATTGGACATAACCCACTGGGAACTGGACAGCCCACTCCCTGCCTTATTTGGCAAAAGAACATTCCATGGAAAACCTTGGAAGTTCTCTTGTATAAATAAACCAAACGCAGGCTCTTGCGCTCTCTCTTTCCAGTGTGGAAGCTCGACTCCTAAGGTAGAGCCATCGTGCCCTTGCTTCTCTAAATTGCTTTCTGTATTGTGTGGGGTTTTTTGCCACCTTCTTTTCTTAGTTTTATTTTGCAGCCAGCCTGCTTCATGCAGAGGAAAACCAAATTCCACTGCCTGTGCGGGTCGTGTGCAAGACCCCTGTGTAGTCTCTCTCTCTCTCTCTCTTTCTCTCTCTCTCTCTCTCTCTCTCTCTCACACACACACACACACACACACACACACACTCCTGTGATCCAAGAATGTCTTACAACATGACTGAGTGCTTACCATGAGCCAGGTATCATGAAGAGCTTCGCCTACCTTATATAATTTAATCTCATCACACACCTAAAAATAGGCATGATCACCATCCTCATTTTATACATAAAAACTGTCCTTGGTCACATAGCTCAGAAGTGGTGGATCCTGGATTGGAATCCAGATATCTGACTCCCTTAGCCCTTGAGCTACAGCTCCTTCTTGCAAGGAGCCCAGCTGGATGCAAATGAGATTGATGGAAAGAATGTAAGAGGCATGGTCTCTGTGTTTTCTCTTTTTTTTGGTACTGGGGATTGAACTCAGGGGCACTCGATCACTGAGCCACATCCCCAGTCCTATTTTGTATTTTATTTAGAGACTGGCTCTCTCTTTTGCTGAGGCTGGCTTTGAACTCGCAATCCTCCTGCCATAGCCTCCCAAGCTGCTGGGATTATAGGCATGTGCTCCCATGCCCAGCCATCTCTATGTATTCTGCTAGGTAGTCTATGTGCTATTCTTGGGGGGATGTTTGGCATTTATACACCTAACAAACTATCTGCACTAAATTATGTTTTAATGTTGTTGCCTGGATTTATGAGGCTGACTTGAAGAAACAAAAACTTCTGAATTCCTAGTGGAGATGTGGAAAATACTGAACAATGCAGCAGACATGTTGTCCTGTAGCTTGCCCCACATGAAAATTTCTGAATTTTGTCTATGACACAGTCTTCTGTCTCTTGAAAAACTGCTATAAATCTGCCTCTGAGATATTGTTTTTATCTGCTTGCTGCCCAAAAATTTTAGTACAATTTTATGCTGAAGCATAGCAATTACAGTGACCTCCTTGGTCAGCACATTTACTTTCTTTGCTTAATCCTTCTTTATCTGTTTTTATGCTCATTTTATTAAAATCCTGCTTCTGGTATGTTACTTAAACCCCCAAGTTCTTTTCAACTAGAGTAAAAACAAACATTGTAGATATTTGGTGATTAATATCAATCCCATCTATGAAAGACCAAATTTTATGTGAGTAAAATACAATACAAAACACTCAACATTAAAATTACGGTGAGTTTAGCATAATCTTGTCCAATTAATCAAACAGCATCTTGGGACCTTTATGTTCTCCCAGGACATAATTATTAATACTGTCTATCAGGGTCCTATAGAGATAGAAATGCCAGTTAAAGATTTGCAGTCGATAATGATGATGATATAGGACATGAAAATGATGAGCATTTGTACAATAGAGATTAAAGAATACCTTCTCTGTTCCACACGAAAGAAGCTCATGATCTGAGGGGACCGATTGTGTCCTTCCCAAGTTCGTTTGTCGGAGTCCTAAGCCCTATGACCTCAGAAGGTGACCTTCTCTGGCGACAGAGGGTTTATGGAGACAGTTAAGTAAAGATGAGTTCATTAGGGTGGGCTTGAATCCAATATGACTGGTGTCTTTCCACACAGGAAATTTGGATGTGGAGACACACACACAGAAGATAATATGAAGAAACACAAGAAGTTGGTCATGTCTAAAACCAGGAGTAAAGTCTGGGATAGTTCTTTCGCTCACAGCCTTCAAAGGAACCAACCCAACCCTCATCTTGATTTTGGACGTCCAGCTTCTAGGACTGGGAGAACATATATTTCTATTGTTGAAGCCACCAAAACTTTATCTAGTGGCCCTAGCCGTTATACAGGCCAAGTCATACAGGGCGATACTGACAATAAGCAAATAAATAGAATTGCAGTGTTTTTTAAAGCATGGTGATAAATGGAGAAAAAGAGGGCAGGCTGAGCAGAAAAGGGCTGGTCAGGGGGTGTGGACATTTCACAGACCTGCCTACGACTCAAGCAGGCAGTGAGGAGAAGGGTGTTTGGGCAGGAGATGCCTTGAATGTCCCCGAGGTGGGAGCATGCCTGGTGTGTTCAAGGGGTGGCAAGAGGCCAGTAAGGTTGTGCAGGGAGAGCCAGGGCTGGAGGGACAGGTCAGGGGAGAGATGCAGGGGACCGGAGGATACAGGCCCATATACTCTGTTGAGGATCTTTGGTTTTTCTCGTAAATGAGCAGGGAGACTTCTGGCAGGAGACTAGCACAGGGCTTCAAGACCCTTCCCCAGATGCTGGGAGGTGAAAGGGGGCCCAGAAAGCAAGATGCGGTGTGGGAGGTGTGAGCAGTGCTGATGGACTGGAGGTGAGGAGGGAGAGAAGAGAACCGGCCAGGATGACCGCAGGGAAGAGTCTGGAAAAGGAATGGGCAGGCAAGGACTGGCTATGGGCACGAGCAGCAGGAAGGACAGGGTCGCTTCGTCTATTGAGGAAGGCTGTGGGGACAGGTGGGTCATGGAGGAGGGGTACAGGAGTCAGAAGCCTGATGCTGAACAAATTAAATTTGAGAAAACTCCTAGACACTCAGGTGGACATGTCAGACAGACAGTTGGACACAGGCATCTGCAGAGGGAGGGGCCGGTGATTCAGGGTAGGAACAGGGCAGTCCCGGGTCCCGGATCTGCCAGTCCCTCTGTCTTGCCCTGTCACTGGCAAGGATCCCTGTGGTCCTGAGATGGTCCTGCAGGAGCTCCTCTGCCTGCAGCAGGAATGGGGCTTTCTGTAGGTTCACAGCTGGAAGAGTCTGCGTCTAGATTCTACTTTAATCCAGGCCCTTCCCCTAACCAGCTAGTTGAACAGGCTGGTGAACTCTCCCGAAGCCATTTCCTCCCCTTCGTGATGGAGTGACATCTGCTCTCACCTTACAGGAGTCATTTGTTCATTCAACAGATGTTTATTTACTAAGTGTGCCATTCATGGCAGATTTTATAGTGGGCACTTAAACGAAAGAATGAGGCTATGATCTAGTGGGAAAGACAGATGGACGGGTAAAATGATAAATGCATAAAACTGACCACTGTGGACGAGGCCGACAAAGCAGGTGGGCTTGTGGCATAGGGCGTAGGGCAGGATTCCAAGAGGGCTACTGAGATTTGCAGCCCCTAGGGTCACGTGTGTGAAATCCCCTGCCCTTGAAGGTGGGAAGGATCCATGACTGCGTTGGGACAGTCACTCTTGATTAAGTTCCATTATATGACTCCATCACATTCGACGGAAGAAGCAGACAGTCCTACTCACCTGGAATTAGCACGTGGCCATGCTGAGAGCTGCCTATGGAGAAGAACAGGTGGCAAGGGCCCCAAATGGCCTCTTGGAGCTGACAGTGGTCCTTGGCTGATAGCCAGCAAGGAAACAAGGACCTTTGTCATAGAACAGAAGGAAATGAGACCCTCCACACCTGAGGCAGTTTGGACGTGGATCCTTCCCCTGCTGAACCTCCAGATGAAGACAGGACTGGCTGAGACCTTGGTGACAGCCCCATGGGACCCTGAGCAGAAAGCCTAAGTAGCAGATCTCTGGCCACCCAGGCTGTGCAGGAAGAGGTCTGGGTTGTCCTGGGCTGCTAGGTTTGCAGTAACTGTTTGGCATCATGGAAAGTGGGGATGTGTAGGGTGGTAAAGAAGGCCTCTTGGAGGGGGTGACTTTCAACTAAGACCCACAGAGTGATGAGGAAGAGCATTTCAGAGGAAGGACGGGGAGCTGGGAAAGAAGCAATGAGTTCAAGGAACAGAAACATGTCTGGCTGAGCTGCAGCCCAGCAAGGGAGAGCAAGATAAAGCAGATATGCTTTAAACTCTTGCAAACCTCAGGTATCACTCTCTCACTCCAGTCCGAAGCCAGGCCTGTGAACATGGTATGGGACAAAACAGTATAGGAAAGGGACCCCCAGATAGAGTGGCTTCAGCAGGGTTGAAACTTCTCTTTCACTCATGGAGCAGAGGCAGGGGAGAGTTGGGAGGCTGGGATCAGAGGCTGGCAGGGCAGAGTTGGCATTTCCAACATGAGGCTCCGTCTCCCATTGCCGCGGCTTCCCAGCCTGTGGGAGGGGAAAGGTAGACTGCCGGGTTGGAACACTGATAGATGACCACAAAAAAACAAAACAAACGTGATGTAGAAGTTACACACAAGGCCTCCGTTTCCATCTGATTGGCCAGCCTTCAGTCACTGGCCACACACACACAGTCATGGAGCCGGGGGTGGGGTGCCTGCAGCTAGCACTGGGGAGTCCTATTCTGAAGAAGTCCCTGCTAACCTAGAGAACTGGATTCCTACCAGTGAGAAACAGAATAGCCTCTGGGGAACAATTAGCAGTCTCTGTCCCAACCTGACCTCGCTGAGTCGCAAACCTGGGCACATGTTTAGCCTCCCCTACCCAAGGCTCCAGGGTGGCAGGGGCGACATTTGGAGTGGCTTTTCCTTGTCTTCACCATCTTTCCAGTGAACCAGCAGCCAGGTAGTGGATGCCAACACCTGTCTCTCTGATTTCCAGCAAAACCCAGAAAAGTCTCCCTCACTTAGAATAACTGCAACCGTCAGTGTTTCTGCCATTTGGACCTCACCGTGTATCCTTCCTGCCCCTGAGCTGCTGGGGACAGGCAGGTTGCTTGTTGGCATGTTCTGAAACTCTCCAGCACTCTGAACATCTGCCATATGCCAGGAGCATTTATTAATATTGCACCTAATAATAGCGTCTGGCAGGGGTGGACCAGCACGAACACATTAAAAAAAGCCATTTCCCATTACTGTGTGTTCATTGTTCCCTGGAACAGGACGGACAGAGAGGGGTGCAGACTCTCCTTTTTCAATTCTTATTCAGATTACTGATCTCTCTGCTAGAAGCCTTGCTTTGCTGGAACCGATAGAAACACGCAGAGGTACAGGCGGCGTGGTATTCTCCTGCTGCACTCGGGGAGGCCAGAATGGAGAACTCTGGTTTCTCTAAAAGATAATAGCCTCCAACTCTGTGGCCCAAGGTTGTTTTGAAACAGGATGGCCATAAGGGCTGAGGACAGGCTGAGTCTTGCCGGCCTTCTTGGTTGCAAAATGCAAAGAAGCAGAGACAGCAAAATGGCCAGCCTTTGAGACCCGGACACCCGTCTCTTTCTTTTACTTAAAAAAATTTCCCTGGGCTGGGGTGGTGGCTCAGTGGTAGAGCACTTGCCTGGCATGTGGGAGGCACTGGGTTCAATCCTCAGCACCACATAAAAATAAATAAATAAAAATAAAGGTATTTTATTTATTTATTTATAATATTTTTTACAACTAAAAAAATATTTTTAAAATTTTCCCTGTCTAGAACAGTATAAATTGATATAAATGGCTAACCCCAGGTTTATGCCAAGACTAGGCAGAGAGTTTTCCATATCCCTGTTGAACCTCATGATGATTTAGTGCATAACAATGCTAGGGGTTACTGTTATCCGCATTTCATGGCTGAGGAAACGAGGGGTCAGAGAAATTAAGGTTGTGTGTTTAATGGTGCACTGCTGGTGAGGGGCAGAGACAGAATCGGACTCTGTCTTTGCAACCCTGCAGTCTGCGCTGGTTAATGCCGATACCCTGTTGTCTGTGACGATGGGCAGAGGGGAGCTTGCCGTTTTTCGTTGCCCCTCTAATGACTAGGCCTATTGTGAAATGCCAAGGGCATCCCCATCTGGGGAACCTCCTTCTTTTCTCCTGGGGTAGCCCACGGAGGCCTGCCCTGCTTCCACTCCCCCCGCCAACCTTTGTCAACCCATGCCTCCCCTGCCTGCTCAGGTATTGGGTTCTACAAGTGACAGCACCCCCACTTCTTTCCCCCAGCGCTTCAGGCTGCAGTACAAGTTCAATTCAACCTTCGCTGGTTGGCCTAGGACCCTAGATACAGTCGATCGCACTTTGCGCTCTGAAGCAGGGGTTCACAAATGGATTGTTACGACTGGCTGAGATCTCCATGTGTCCCCCCAAATGCAAAAGTAGAAACTTAATGGCCAGCGTGATGGCAGTCAGAGGCTGGGTCTGTAGAAGATGGTCAAGTCATGAGGGCTCTGTCCACTCACAAATGGGATGAGTTTCCTTCGAAAAGGGCTTGGAGGAACTTGCAAGATCTCTCTTTCCCTCTTGCCATCCACCTTGTGAGGATGCAGCTACAGGGCACCATCTTGGAAGCAGAAAACAGCCATCACCAGACGTTGAATCCCTTGATGCTTTGATCTTGGACTTCCCAGGTTTCAGAGAGTAAAAAAATAAATTTCTTTCTTTATAAATTACTCAATTTCTGCTATTTTATCAGAGTAGCAGAAACAGACTGAGACAGGACCCTGTTCATGCACATTTGCTCCTATGGTCCTGACATAAAACACATGGTTTGCAAAAATGCAGCCTTGTGAAACTGTTGGGAGGATTGTGTGGTGGGTACAAAGGAGCCATGAGAATGTGGGGCACTGAAGAGCTTTGGCCTGGACTGAAGTGAGATTCTCTTTGGCTGAGCCCTTACTGTGAGCTGGGCACTGTGTTAGCCCTGTCTGCCTCCCTGATTTCATGTGGACCTCAAGGTCACTCTGTAGGCAGACTGTCTTATCAATATTTTACAAATAAGGAAACTGAGGCTGGGTAGACAACAGTTTCTTGAAGACTATTAGCTTATAAATGTGGTCTTCAGTCTCCACATCCAACATTCTTTCTTAAGTCTGCTTCTATTTTACAATCTTGAGGGGGAAATCTCTTGGACTTATCTTCATGTCTTTAAAATAAGAGGGGTTAGATGAGATCAGTATTTTTCTAATTTATGTTCCAAGAAATTCTGAGTCAGTTGGTCATAGCCACAGGCTTTTAGCCACTTAAACTTGGATTTGGGTCTCAACTTTTAAATCCATTTTAAGCATTCAGAAGATTTACTGAGCACCAATTATGTGTTGGGTGCTATTCTAACCAAAGGGGATAAATCAAGAATGAAGTCCCTGACCTCAGAAAGGCCCTGGCAAAGTTTGGAAGAGAGAGAGAAATGAGAAAATAAGATGCTTTCATTGATAAACACGGTGAAGGAAATAAACAGGGTGCTATTACAGAAAAGAAGGGAGGTACCTTAAAGAAGCTGGGGAAAACTTAAGACTTGAAGGAAAGGAGCTGGTAAAAAGGACTCCAGGCAGAGGAAACAGCAAGTGCAAAGATCCTGAGGCAGAACAGAGCTCCATACAGCCAGGAGGTAGAGATAAAATCTTTATCATTCAGGCATCACCCAGAGGAAAGGTAGACAGACAAAGGAAAGAGGAAACCAGATAGAACCTTTAAGGAACTGGGAGTGATAACATGAATAGTAATTTCTAATAAAAATTTACTAATAAAATTACCAACAATTTGCTAGTACTGTTCTATGCCTATAAATAAGGAGTTTGGAGACCATGCTTAAGGTCACTAATTTACCAAAACTCAAATTTTCTCATCTGTTAAATGATGGTAACAATAGGACCCATTTCACAGAGATCTGGGAAGATTAAAGGAGGTTAACTCCAAGTCTGGCTCAGAGAGGGCTCCTGGGGAGCGCTGACCACTCCTCTCTCCCAGCAGGCTCTAGGGCCCACCTCTGATTCAGCTAACCCTTTCCCAAGATGATTCTCGTCTTGTGCATTGGGTTTCATTGGAAGAAAGGGTTGGCGATGGACCACTGTTTAAAATATGGTCAGGCTTTAAATTCCTGGTCAGGCTTTCGAGGCTCTGTCCAAGTTTATCCTTTGAGACCCAAGTGTTTCTGTTCAGTAGCTCTCCTCCCCTGCCCCCAGTGGCCCCTTGTCTGGCACATTCAAGCCCCACTTTAGAGCTCAGGACTTAGGCTCCCAGGGCAGCCAAAAAGCCATCAGGAGCGAAGGTGAAGCACTTCCTAGAAGAAGAGCGTGCAGTCCGAGAGGATGTGTGAATATGTTCACAGTGAACTTCTCAGGGTCTCGGTGGGCATATTTTTTAAATTTCTTTTTTATTAGTTCTAATAAGTTGTACATGACAGCAGAAAGCTTTTCAACTCACTGTACACAAATGGAGCACAACTTTTCATTTCTCTGGTTGAACACGATGTAGAGTTGCACCACATATGCAGTCATACATGTACCTAGGGTGATGATATTTGTCTCATTCTACCATCTTTCTTACCCCCATGCCCTCTTCCCTCCTCTCCCTCCCCTTGGCCCAACCAAAGTTCCATTTTTTCCCGTACAACCCCCCCCCCCCCAATTATGGATCAGCATCTAGTTATCAGAGCGAACATTCAGCCTTTGTTTTTTTGCCGGGGGATTGGCTTACTTCAGTTAGCATGATATTCTCCAACTCCATCCATTTGTCTGCAAATGTCATAAATTTTATTCTCTTTTAATGCTGAGTAATATTCCATTGTGTATATATACCACAATTCATTATCCACTCATCTATTGAAGGGTATCTAGGTTGGTTCCACAGTTTAGCTATTGTGAATTGTGCAGGTATAAACATTGAAGCAGCTGCATCAGTGTAGTGGGCTGTTTTTAATCCCTTGGGTATAAACCGAGGAGTAGGATAGCTGGGTCAAATGGTGGTTCCATCCCAAGTGCTATTCAACACAGTCCTTGAAACTCTAGCCAGAGCAATTAGACAGATGAAAGAAATTAAAGGGATAGGAATAGAACAAGAAGAACTCAAACTATCATTATTTGCTGATGACATGATTCTATAAAAATTCCACCAGAAAACTTCTAGAATTAATAAATAAATTCAGCAAAATAGCAGGATATAAAATCAACACCCATAAATGAAATGCATTTCTATACACCAGTGATGAATCCTCTGAAAGAGAAATTAGGAAAAGTACTTAATTCACAATAGCATTAAAAAAACCCCAAAACTTGGGAATCAATTTAACAAAAGAGGTGAAAGACCTCTACAATGAAAACTATAGAACACTAAAGAAAGAAATAGAAGAAGACCTTAGAGGATGGAAAGATCTCCCATACTCTTGGGTAGTCAGAATTAATATTGTCAAAATGGCCATACTATCAAAAGTTCTATACAGATTCAATGCAATTTCAACTAAAATCCCAACATCATTCTTCATATAGAAATAGAAAAAGCAATCATTGGAAAAATAAGAGACCCAGGATAGCTAAAGCAATCTTTAGCAAGAAGAGTGAAGCAGGAGGCATCATAATACCAGACTTTAAACTATACTACAAAGCTATTGTAACAAAAACAGCATAGTATTGGCATCAAAATAGACATGTAGACCAATGGTACAGAATAGAAGCACAGAGACAAACCCACATAAATATGGTTATCTCATACTAGACAAAGGTGCCAAAAACATGCACTGGAGAAAAGATAGCATCTTCAACAAATGGTGCTGAGAAAACTGGAAATCCATATGCAGCAAAATGAAACTAAACCCCTATTTCTCACCCTGCACAAAACTCAACTCAAAGTGGATCAAGGTCCTAGAAATTAGACCAAAGACCCTATTCTTAATAGAGGAAAAAGTGGGATTAGGCCCCGATTTCCTTAACAAGACTCCTAAAGCACAAGAAATAAAATCAAGAATCAATAAATGGGATGGATTCAAACTTAAAAAGCTTCTTCTCAGTGGGCATATGAAGTCCTAGAAGGTTGCCTGCTATAGTCTCTCACAGGGAGCTGCTTTAGTACAAGGACTAGTGGAAGGCTATTTGTGGTAGACGCTGTTCATGGCCCACAAGTGGCCATTTGGCCACCCTCTCTTCAGGCCAGTAGAGTTCATGGTTTTACTCTCACAGCCTTCCTTAAAGCTCTGGCAATAGCTGTGTGACCCAATATTGGTCAAATAAACCCAAGGAGAACCCTGCTGGGAGCTACCTGGGAACCATAGAATCTATGGGAAAAGATAAGAAGAAATACTATATCTCCTTCTTAGCATCTTTAGCATGCTCTTGTCAAGACATGGTGTGTGGAGTCTTGGCAGCCATCTTGCAATAAAGAGGAAGAGTGCCAAGAGATTCTTACAGAAGCCCTGGCATGGTTTAACCACTGATCCACCTCCCACTGGACCACCGTTATGAGGAAAATAAATAACTGAAGTTCATTATTGCCAGCTATCCTGTTACATGCAATTGGAAGCTGCTTAATTAATATATCTCTGCTCCCTTCAATCCCCTTCCTTCCCTTCAACTCTCCCCTTTGGTAAGGAACAAGAGACATCTTTCCATCTGTTCAGTGACATTCCCAGTTCCTTTTGTTTCTGAGGTGAGCTTAGGTTCAGTTTGTCAGGGATCCTTCTGGAACAGTTCTGGTTTATTCCTGTTACTCTAATGTATTTTAAAGAGTCCTTGAAAATGCTCTTGGATGAATGATCAATTATTTGGCTGCCCCCGCCCCCCCACAGCTTTTGCGGAGAGAAAAATCTCAAACGTAATATCACAGCTTTAAAATTCACAAAACAAGGGTAAATCTGGGACTTGTAGGCGGGCAGAAAAGGGAGCATATATAGGTCAAAGGAGGCTCCCTAGAGAAACGGAGAGCCCAAACTGCACCCACTTCCCAGATTTCCTGGACACCCCCTGCTTCAGGAGCACACAAGCGCCTGCTCCCAGTGCCCCTGGGTGGCTGGAGCCCACCCCTTAGCCAAGAAGCCAGAGACCCTTCCCACTGTTTCCTTGTCTGATCCCGGCTAACTCCCTGTTCTTCTCAACTCTTTCTGGGATCCCCACGAGACTGGCAATGACAATGACATAATGCCACTCCTATCCATGCTGTTTCCGCCTTTTCCAGACCACAATAGCTTGAAGATGTGTGGCGCACCACCCCCAACTCCCGTCCCCCTCTCTTACCTCCCTCCTGTGCTAATAAAAACAAGTCACAGACAGGGCAGTCTATCCCTGAGCTACAACGCACGCTCTTAAGTGCATAAATGGGTCTTGATGTGAATTACCCAGGCTCATTATCCGTGAGAAAAGCTGGACGCTCATAAGCCTATTAGAATAATAAGCCACATGCCTGGAGTCCCAATAACTGTCCCTGGGGGGGTTGGATCCAGGATTAGAGTGGGCCCCTGAGCTCCCAGAGCAGCCCAGCAGCTGCGGGCCACCAGCCATGAAGGCAGCGCTCTAGCTTCTCTGCTGGGACCGGGGATGGGGGGTTGGGGAGGTGGGGACAGGTGGTGGCAGGCTTCTCTCTTCCTGCTCTTCAGCCTGATTGCCAGGAATCGGGGCTTGGGCAGCAGGAGACTCAGTTGAGGGGACAAAGTCATCGGGATACTTGGCTGGGATTGCAGAGAGATCTGGGCTGGGGTTGGAGAGAGATTGCTGCCCAGATTTCTTATCACTCATAACCTGGATTCGTGGGAAATTGATGAGGCCCTTGGAGGAAGCACTTCAATGCTCCAAGAGAAAAGCCTTTTAATCCATTCAACAATAATTCTATGAGGGCCTACTGTGTACTAGGCACTGAAGGAGGGTCAGAGCTGCAAGAATGAACAAAACACCATCCTCCACTTACTCAGAGCTTCAGACAAGACAACCGGAAGTTCTAATAAAGTACTCATGTGACAGGTAAAAGAAATTATCCTGAATGATGATGGTGTGCATTTTAATGGGATTCTAAAGCGTTGCCTTATAGACCAGCTCAAGGGTCATCTGACACCCTTGATTTGGCCTACCGTCACTACTAGTTAGTGTCTAGACCCTGCAAACTTGGACCTTAACTTGTAGGAAACTGATAAGTTGCAAATGACTTTTGTCTGGCAGAGATGTAAATGATTTCTGTCTATTAGAAGGGCTGTAACTGATTATGGCTCAGTGGTAGAGCACTTGCCTAGCATATGTGAGGCACTGGGTTCAATCTTCAGCACCACATAAAAATAAATAAAATACACAAAAATGTATCCATCTACAACCTAAAATAATGATGATGATGATGATGATGATAATAATAATAATAATAATAATAATAATAATGAAAAGACAGCCCCAAGGACTGGGGTTTCATGTATCCAAGTCAAGGATCTGACTTCAGCATTCTTTCATTTACTATTTATCCTAAGTTTCTCATAGGTCTCTTTGATCCAGCCTTATTTTTCTATTTGCACAGGTTCATGATACATTTGTATGAGAGTCATATCTTTAACTTTTTGGAATTTATCATCTGATATTACTTTAGAGGTTAAGTCCAAGTGCTGAAGGGTCAAAGACAAAAGTCATCAAATCTAGTCTTTTTTTTTCTTTTTTTGGACCAGGATTGAATCCAGGGGCACTTAATCATTGAGCCACATCCCCAGCGCCTCCCCAAAAACACCCTTTTTGACACAGGGTCTCACTAGGTGGCTTACAGTCTAAGTTGCTGAGGCTGGCTTTGAACCTGTGATCTTCCTGCCTCAGCCTCCTGAGCCTCTGGGATTCAAATCCAGTCTTGAGGGGTTAGGGAAGATTTCTCAGAGAGCTCATTCAAAGTCAGAGATGAAGGGCAAAGGAGTTTGCTGGAAAAAAGGAGGAAGCGGGTGGTGTGCTAGGTGAGGGGTTAATTTTTGCAAAATCCAGGGATGACAGACGGGAGACAGAGGTAAGCAGTGGCCAGATGGAGGATATCAGTGCTCTGCCAAGGAGCTTGATCTTTATGCAGAGATATCAGGGAATCACTGAGGGGTTTCTAAACAAAGCCTAGATGTGGTTGGACTCGGCTCCTGCATTCACCGCATCATAACCCAGGCGGGAATCTCTAGTCATCTATAGACTAACTACAGCCCACTCAGGCTGCTTCTGAAATTCCTGTACAATCTGGGAACACTTCCGTTTGCTCTGTAGCTATGATTAAAAGACGTACTGGAGAGACTTATATCCCTTAGCCAGAATGCCCGATGAGGGATATTTACTATTTATAAGGTTTTCCTTTTCTATCCTGGGCAAAAGTAAAAATAGAAAAAGCAGATGTGGGAAAAAAAATAGCTGACATGTTTCAAAGTGGAAGTCTCAGCAGTGGGCAAGTCATCAGAGCTGAAGGAGGCTGCTCTGGGGACCAGCTATTAGATGGAATTGCTTCAGTCAGAAAGGTTACAGCTTCCTTTAAGTCTCCTCGGCCAGATGTTTCCATTTCAGAAATACATTGTAAAGCAATTTTGCATTTTTGGCGCAAGGGCGAGTTTATTTGGTCATGAAGCAGCTGGCAGGGACATTCCAGCCACCACAGCACTTTTGTTTCTCATTTCTCTTCATCTTCAGGAGAGCCCCTGAGGCAGAGAGGATGCATGTCCTCACACCCATCTCCCAGAGGGAGAAGCCAAGGTCTGGAATGGACCAGCCAAGAGCCCAGTCCTTACTGCAAATTAGCCAGAGGCTGGAAAGGAAGGAGTAGCCTTGTCTGACAGTTACCATGGATTTCACCTGGTACGTGTTTAATAAATGCAATCCAGGAATGCTTCTGTTCTTAATGTGTACCAACTGTGCAATTATACATTAAATGCTTGTTTCCTTTTTTATTAAAGCCACTAAATTGCACGTTGTACGTTCCTTTAGGATAGTTTACAGTTGCTATATACCAAATAGCCAGAGAGTTAGTGATTTGAAACCAGTAATTTATTATTTCTCATGATTCTGAGGGCCAGGAATTTGGGCATAGCTCAGCTGGGTGGTTTTTCCATTCCACATGGTGTCAGCAAGGGGTCACTTAGTGCAATATGCCTGTGGTTGGGGTCAACAGTGTGATGGTTGATTTTATGTGTTAACTTGGCTGGACCATGATACTCAGACACTCAGCCACGTGTGATTCTGATGTTTCTGTGAGACTGTTTTTGGGTGAAATTGACACTTAAATCAATGAACTTTGAACCAAACCAATTGCATGCCATAACTGAGTTGTCCTCAACCAACCAGTTGAAGATCTGAATAGAATAAAAGACTGACTTCCATCGGATGAGAAGAGATTCTCCAGTAGAAGGTTCTTGGAGTTCAACTATAAATTTGTTCTCTGGGTCTCCAGCCTGATGGCCGCCCTGCAGATTTTGGACTTATCAGCTTCCATAACTGCATACGCCAGTTCCTTAATTCAGTCTCTATTTCCGTTCTCCATCTTAAATACTTCTTGGTGGGCTTGGGAGCTCAGGATTAGTGCTTATCTGATTTTTTAAAAAATCAAAGCCCATGAAACTTTCTATGTGCTACATCAGGAATTGGGTTTTGTCAGGGTCCGGATGTCACTTGTAGGAACAGGCAGTTTGGATTCCTTGTTCTGTTCCTCCTGAGAGATGATTGTTGAATCCAGGGGATGGCAGAATGATCCCTGCCTTTGTAGCCCATTGGTTTTCCCTCTTGTACAGAGTTTAACTTATTCATTGACTTACCAGGAATCTACTGAAGGAGTCAGTCCTGAATCCAAATACAAGTTCTACCACTTGCCACCTGAGTAATCCTGCGTGAGTTAATTTTTTTTTCTGCCTCAGTTTTTTCATCTGTAAAATGTTGAGAACAACAGTCTCTACCTCATGGGATAGTGATGATTAAATGAGTTAATTTGGGTAAACTATGTCTGTTTAGCATAGGCCTTCACCAGAGCTTTATATAGCTCCTACCATGTATTGGGCTCAGGAAAATCATGGAAGGGGCCTAGGCAGCCATGTGATATGCTCCAGGGTTTCTTGAAGCCGACTACCTAGTAGGGGCCATAAGGTGATAACTCCATCACTACACTTGGGAACTATATTCAAACCTCAGAGAGCACAAGAAGCACCTGCATTGGCCATGGGGCTACTATAAATCAAAACCATAATGAGATGCCACTGCATACTCACTAGGATGGCCAGAATCGAAAGGCAGGTGTAACAAGGATGGGCTAGGACGTTGAGGAACCAGAACCCTGAGACGCTGTTAGTGGGAATGTAGATGGTGCAGCCACTGTGGAAAACATCTACTAGTTCCTCAAAAAGTGAGACACAAGTTACAATATGAGCCAGCAATTATACGCCTAGGTAGATAGCCAAGTTTACACAAAACTTGCACATGAATATTCATAGCTCAGCATTATTCATAATAGCCAACAAGGGGACTAACCCAAATGTATACCAATTAATGATTGGAAAAATAAAACTTGGCACAGCCTTACGGTGGAATGTTATCTGGACATAAAAGGAAATGCAATCCTGATACCTGCTAGTACAATATGAACGAAACTTGAAAAGTTAACGGAGTGATCAAAACCAGTTAGAAAGGACCTCATGTTGTCTGATTCTATTTATATGAAATGTCCCAAATAGGCAAATCTATAGGAACAGAAATAGATCCGTGATTGCCTAGAACTAGGGCAGAGGAGGGAGGAGAAATTCAAGGATGACAGCTAAGGGTATGGGGTTTCTTGTCAGATGATAACAATGTTCTAAAATGGATTGTGGTGACAGTTGCACAAACCTGTTAATATACTAAAAGCCACTGAATTGTTCAACTTAAATGGGTGGATCTTAATGGTAGATGACTTATATCTCAATCAAAAAAATTTTTTTTTCAAAAAGAAGCAACTGGAGTGTTTGTTAAAAATACACATTTCCAGGAGCTGGGGTTGTGGCTCAGTGGTAGAGAGCTTGCCTAGCACGTGTGAGGTTCTGGGTTTGATCCTCAGCACCACATAAAAATAAATAAGTAAAATAAAGGTATTGTGTCCAACTACAACTAAAAAATAAATATTAAAAGAATACATATTTCCAGTGGGCTGGGATTGTAGCTCAGTGGTGAAGTACTTGCCTAGCATGTGTGAGGCACTGGGTTCTATTCTCAGCACCATGTATAAATAAGTAAAATAAAGGCCCATCAACATGTAAAAACATATTTTAAGAAAAAAAATACATATTTCCAGAACTTTCCTCCCAAGATTCTGATTCAAGTCCAAGTGGGGTTCTATAAAATGTTTTTATTTTCCAAACCTTCTGTTAGATTGGCAGTTGAGACACATGATTTAGCCAAGACAATTTCATGAGCGGCTTCCTGGATGAGGCAGTACTTGCATGGGACCCTGCAGGGTCAGATTAGTAGAGGGAGAAGGACGTTCCAGGAGTAGAGAACAGCAGGAATCCAGTCTGTGGGTCAGAGAGCCTGAGGTGTGATGGCCATCAGCCTGGAGTCTCCTGGAGGGAAGGAACTGGGTGAAGCAGAAGGCCTGTCTGCTTTCTGAATGGTTCATTTCTTCTTTCTTAACCCTGTAAGTGGCTGCTCTGAAGGTATTTTTAGACGGTTCTATAAAAACTAATAAGCCAGGGCAGGAATATGTCAGGGAGAGGACTGAGGGGCTAATGGCAATTGAGGGGTGAGTGACAGGTTTAGCCAAGATAAGGCAGTCCCTTATCATACAGCTGAGCCCCGCAGTAGCTTTTGTGTTTGAAACTGGCATCATGTCAGTTAGAAATGGGCCAAAAGGCACCTATCAACAACCCATGGACTGTCTTAGTTTAATGCCCAAAGGGGGTCTTCAGAGCTGGCCCTTGCTGTAGAGGCCTCGCAGGTGGCTCACTCTTCATCTGACCTCAGAGTGAAGAAGGGAGAAGTGGCAGACCCTGGAACAGTCCCCTGGCTGGGGAGGGAGAGGGAGGGTGATGTGAAGATGGACACCTGTTAAGTAGGGGGGAACCGAGAGAAATTCAGCAAGGCCTAGCAGGAAGAGGGCTGGGAGAGTGGGACTCAGGAAGACTTCAAGAAGGAGAAGAAACACACGATCCAAGTCTAACTTAGATTAGAGTGGGGGTTAGAGTGCGTTCTCATCAGAGTAAAATGGGCCATTTTAAGATGAAAAGATGGATATTCTCCTCCCTAGTCACGGGTAGCCTGTGCTTCTTTGCTAACTAGGGGGATCAGCTCATCCTGACTGTCTGGTACTTACCTGGTTTTCAAATGGTAAGTTCCAAGTCCCACAAATCCTCTGGGTCCTGACAGCCTGTAAGCATAGGTCATCCTCTTGGTAGGGAAGGCATCCTGTCCTCAGTGCCTTTGATGTGGAACAGATGACCTGGGAGAACACAGCAGTCACTTCTTGGCTTTTGAGTTTGAAAATCTAAGCCCAGACATGGGGAAGGATGTGTGTAAAATTGTAAGACCAAGTGAGAACAAGGCTTCTCCCCTAGGGCAGATAACAGAAGCTGAGATGAGAGGGAGAAAGAAGCCAGATTAGGAAGATGTCTTAGACCAGTGCTATCTGATAGAATTTTCTGGGGTGACTGATTGTATTCTCTAGAATGGTAGCCACAGCCCACATGGCTCTTGAGCCCTTGAAATGTGGCCAGAATAATTCAATTAACATAATTTACTCATTTCAAATTTGAATATTGGAGAGCAGTCTTTGATACTAAGGCCCCACTCCCTATTTAGAATTCTGGGAGAAAGGGGTTGATTGACACTGAATGATGGAAACTCCAGATAACATCGGAGAACCAAGAGCCCTCCAAGCCAATGAGAGATGGAAGCAAAAGGTTTATCTGGGAAATGAGTCAAGATAGGCAGATCCAAGGCAGCCTCAGAAGTTTCAGATGTTCCAGTATGAGCTGGGCATGTTTCTGTGTACTGTGGGATAATCCACCCTTGACACATGAGCTTGCAGGTCTGCAGATGCTTGGTGGGTGGGAGGAAGGGAGCGTACAGATGCAATGCACACAAACCATAGGACAAATGACAAAGTTTTCTCAGTGGACAAGGGACAGTATAGAGAGACAGATATCTACCCTCTCACCGCCACCTCCTTGGCTTCATATTTGCTCCAGAATCCTTGGGGAGGCTGAGAATTGACTGAGATTAAGTTCCTGACATCAGAAGGAATGGGAATTTAACACAGATGTGAAGTTCAGACACGGGAAGACTGTACTTTCAGGGATCATTACCATAGTATGTTATTAAAGAAGTTTCTCAAGTCAAGTTTTTGAGTTTATGGGCTGATCCTCATAATTATTCTAACATTATGATATTACTGACATTTCCTCTTGCAATGATATTGTGCCAAGTACTTGACGAACATTGTCTAATAAAAGTTGACAACAATCTATGAAGGAAATAGTGTTATAATTTTGAGTCCACAATTGAGGCAATGGAAGTCCAAAGAATTCTTATAACTTTGCCATAGGTGCGCAGGCTAGCAAGTCTAGATTTCATTCTAAGTTTGCCTGATCTCCCCAAATACTCAAAATATTGGCTATTCCAGTTAGAATCTACAGCTCTGTCTACCTCAGATTTTTTTTTTTTTTTTTGGAAATAATGTTCCCCTGCCTCTAATTTTAAAGAGGATTTACCTCACTCCAAATACATGCTTTTAGTGGGCATTGCCAACATAGATACCTTTACCTCCCAGGCCACAGAGGTTGGCGGATGAGGAAGGAATAAGGATATATATTCAAGCCCCATTTCTTTTTTCCACTTGGGCACACAATGAGACCATATTTTCCAGTCTTCATTGCAGTTAAATGTGCCCTGAGTTTTGGCCAGTGGGATATGAGAAGATGTGATGCATGCCATTCATTAAGAAAAGAGAAGGTGGGAGGAGGAGGGG
>NW_025999853.1:16493133-16513888 GCF_001458135.2 Marmota marmota marmota
GGGAGGAGGAGGGGGAGGCGGAGGGGGAGGAGGGAGAAGAAGGCACGGGAAAGCAAAGACAAAAAATCAGATTTGCGCATTCTGTCTGGAATGGATGTGGACGTGATCCCTGACACAATCCTGGCTAAATGCAAATAGAACAGAGGAGACACCGTGTTTAAGCCAAAGAAACCGCAAGCCTTCTATTGTTGAAGTTGTAAAACAATTTTAGGCCTCTAAGCTTTCTTCAGGAGGAACCAAGCTCCCAAAGCTGTGGAGCTTCCCAGGAAAGCACCCTTGTTAGCATCTGGTTCAGCTGCAAAGAAGTACAGCCCACGAGGTGAGGCGGTTCCACAGAGACCAGCATTAGTCAAATCAAGGAACTTCAGAACTTCAGGGGTGGGGGTGGGGGTGGGGAGGGAGCTGGTTCTTCCATTACTCTCTGATTGAGTGGGAGTTTTAATTTTGAATGTCTTGTTCCTACTACTTGTCTTCTAGGTCACCAGTCACCACTTACCAGATCTCAGGCCAGACGGCAGAGCTGCACAGCACTCCTGAGACCCTAGATGTTGAGCTGGGTATAGTAACTGGGTGGTCTTGGGATAAGGATATGCAGAGTGAAGGACAAAGAGTGAAATGAATGTTTGGTGACCAGATGGGTAGACCAGCAGAGGCAGTGTAGTGGCACCCCCTGCTCCAAAGAAAATCTTAACTAAGCTTCTCCAGAAATCTTCTCCATGATTGATTTTAGGACTGTCAGCAAAAGAGTCGCTACAAAAAAAAGTTCAATGTAGGTTAAACTTCCTATTTTCCTGTTGCTCTATTTTACTTGACCACTGGCCTGGAAGAAATCAGCACTCCAGGTGCTGAACACCCCTTTACTCGTTTCTTACAACATTTATCCAGTATGGTAGTTTGTAGAAGTGTGTTTGCAAATGCAAAACGTGATAATAAAAGACAGATCCAAGAAGTTACCAATTGGGCTCCATGGTTACAGCTGGCAGGAGGAGAAAAAAAAGGGAGAAGAAGCTCTCCCCTTCTTTAAAGGTTAATTTGCCCAAAACAGTGAAAGAAAAAGCTGCTTTTATGTGAACTTCTACAGACTGAACTTCTGAGCCCTTCCATTACATGCTGGGTATAAGGTTCTGAAACTACCTGAATTCGGGGTTCAGGGGATTGATTGATTGGAATGAAAGCTGCACCCTCTGGACCTGGCTGCAGCCACATAAAGCTGTTTCCGGTGCCTTGCCTGTCTGTCCCCTACATCAGCAGGGCTATGCAGGGAGAAATCCCAGGTTCCTTTTCTTCCTGGTCACACAGTGACTGTTTCTCTCAGTTTTCTTTATAATTTGGTGGCACCACATGACTGAGATCTGGAAAAAACCAAATCCAAAACAAAAGAGCCCCAATTATGTGGGTAGTCTAGAGAGGCAATGGAGAGGGCCCCGAAGATGGGGGAGCAGGCTTTTAAGTAGATGGGAGGCCAAGCTGGTAGACCTGGAAGGAGGATGGGTTCACTGTTCCTGTAGACTTTGGCCACCTCCTAGGGAGGAGTCATGGGTTTTCTAGATGGGGCTGTCCCTGTGAGGATTATGTGCGATACAAAGGAACCTGGCTGACTGTCACATGAAGGCCAGATTCAAGCCCACACTACCCTCACTTAACCTTGTGTCCTGGCACTAGGCACCATCTACCTGGGACAGGGAACTTATGCCTGCACAAAGCATTCTCTTCACCAAGCCCAGTACCTTCAGGGCTTTGCCTGCTAGCAGGAAACACAGGTTTCCTCTTCTCCCATGAAGCACCTTTTTCTAATCTGCACAGAGCAACTGTACGCCTCCCTCTCTCTGCATGTCTATGACATCATCTGGAGCTGCCATCTCAAACTTTTGACCACATCCTGCAGTGACCTTTCTTTCACAGGTGGTAGGAATGTGAGACTTTGGTTCCTCAAAAATCTCCTATTTGAAACAAAAAGTATAGCCTTACTTTCAAAGACTCCTAGAGTGACATTATCAACTTCTTCTCCAGCTTCTTCTTGCCATTTATGGTAGGCTAACAGGAAATCAGAGTTCTGACACGTCTTTGAATGTTCTGACAGCTCTCAGAACTACCAAGAACTGCTGAAAACATGTGCTCATCGTTGTTATGATCATTTTTCTTCTTGCTTCCTTGATTTGGTATTTCTAGTAAATCTCCTCATTAAAGCAATATTAAGCAAACTCATAAATATGTATATAGTCTTCCTAATTATCTGTTGATGGATATGGACTCTGATACATTTACATAATGAGTGTTTAAAACACGCAGATGCATTTTACAATTAGACCCAGGTGGGGGCTGGGCAAGGCAGAAAAGGGGAGGAAAAATGAGCTTACTTTTGACAACACCAAAGGCCCCATTTTAGAGAGAGCCAGAAGTTTGAGGGAACAGATTTGTACTGTTGAAGAGCTTAGTTCCCTCCCACAGAATTCAGATAATATTTGGGATATTGCCAAGTTAGGAGAGAGGCCAAGTGAAATGGAACTGCATCACTTTCCAAATGGTGACAGCAAAGGTAATAATTCAGAACAAAAGTAAGAAAGTAGTCAGAGCCTGCGAGCCAGCACTGGTGTGGGAAACATTACTATGTCCACCTGAATCTGACGTTCAGTAGTCCTTTACTCTGAGTGCATGCAAGGGGCACATGGGAGGGGTAACTCCCTTATGCTTAAAGTTATACATGCCCATGATGTGTGCTATGTGAACAGGGGTGAGGTTGGTCACTTAGGAGCAAATACATTCAAGAGCTGCTTTGCAATTTCCCAAAGTCCTTTCTATTGCTGCCAATCAGCCCAAGTCCTAGAGTGGGGATGCTATGGAACAGACATCATTGCCAATACACTCTGGATGTGTGACCTGAACTAGAAACAACATTTTTTTTAAAGCACTGAGATTTGGGGAGCTGTTTGTTATAACAACAGAACCATTCCCATCCTGACTGATAAAATTGGGACCAGGCCCTTGTAAAGCCAATCTAGGGAATCTAACAGCTCAATTCTGAAGGAGATTTGTGGACCAGCAACAGATTTAGAAATGTAAAATAAACCCTTTCCCCCATTTTCCAAAGTGGGCCATTCCTCTTTGTTTCCCAATTCTTCTATTTAAAAGACAGCCTAGTCTTTCCTGTTTTACTGGGCTACCTGACCTTTCTTCCTAGCTTGAGTAGAGGCTCCTGAAGCCTGCTACAATGTGATGTTCAAAATAAGTCAATGCAGTTAAGTGCATTTGATCCATCTGAAGGGCTATTATGATAGTGAGTTGTGATTTGATAAATTCATTGTGTTAAAAAAAATTGAGCTCCCTCAGATGAGAATTACTACATAAATCCTTACTTGATAATAATGTCCTGACAGAGGAGAAAATTAGAAAGTAGTGATACCCAAAGAGTCCTAAATTAGAAATTTGTTTTCATTCTCAGAAACAACATAGGAGCTGGATGTGGTCTCATGACTCGCAAGTAGCAGCAGATCCCAGAGTTGAGAGAGCTATCTCTGTCCTTGTCACTTGAAGGGTATAAAGATGGAATACTTTTTTCTATGTCCCTATGCTTTTCTAAATGCTTTGTGCAACTCATTTATCCATCACAAATTCCAGTGAGGTACCCTCAATTTATACAGGAAGAAACTTAGGCACAGGTGGTCAAGGAACATATTTAAGCTTCTGGGTTTTGAGTTCAGGCAGCCTGGTTCCAAAGTTCATGCCAATAATAACACTGAAATTTTAGGTGCCTTGGGAGCTATGAAATGTGGACCGTATGAAGTATAGAAGATACTTCTGAGATATTCAGGTATTTTGTAATAGCAATGGAAACCTGATTAACATATTAGTCAAAGACAAAGGTACACACCCTCATGGAACTTGATGATCCTTGCATTGCTCTACTGAAAGGATATTGCATAATCCCTTTTCCTATTTCAAAATCTTTCACGATTTACCCTCTAATATTTTTTTTGTCCTTGTAGGTATTTTGCTGAGTAAGTCTTGAGTTGTTTTACCTCTGTGAGAAGAAATCGGGGGCTGAGGAGGAGATGGAATCCCCATCCCTATTGTCATCTGAGAAGGTCCTTTCTAAGCTATGGTCCTATTTAATAAACATTAAAAGAAGAAAAAAAAATCTCATGTTCTCCTATAATATCATTTGAGGTTTCAAACAAAATGTCTTCACCAACAACAAATCTGAACAATGGCCTGTCTCCGTCCATTTTCAGTTGCTATAGTAGAATACCTGAGACTGTATAATTTATAAAGGAAAGGGGCTTATTGGGTTCATAGTTCTAGAGGCTGCAGTCCAAGAGCATGGCTCTTGCATCTTCTGGCCTTCTGGGAGGGCCTCGTGCTGCTTCCACTCAAGGCAGAAAGCAGAAGTGATGTGGAAGAGAGAACAGGGGGGTCTAACTCCTACTGGTAACTAACCCATTTCCATGAGAAAAGCATTAATCCATTCAAGATGGCTTCTCTCCCAGGCCCTAGATATCCACCACCACTAGGCCCCTCCTCCCAAACTGCCACATGGAGAAATTCGGGTTCCACTGAATGAATTGCATACTCAAACCATGGCAGCCCCCCTCAATTCCAATATGCTCCTCTTGCCTATGTTATAAAGCACTGCTCTAGAAGGTAGACTTGGGAGGAAAAAATTAAGGACATGACAGCTGTTGTGAAATACCTGAAAGTGCTTATGGAAAAGAGAACAGTTTTCTTGGAGTCCCAGAGCATAACATTACACTCAAGAGGTGGAAACTACAGAGATACAGATTTGTTGCTCAACAAAAGAAATACAGTTTGCCCTAGTGCCCTTTCCACCAAAGGATTGGGTTACCTTCTTGGATAACACCCTTCTCTTCTGCTTGAGTGACACGTGGCAGCTGTATGCCTTCTGTTAGGGATGCTCTTGGAGTCAATCCTGTCCTCAGACCCTTAAAGGGGCAAGATGGACCCTATCCTAGCACCCAAGCTTTAGAAAAATGCATAAGGATCATGGGAAAGCTTGTAAAACAGCCAGGAACTTGCCATTCCACCATACTTCCAAAGACTCCAATTCAGTTATTTGTGTGGGATGTAGCCTTCTCAGGACCATGCCTTCCTTTGAAGGGCCTTGTGCAGACCCATCGCTTCCTTATCAGGTACAGTGCATACAGGCTAAGAGGCTATGTCCACCCAAAGCCTAGCCGGTTCCCTTTCTAGATTTTTCTAGATTTCTCAGAATTGCTTGGTCAGAAGTCTTGAGCTTGGGCGTCTCCTCTTGATTCAGACTCCTGGGGAGGCTCTATTGTTTGTTTTTAATTTAACCCAGAGATGGAGATGGGGACTGTGCTCTGGGTTGAATTGTAGCTTGTCTCCCCACCAAATAGAAGTTGAAATTCTCATCCCTGGGACCTGGAAATGACACCTTCTTTGGAAACAGTTTTGAAGATGGAATGAAGCAAAAATGAAGCCATTTGGGTCTTGTCCTAATCCAATATGACTGGTGTCCTTTTAAGAAGGGTGAAGTCTGGACACAGACACATACAGGGGAGAGTGCCCCCCTGGAAAGCACCACCTGTGACGGAAGGAGAGACTCCAGGACCCAGCTGCAGGCTAAGGAAGGCCCAGGACTGATGGCCTCCCCAGGAGCTGGAAGAGACAGGGAAGGATTCTGCCCTGCAGGTTTCAGGGCAGTAGGGTCCTGCCAACACCTTTATTTGGAGGGCTAGCCCCGATAACTGTGGGATAATCCAGGAAGGCTGTTTATCAGCTGCTCAGGTTGCGGTGTTTTGTTAGAGAATGTCAATAAGGGACTCTTCCTCCACAGAGCAGCTTCTGAAAGGCGGAGCTGGTTGGCTGAAGAGTGATCCCCTTTATAAATGATAAGGGAGAGGGTGAGGAAGGGTTGTTTTGTTCCCTAGAAAGTGGTGGAAAAGAACAGAACGACTATAGGAAGTGAGCAAAAGCCATGACTGAGAGTGGGCCAGGAAGCCTGGATTTTCCTTGAAGTGGAAGAGAAAGGCAGATTAAAAGAAGATGAGAGTGTAATGAGAAAAGGGAAATCAGTTCCATGACATGAAGAAACAAATATCAGTGACTGATGCTGTACTGGAGGCTGACGTGTTGGTTAGGTTTCCTTAGTTTGTGGGACAATGTGTATACACACACACACACACACACACACACACACACACACAGTACATGCCTACAACAGAAACCCTGTGCTTTCTCTTTGTTCTCTCTGGTTTCCTTTGTGGTCCCTGGTTTGCCATCACTCAGCATTTCTAAATACTTTTAGACACAAATCAAAGACCAGGCATTAAATGCGTAGCCGGAACTGTGCTTGTTGGGTTCTGCTATGAAGGAACAGTCTTCTCAAGAGTCTCTTCTTCTATGGGGAGTCTCACTGAATGGAGTGGTTAGGAGCATCGGCAATTAAATTCTGAATCAATAATTATCAATTTGCTTTGGTTTTGTCTATTTTCATTTTTTTAATTTCTTTTTTTTTTTTTAGTTGTTGATGGATCTTTAGTGTTCCACCACTGAGCTACAACTCCAGCCTGTTTTGTCTATTTTCTAATAGCCCATAAGTCTTTCTTTCCCTGGCCCTGGACATGTAATTCACACTCAAGTTTTCAAGGGCTTTGATTCCGACTTCCTCCAAATCCAGAAAATTCCACTCCAGCTTCCTAAGATCCTAGATTCTTACAAAAGTCCATTGGTAGCTCAGGGGTCAGGATTGTTTACAAGGTAAGATGGTGCTGGCCACACAGCTTAGGCAATGGAGGGCTTAATGGTGAGGGATAAAAGAAGAAACAGAAGCCTGCAGTGTTCCCTTTCTCTCTTGTCTTTTCTATCTAAGTGGAATGACAAGTAGAGTGTGACCCTAAGTGGTTTTCATGGAAATGATTCTCTCCAGGACTTCACAGATCAAGTGGAGTAGAATTCATGGGGAACGTCCTCAAGGTGAACCATGGAATGGGCAGGGAAGGTAGTGGTGGAGACAACTCGGAGGACCAACAAGAGCAGCGGAAACAGTGAGGGGACCAGAGGAGGCAAAGGAGCCCGGGGCCGAATCTCGGAGAGGATCCCTTTCTCCTTGACTTCTCACATCATCTCACAGTCCTCAAGAATTACTTTCCTATCCAACAAAGGCATTAAACCAGAGACCCTGCACCTACTAGAAGAAAAGTAAGCCCAAATCTCCATCATGTCAGTGTAGACACCAACTTCCTTAAGAAAACTCCTAAACCATAAGAAGTAAAATCAAGAGCCAATAAATGTAATGGTATCAAATTAAAAAGCTTCTTCACAGCAAAGGAAACAATCAAGAACCTGAAGAGAGAACCCACAGAGTGGGAAAAAGTCTTTGCCACCTGCTCCACAGATAGAGCATTAATCTCCAGGATATGTAAAGAACTCAAAAAATTTAACACCAAAAACAAACAAACAAGAAAAAAAAAAAAGCCCAAAACCCAAATAACCCAGTCAATAAATGGGCAAAGGAATGGAACAAACACTTCACAGAAGAAATACAATCGGTCAACAAATATATGAAAATGTTTAATATCTCTAGCAATTAGAGAAATACAAATTAAAACTACACTGAGATTTCATCTCGCTCCAGTCAGAATGACAATTTCAAGAATACAGACAACAATAAATATATGTAAGGATGTGGGGGAAAAGGTACACTCATACATTGCTGGTGGGACTGCAAATTGGTAGAACCACTCTGGAAAGCAGTATGGAGATTCCTCAGAAAACTTGGAATGGAACCACCATTTGACCCAGTTATCCCACTTCTCTGCATACATCTAAAGGACTTAAAATCAGCATCCTGTGATACAGCCACATCAGTGTTTATAGCAGCTCAATTCACAATCCCTAAGCTATGAAGCCAGCCTAGGTGATCTTCAGCGGGTGAATAGATAAAGAAAATGTGGTACATATACACAGTGGAGTGTTACTCAGCCTTAAAGAAGAATGAAAGTATGGCATTTGCAGGTAAATGGATGGAGCTGGAGAATATTATGCTAAGTGAAATAAGCCAATCTCCAAAATCTAAAGGCCAAATGTTTTCTCTGATATACAAATGCTGATCCTAAATGGGGAGGGGTTGGGAAGAATGGAGGAACTTTGGATTGGGCAGAGGAGAGTGACGGGAGGAAGTGTGGGGGTGGGAAGGATGGTGGAATGAGATGGACATTATTACCCTATGTACATGTATGATTGCACGAATGATGTGACTCTGCATTGTGTACAGCCAGAAAGATGAGAAGTTGTGCTCCATTTGCATACAATGAGTTGAAATGCATTCTACTTTGTCACATAAAACAATTAGAACAAAAAAGTAAGAAAGCAAAAATAATAATAAAAAAGAAGAATGAAATTATGGCATTTGCAGGGATGGAACTAAAGACTATTATGGTAAGTGAAATAAGCCAATCCCCAAAACCATGGCTGAATGTTCTCCCCGATATGAGGATGCTGACTTACAATAAAGGTGGTGGGTGGAGGGAAGAATGGAAGTTAATTGGATTAGACAAAAGAGAATAAAGGGAAGGGAGAGGAAATAGGATTAGGAAAACAGAATGAATCAGACATAATTTTCTTATGTTCATAAATGAATACACTACCAGTACAACTCCACATCATGTACAACCACAAAATGAGAAGTTATACTCCATGTATGTATATGTCAAAATACATTCTACTCTCATGTGTAACTAAAAAGAGAAAATTTTAGGGGCTGGGGTTGTAGTTCAGTGGTAGAGCACTTGCCTAGCATGCATGAAGCCCTGGGTTCGATCCTCAGGACCACATAAAAATAAATAAATAAATAATAAAGATGTTGTGTCCATCTACAACTAAAAAAAAAAAAAGAACAAATTTAAAAAATAAAAAAAAATAAAAGAATTACATTCCTATGCAGAGCACCAACCTTTTAGGAAACACTTGGAATGCTTGCTCTCCAAGGAGGTGGGGGGAGGGGGATGGAAAGAGTTTCACAAGGACACTTAGTGGGAGGGTGAAACCTCTATTTCAGATCTCTTGTATGTGGAATGTCCTTGCCACCTGCTCCTCAGATAGAGCATTAATCTCCAGGATATATAAAGAACTAAAAAAAAAAGACTGTCTACCAATGTTTAGGTTGGATCTAGTTGGGGGCTTGCAAAGTGCCAAAATATTAACGGCAGGTCAGGAGAGGGGAAATGGCTGGTCCTTCATCCCCATCTGTCTATGGTGACATCCACTAATATGCCCTCGTTCCTGGCCTCCCATTAAGAATCCACTCAGTTGAACTCCATTGCAGTCACCCCAGTCAAGTGGGCTCTAGCTCCCAGCAGAGACAGGTGCCAGGGAACTCTGCCGGCCTTGCCCTGCATTTGCTCCCTTGCTCTGGCCTAAAGTCAGGTGCAGTCCTCTTTCTATTCTCCAATTCCCCCAAACCCAATTGGGGTTTCTATGGTTCCTCTTCTGAGAACTGGGATGGGAACATTGAGTCAGGAAGCCAAACCTTTCCTTGGGGACAGATTCCTCGGGGACAGATTCCTGGGTCTCACACTTTCCCTGCATCTCTCCTGGGCCCCAGTCCACAGAAACTTCATCTAGTCTCAGGTGGGAAACACTGACTGTGAGCGTTCACAGATCCTTCAAAAACTACAGGCCTAAAATGTACACATGGAGTCCTTCAGGGCTTTTGCCTAAATTCATAGAACACAGGAGCCAAGCTTTGATGATTTTGCTTTCCTGTTTCTGCCTCAACAATCCTTCCTGGAAGCAGTAACTAGAACAACCTACTGGGGTCCTGAATAGGAGGAAGGTTCTGGAGGTAATGGGAAGTCTGGACCAAAGATCATCGAATCACAACGTCATCCTAAGATGCTATAGAGTGCAGAGTCTTCCTGGAAGCAATGGGAAAGACAGTGATGGGTTTGCGATGGGCTGGAGTGGGGCAAGAACAGGCAGACAAGAGCCATAGAAGTGGTCCAGGCAAGAGACAATCAAGGCCCAACCTAAACCATGGGATTGGGGGGAGATAATGGACATTTAAGATGTAGTGACTGTTACCAAGAATGAGGGAATGGGTGGTATCCAGGAAGAGTCTCAAGTTTCTGGGTTAGGGGACTGGATATGTAAGATGTCAACAACCCAAACAAGGAATGCAGGATGGAGAACAGAGGTGCACTGTGCAAAAGAGAGGCTTTAACTCATGCAGGGAAAGAGCACCGGCGCTGTAGCCAGTGCGGGACTTACAAATGCGTAACAAATCACCAGAACAGGGACAGAAACAGAACTACACACAATTGTTACTTCACAGTTTCTGTGGGTTGGAATCTGGGCGTGGCTTAGATGGATCATCTGAAATATTTCAGAGTTTCTCATGAAGCTGCAATCAAGGTGGTGAACAGGGCTGGACCTTTCTCATCTGGAAAGGTCCAATGGGGATGGAGCAGCTTCTATGCTGATGGATATGGTTGTTAGTAGGATTCAGATCCTTTAGGGCTGTGAACTGAGGTTTTCCTTGGTTCCTGGACATGGAGCTTGACTCTTAGAAGGTAGCAAGAAATAGCCTGCCAGCAGAGTGGGGTTAGTATCTCTTGCAAGCAAACCCCAGAAGCAACATTCCGTCACCTTTGCCGTGTGCTACTCACTATAAGAAAGTGATTAAGTCCAGGCCACACTCAAGGTGAGGGGATCACACAAAAACACGACTACCAGGATTATTGCAGGCCACTGTAGGGCTGGCGGCTACCATTCAGACTGATCTAGAATTGAATTCTCACTGGGCAGTAACTTTGAATAAGTGCTTGAACTACTCTAAACTTTTGTCCCCATCTATAAAACAGAGCTTTTCTACCTGTATAATTGAAGGACAAAAGGTTGAATAAGATGATGTCTGTAGCAAACCTCACCCATTCTCTGGCCCCTCTGCCATGTTGATTAACAACTTCCAAGAGGGTTCCTTCTCTGTTAGCCTGAGGCTCAGGGTGATGACTTTGACAATGAGGTGGTCTTACGCCCTGACACCCTCCCACCTACCCCCAAGTGACAGCCTGAATCTTTGCAATTCTAAGCCACTAAATTTTGGGAGTGGACATTACTGCTCCAAACCTTAGCCTATTTTGATCAACCCAATCTCCAAAATGAGTCCACATTCTATTGACTTCCTGTCAATTCCTTTACTTTAAAGGGTATACTGCATTTCAAGACCATCCTGCTGCTTTTCATACTGATTTCGTTTCCTAATACTGTCATTTGGGTGCCACAGAAATAAAACAGATTTCTTCCTGAATTACTGTTTGCCCAAAGGCCCAATTTGGGTTGTGGTAAGAAAGGAGATTTCAGATGAGGGCTGTCATTTCCCAGCCTTTGAGGGATCCTACTCCAGCAGGCTGAGTAATTTGTTAAAGACTAAAAGGTTGGGGAGGGGATGAAATGTCACTAGCAAGCAGAAAACATGCGCACATGGTTTCTTGTGTGTCTGGCAAGACTTTTAATTGTTTCTAAAGAAACCAGCCGACTGATGTTAACCATATGGAAATGTTAAAACATGGGCTAACAGAATAATACAGTTGGATCATGTTTCTTTAGTTGTCTGTAAAATGGCATGTAATTTGTAAACCAAAAATGGTGCTTAAAGCAACAATTACAGCAAGGTTCTTCATCTGAAATTCCTTTAAATTTTTTTTTTTCCCAGAACCATTCCAAATGGATGGCATTCTTTAAAAGACTTCATCTTAATGGCATTCCTTAAAGGACTATTGCACTTGTAATTATTATGTTTTGTAACCCTAATCCTCTGCCTTGTTCTATTGACTATGCCCCACTCTCAAAGTCACGCTCACACACACTCTTTCCACATTCTGTCATTTTTTTCCTCCCTCTTCTAGTGCTCTCAGGATTCCTGCACAGTCACCATTTCGGTAGATGTGCCTCGTACCTGCTCTGCATAGTAGGACTGCGATTCTGGTGTGCCCGTAGAAACTTTCCAGGAGGTATTCTCTCAACTCAGGTTTTATAAGGACAATTTAGGGATAAAGACAAACCCACAAAATGGAAGGAAATGTATGTAGCTCAGTAATGGTTAAGTGAAACATGCTATGTCGAATAGACAGAAGTAGTATGTGGCTTCAGACAAAGTGTGATTCTGGTACTAATTACCAATCCTTTCCTAAATGACAACCAGGAAGGATTCGATTCTCCCCAGGAGGACCTGCAAGGAAGTTTCAGTTGTGCTCTGGCTCTAGAAGCACTTCTTTTGCGGTCCTGGGTCTATTTCTCTGACTCTGGCTAGGCACTTGTGCATCCTGTCATGGCCAAGTACAAGGTCCTGCGAGTCCAGTAAGGCTGCTGAAGTAACCACAGAGGGCTTTCTGTCTCTGTGTCCCTGTCTCTTTGTCATGACTCAAAGTTTAGAGTTTAATGCAACACAGTCCTAAGGACTTTCGGTCACAAGGACGGAAACAGAAATTTTGTTTGGATCTTTTTATTCCTACTGTGTAAATCAGTGGGGATCCTGAAATTATGGCAATAGACTCTTTTCAAATAAAAATATACGCTACTTTAGAGCTTCTCCCACTTCACTGTACTTAAGAGTCACCAGGGGGTACTTGTTAAAAACAGATTTCCGATTTCTACCTCAGACGACGGAGTCAGAATGCCTGAGAGTGGTACTTAGAAATCTGCTTTTGCAGGCACCATAAACATACATTGGAGAAAAGATGGCCTCTTCCACAAATGATGCTGGGAGAACTGGAAATCCATATGTAACAAAATGAATTTAGACCCCTCTCTCTCTCTGCACAAAACTCATCTCAAAGTGGATCAAGGCCCATGACACCACAGACCTGCGCCTACTAGAGAAAAGGTATGCCCAAATCTTCATTATGATGGCTTGGGAACTGACTTCTTCAACAAGACTCCCAAGAATAAGAAGTAAAATAAAGAATTAATACATGCGATGGTATCAAATTAAAAAGCTTTTTCATAGCAAAGGAAACAATCAAGAATATGCAGAGAGAGCCAACGGAATGGAAGAAAATCTTTGCCAGCTACACCTTAGATAGTGCATTAATCTCCATGATATATAAAGAACTTTAAAAAACTTAACACCCCCCCCAAAAAAAGCCAAATAACCCAGTCAATAAATGGGCAAAGGAATGGAATAGACACTTCACAGAAGAAATACAATCGGTCAACAAATATATGAAAATGTTTAGTACCTCTAGCAATTAGAGAAAGGCAAATTAAAACTATACTGAGATTTCATCTCACTCCAGTCAGAATGGCAATTATCAAGAATACAAGTAACAAAAAATGTTGCCAAGGATGTGGGGAAAAAAGATACACACATACATTGCTGGTGGGACTGCAAATTGGCGTAACTACTCTGGAAAGCAGTATGGAGATTCTTCAGAAAACTTGGAATGGAACCAACATTTGACCCAGTTATCCCACTCCTCAGCATACATCCAAAGGACTTAAAATCAACATACTACAGTGATGCAGCCACATCAATGTTTATAGCAGCACAGTTCATAACACTTAAGCTATATAGCCAGCCTAGGTGCCCTTCAACAGATGAATGGCTAAAGAAAATGTGATATATATACATAATATATATATACATAATATTATTCAGCCATAAAAAGAATGAAATTATAGAATTTACCAATATAGAATTTGATGGAGTTGGAGAATATCATGCTAAGTGAAACAAGCCAATCCTAAGAAACCAAAGGCTGAATTTTCTCTCTGATATGTAGATGCTGACTCACAATAGGGGAGGAGGGATGAGTGGAGGGTCACCAAATTGGACAGGGGAGAGTGTGGTGGGGGAAGGAAAGGGAGATGGGAATAGGAAAGACAGTAGAATGAATCGGACATTACTTTCCTATATTCATAAATGAATATATAACCAGTGCAACTCCACATCATGTACAACCACAAAAATGGGAAGTTACACTCCATGTATGTATGACATGTCAAAATACATTCTACTGTCATGTATAACTAAAAAGAACAAATAAAATAATAATAATAATAAAGAAATCTGCTTTTTAAAATGAACATTGGAGATGATCCTAAGGGGACTGGTCACCCAACCTCTCTATGAAAAGAGTGTTTATCAGATGCCCTCCCCAGTGATAAGGTGGCTTAAAAGAATTCTCCAACTTTGGTTAGGAAATTAATATTTCCTAGTCTGAATGATATTTGAAAGTCTCTTCTTCATTACTTGAAAGACTTCCTCTTAGGTGGTTTTCTTGTTCCATCTTTCAGATGTAATTCACTAAGTTCTTGCAGTTCAATTAGGTTTTGTGTTCCCTCAGTCTAACAAATAGTAACAAGGCTTACATCTGTGATACTGGGGTATAGAGGGGCAACAAAATCCGTCACGTAACTTCCAACTGAACAGTAAGTGGAAGAGTCACATTTTTGAAGATATTTCTTCATATCCTCCTAAAGATATCCCAAATAAATGCTGCAAAAGATTGCAACCCTTCAAAAGAAGTAATAAAAATGCTTACTGGGTAGCATGAGTAAGCCCTATCATGTACAATATGGTAGTGATTTGAAATCTCTTTCATTCAACACACTTGCAGAAGTTTGAAATAAACATATTCAAGTACAAAGTGAGAATGAAAAAAAAAAAAAGGTAAAAATAAGAGAAATCCTTGGGTTCCCAAAACAAAGAAATTGAAATGTCAAGTTTGGAAGGTTTTTGCCAATTTCATAATCAAGGGACATGGCTTTAAAGGTTCTGTGAGAACAAAAGCAAGATCTTAGCCTGGCAGAAGGGAGGGGGCACTAAGAATGTTACATAGAACTGGGACCCTTAAAGGTACATACCTAGTGAAAAAGTGAGCTAGAAAACTTTTGTTTTATAATAGAAAATGAGAAATAAATGTGTCAGTCTTGACCAAGGTTCTGAATGGATAAAACCAGCAAAATTTGTGACAATATGCCTCTTAGCATATGGGTTTGGCTTGTATAGTCCTGGAAATTCCAAAGCAAAAAAACGAATATAATGTGACCTCAGTTTTATAATACTCCAAAGCATTTATCAAAGGAGAAAAAAAAATCCTTCCTGAAGGGATAAACTTTCATTCCAAGTTTTGAGCATTTCCATAGATAAAGCTCAATTAAACTTGTGTACACCATGGGAAATGGCAACCTTATATAAGCAAGTTATTATTAGCAGAAAAAAGTAGGGGAAGACAACCACACCTCTTTTCCATGAACCTCGGGTAATGGAATTATCAGATATAGAATGTAGAAATTAATTTTATTTAAAATAAGTAAAAGAATTGAAAACACAAGAAAGCAAAGTGACACTATTTTTAAAAAGACTAGAAATGGTATTTCTAGAATAGAAAAACAATGACTAAATATCAAACTTTCTTTTTTTTTTTTTTTTTAACAATTCCCAATATGCTTTATTCTTGTAAAGTTTCCACTAAATAAAAAACCCTTAGGAACAAACCTTTAATACATGGACAATTATGAGGCAGTTATCCAAACCAGAGTACCTGTATTGTATTATTGATATCTTTTAAAACACTGATGTTTGCCCACTAAACTCAGTTAAAATTTACTGAGAATATACCAGGCTCAGGACACAGTTCTAAGTGACTTGATTATTAACCACATCATTTACCAAAAAAAAAATTTTTTTAAAGAGAGAGAGAGAGAGACAGAGAGAGAATTTTTTAATATTTTATTTTTTTAGTTATCGGCAGACACAACATCTTTGTTTGTATGTGGTGCTGAGGATCGAACCCGGGCCACACGCATGCCAGGCGAGCGCGCTACCGCTTGAGCGACATCCCCAGCCCCTACCAAAAAATTTAATTGCATAAAAATATTATGGAAAATGTGTTAAGCCATGTGTTTGGCTGCACACCAATAATTTTAGCAATGAAGGTATCTTATACTGCTGGATTGCAAGTTTAATGACAGGCTTGGTGACATAGTAATGTGTCATTGTGTCATTTCAATATATATAATGACAGTGATAAGGTGATGCTTACTACCATCTCCTATACTAAGGGAAAAAAACAAATAAATGAATAAAAATAATGTTTACCAAATTGTTGCTGAAATTTAAATAAATAAATAAATAAAATTTTATGTCCCAGTGTTAGAGCAAGGGTAAATGCATGAGAATAATAAAATATTAAAATACAATTTTAGATTTTTACTGAATCACAAATTGTTGCTAGTATTCTGAGATACCTAATTATTTGGTAAACATAACTTTTAAAATTTCCATTAAAGTATGATGCTCACATAAAAACATAAAGCATTTATGTAAAGGTTCAGAAATTATTCAAAAGTAAACATGTTTTGGATCAGCCTTGCTCAGGTCAGACTAAATCAGTTTTTCCATGTATGATCCCAAAAAGCAAAAAGGGTTTTTTTTGTTTTGTTTTGTTTGGGGGGGAACGGTATTTTTTAAAATTATTATACATAGATGGAATATAATTTTTCATTTTTCTGAGTATACATATTGTAGAATCACACTGGTCATATAGTCACATGCATACAGTAATAATGTCTGTTTTATTCTACTAACAAAGAGGTTCTTAATAGCATGGAAATGTTTAATTGCATAAATGTAAAATGTATATAAATAAAGTGAATATTATGCCAGTTACCCAGAGTTAATAACTGCTTATTAATGCCATTTTTAATTTTTCTGTACTTCTACCCATTTCCCAACATAAGCTAGCCTCTTTCCTTGTATATTTATATTTTGGTGAGGTCATATGTACATTCTTGAATGTCATAGAAATAAATTATGCAGGTTAAATAAATAGAATGGTAGAAACTCTCACTGCTTTTAAGCACAGAATATTTACATCATCCCCCCAACAAACCATTTTCTTTTACATGCAACATTTTTTCTTCCCAGAATGATGTTACTGTAATGGATTATAAAACTATAATTTTATTTTGCCTGACATCATGCAATATAATTTAAATAGAGCTGCTGAACTATACAGTATCTGTGAGAGTCAATAAGAATATGTGCATCAATAATGTGTTCCTTTGTATTGATTACTGCTTTTGTATTTTATGATTGTACTACAAATTTTTCATTTCAACATTCAAGAAAATTCAAGTTATTTCTTATTTTGAACCATTAGGATTAGTGGAATCATCAATAATTTTAAACAAATAATTATTCCACTCAGCTTATTATTTCCTAGTATTTCAATGACACTATATTTTATTTATATTGGTTGCTATGAAAATTATGATGTCCATCTTATTATTTTAATTTAATTGGAGTCATTATTATATGAGTTTACTAAATACAAAATAAAAACCTTACCATAGACTCTTTATTTTCTTGTACCCTTTGTGTAACTACTGTAAATGTTTATGTACATATTGTACATCACAAAATACACTGTATAATTTTTATACAAAATAATCATAGATTATTATAAAACAAAGAGAAACAAATATCAATCATAAAATTGTTAATTAATATATGTTAGCCATGGTGGTACACACCTATATTTCCAGTGAGTTGGGAGGGTGAGGCAGGAGGACCTCAAGTAGAAATATTGCCTGTTACTTAGCAAGACTCTAAGTCAGTCAGCAAAACACTGTCTCTGTTAAATATATAAAAGGTACATAGGAGATCAGGATATGGCTTAGTTCTTAAGTGTACCTAGGTTCAGTCAATGATACCAAAAAAAAAAAAAGGATTTTAATATATTATAAAATGTAAGCAGTTTGGTAAAACTACTGAGAAATTATGAAATATTATTAGTGACATTTTGACTACAATATTAGTAGATATGTAGTTTTTGAAAAATTTTTTTCTATGTGCCACATATTTCTAAGTATAAACTTTTAATGTTATTGTTTATAGGCTGAGATACCATTTAAACATCAGGATATATTATTCTTTATACTGATTGTTTTATGTTCTACAAGATGCTTTGCTCTCAGCTTTTTAAAATTTCAAAAAAGTGAATTTAAGAATGGTTTCAAAGTCACTGAACACCACGCAATAAAGAGTATAGAGATCCTTTAATATCCTGGTGAAAACTCAAACACACGTTAAAGATGAAAAGCGGTTCTATGTGGGTCTACTGAATTTAAGTATTCACTCTCAAATTTTATCTACACAATGACAACACACTGTAGATATCATTCAGTCAGAAATTTACCACATTATACACATTAATCAGAAGCCCAAGTGAATATGTTTTGTTGACTTTTCCATTTCATCTAATTTTTCCTATTTTTACACTCTTCATTTTTGCTGACCTTGAAAATATCTTCTTTTTGAGCTCTCTGGAATTTAATAAATGAATCCAATAGATTTCCTGCTCTGTTGGGCTCATAGAATGGCTTTAGAAAAATATCTGAGAGCCAGGTGTGGTGGAAGAGGCCATTTCCTGGCTTTCAGTATGCTTAGTGTCTCCTCTGTAGTTTTTTCCAGCTCCTGTGTAGCACAGAAACCTGGTGCTCCAGATCTACCACAGGAAACATAGAAATGGATTCAAAGAATCTCAAACTCTCAATGGCTGGGTTAACAGCAGATTAGATACAACTGCAATGAGACTTAGTAATTTAGAGAACAGAACTGAAGAAATTAGAAGATGCCACAGAGAGAAAAAGAGAGGTAAGGCATGCATGAGAGCTAGGACTTTGTTGATGACTGTGTTTCTATCTTTCCCTCTTAGTTGACAGGTTAGAGTACCTGTCCTTTGAGCTCCATGGCTTATCAGAGGGAGACAGCGAAGAAAACAAATACTATGACAAGGACTATACTAAGATATGTATAAAGGACAAAGTGAAACATATAAATGGGGTAATATTGTTTTTCAGCTGAGTCCTGTGTAATGTCATTTCGTGTGGGAATGACCATTACGTAGATCCCATCATATCTAAACCACAACAGTTGCCTGCTAACGGGTCCCCTGCAGGCCCTCTTCCAGTTGTTCTCCATATTTAGCTTTGAATCTTCTGGACCTTATTCCTGTTGTGGTTCTATGCAAATGAAGTTAAGTTTGCATGATAGCAAGACTCAAGGTGCTTGTGAGAATATCAAAGCTTTTATAGTTAAGTATTTTAGATATACAAAAACATTGAAAATTATACAATGAATGCACATGTACTCCATAAGTGCTTTCCCGATTCTTATTAGATTATATATGCTGAACTGCAGTAGCAGGAGTGCAATGGATATCTGTTGAATAAATGAATGCTTTTACCACCTTTTTCCATATCTAGGATGATGAAAATCTTGTCTTTGGCGGCTCCATGACAGCCTTTACCCAGTCATTGATTTGGAGGGAGAGTAAGGCAGCACCCACATCCAACCTTATGAAAGTCCACTGCATCTTTAGACCATCTAACAATGGGAAACCAAATTCTCCAGGAACTGAGACTCCCCTAGTTCTCAGTTGTTGTTTGTCATAGAGCCCTGTAACATCTACACACATGTATGCAAAACATGTATACACATGGTCCTTGTTCCCCCAAAGCTTCTGATTGGTATGTTCCACATTTTTTAAAAATTGTGATAAAATATACAGCACATAAAATTTAGCATTTTAATCACTTCAAAAGCACAATTCAGTGGCTACATTTACACTCTTGTACCACCACTATCCCTCTTCAGAACCCATCTCCAGTTGACAGGTTAGAGTACCTGTCCTTAGAGCTCCATGGCTTATCAGAGGGAGACAGAGAAGGAAACAAATAATATGACAAGGACAAATTTTACAAATTAGTTTGGCCACAGTTAACAGCAATGGTCTTTTCCAGATAGAAGACCACATATTATCAACAACCTTTGTTGAGGCTTAGAATTGAATGCATGTTTGGATTTCTTGGAGACTGCTACAAATTTGTGGCATGGGAAAAGAGAATGTTGCAATAAAATAAACCTTAGAATTCTCCAATAAACCTTAGAATTCTTGGGGATAAAAATAATAGGAACCAATAGCTGGTGCCTAGTTTAAAACATTTTTGGGGCTCTGGGCTGCTTTCCCTTCTTGAGTGGGCACGGAGCCCCAGCATGCTGGTTCAATAAATCCCCCTTCTGCCAATTGCATGAGTGGTCACTTGGTGGTCTCTTTCTCCGACATTTCACGGGATCCTTACATTTGGTGCGTTGGCTGGGAAAAGCGCATTGCCGGACAAGGAGACCTCCAATGGACTCCTTTAGGGGGTATACGAGTCTGTAAGGTAGAAGCTTCAAAAGAACATTGTATCAAGCTGGTGTTCTAAAGTTGTATGGTAATTTTAGACTTACAAGAAAAAAAACATGTTGGAGATTTGTTCATATCATTTGTGTTCTACAACTGGACTTGTTATCAATAAGATATGTACAGTTCCATGTTACTTTTCACACTGAGATACAATTTAAATGTATTTTTAAGTTAATGAGAGCCTAATCTGTGTGAAGGTTTTATTGCAAAACACAAAAGTACATTACTACTTTTCTACAAGAGGTTAAAAGCTTTCAGCCTTTAATTCATGTTTTAGGTGTGATATTATGTTGTGTTAGCTAATGTTCATGTAAACTTGAACAACAATTTATGTAAACTTTGTAAAATGATCAGCTTCAGAACTATAGTACTTGAGATTTATAAAGAGCCCTGCCTTACTTGAGATAAGGCTCTGTCCCATCTCACTACATGTGAAAGTGGCTATGAAAGAAGTAAGCCAGATTTCAGTACAGTTAAAGTTGTGTCCAAAAGTAGGTTTTTGCCAAGATTACTAGGATCTCAAA
>NW_025999853.1:16516928-16583416 GCF_001458135.2 Marmota marmota marmota
ATAGACCCGATTTTTAAAGGGGGACTCCAAACTGCTTGCCCCACACCATCCCTTTTCAGCCTGAAGAAGCCAGAAAGATTCTCTTCGCCCCCCCTTCCTTACAGCAGTAAGGAGTTCCCAAATTAGAGGGGGAAATGAAGCCAGATTTTAAGTTAGGTAGTCAGTGTAGTTAGATAAATCGGGGTCTAATACCGAGTGGAATCTAAAATGGAGGCCATGCTGAAAATGATTCCAGGGAACGCAAAACAACTCATGAAATGTGAAACCCTTCAATAATCGTGATGCATTACTTTTAAGATTAAAAGTAGTCAGAAAAAGGAGTGGGGAATGTAAGGGTAAAATAAATTGAAGTTAAAGCGTAAAAGTTAAAGGGTAAAAGACCGGGTGTTGTAAAAGTTTCTAAGCTGCAAGGTCTGAGTTAAATTTCTGTAGCTGTTAAGACAATGCTTAGAACCGCCCAGTAAACATTTCCCCTGATTGTCTGGTTGTTTAATAACTGAAGGGGTCTGTGTGGTTGCACGCAGGCCTTGCAGGGCCTGAACCAATCAGTTTGAATGTAACCCTCTCCTTAGGAATGACCTATCACTCCAGCCTGACCTGTTCCCGCCAATGAATGAACTAATCATGTTTAGGAGTTGTTGTTCAATTCTCCCGCGCCTCATGATGATTTGTTCTGATGTATACAAAGCCCTCCACCCTCCCCCAAAAGTGTACTTAAGCAGTGCTCAGCCCCTGCTCGGGGCTCTGGGCTGCTTTCCCTTCTTGAGTGGGCACGGAGCCCCTGCATCCTGGTTCAATAAATCCCCCTTCTGCCAAAAAAAATAAAATAAAATAAAACATTTTTGGGAGTAAGACTCCATGTTGTTTGATGATCATATTAACCCTGCAAATAGTAATAAAAAAATGTAGTCAAACAAGAAGAATGATGGAGCTAGAAGAGAAATGTAAGGAATTACAGTTGAGTTTTAGAGTAAAAGGTGACAGGGCAGAACTGTAAAATTTTGAACACTCAGCGTAAGACAAGGTATCAGACTTGAAAAAGCAGTTGAGTATTGAGTGTCAAGGTTGAGAACTGCAGAAAATTTCAATGGTGAGAAAATGGAGGTTGAACTCCAGCCTTTCTTGCTCTGGGCCCTCTTCCAAGAAATTAGCTATTGATGTTCTCTTGCTCAGTGTGGCATCACATGTGACCATGCTGTCTGACCTCATACGGGAAGATGCCATCTGTCACTGTTTAAGGGCAGCTATCTAGTTTTTGGGACTCAGGGGAATGGTCAGAAAGTGTTTCTTTTAAAATGCACATGTTTTTCCTTTTTGCATTAATGACTCTTTGCATGCAAAAGAAATGTCATTGAAATTGATCAAAGTTGCAAAATAGTTATCCACATGGAATGAATGAAGAAGCATATTTCTGGAGATCACAATTTCTTTTACAATCACTTTTTTTTTTTCAAAATTTTCAGATTTTTTTTTTCTATTTACCAAAGCTCTAGGAAGTGGCGGTCCAGCTGTCACTAACATATTAGAACAGCAGTTGGCATGGTCTCTGAAGGTTTTAGTTTGGAAGCAGCAGAGGACTCTGTGTTATAGATATGTTGACTGTACAAATTAACACTCAAACTGGGGCACTTGGTGAGCATGAACAAAGACTGTTAATTATTACATGAGTTTCTCCTTATGGATAGTTTTGCTTTCTATAATTTCAGCTACCCAAAACAAATGTTAGTCTGAAAATATTAAATGGAACATTCTTAAAACAATCCGTACGTTTTAAATTGCACTGTTCTGAGTAGCATGATGAAATTTCATGCTGTTAAACCCTGTCATGCCTGGGACATAAATAATCTTTTTGTCCAGTGTTTCCATGCTGTATATGCTATCTACTTGTTAGATATGTTGACTGTACAAATTTAAATTTGTAGCTGTCGTATCCACTGTCATGATATTGCAGTGCTTGTTTTCAAGTAACCCTTATTTTATTTAATAATTGTTCCAAAGTGCAAAAATTATGAGGCAAAGGAGGCACCCGAGTATAAAACATGGATGAATATATTTGCTTTGGTAGTATGTATCAATACATATTATACACAGTATGTATAAGGTTCAGTACTCTCCACAGTCTCAGGCATCCATTTGGGGTCTTGGAACACATTCCTCATACGGGGTGAACTACTTACTATGTGTGGGGCCAATATCATAAGTTCAAACTATCCTCAGTAAACCATGATGTCTAAACATACAGGAAAAATATCTAGGCCTGTGCTCAAATTGAGCTTATATCTATTTAATGGCATGTGCAGTCAATATTGTAGGATTTGTCAATTAGACATCAAGTAAGAAATTCACATACATGATTGTCAATTAACATCACTACTCTACTCTCTCATCAAAGAGGAACCCTCCATCAGCATGCCCAGCTGCTGGATGCTCTGCAGCCAAGGAGGTTAGATGTGGTCATCCAGCTTCTGCAGGGGTCATATCTAAGACTACTCAAAACAAATAACCACAATTAAATGGAATCTGGCCACCCAACTTTTTGGAGGGTGAGTCTGGTTCACACAAGCACTGTAATATCATGATGGTTGATAAAACAGCTACAAAGTGACTAACAAGTGGGTAGTATATACAGCATGGAAACACTGGACAGAAAGATGATTTATGTCCCAGGTAGAGCTTAATAGCACAAGATTTCATCATGCTACTCAGAACAGTGCAATTTAAAACTTATGAAAATTAAGAATTTTCCATTTAATATTTCCAGACTAACATTCTAATGGTATTATAAATAACTGTATGTCATGGAGTAGGAGACTCACCCACAAATTCAAGAACCATAAATCTTCCAATGCTGAAGATCAACTGGTCTGCCAAACCACCTCAGATTTTCAAATGTTTAGAACCAGTGACTCATACCTGATATGTAGCATGTGAGACCAGAAAATTATTTCATATTGCCAGCACACATTGTCTGTCTGTGGTGCTATGCAGCACTCTGAAGATAAGCTTCCTGGGTTCAAATCCCTTCACTGCCTGCAATTACTACTTAACCTTTCTCTGCCTCAGTTTTCCTTATCTGTACAATTGGGTTAATACCTATCTGAGATAATGTACCTAAAGCATTTAGCACAGTGTGGGGCCCATAGTGTATTTGTAATGAAAATCCATGCTCATGATGAGGATGCTGAGCTGGTCATAGAGTTACAGAGATGAAGCAGTCATGGTTCCCATTCTCACTTGAGTCCAGACTGCAAGCAAACACTAGAAGTTGTAGATTTCATTAGCTACCCAAGCTCCTCAGATTGTTCCCCAGTAGGGAAGGAAAAGAACCCTTTCCCCTAAACCTCATAGGTTCTCTGTGGTGGTTTGGGGGAAGGGCGGTGGAGGGGGCGCTGCAAAATCTGTATGTCAAAAAACAGATTAACATGAGAAAAGCAGAGAAGTGTGTCTACACATGCAGGGTGCATATGCGTGGGAGAAATTTAGAAGAGTAACTCAAAGGGGCAGGGAATACATAGCATCCTAACAGAGCAACAAATTTGCAAAAAAAGTGACAAGACAAAAGGAAAAGGGCATAGGCTTTTAGGGTGGCAAACTGTGGGAAGGTCAATATATGGGGGAAACCAGTGATGAAAGAGAAGAGCTGTAGTCATGTCTACTATGTGGATTCCTCTGTGACCATCTCTGGGCTGACAAGAGTCTAGCAAGCGGAAGGACAAATAGTTGTTTGCTTTTTCTTATTTGCCTTCAGCTTAGAATAACCCGAGGTCAAAGTGGCATATTTTGGGGTGTCACACACTGACCCCCTTTAATCACCTCCCCCTTATTTATATTGAGTTTATTTTTTTTAACAAATTTTCAGATTTACAGAAAAACTGAGCAGCTAAATATAAAGAGTTGCCATGGTAGCTCCCATCCCACATATAATTCCCCCTGTTATTTACATTTTATATTAGTATGCTGCTTTTGTTAGCGTTAGTGAAACCATATTATTATTAACGGAAGTCTATAGTTTACTCAGATTTTCTTAGTTTTGATCTCATGTCCTGTTTCTGCCCTAGGATCCCGCCCAGGATACTACAGTACACCTGGTTATCACATCTCTTCAGGCACCTCTTGACTGTGACAGTTTCTCAGACTTTTCCTGTTTTTGATGACCTTGACAGTTGAGTACTTAGGTATATCATGGCGTGTCTCACTATTGGGAATTTTCTGATCTATTTCTCATAGTTAGACCAGAGTCATGGACTTAAGGGGTAGAACATCACAGAGGTAAAGTGCTGTTTTTATCACATGGTATCCAAGGCCCAAACTATTGACGTGACTTATGACTACTGGTGTTGATCCTGATCACCTGGCCCAGGTGGGCGTGGAGAGGTGTCTCCATTGTAAAGTTACTCTTTTGCTGTCCTCTTTCTATGCTGCACTTTTGGGAAGAAAGTCACTATAAATAGCCCACAGGTAAGACGTGGCTCCCTACCACTGCCTTCTTTACAGCACAAAGGACATTATCTTATATTTCTCTACATTGATAAAAGTTGATTAATGAGTAGCAGCTGGCAAAGCAGGAAGTCATCTCAGAAGAAGCCTGACTCATAGCTTAAGGACAAAAATGCCCACAGGGAGTTTGGCTGGGTTTCCCCCCAAGGGGTCCAAATAGTCAAGACCACAGGATTGAGGAAGGTGGGGATGTGGGTGGTGTTCAGAACTCCTCCTTATGATTTAAACTCCCTTGGTGAACTAAGGCCCATGCTAAGAGTTCAATTTAATTGGGATGCATTCACTTCTAAGGGAATTCTTTTATAAAGCTGTCAGTTTAATTGAGAAGGTTTAGGAAAAGAGAAGAACACTTTTAGACATTTTAAAAGAACTCATTTAGCTGCTTCATAATTAATCAGTCTGCTTTCTTACAGCGAACTGCTGTATAATTACCAGGGGGAAAATTACTCTTAAAGAGACACCCCGAAGTGTCTATAGGAAAATGCGATTTCCTCACTGGCATTTAGAAAAGCTTAATTTGCTTAACATGGAGCAACAACTTTACTTACAAAGCAATTTCCCACCATCAGCTTAGTAAGGGTTAATCCTATTTTAGGGCTAATTTTTTTTTTTTTTTTTATTGGAAGTGTTGATGCAGGAAGAGAAAAACGATCAAGACAGGCACAGAATTTTAAATCCTGATACACCTTCCAGACTAGTCCTTAGTATATAGAAAGACTCCTCTCCCCATTGTGAGCCCTGCACCCAGCATCACAGGTAGTTATCCTGGTGTATTTCTAGATAAAATCTCCCTCGCAATAAATGCCAAGTTTTATTTAACAAGCAAGCAAGTCAGCATCTGAAACAAGACTGCAGGCAGATCTTTAACTTCCAGGAATTCTGTCGGGGATTTAATGTTTCTATAGCAACAGTTATTGCACAAACTAAGTATGAAGAATGCTGCAGGGTTTGCTTCAGTAATGCTGCATTTCATCTCTGTACCATATATTACAGAGGGTCTCATTATTATGCATATATACAGCTGCTCCTCAACTTACAATGGGGGTTAAATCCTGATGAGCCCATTGCAAGTTGGAAATATCATTAAATTGAAAACTGTGCTTAATATATCTAACTGACTGAACATCATAGCTTAGCAACAGTGTATAGTCGTTGTTTACCCTTGTGAACGTGTGGCAAACGGGCAGCTGTGGCTCACTGCTGCTGCCCAGCATTCCCAGATAGTATCTTATTGCATATCAGTAGTTCTGGGAAAAATCAAATTCAAAATCTGAAGTATGGTCTCTGCAGAAGGTGGATTATTTTTTGCTCCCTTGTAAAGCAAAAGAATCTTAAGTTGAACCATTTAAAATGAGGGACATTCTGTAATAATATATGAATTATATACCTGTTATTGTATTTTCTACATTTTTCTAATCTGGAAATTTATGTCACAACAGAAACTCGTCTTGCAAGTGCTTTTGGAAAGACGATGTAAGGAAATGGCTACTCCCCGTTCAAAGCTGATGTTCAAGGCTAAAAATTTCTATGGAAGATTTTTTTTTCCCCTCTAAGAGTAACATTTCCATCAGAGAAAAATTGACTGAATTTGAAAGAAAAATGAGGACATCATTAAAACCATTAGGAAGGCTGCAAACAATATAGTAATTTTTTATCTAATGTTTCTCAGAGTGGCTTGAGTGTTCTTGATTATCTTGTCTTTGATGATGAATTCAGGTCTTTTCAGTCCATTTTAATGGCTAAGATTGGTTTGCTTCAAAAAAAAAAGTTTTGAGATATGGAAAAAAAAGTCCTCCCCATCTACATGTTCTGAGATAGATTTTTGTAACTTTGAATATTAAGTTGCCTGTGGCTACATCTCTATAAAAATGAGTTTTCAGCAGGTGGAACTGAAAATTATTGTCTGGGAAGAATGATTTCCAGTGGGGTTAGAATTAGTACACATTTTACGTTTTTATTGCTTATAATATATATTCTTCACTTCCTATGAACTGAAATCACAATCTTTCCATTGTAATGACACAAATATCACACAGTAAGCAATAAAAAGTTTAAATTATTTTTACAGAGTAAAAAATCGGACCATTGCCCTGAGGATTCTCATTTATTAAAGCAAGGATAAAGAAACATAAGGTACAAAGTCTCGTCTGCATGTTTCTTTCCTTAGAAATTCTGTCTTGAAATGAACCTGCTCCTAAGCTGGTTATTTAAATTTTTTTCTTTGATATATTAGAGAAGGTTTAACCATCTTTCTCAAGTTACAAGTTATTCATTAGGCAAGTGAAATGTCTTAAGGTCAGGACAATTGTGTCTAAAACCTTATTCACAACTGAATGATTAAATTTGGCAAGAATTTCCAACCAGGGATCTGGAGGGTCAGAGGAAGCATGTGGTCTTTTTTTTTTTTTAAGTACTATATTTTGAAGCCAATCTCAAACAGCCTTAGAATTGCCCCTAATGGATTTTTAGGAAGATGGCGGCGAGGGGAGTGCATTGCCCCCGTGTGCTGCTTCACTGTGTGGGAGTATGACAAGTCAGGATGGCTAAAGGCTATCTTGTTAGGAATTTCCAGCAATAGTGGGGTGCTCCGGAACCTGGAGGAAGGATTTCCATCGCACGAGGATCGGCTACGGGGACTCAAACGCGAGAGGTTTGTCGCACGGAGGGTAACACTGCTTATTCAGCAAATCGCCCTGCGGCTAGAGTCTGCAGCGCGCGCTGGGAAACGAGGAGATAGCGACGCAGGGATACAGCGCTGCAGTTTCTGCCAGCCGTGCAAGCACCGTACTCAGGGCTGAATTCTGGGTTCAAGACGGGGGAAGGAAGCGGTCCATCTCGGTTCTCCACACCGGTCAGACCACAGAGGAGGCCAGCAGCCACCATGTTGGAAAGCTGATGTCACCATCCCTGTTTTCGACTGACTGCAGCTCATTCAGCCATAGAACAGGTAATTTCAGGCTGCCATTCGCCTGCGGCTTGCAGACAGATTGCTAGGGTTCAGTGCCTGGGTGCTTCTTAGAACCTGATCTTATCGGAGCGAACACCGAGCGCGGGGCGGCCGAGTTCCGGCTCCCGGAACTTCCCTGGCCCGGGGCTAGGAGCCCGCGGAAACTGCTTCTCGGTCCGGGTCCTGCTGAGGGCCGGTCAGGACTCACCCGTTGCTTTGGTTGCCCGGCAAGGGGAACGAAATGCTGCCATTCGCATAGGATACCAACATGGCAGAGATCTGATGTCATCAGAAAGCGGCGGAGGAGAGAACTTCATCAATACCAGCGGCGACAGAAACAGTTGGTCTCCTGGTAGGGGGGGTGAGGCACAGACACCCGAGTCTCCTCAATTTGTCGTCGAGCCAGAGGGGAGGAGCCGGGCCGCCGCCAGCGCCCGGAGCAGGCCCAGCGGCTCGCCAGCGTGGTGACCGCGTGACCCCAATTGGAGAGGGGGCGGAGCGGAGCCGCCACCCGCACCCGCAAGGTGGGCAGACCCGCGACCCAGTGGTACATGGGCGTGGTAGGAGGGGCAGGGCAGAGCCGCCGTTCGCGCTTGCAAGGTAAACAGACCTGTGACAGCCTGGCGGGTCAGGCCCAGTGGCCTGCCAGTGTGGTACACACGTCACCCCAACTGGAGTAGGGGCAGAGCAGATCCTTCTCCCACGCCCGGATCAGGCCCTGCCGGTGTGGTGGTCACGTGACCCCAATTGGAGTGGGGGCGGAGCGGAACCGCCACCCGTGCCCGCAGGGTGAGCAGACCTGTGACCAACCTGCAGATCAGGCCCAGGGGTCCGCAGGCGTGGTAGGAGGGGCAGGGCAGATCCGCCGCCCGCGCCTCCAAGGTAGGCAGACCTGCAACAGACCGGCGGATCAGGCCCAGGAGCCTGCCGGCGTGGTACACACACCACCCTAATTGGAGTAGGGGCAGAGCAGAGTCGCCGCCCGTGCCAGGAACAGGCCCAGCGTCCTGCAGGCGGGGTAGTCACGACACCCCATTTGGAGTAGGGGCAGAGTAGAGCCGCCGCCCGCGCCTGCAGGGTAGGCAAACCTGCAACCGACCGGCGGATCAGGCCCGGTGGCCTGCCGGCGTGGTACACTCGTCACCCCAATTGGAGTAGGGGCAGAACAGAGCCGCCGCCAGCGCCCAGAACAGGCCCAGTGACCTGCCGGCGTGGTAGCCACGACACCCCAATTGGAATAAGGAGAGAGCAGAGCCGCCGCCCGCGCCTGCAGGAAAGATACGCAAGCAGTATGAAAAGACAAGGAAAGAAAGGACCACAAGCAATGCAGGTCAACGCAACTTTAGAAGAGGTAACAGCTGCAGCAGATGGAATGTCAGATAAAGAATTCAGGATATACATGCTTCAGATGATCTGGAGTATCAAGGAAGACATTAAACAGCAAAATCAGACAATGAAAGATCACTTCGACAATGAATTACGCAAACAAATCCAGGAAGCAAAGGATCAACTATACAGGGAGATAGAGGTTATAAAAAACAAACAAACAGAAATCCTAGAAATGCAGGAAGCAATAAACCAACTTAAAAACTCAATGGAGAATACTACCAGCAGAGTAGAACACTTAGAAGATAGAACATCAGACAATGAAGACAAAGTATTTCAACTGGAAAAGAACATAGACAGCTCAGCAAGACTGTTAAGAAACCATGAGCAGAACATCCAAGAAATATGGGATAACATTAAGAGACCAAACTTAAGAGTCATTGGGATACAGGAAGGTACAGAGCTCCAAACCAAAGGAATGAGCAGTCTATTCAATGAAATAATACGAGAAAACTTCCCAGACTTGAAGAATGAGACAGAATCCCAAATCCTAGAAGCCTACAGGACGCCGAATGTGCAAAATCATAAGAGATCCACACCTAGACACATTATAATGAAGATGCCCAACATACAGAATAAGGAGAGAATTTTAAAAGCTACAAGAGAAAGGAAGCAGATTACATTTAGGGGTAAGCCAATCAGGATAACAGCTGATCTTTCAACACAGACTCTGAAAGCTAGAAGATCCTGGAATAACATATTTCAAACACTGAAAGAAAATGGGTTCCAACCAAGAATTGTGTATCCAGCGAAATTAAGCTTCAGGATGGAAGATGAAATTAAAACCTTCCACGATAAACAAAAGTTTAAAGAATTCGCAGCTAGAAAACCATCTCTTCAAAACATCCTCGCCAAAGCATTACAGGAAGAGGAAATGGAAAATAACAATGAAAACCAACAGTGGGAGGTAGGACAGTAAAGGGGGGGGAAATAATCAAAGAGGAAAACAAACCATGTTTAGTAACAGAAATAAACAAATATGGCTGGAAGAACAACCCATATCTCAATAATAACCCTAAATGTTAATGGCTTAAACTCACCAATTAAGAGACACAGGCTAGTAGAATGGATCACAAAACAAGACCCAACAATATGCTGCCTACAGGAGACGCATTTGATAGGAAAAGACATACATAGGCTGAAGGTGAAAGGTTGGGAAAAATCATATCACTCATATGGACTTCGGAAACAAGCAGGAGTGTCCATACTCATATCAAATAAAATAGATTTCAAGCCAAAGTTAATCAAAAGGGATAAAGAGGGACACTACATACTGCTTAAGGGAACCATACACCAACAAGACATAACAATCATAAATATTTATGCCCCAAACAATGGTGCAGCTATGTTCGTCAAACAAACTCTTCTCAAGTTCAAGAGTCTAATAGACCACCATACCATAATCATGGGAGACTTCAACACACCTCTCTCGCCACTGGACAGATCTTCCAAACAAAAGTTGAATAAGGAAACTATAGAACTCAATAACACTATTAATAACCTAGACCTAATTGACATATATAGAGTATACCACCCAACATCAAGCAGTTACACTTTTTTCTCAGCAGCACATGGATCCTTCTCAAAAATAGATCATATATTATGTCACAGGGCAACTCTTAGACAATATAAAGGAGTAGAGATAATACCATGCATCTTATCTGATCATAATGGAATGAAACTGAAAATCAACGATAAAAGAAGGAAGGAAAAAGCATACATCACTTGGAGAATGAACAATAGGTTACTGAATGATCAATGGGTTATAGAAGACATCAAGGAGGAAATTAAAAAATTCTTAGAGATAAATGAAAACACAGACACAACATATCGGAATCTATGGGACACATTGAAAGCAGTTCTAAGAGGAAAATTCATTGCTTGGAGTTCATTCCTTAAAAAAAGAAAAAACCAACAAATAAATGATCTCATACTTCATCTCAAAATCCTTGAAAAAGAAGAGCAAAACAACAGCAAAAGAAGTAGAAGGCAAGAAATAATTAAAATCAGAGCTGAAATTAATGAAATCGAAACAAAAGAAACAATTGAAAAAATTGACAAAACTAAAAGTTGGTTCTTTGAAAAAATAAACAAAATCGACAGACCCTTAGCGATGCTAGCGAAGAGAAGAAGAGAGAGAACTCAAATTACTAGCATACGGGATGAAAAAGGCAATATCACAACAGACACTTCAGAAATACAGAAGATAATCAAAAACTATTTTGAATCCTTATACTCCAATAAATTAGAAGATAGTGAAGGCATAGATAAATTTCTTAAGTCATATGATCTGCCCAGATTGAGTCAGGAGGATATAGACAACCTAAACAGACCAATATCAATTGAGGAAATAGAAGAAACCATCAAAAGACTACCAACTAAGAAAAGCCCAGGACCGGATGGGTATACAGCAGAGTTTTACAAAACCTTTAAAGAGGAACTAATACCAATACTTTTCAAGCTACTTCAGGAAATAGAAAAAGAGGGAGAACTTCCAAATTCATTCTACGAGGCCAACATCACCCTGATACCTAAACCAGACAAAGACACTTCAAAGAAAGAAAACTACAGACCAATATCTCTAATGAACCTAGATGCAAAAATCCTCAATAAAATTCTGGCGAATCGGATACAAAAACATATCAAAAAAATTGTACACCATGATCAAGTAGGATTCATCCCTGGGATGCAAGGCTGGTTCAATATACGGAAATCAATAAATGTTATTCACCACATCAATAGACTTAAAAATAAGAACCATATGATCATCTCGATAGATGCGGAAAAAGCATTCGACAAAGTACAGCATCCCTTTATGTTCAAAACTCTAGAAAAACTAGGGATAACAGGAACATACCTCAATATTGTAAAAGCAATCTATGCTAAGCCTCAGGCTAGCATCATTCTGAATGGAGAAAAACTGAAGGCATTCCCTCTAAAATCTGGAACAAGACAGGGATGCCCTCTCTCTCCACTTCTGTTCAACATAGTTCTCGAAACACTGGCCAGAGCAATTAGACAGACGAAAGAAATTAAAGGCATCAAAATAGGAAAAGAAGAACTTAAATTATCACTATTTGCAGATGATATGATTCTATACCTAGCAGACCCAAAAGGCTCTACAAAGAAACTATTAGAGCTAATAAATGAATTCAGCAAAGTGGCAGGATATAAAATCAACACGCATAAATCAAAGGCATTCCTGTATATCAGCGACAAATCCTCTGAAATGGAAATGAGGACAACCACTCCATTCACAATATCTTCAAAAAAAATAAAATACTTGGGAATCAACCTAACAAAAGAGGTGAAAGACTTATACAATGAAAACTACAGAACCCTAAAGAGAGAAATAGAAGAAGATCTTAGAAGATGGAAAAATATACCCTGTTCATGGATAGGCAGAACTAACATCATCAAAATGGCGATATTACCAAAAGTTCTCTATAGGTTTAATGCAATGCCAATCAAAATCCCAACGGCATTTCTTGTAGAAATAGAGAAAGCAATCATGAAATTCATATGGAAAAATAAAAGACCCAGAATAGCAAAAACAATGCTAAGCAGGAAGTGTGAATCAGGCGGTATAGCGATACCAGACTTCAAACTATACTACAGAGCAATAGTAACAAAAACAGCATGGTACTGGTACCAAAACAGGCGGGTGGACCAATGGTACAGAATAGAGGACACAGAAACCAATCCACAAAACTACAACTATCTTATATTTGATAAAGGGGCTAAAAGCATGCAATGGAGGAAGGATAGCATCTTCAACAAATGGTGCTGGGAAAACTGGAAATCCATATGCAACAAAATGAAACTGAATCCCTTTCTCTCGCCATGCACAAAAGTTAATTCAAAATGGATCAAGGAGCTTGATATCAAATCAGAGACACGCCGTCTGATAGAAGAAAAAGTTGGCTACGATCTACATACTGTGGGGTCGGGCTCCAAATTCCTCAATAGGACACCCATAGCACAAAAGTTAATAACTAGAATCAACAAATGGGACTTACTCAAACTAAAAAGTTTTTTCTCAGCAAAAGAAACAATAAGAGAGGTAAATAGGGAGCCTACACCCTGGGAACAAATCTTTACTCCTCACACTTCAGATAGAGCCCTAATATCCAGAGTATACAAAGAACTCAAAAAATTAGACAATAAGAGAACAAACAACCCAATCAACAAATGGGCCAAGGACCTGAACAGACACTTCTCAGAGGAGGACATACAGTCAATCAACAAGTACATGAAAAAATGCTCACCATCTCTAGCTGTCAGAGAAATGCAAATCAAAACCACCCTAAGATACCATCTCACTCCAGTAAGATTGGCAGCCATTATGAAGTCAAACAACAACAAGTGCTGGCGAGGATGTGGGGAAAAGGGTACACTTGTACATTGCTGGTGGGACTGCAAATTGGTGCAGCCAATTTGGAAAGCAGTATGGAGATTTCTTGGAAAGCTGGGAATGGAGCCACCATTTGACCCAGCTATTCCCCTTCTTGGTCTATTCCCTAAAGACCTAAAAAGAGCATGCTACAGGGACACTGCTACATCGATGTTCATAGCAGCACAATTCACAATAGCAAGACTGTGGAACCAACCTAGATGCCCTTCAATAGACGAATGGATAAAAAAAATGTGGCATTTATACACAATGGAGTATTACTCTGCATTAAAAAATGACAAAATCATAGAATTTACAGGGAAATGGATGGCATTAGAGCAGATTATGCTAAGTGAAGCTAGCCAATCCCTAAAAAACAAATGCCAAATGTCTTCTTTGATATAAGGAGAGTAACTAAGAACAGAGTAGGGACGAAGAGCAGGAGAAGAAGATTAACATTTAACAGGGATGAGAGGTGGGAGGGAAAGGGAGAGAGAAGGGAAATTGCATGGTAATGGAAGGAGACCCTCAGGGTTATACAGTGGAGGGGGTAGAGAGAGAGGAGGGGAGGGGAGGGGAGAGGTGGGGAGGGGGGAGGGTGGAGGATGGGAAAGGCAGCGGAGCACAACAGACACTAGTATGGCAATATGTAAATCAATGGATGTGTAACTGATGTGATTCTGCAATCTGTGTATGGGGTGAAGGTGGGAGTTCATAACCCACTTGAATCAAAGTGTGGAATATGATATGTCAAGAAATTTGTAACGTTTTGAACAACCCACAATAAAAAATTAAAAATAAAAAAAAAAGAATTGCCCCTAATGATTTACAAAAAGACTACAGTTTATATGAGGCTTCATCAAAGAGGCAGGAGGGTGGCTTTGTCTAGAACATTCTAGATAACTCTATTCAATACCTGAGAATGTACTGTAGTATGATTTGGGGGAAACCGACAGGTGGCAGGAAATGGCCCTCAATCATGTCTAGAATCTGAAATACTACTCTTAGTGTATATGGAGAGTAGGATGCTATAAAGAAGTCAGCGTAACTTTGGAAACAGAGCTCAATATCATTTCCAAGGTCCACCAGTTACCAGAAGTAGGACTTTGGGTAACTTGGAGATTATAATGCTGTGGAATCTCTACCCTGGGTATATATCCAGTAGCCTCTAGTAGCTTCTCCCTTATTGCCATTCACCAGAGGCTGGATACCTGAGTTCTTGCTCTCTTATCTTCCTGGCAGAGAGGGGTAGTCAGGTGACCCAGTCAGGCCAATGAAGTATAAGTGGAAACCTGTTGAGGGCTTCTGGAAGAACATTGGCTTCTTCATAAAAGGACCAGGCTTAAAAGGGAAGCTTACTGACATTACCTTTTTCCCTTTTTCCCTGTGAAAACTGGAGCTTCATTAGCCATCTTGCTTTCATGGTAAAATAAGCATAAGAATGAAAAGCCAATATACTAAAAATAGCAAAATAGAAAAAATAGAGTCTGGAGACTTTCATGGCATCATTGAGCTGGAAACACCAACTCTTAGACATTTTAACACAAGAGAGTGTGCTGTCTTTGTGGTTTAAGCCACCATCAATGGGATATTCAGATAGCTACTTGCATCTGAAAGCATTTCCTATGGACACAAATATGTCGTAATGATTAAATGGGTGGCAGGGGGTTGTGGCTCAGTGGTAGAACGCTTGCCTAACGCAGGTAAGGCACTGGGTTCGATTCTCAGCACCACATTAAAAAAAATGAATAAATAAAGAATAAAGACATTGTGTCTACCTACACACACACACACACACACACACACACACACATATATGTATATGTATGTATATGTGTATATGTATGTATATGTATGTGTGTGTGTCTATATATATAGACACACACACACACACACACACACACACACGAAATGGGTGGCAAACACCAGCACAAGACTTGTTTACAATAGACAGGGAATGAATGTTAGTTCTTTGATCTAAAAGTCCCCCACAGCCATATCTTTTTCTTAATACAAGGCATACTAATAGAACTCATTAAATGGCTCACACTGTTACTCATGTAGTTAGCTGCTTTTCTCTTTAGGAGGGAATATTTTAGATAAATCAATCTCAAAGTTTTATGGGATATGTTGAGGGTAGGAAGGGTGGGGGCAAGAGGAGAAGGGAAAGTCTTGTACCTTTGAAATGATCTTCCCCGATCTTGATGGTTAAAACTGAAGCAGCTTCTCTGTCCTATGCAGGAAAGATGGTGGAATGAGATGGAGATCATTATCCTAGGTACATGTATGACTGCACTTATGGTGTGATGCTACATTGTATACAACCAGAAAAATGTAAAGTTGTGCTACAATTGTGTACAATGAATCAAAATGCATTCTGCTGTCATATATACCTAATTAAAATTAATTAATTAATTTTAAAAAACCTGAAGCAGCAAGACCACAGATAGAGTAGACAGGATAAAGGTGAACTTTAGTTAGAAGGTAAAATAACCAGGATTGGGTGTTTGAATGAATATGGATTTGAGGGGCAGGAGGGGTGAAAGATGAATCCTAACTCTCTAGCCAGAGAAACTAACTGGATAGTGGTACAAATAATCAAGAAAAAAAATGTTTGTTGTTGATTTAAAGAAATGTTGACAAGGTTAAAGCTATCAAGCTGGTTATTACATGAGGCAAGGTAGATATCTAAGCCTTCAGCTTCTGGAGAATTTGGGCACCATGAACTTGAAGTGGAAGCTTAGGGCTGGGGATGTGGCTTGGTGGTTAAGAATTCCTGGGTTCACTCTCTGGTCCAACAACAAGAACATAAAAGGCAGCTTAAAGAATGGGAGTGGATGACATTGAGATTAGCAGCAAAGAGAAGCATATCTTTAGTGTATCTGAAGATAGAGTGTGGGGCAGTAATAAAATTTATATTCTAAACTGGAAAGCAATGACAATGAGTCTATGCCATAGAAAGATTGATAAAAATCTGCAGTTGTGATTTTCTTTGCCAAACTGTTTAAGTAGAAAAAAAAATTGCATAAAAGGTGGTATTTCTCCCGAGAAGTTACACAATGGAGTATTACTCTGCATTAAAAAATGACAAAATCATAGAATTTACAGGGAAATGGATGGCATTAGAGCAGATTATGCTAAGTGAAGCTAGCCAATCCCTAAAAAACAAATGCCAAATGTCTTCTTTGATATAAGGAGAGTAACTAAGAACAGAGTAGGGTCGAAGAGCATGAGAAGAAGATTAACATTAAACAGGGATGAGAGGTGGGAGGGAAAGGGAGAGAGAAGGGAAATTGCATGGAAATGGAAGGAGACCCTCAGAGTTATACAAAAGTACATACAAGAGGAAGTGAGGGGAAAGGGAAAAATAATACAAGGGGGACAAATGAATGTCAGTAGAGGGGGCAGAGAGAGAAGAGGGGAGGGGAGGGGAGGGGAGGGGGGATAGTAGAGGATAGGAAAGGCAGCAGAACACAACAGACACTAGTATGGCAATATGTAAATCAATGGATGTGTAACTGATGTGATTCTGCAATCTGTATATGGGGTAAAAATGGGAGCTCATAACCCACTTGAATCAAAGTGTGAAATATGATATATCAAGAACTATGTAATGTTTTGAACAGCCAACAATAAAAAATTAAAAAATAAAAAAAAAAAGAAGTGAAAAAAGGAGTAAAAAATTTTAAGGAAATTTGCCACAGAAATATTAGGACAGATAAACTACTAGATTAAAGACATCAGAGCCAGGCACAGTGGTGTACAACTGTAATCCCAGCGACTCAGGAGACTCAGGTAAGACAATCACAAATTCAAGACCAGTCTTAGCAACTTATCGGGATCCTAAGCAACTTAGTGAGAACCTGTCTCAAAATAAAATGTAAAAAGTGCTGGGGATGTGTATCTCTGGGTTTGGATGTGTATCCCCAGTATCCCTGGGTTCAATCCTTGATACCAAAAAAAAAAAAAAGTTAGATTAAAAGGCATCAGAATTAGATAGTTTAGATCTGAGTTCTAGTAATAAATATGTCAATAAACTAGTTCCAGTGAATTATTTAAATTCATAAAGAATAAGTTAAAAACTTCCATAATCTAAAAGCCAAATCTGAAATTGAACCAGAACAGAACAGTACTGACTAATTATTCTGCTGAATAGGAAGACAACTTTTTAAAAATATATTTTACTGAATAGGAATCATTGGGTTATACAGAGACTAGTCCACAGTTACTGAATGCAGTTATTCTAGAAATGAAAGGATAGCTAGCTATATGTAGGGAAAATTACAAATATTATATCAACAAATTAAAGGTAGAAAACCACTCCATCAAATCAGTAGATGCTGTGAAGAGTTTGCATACATAAATATGTTAACTATTTCTAAAACACACATAAGTTAGGAATAGAAGAAAACGATTCGGTTCCTGGTAAAGATTATAAAAAATTGTCATTAGATGCTGGAAAAATGCTGGCCAATGTTATTTAATGGTGAAACTTCTCAAAATTATTTCTGGAGGCATCTCAGAAGACAGTAAATGTACCAAATGAGCTTGTGAACTTGTATAAAGAAGTTTGGAAACCAAGTGTTACTAGTAGTATCTTTCATTGCTATTGTCTCAGATTATTAAAAGAAGGAAATAAACTCAGAAAAGAATTGGCTAACTGATTTGCAAACGTGGTTGGGGAAATAATTGAGACATGTTTTGAGTCTCAAGGGCCAGTTAGGACAGCTTTGTGGCAAGAACCAAAGTGCCACAGTCTGGCTGGGCACAAATGCCGCAGTCAGGCTGGGCACAAAACACATTCTAGGAACAGGCAACTTTAAGCTTCAGAAGTTCCCCGTACGGGCCACCAAATGCCGCAGTCTGGCTGGGCACAAATCACGAGCCACCACACAGCTTGTAGATTCAAACAGCAACTCTTTATTCCCGAACTCACACCAGCCGTCTACAATCACGTTCTGGGGAAATCCACGTTCTCTGCCCAAATCCACGTTCTCTCCCAAATTCCCCTTCACTGGGCTTCTGTCTCCCAAAATATACTGTCTGAATCCCGTGAGAACTCAAGGGGAACTTAGGCAGCAGGATACGCCCTATTCCCAGCAGGAATAATCTTAAACCTTAAACCTGGAACCTAAACTGGGAACGCCCTAAACCCGATTATGTTAAACCAGGAACACCCTAATCCGCCCTGGTCCTTGAGCAAGGTCAACTACATTCAATGTCACTGCAAAATGTCAGCAACATGGGGTACGCTGGCAAGGAAATTGTCATACCTACTTGGCTAATGGCTCCCAGCACCAAAGCAAGATGAGAGTCATCAAGTCTGCTGACGCTTCTGAACAGTTACAAAGGTACTCAGCAAATCTTTTCAGTTGGAAAACATTACTCAGGAACAAGAACTATTTCATGACTTCCCTAAAGACATTGCTAATCTCAAATTACTCTCAATAAAATTAGGAGCAAAATGAGCAACATTTTTGGGAAAGCTGTACTGCTAAAGAGCTGTTAGCCAAGAGTGGCCAGAGATAACTCAAGACTGGACTCAACTTTTGGATCTTCAAACTGCTATACACAAAGAGCCAGAGGAGAAAGAGGTGCTGGGGCCCAAAGGAGGGCACATTCCCCAACGCCCTTTAAAAATACGACCAAGAGGGACAATGGAAATACACATCTAAGAGAGATGAGCCTCTCAAATGAAGAGCAACGAACTGGAAGAAGCTACTTGCAGGGGAGTAGAGATGAGGACTAATCAAGAATTACCCTCTATCCAGCATTCGAAGTCCCCGCAGCATTTCCTCTGAGAAACATCAGATTGGCTATGGGTTAGTGACTCTGATGTACCTTCAGTCACTCCTGCTTCTCAACATGAGTTATGAATAGAGGTTGTCCCATTCTGATACTCTGGGAGTGTCAAGGACACATTCTTTTCTATAGTTCATAGTCTAAGGAAAAAGGACTATTTCATGGTCTTTCAAGATCAAGAAGAGCCACATCTGAAATGGAGATAGGGATTATCACAAAACTTTGAAAAGCCTTGTCACTCACAGTGGAATGGGACTTTTAGGGGTTTTTCTTGGGGAACAGATGTCTCTATTTTGTGAATGAAAGGGTTTTTGATCCGGGGGTAGACTGTGATAGATTGTATTAGTGTTTCCAGTTATTCAATCTAGAACCAAACACATGGAACAGAACCACACATATTAGCAGCCAGCATGTAACGTGAAGAAAAAAATAAAATTGTGTGCATCAGGGCCCTGATGCTTTAGTGTTGTCACACAATTTAAGTAATCTAACAATATGGGATAGTACCTCTGTATTCTTTTTTCTTTCTGTTTGCATTTAATTTTTGTTTTTGTTGTAGTTCTTTTTAGATATACATGACAAAAGAGTATATTTTGACATATTTAGACAAACATGGAATATATCTATTCTTATCATTACAGCTGTTCCCATTAAAATAAAGAACAAGCTAGAAGGGCATGCTATCACCCTAACTAATTGGTATTGCTTAGATGTTCTAGTAAATACAATAAACACACAATACATAGCATAAATTTGAAAAGAAAGGTAAAACTTTTTGCTGGTAATATAATTTTATGTCCACATCACCAAGAAACCCTAATTTTAAAAAAAAGTAGAATAAAAGAATTTGACAACCTGGGCAGATACAAAACAAATATACAAAATAGTTAGCTTTTTCTATGTGTGCTTTGTGCATCTAGAAACAGAGATGAGGAAAATATTCCATTCATAATAGCAACAAAATTCATAAAATAGAAGTAAATTACAGGACTGAGATTGTGGCTCAGTGGTAGAGTGCTTGCCTAGCATGTGTAAGGCACTGGGTTCAATCCTCATCACCACATAAAAATAAATACAATTATTTTTTTAAAAAGAAGTAAATTACACAAGAAAGGAAAAGGATCTATATAAAAAAATAAAATCCTACTAGAGGGTAAAACGTGATCTGTACAAACATGGATCTGTACTATGTTCTTGAAAAGGAATATTCATTATAAAAAACCTTTCTGCCAGGAGCGATGCCTGTAATCCCAGTGACTTGGGAGGCTGAAGCAGGAGGATTGCAAATTTAAGACCAACATCAGCAACTTAGCAAGGTTCTAAGCAACTGAGTTTAAAAAAAAAAATCTGTTCGTCTGACGATATTAAGCAAATGTAATACAACTCCAATAGAATCTCAATGATATATGTTTTGGGTATCAGGGATTGAACCCAGGGGTGCTTAACCATTAAGCCACATCTCCAGCCCTTTTTATGTTTTGAGACAGGGTTTCACTAAATTGTTTAGGGCCTCACTAAGTTGCTGAGGCTGGCTTTGAACTTGCAATCCTCTTGCCTCAGCCTCCTGAGTTGCTGGGATTACAGATGTGTGCCACCATGCTCAGCTCAATAAATACGCAATGATATCTTTAACTGGATAAAATGCTCTTAAATTGATGGGAAAAGAGTAAGGGTATTCAAGCTACTTAAAAGCCAGAATAATAAAAGATTGTGATATTGGCACAAGACCACTATAAAATACAGAAAAATAAAAAGTTTGGAATTATATCTTAGTATATACAGGTATATTATAACACCCAATAAAAGTGGTATGTCATTATAAAATTTAATTGTCACTTCACAATTGGATATACTCCTGGAAGAAAATAAACTTGGACCTCTACATTAATTCCAAAAATAAATTCTTGATGGATTGAGGACTTGAGAGTAAAAATAAATAATAATCATTTTAGAATAAAATTAGGATATTGTCTCTACACCTAGAAATTGAGAAATCTTTTAAACTAAGTCCAGAATATACACATTTAATAACACACAATTTAAGGTATTCATCATACCTGAAGGAGTGCCAAAAATAAAGTCACTAGGCAAACAAGTTGGGGAAAATATTTTAAATTCAAATAGATAAAAATTAGTATAATATAATAAAAGCTCTTCCACAATTTAATATGATAATCAACCCAATAGCAAAATGTGTTGGAGATGCGAATAGGCAATTGTTAGAAGAGCAAGTAAGATAAATGCCTAACCTTTCCCACTATGCAGAGAAATAGAAATTAAAATGATCAGGATGATACCCACAAGAGTGGGAAGACTAAAAGTATAATAGCACCTATTATTAGCAGAGATGGGAGTCAGGGCAAGGCCGTGCTCATACATCACTGGTGGAAATGTGAAAAAGAATTCATGGTCTCTATTAAATATTTACATGCACATACAATTCAACCCAGAATTGCACTCCTGGGATTTCAGAAATAAAAGTCCCAGTATATAAGTGTGTGTATATATATATTTTTTCAAGGCTGATCATTGCAACATTATTTTTAATAACAAAAAAACTGGTAGTGAATCAAAAGTCCATTAATAAAAGAATAGCTAGTGAATTATGATCATCCTTATAACCAAATATTATGCAAGAATTAAAAATTAATGACCTATACTACTTGACCTAGAGGAATTTTCATTATATATTGTTAAGATGCAGTGAATATCAGGACTGATTCCTTTAAAATATGCCCTCAAATGTATACACACATGTATATTGTATATGCAAATACAATTACACTGATGTGTATGTAATGCATAGAAATGGTGCTTAGTTATTCTCCAAGGTGAATTTCAGGTGACTTTTACTTTTTATCTTAATATACTGATTTTTTTCCCTTGCAATGAACATGTTCAATCTGTATCAAAAATGTCTTAGTTCATTCAGACGGTTCTGAAAGAAAAGAAGAATTACCTACAGGAATGTTTTTGGGAGATCTATTTGGCCCTCCGTCCTTCTCCCTAGAATTTTCAGATTGTCTGGGAAATTAGCCTCATTTTAAGAGATGGAATCTGTTCCTTATCTTCATTTTCCCCATGTTGTTAAACTTGGGAAAGTTGGTGTCAACTTCTAATCATGGCTGCATGACATTAGGATTAATATTTTCCCAGATTTGTTCCCACTACCCCTCCCTTCCCACCATTTTCCGAGAATGTTAATGAACTGAGGTGTTCATTCTGTAGGGACTGTAGATGAGACACACAGACTTGTCACTTCAAAGTCACAGCCTGTTTTAACACATTTGATCTGATGAACCAGATCTGACTACAAATGACTTCTGGCCATTTCAAAAAGGATGAAGCTGGGAACCTCCAAGAAAATTCCAGAAGATGTTCTATAGGCCGTAAAGGAACTTTAAAGTGAGGAGTTTTAGTGACACCTTTGAGGAATGGCTGCAGAGGAACTGATCTCCTCCCAGATCAGCTTTGGGGGACAGAGTCTTAGGTTGGGACTGGCTTGCTAATACATTTATTTCTCAATTTATTCAATAGTTTTCTACAAGTACAGTGAAAATTGAGTGCTTGTATAAAAATCAATTTCTCTCTCAAAAAAAAATTAAAAGAGATAGGTTCCAGAGGCTTACAATTTTTATTTCAAATAGGGAGAATAAATAGTTAATAGCAAAAATAAATTAGTTAATAGAAAAAGTGATTTATGTACTAGTCCCAAAATAAGATACTGGATAATATGTCTAATTGAATGGAAAACAACATGAGTTTACAATAGTAGCTGTGTTTTAAATCTCCTTATTGTGGGACCTATTGTATGTGAAGTTTTTGCCATCCTTGATGCTACCAAAGTTTTGTATTTTCTTTAGTCTTGAGAGAATTTTAAATATCTTTCTTTAGCTGTAGATGAACATAATGACTTTATTTTATTTATTTATTTTTATGTGGAGCCGATGATCAAACCCAGTCTCACATATGCTAGGCAACCACTGAGCTACAGCCCCAGCCCTTGAGAGAATTTTAGTGAATTATTGTGAATCTGCTTATGTCTGCATTTCATTCACCTTTTACAAGATAAGTTGATAACCCCCACTTCTACATACCAATAAGCTTTGATTTCTTTTTCTTCAGGGGCTTTTCTGTGATATTAAATAATGATTTCCACTCACTGTTTTACCTGGAAGATGAATAGTTTGGAAACACACATGCTCATGTGGCTTGAACAGTGCAGCCATTAGGAGGGAAGGTGGTGATGGCTGGTGCTGTGCCAGGCATCTTGCTGAAGAGTCACTTCATGCCATTTGCACTTGACCCCACTCTATACTGCCAGAGAAGGAGCCTCTTGAGATTTGGCAGTCAATGCAATCCTACGTTACTCTGAAATTTGCATGGAAACATTTTTACATAATGTTAATTTGATTCAGACTTAATACTTGACACTGGTCATTTTTAAGTGTGAACAAAGCTAGATGTATTCTTTCATGTTGCTTTATGTGGAGAGAGAATTCCTAGTTTAGAATTTACTCCTCCCCAACTTTTAAAATTTTATTTTGTTCTATATTTTTAAACAGACATATAATATTTGTGCATATTTATGAGGAATAATGTTAGTTTGATACATGTATACAATGTGTAAGGATCAAATCAGAGTAATAAGCATTTCTACCTCCTCAATAATTTATCATTTCTCTGTGTTGGGAAGCCTCAGACTATTTTAGTTGTTTTGAAATATATCATAATTTGTCAAGGATTGCAGTTACCCTACTATGTTAGGGAATACCAGAACCAGTTCCTCCTATCTAATCTATTTTGGTCTTCTGTTGTCTAGCTATTCTCCTTCCTACTTCCCTTGTCCCCTTTCTAGTCTCTAGAGACCTCTATTCCACTTGTTTTCTATGAGACCAATTTCTGTTTCCACAAATGAATGAGAACATGTGACATTTTTCCACTTGGTCTTATTTAATGCGATATCCTCCAGTTCCATCCATATTGCCATAAATGACAGGATTTAGTTCTTTTTATGGCAGAATAATGTTCCATTGTGCATATTTACCACATTTTCTTTATTCATCCATCAATGGACACCTTGGAACAGTGCTGCAATAAACATAGGAACGCAAGTACCTCTTTGACATAATGACTTAATCCCCTTTAAGAGATTGCTGGATCATATGGTAGTTCTACTTTAGGGTTTTTTTTTTTAAATGAACTCTAGTCTATTTTCCATAGTGACTGTGCAATTTACATTCCCACCAACAGTATATAAAAATTACCCTTTCTCTACCTCCTCTCCAAAAGCATTTATTTTTGTCTATTTAATAATAGCCATTCTAATTGGGATGAGATGATACCTCATTGAGGTTTTGATTGAATTTCCTTGATTGGTTATATAGAACATTTTTTTTCCATAAGCTTATAGACCATTTGTATATCTCCTTTTGAGAAATGTCTATGCTAATTGTTTGTCTATTTTATTTTTTTTTTTCTTTTACTGAGTTGTCTGAGTTCCTATTATATTAGGAACACTGACCCTTTGTTGGATAGTTTGCAAGTACTTTCTCCCCTTCTGTTGGTTGCCTCTTCACTGTTTGTTTTCTTTGCTGTGCAGATGGGGCCTCGTTTGATAGAGCCCTATTTGTATACTTTTAACTTTGTTACTCATGCTTTGGGGTCTTAACTGAAAAATTCTGCCTATACCAATGTTTTCTTCCAGTAGTTGCGTAGTTTGGTTCTTATGTTTAGGTCTTTCATCAATTCATCATGAATTAACTTCGTGTGATGAAGAGTAAGGAATCAAGTTTCATCCTTCTACAAATGTGTATTCAATTTTCCCAGTGCAATTTATGGAAGAGATTGTCCTTTTTCCAGTATAAGTTTTTCCTGTGTATGTTCGTGGTGTTTTTGTTGCAATCAGTTGGCTGTATGAGTATGTGTTAATTTCTGGGTTGTCTATTATGTTCTATTGTTTTACATGTCAATTTTTAAGCCAGTACCAACCTATCTGTTTAGGTTACCATAGCTTTGGTGTCTTTTGGAGTCCAGATATTGTGATTCCTCCAGTTTTGTTCATTTTGCTCAGTACTGCTATTCTGGGTCTTAGGTGGTTCCATTTTTTGGTTTGTTTTTCTTTTGCAGTGCTGAGTATTGAACCTAGAACCTTGAGCATGACAGGCAAGTGCTTCACCATTGAGCTACATCACCAGACCTCCATATGAATTTTAAGATTGCCTTTTCTATTTCTGTTAAGTATTTCAAACTTGAAGAACATGGGAATGCAAGTACCTCTTTGACATAATGACTTAATCCCCTTTAAGAGAATTTTTCCAATCCATAAACACGGAGGTCTTTCAAATTTTTTGTGTGTCCTCTTCAATTTCTTTCATCAATATTTTATAGTTTTCATTGTTAAGAATTTTCACTTACTTGGTTAAATTCTTATTTCTTCATAACTATTGTGAATGACATTGCTTTCTTGATGCCTCTTTCAGCATGTTCATTATTGTATAAAATGGTACTTTAAAAAATTTTTTTATTCTAATTTGTTATATGTGACAGTAGAATGCATTACAATTCATATTACACATATAGAGCACAATTTTTCTTGTCTCTGGTTATACACAAAGTATATTCACACCATTCGCGTCTTCATACATGTATTTAAGATAATTATGTCCATCTCATTCCACCATCTTTTTTATCCCCATGCCTCTTCCCTTCCCTTCCTACTCCTTTGCCCTATCTAGAGTTCATCTAATCCTCCCATGCTCCCCCTTCCAACCCCACAATGAATCAGCCTTCTTATATCAGAGAAGACATTAGGCATAAAATGGTACTGCTTTTTGAATACTGATTTCATATCTTGAAATCTTACTGAATTAGTTTATAATTTTTTGGTAGAGTCTTGCAAGTGCACTAGCACTGAGTCCCAGCCCCAGCCCTGATCAAGTGCATTTGCTGTATCTATTGATATTATAAATTTTTTGTGCTCCATCATGTTAATATGATGTATTGCATTTATTGATTTACATACGTTTAATCATCCTTGCATTCCTGGATAAGTTCCACTTGATCATGGTATAGAATCATTTTGATGTGCTGTTGAATTATGTTTTCCAGGTTATTTTTTTTTTTTAGAATTTTCTTACATCTATGTTCAGCAGGGATTTTGGTTTTCTAGCTCTGTTTAATGGTGTTGTTTCTTTGTCTAGTTTTGGTATGAAGTTAATGCTGGCCCTGTAGAATAAGTTGGTCACAATTCCTTCCTTTGTAAATTTTTTGGAATAGTTCAAGAAGAATTGGAATTATATCTATAAGTGCTTTGTAGAATTCAGATGTGGTAACATCAGACCCTGAACTTTTCTTTGATGGGATACTTAATTACTGGCCCAATCTCATTACTCATTATTAGTCTGCTTAGGTTGCTTATTTCTTCTTAACTCAATTTTGGTAGGTTGTACATGTCCAAGAACTTACACATTCCTTCTAGATTTCCAACTTGTTAGCACATATTTGTTCAGAGTCATTTCTTATGGTTCTTTATATTTATGTAGTATTGGTTGTAATATATATTTGCCACCTCTAGTTTTATGTTTGTTAGTCTAGCTAAAGGTTTTGAAAATCTTTTCAAAAAGCCAATTTTTTGTTTGTTTAATCTTTTGTATTTTTTTAGTTTTGATTTATTTCTCCTTTGATCTTTATTATTTCTTTTCCTCCACTAATTCTGAATTTGGTTTGTTTTTGCTTTTCTAGGAACTTGAGGTTCACTGATAGGCTGTTTACTTGAAATGTTTTCTTTGTTTGTGATGTATGCACTTTTTATAGTAAGTCTTTCTTCTTAGTATTACTTTCATTGTGTCCCACAGGTTTTAATGTTGTTTGTATATCCACTTATTTCAAGAAATCTTATTTTTCTCTTAATTTCAATGACTCATTGGTTCTTCCAAGAGCATGATGTTCGACTTCCATGTTGCTTTTTACATTTTTCATTGTTCTGGTTGACTTCTAGTTTCATTCTGTTGTGATATATGACAAAATTTTTATTTTTAGAAATTTATTGAGACTTGATTTGTGACCTAACATTTGGGTGATATTCAATATGCTGATAAAAATGTATATTCTACAACCGTTGGGTGAAATGTTCTGTAAATATCTGTTTATAGTAAAGTTCATTTACTCTATAGTATATTCAATTCTGATGTATCTTTTTTGATTTTTCTCTCTGGAATGCTCTATGGATGAATAAATTGTTGTATTTTACCTTTAGATCTAATAATATTTGGGTGATCTGGTATTGGCATACATATAATATCACTGTTATAACTTCTTGCTGAATCAATCATTTTATCTCTATATAATGACCTTTGTTTCTTTATGATCTGTTTTCTGAGTGTAGACACTTCTGTTTGCTTTTCACTTTAATATCTTTTTTTCAACTTCATTTTTAGGCTACATGTATCTTTACTGGTAACCTGAGTTTCTTATAGGCAGCCTATAGGTCTTTTTATCAATTTGGCGAGTCTGTATCTTTTGATTAGAGAATGAAATCCATATATACTTGAGATCATTACTGATAGATAAGAACTTACTCCTGACATTTTGTTTTCTGTTTCTTTATGTTTGTTATTATTTATCTTTGTGGGTCATTGGTTTTCTGTAATGATACATTTTAATTCTTTGGTATTCTTCCTTTTTGTGTTTGTTTTTACCAGGGAGTTTTATTCTTTCATGTGTTTTATTCTTTCATATGTTTATTATCCTTTTGTTTCCAGATGTAGAACTCCCTTAACTACTTCTTGTAAGTCTAGCCTGGTGGTGATTAATTCTCTGTTTTTGCTCATCTGGAAAAAAGACTTTATTTCTTTTTCACTTCTGAAGGATAGTATTACTGGATATAGTATTCTTTGTTGACATTTTTTATTCTTTCAGGATTTTGAGTATATCTTCCCACTCTCTTCTGGCTTATAAGAGTTCTGATGAAAAGGAAACAATCAAGAACACGAAGAGAGAGCCTACAGAATGGAAAAAAAATCTTTGCCATCTGCACCTCAGATAGTACATTAATCTCCAGGATATATAAAGAACTCAAAAAACATCACCAAATAACCAAATCAATAAGTGGGCAAAAAAACTAAACAGACACTTCACAGAAGAAGAAACACAAATGGCCAACAAATATATGAAAAAGCATTCAACTTCTAGACATTAGAGAAATGCAAATTTAAATTACACTGAAATTCCATCTCACTCCAATCAGAATGGAAATTATCAAGAATACAAGTAACAATAAATGTTGATGAGGATGAGGGAGAAAATGTACACTCATACATTGTTGGTGGGACTGCAAATTGGTGGAACTACTCTGGAAAGCAGTATGGAGGTTCCTCAGAAAACTTGGATTGGAACCACAATTTGACTCAGTTATCCAACTTCTCAGTATATACCCAAAGGACATAAAATCAGCACATTACAGTGATACAGCCAATCAATGTTTATAGCAATTTAATTCACAATAGCTAAACTATGGTACTACCAACCTAGATGACTTGCAACAGATGAGTGGATTAAGAAAATGTAGTATATATACACAAGGGAATGTTACTCAGCCATAAAGAAGAATAAAATTATGGCATTTGCCAGTAAATGGATGAAACTAGAAACTATCATGCTAAGTGAAATAAGCCAATCCCCCCAAACCAAAGGCTGTATATTCTCTCTGATATTTGGGTGCCAACACACAATAAGGGGGCCAGAAGTTCAGTGAAGAATAGAAGTTTAGTGGATTAGACAAAGGGGAATAAAGGGAAGGTAACGGGGATGGGAATAGGAAAGAGAATAGAATGAATAGGACATAACTTTCCTATGTTCATATGTGAATACATGACCAGTGTAATTCCACGTCATGTACAACCAAAAGAATGGAAAGTTATATACATATATGTATGTCAAAGTATACTCTACTGTCATGTATATCCAAAAAGAACAAATAAAAATTAAATTTAAAAAATTAGTTCTGCTAAGAAATCTGCTTTTAATATCATATGAGAATTTCCCTGTATGTGATTTGATGCTTTTCACATGATGTTCTTAGAACTCACTCTTTGTCTTTGACTCTTGGAAATTTGACTATAATATACCTTTTAGAAGTTCCTTTTAGGGTGAGCCTACTTCTGATCCTTTGAGTTTCCTGGATATGGCTGTCAATATTTCTTTCAAGACTTGGGAAGTTTTCAGCTATTATTTTGTTCCATAGATTTTAAATATCTTTTTCCTTTACTTTGGAATCCTAATAATGAAAATATTTCTTTGTTAATGGTAACCCATAAAGTTTGTAGACTTTCTTCTTTCTTTTTAATCTTTCTCTGTAATTCCTTTCTGTTTTTGTCTGACTGGGTTATTTCAAAGTACCTGTCTTCAAGTTCATGAATTCTTCCTTCTATGTAGTCTATTCTGTTGTTGGAGCTCAAGTATATTGATTTCATCAATTGAATTATTCAGTTTCAAGATTACTTTTTGTTTTATGATTACTATCTCTGTTGAATTTCCCTTGAATTATTTTTCTTGTTTTGATAAATTGTTCATCTGTATTCTTTTGCATTTCCTTAGGATCATTGTTTTGGATTTCTTCTCAGGCATGTCATAGGCTTCCTGGATGTTGGGGTCTATTTCTGGAGAATGAGTGTGGATCTTTAAAACTGTAATTCCCATGCCCAACATTTTTATGCTTCTTGTGTCCCTGTGTCTGAACATCTGGTGTAACAATGGCCTCTTCCAATTTTATAAAGTGACATTTATGGGGTCATTGTTGTTTAGATGGATGTAGGATGTTGCTGGGTAGGTGCTTTGGCTTTGATTCTGAGTGAGTACAGAGCTATAATTTCTTCAGCTATAATCAAAATCAGTGGTGTCTGTGAGTGCCTCAGCGGTCTAGTCTGCAGGTATTTGTGATGGTAATAGTGTGACCTCATAGTGGACATGGGCTTTCAGAGAGGTATGATCACAGGCCATTCAAAGGTGGGTGGTAATAGTGGCAGTTGTAGCAATGGCTCCAATCATGAAAGAGCATGTCCTTGGATCCCACAAAAATGAAGCATCAATGGTGGTATAGTCTCTGGCTGCAACAGCTCTGATGCTGGGGACACAAGCTGCAGAGGGGCTCACACTCAGGCTCTGTGCAGATGAGTGCTGGTGGCAGCAGTAGTAGCCCTGATTCTGAAGTGCTGGTCACACACAGGCGTGGCCTCAGGTCCTATAGCAATATCTGTAATGCTGGAGCTGTGAGCTATGGCTTGAAGACAGGCCATATGGGAAAATCTGGGGCTTCTGATTGTGGAAGTCATCATGCCAATAGTTTTGGGGAATCTGGGAGTGGCAGTTGTGTGTTTACTGGCCCTTTGGGCAGGAGGGACTCTAGCAGTGGCTCTGATCTAAGAGGGCACTATGCTGTGGCAGTTTGGGTTGGGTATGTGTGTGCAATACGAGATCCTTCTCTGGAGAAAAGCAGGTGTGCACACGTCAGACTGAGCTAAAAGCCTGTGAGGACTGTGGGACTCCCCCCGGGTTTAGGGCTGCCTGTCCACAGTGATGATGAGGGTGCTGACACTCTCCTATTTACCTTTTCCAGGAAATAGAGTCTCTTCCTGCCCCAGGGAGCACCCACACCGCAGTGCTCCTCTCTCCTCTCTAAGCTGCCATTCTTGTCACTGAGAGTTCCTATCACTGCTCTGCTGAGTTCCAGCATCCTTCCCCAGTTACTCTCCTCAAAATACAGACATCCCTTCCTTGCCTTGGCTCTTCTTTGTGGCAGAATCAAGTGTAGGGAACCTCTGTCCAGCTATTTTAGATCCTCTTCCTTACCCAACTCTTTTGTTGTTGTTTTGTTTTGGTTTGAGCCCAGGGGCACTTAACCACTGAGCCACATCCCCAGCCCTTTTTATGTTTTATTTTGTAACAGGGTCTCACTAAGTTGCTAGGACCTCACAAAGTTGCTGGCTTTGAACTCTTGATCCTCCAGCCTCATCCTTCTGAGTCACTGGAAGCACAGGTGTGTGCCACCCCAAGCTGGGCTTCCCCCACAGAATTCTTGATTGAAATGAAATCTTCTTAGTCAGGACCCAAATAGGATTGAGGTGATATTACTAACAAGGAGTGTGAATGCTCCATTTCTTTGCCATTCTTTGTCATTTATATTTAAATAACACTTAGAAAAACACAAGAGTGTCCTCAGCTTCCTGAAATGTCAGGTGTTTTATATACAGGTATCAGGCTCTGGTGGTTAAAAAGTGCTGGCCCTTATCTTGGGAAGTTTGGGTTTAGGGTATGGCCACTGGAAGGGAGAGACAGGAATTGGGTCTAAGGCAAAGTGACTGTGCCAAGGAGAGGCAAAGTCAGCCCCAGGATGGGGGAGGGCTGAGGGGGTGTGTGTGCATAGAGGAAATGGTTTCCCCAAGGCAAAAACACACAGAAAAAGGGAGAATTTAACAAGAGCCTTAAGGTCTGTCAGAATTCCTGAGTGCTTCAGAAAGCTACACTTGTGTGGAAGCAGGAGTCCTTGGTTGTTAATACAAAATACATTATGTTAACCTCATATCATGTGTTTAGTTTTTAGCCAATGCTTACTCTATATGCTTTAGTCCAGCAGCTTTCAAACTTTTGTACCGAGGTCCACAGAAAAACATTTTATGTCATAACCATGACACCCATCTCTATGCTCCCAGCTGAAATCCAAGTTCCACAAAACAATGTTCATTGTTATTACCTAAGATGCTCTTGGGTCCTTCCTTGCCTTGGCTTCCTTTCTTTTGCATTTCTTTAGATACTGGTAATTCACCCCATAGCTTGCTAAGGAATTGCAACCCACAGAGAGAAAACCTTGCTATAGTTCCAATCAGGCATTCAGTCACTGGTGAAGCCCAACTCCTTCAACCTGCTGTGGCCCCCAGCTGCTGTGGTCACCCCTAGCACAGGCCTGAGATTCACTGCCACCTTCCCTACCTCTTCTTCCTTCTCCTTCCTCTAACTGCCACTACTTCCCAGCTCCTCCTCCCATTTCATTTGATTTATCTCTTAGTTTTGGGGAGATACAACAACAACAATAACAACCAGTGCCCCAAGTATTGGAACATATCTATCCTGGATCCAAGATTGTTTTAGGGACATACAGATGAACATATTCTTCTTTTGCTAATGATATTTTTCTTCTTTTTTCTATTTTTTTCCTCTTTGTAGCAAGTGATGCTGTTTTTCTCTTTGTAATAGTTAATCAGAGCTAAAATTTAATGAATACTTATCATATGTCAAGAACTATTTTAAGAACTTTACATGTATAAACTTGTTTCATCCCTATTTTAAACCTATGAAGTAGTTACTATTATCACCATTTTACAGATGAGAAAGCTGAGGCACAGGGAGATTACAAACTTGCTCAAGTTCACACAGGTAGTAAATGGAGGAACCAGGATGAAACCCAGGAAATCTCACATCTTACAAGAAAATCAACTCTAGAAACAGCTTGAATTCAAAACCTAGTTTAAGTTGGGTGTGGTAGTGCATGCCTGTAATCCCAGCAGCTTGGAAGGCTGAGGACAGGAGGATCATGAGTTCAAAGCCAGCCTCAGTAATGGAAAGGGGCTAAGCAACTCAGTGAGACCCTGTCTCTAAATACAATATAAAATAGGGCTGGGGTTGTGGCTCAGTGGTTGAGTGCCCTGGAGTTCAATCCCAGGTATCCTCCGCCCCCCAAAAAAGTCAAAACCCATCTTAACTGTTTTTTTTTTGTGTGTGTGTGTGTTTGTGTGTATGTGTGTGGTGTGTGTGTGTGTGTGTGTGTGTGTGTGTGTGTGTGTGATGTGGGGACTGAACTCAGGGCATAACACATGCTAGGCAATTGCTTTACCACTTAACTACATCCCCAGCCCGATTGAATTGATTGGCACCCACGATTGAACTCAGGGCACTTGACCACTGAGCCACATCCTCGCCCTTTTTATATTTTATTTAGAGACAGGGTCTTGCTGAACTGCTTATGGCCTTGCTAAGTTGCTGAAGCTGGTTTTGAACTGGTAAGCCTCCTGCCTCAGCCTCCCAAGCAACTGGGATTATAGGCCTGCACCACCTCACCTGGCACCAGCCCTTTTTATTTTGAGTCAGGGTCTCATTAGGTTGCTAAGACTGACCTCAAACTTGTTATTGTCCTGCCTCAGCCTTCCATGTGACTGGGACTGGGGGCATGTGCCACCCACCATGCCTGGCTAGTTCAACCACTTCCTAGGTGTGTGATCTAAGGAAAGTTAATTAATCTACTTGGGGCTCAGTTCCTATATCTCTCCCTCACTTTCCTCATTGAATCCAACACATCATCAATTTATATGCCACTAAGAAAACATTTTGAAGTATTCAGCCATGTTTTATATTCCTGATCAATTACAAGATCATCCTGATAACAGAGAATGTTAAAATAAGAAAATGAACATCTTAGAATCAACAAAATATATCACTGCTACCTCATATGGTTGCCAAAATATGCAAATGAATCAAGTGTTCATTATAGGGCTGGGCACCTGGAGTCCTTAATAAATCTTGGTTATTCTGGTTGTTAAAATGGCTGTACCTGTTTCACAGGTGAAGGAATTGAGGTGCAGAGATTTAATTCTCAGGTTGCTGTGGTACCAAATAGGTGGTGTTCAGATGTAGTTGAGGTCTTTGGCTCTCCCACTGGCCCAGGTGGGCTGAGGCCTGGCACATGTCTGAACCCAGATCAATGTGCCTTTGTAGTGATGCATGCCTGTCATCCTAGCAGCTCGGGAGGTTGAGGCAGGAGGATTGCAAATTCAAATCAGCCTCAGCAATTTAGCAAGGTCCTAAGCATATTAGTGAGATTCCCTAAATAAAATATTTTAAAAATATATTAAAAAGGGCTGGGGATGTGGCTCAGTGGTTAAGCACCCCTGGGTTTAATTCCCAGTACAAAAAAAAAAAAAAAACCTAGAAAGCCTGTTTACTCAGGATCCTGTAGATCGACACTGCCTTTCGGGTTACAAGAGAGTCCTGAAGGTCACAGAAATACACTGTGTGCCTTGCATTCCCAGGGGATTGTCTAGACTTTCTGACTCAAAGCAAATGACTAAATGCACACATGCCCATTCTACTTAATGACTTTACTTCCACTTTTCACAGACACTCAGATGTGGCCAGAAATAGCCCAAGCCCTGTAATCACTCACCGAGCTGAGATAAGTTAAGCGGGTAGTGTTTCTCCATAATTCCTTTTCCTGAGCACTTAACGTTGATGTGTCTCTCTCCCGCTTTTGCTCACAGAACAGATGTTTGAAAAATGTCATTTGACTGTGAAGAAGGAAAAAAACATCGCTAAAATGTGGATTTCCACTCCCACTCCCATAAGCTTTCAAGGCTACTACTGCTGATGCTGCCTTGTATGAATATTTCTCTATTAAACACACACACACACACACACCCCTACACACATGCACACATCTGTGTGCCCCCTACCCCCACTGTTCACAGGAACTCTGTATTCACATACAGATTTTCTAACTTGTACTTTGAATATTTTTGCTCTGCAGCCACTGCTTTGCATGAATGATTTCATGTGTTCTTAATAAACACCAGAAGTAGCATTTGCATCTCAGGATGGCACTAGGTTCTTGGGGAGGCAATCCAGCAAGACCTAATTTAGCAATAGCTAAGACCACAGTGCCACAGACCCCTGCTTGATTTTTGGTGACCTTGGCGGGCCGCCTTGGAAGGAGCACTGTCCTTTGGGAAGTCAGGCACTGGATGTGGAAAGCACCAACTTCCACACAGAGGGACAAAGGCTTTGTCACACAGTGAGCACTAGGTCTTAGGTGATGACTTAATGCCTCCGATTCTCACAGTAGAACAAAGGTTAAATCTGACACTAATAACCTCAGCCTCCCCAGATCGTGATCTTCTTTTACCTACATGGGGACTGCTTCTGTTGTCAGAGAAGGGCTCCCTGCCACGAGGTTTCCTTTTCCCTTGACTTCCCTCTCCTTGAGGGAGGGCTGCAGAGCACTGGGTCTAAAGTTGCATTTTTACTAGATGAAAGATGTCTGGAGGTGGCTATGCAACGATATGTAACACCCCTGAATTACATACTTTAAAATGGTTAAGATGCTTAATTTTATGTGTATTTTGCCAGGATTTAAAAAAAAAATGGCAGGGGGAGGTATCTTTGTAGGGAGAGAGCACTGGGTGCAGCTGGGCTCCTTGGCTCTCTCCTGCCTTTCCATCACATCATGGCCACATTTTGAGGGCACTTTGTCCTCTAGAGCAGGATGAGCACACAGAGGAGCTGGAGGTTGAGAGCCGTCTGCCTCTCCTTAGGAGTTCTGAGCTTCAGTGCTTTGAAGGGGGAAACCACGACCCTTGCTGGAAACCCTCTGGTTTCCCTCTGTGGCTGAGTCTTTCACAGTGGCTCTGTGGCAGCCAGCCATCTTTGCTGGTGACCCCACTGGTGTCCACAGGGCCCTACCAGAAGACACACTCATTCCTTGACACTTCCCTCCAAACTGCTGCACAAGCCCTCCAACTTCCAGATCAAGTGCTTGTGCTTAGAGCCACAGGGCAAGGCTGGCTCCCACCTGGCCCCCTACTGACCTGAAACAAGGAGGGGGAGCCCTACTCCCCAACCTCAGGAATCATTAGGCTTCTTCATTTCTTGAAGGAGAGGCCCAATGCTTTCTCTAAGCCCCAAGGGTGGGGGGAAGAGCACTTAACTGCCTTACAGATTCAGAACTAACAGGGTCCCCAAGGGACAGCTCCACCTAAAGGTAATTTTATTCTCTCCCTACAAAGATACCTCCCCTTGCCATTTTTTTTTAATCCTGACAAAATACACATAAAATTAAGCATCTTAACCATTTTAAAGTATGTAATTCAGGGGTGTTACATATTGTTGCATAGCCACCTCCAGACATCTTTCATCTAGTAAAAATGCAACTTTAGACCCATTAAACAACTCCCAATTTCCTCCTTGTCCCAGCTCCTGGCAACTACTACTGTTCTTTCTGGCTCCCTGGTTTTGACTACTCTAAGTAACTCATAAAAGTGAATTCTACAGTATTTATATCTTTGTGACTAGTTATTTCACACAGCATAATACTCTCAGGTATTTTAGCACATGTCAGCGTGTCCTTTTTTTTTAAGGCTGAATAATATCGCGTCTTATGAATATACCACATTTTGCTTATTCATTATCTGTTAATGACCATGCGCCAAAGACACATTTTTCATGGAATTTTTTCCACCTTCAAAATTCTAAAGATTCAATACAAAACCCATTTCACATGCATTTTGTCATGATTGAACAATACATTGTTGAAACTTGAACTTTTTACTGAATGTATTATTGGTATGTTTCCTTTTCCTTTTTCTTTTTACTGTATGATTTTCACAGACTATTTAGCACTCTACTGAGTCGTATCAGTCAGAATAGGCTAGGTGAAACTGCCGTAACAAATATTCCCAAACTGAGGTGACATGAAACAACAATTTTTAATTTCTTGGTCACTCTATGGAAAATTGTACACTTGTCCTTCAAGTTTCTGCCTGGAAGCCACATTGCATTTCCTTTCACATGTCCTTAGCCAAAGTTAGTCACAGGCTTAACATAAACTGGGAAGAACATGTAATCCTACCGTGTATACAGAACAAAATTGAAAATATTTGGTGGTAGCACTAATGATTATCATATGATTATATAATAAGCAATACCTTATTTTTGGACACATCTATTTTTTTCCAAAGCTGGAAAAACTTCTTGAATATCTATTTCTTCAGGATGTCCAAATACCTCCAAAAATTTCAGGCGAATGACGTTAATGATGCTAACCACTCATGTTGAGTTTGTGCCAATTGGAAACCCCACCACAGGTAGAGATATGGATTTGAATCTTGTCATTTAGTGTATCTCATATCATAATAGACAATAAAAGAGTTAAAATATTCAAGAATGATTCTTTGATTGTCTACTTTTTTATTATCTGTTTTTTGATTCATTGTTAACAATGAATCTTCTGTATCTTTGTGTAGGAAGATTCCCAATATTATTGAGTCCAGGTAAATTTTACCAGTCTATTAATTATTTATCAGCTGTTATCCCTACTCCTAAATCCACGCAAGACTTTAGATGCCTCCATGTATGTGGCTTCAAGTGCTGCTTTTTAATCTTTTACAGGTGATCCCCCAAATTTGCTCATACATCTAGCTATGGGTGAATCCAGCTACAATTATCATACCCTTCAAAACACCCAAGACATTAAACTTATGCCATAGCTAATGGGCTAACAGGCAATATTAACCCAGAGGCTGACTAGTATCCAAGGCAAATCCAGAGACCAGAGAAGTAGGAACACAAAACATCTTAGCAAAGTCAAATCCAAGGAGCCTGTCCAGAGCCAACTGTTCGACTGGTCTTGTTGTGTACCTACTGACCACACAGACTTGGTTGGTGGATATTCCACAAAAGTCATCTCATGTCACAACTACAAGACAAATGGAAAAATGGCACTACTTTGCATATTATGTGAAAAATGCAGACTATTTTCAAACTATCTGTCCTCATTGAACACCCATCCAACTAAGCCATAACCAAGCCATGTGTGTGGTACAAGTGTACCTTCAACTAAATTTATTATATCTTTTACTGTTTAAGGCCACTTTACCCAAATGTTATTCTGTGGATATTTCTGTGTATGAGGGAAAAAGGGGGAGATATAAAGTATCCATTTTGAAATCCAGTTGAGAAATGTTGGACAAAATGAAGACAGATCATTTATTGTGAGACTTCTCAGAGCCTTTAATAGGCTAATGTGATTGTACATCTTCAAAAGATAACTGATATTTCTCAGCATAAGTGACCACAGTACATCTTTTGGGGGATGACAAAACAAAATATCATTATTATGTTAATAAACGTTTGGCCTCTTTCCTGACCTGTACCCTCTATGAAAGCTTCTAACAAAGTTTATTTAGCATCTCTCCCTCAACTTGATATTCACCTTATGGTCTTTATTTATAAATACCCAACAAGTCAGAGGTATTTATAAGACCCCAGGTATCTGGAATGAGAAACTATCATCAGTCTCTCATATTTTTTAAATTTAATTTTAAGGATTGACACAAAACGAAGAAATTCGTGGGCTTTCTGAACTGAAATTTAAAGAAAAGAGGGAGAAAGAAGAAGGGAGAGGAAGATGAGAAGATCTTCCAAAGGTAAGGGGTGTCCAAGACGGTTTGGTGGGGAGTTTAGTTTAAGAATGGAGAAGAGAGATCTTGGGGAATCCGAGATTTGAGACAACATAGGAGAAGGATGAGGAAAAAGTTAAGAAATGACGCTGTGAATTATGAATTGGATCTCTCTTAAAATGGAGAAATACAAGAAGTAAAAGATAGTGATCACACTTGGTTATGGACTGTGTTTCTTTGAAAGCCCACTTTATTGACGCTGGCTGGGAGCCCTGGGATTTATTCAAGTTACAACAAAACACCACACCAGTATTCCACAAAATATCTTCAGAGAAACGTTAAATAATACTGTTTTTCAATTTACACAACTGGGGATAAAGATAAGGAATTGAGCAAAAATATTTATTGCTTTTGGCCCAAGGACTTTTTAATATTTATAGAACAAAGAACAGAAACAATGAATTTTTCTTTTTAATTTTAAAGACCATCACAAAACTAAGGATAAACTTCTGAGTACAAGACAAGGTTACATTTTAAATATTGATTTCATAAAATAAAACATCGCAGCAATATTTGCTCATATAATTTTAATTGTTATCATGATAAAAAAAATTTGTCAGTTCAAATAAAATTTTTAATAATCTAACTTTGATTTTATATTAGGTCTAAGCCACCGATCTGATCATGGAGATGACCTGTATTAATAGCACCCCACCCTTATCAGATTGTTAGAACTGAATGAACTAATAGGTGGGAGACAGAATAGCACCTTACTTTAGCTAAGATTTCATTTTTATTACCAAGTTTCACGTACTTTTTTGTAATATCTCTGAAATTGGGATGGTATCTTGGTTCTCTGGGCTACTATAACAATATGCCATGGACTAGGTGCCAAAACACAACCAAAATGTTTGTCCTACTGTTGAGGGCTGAAATCAAGATGGCGCCTGGCACTTTGCCAGGAGGAGTGGTCTGTGAAGCAATGCCAGCGGGCCATTAAGATGATGAGGATTCCTTATTGGTTGACTGCTGTATCTATTTTATGTTAATTGAGTCAAGCTGTGTGTAATTAGTTAAGTATATATACCTCTGCTGTCCGGCAGAGAAGCGGCTCCTTCTATCTCGGGTGCCCGCTACTTTGAGTTCTCGCTCAGTTCCTGCTGAGTTCACTCACAATAAAGTAGTTCCTGATTCAACCTTCAAGTTGCTTGTCACCTCTGGGTTATTTAACCCAGACGGACGACGGCATCCTACGTTTCTGGAGACTGGGAAATCTGAGATGAAGTCACCAGCAGATTTGGTGTTAGGACCTTCCCCCTTTTATATAGTCACCATCACATTGTTACCCCACATGGCAGAAAGGACATATGTGGTCTCTTTGGTAAAGGACCAATCTCATGAAGTCTGCCTTGGTGACCTGATCACCTTTTCCCAATTAATTTTGTATATTTTACTATATATTTTATATTTCACAAATGATTTTATTTCTATTTCCATATAGATAGTCAAACACATGAACCTTGTATATTATTTTTTTTTAAGTACCACCCCTTTATGCACTATGAGACCTATCAGGGCAATAGATACTTGCGAATAAACAATATTCAATATTTGTGGTAATATAATACCCACTGATTATTGATTCTACCTTGGGAATGTTTGAACAGGAGTAAAAATAAACAAAAAAATTAGAAGAGAGCTTCAAGGCAGGGAAAGTCAAGAACACACAGTATTTAGTAATAAGCCTTATAACATGCACCGTTTTCTTAACCAACATTCATGTAATAAACTTAAAGTGTTTACTAATAACTTCCATTATTCTGAAAATCTGTAGTAGAATCTTTTTTAAAAAACAGTTTTTTATAGTAGATAAACACAATATTTTTGTTTTATTTTATTTTTTAATGTGGTGCTAAGGATGGAACCCAGTGCCTCACGTGTGCTAGGCAAGTAATCTACCAACTGAGCTAGAACCCCTGTAGTAGAATCTTTAGGTATCTAATCTGTATCAAATAAAGTTCTTTGATTGTAAGTGGCAGAAACCAGCTCTTGATAATGTATGCAAAAGGAGAGATTTCTGGAAGGACAAAAACAGACTAAATAACAGACTTAGAGATCAAGCTCAGAGATGGCTAGAGAACCCAGCATGGGAACCAGGACAACGTTATGGATCTTTATGACATCAGGATCACCCAATTTTCTTTTCTGGGAGCTACTGTTGGACACACGTGATTATTTTTTTGAATCTGATAGTTTTTCTGGTCAAGACTAAAAGGGCAGGGAAACAACCCATGAATGGTATAGGTCATGTGCCTCCTTCCTGCTGGAAGGAGTGTAAGATATCTTGATTAAAGTCTTATCAGACTCTCTCCAAAGGGAGAGGTGCATTCTCCAAGAGGGACCCGGCACTATTAGCAAGGGAATATTGATTAGATGCCAGCCTGCCAAAACCCAAGAGATGCCTACTACCAGTTTGAACGATAACAACCGGCAGTTGGCCATCCTAGCAGGCTAAGTTTCACAACCAAAATGGAAGTCCATTGTGAAACACAAAAAGCCATAAGCACACCTCATAATGCTTGTGTTCCAGAAGACATCCCCCGTCACAGCCTTGCAAAGACAGGAGGACTTGAGGGCAGCATGGATGGAGCAGGGATCCTCCAGCCCAGTCTACAATACTCACACTCCACACAGAACACCACCTGGAGAAACTACAGACTGCAAAGGGAGGCACTTTCCAAAGGCTCCACCAGATTTCCCTTTATCTTCCATCACTTACCCAGCCGTTGGAGCTGCATGACCATGCAGGTCAATTCATTAGGTCCTTTTCAAAATACTCCAATTTGTTTGAATGCACAAGATTAATTACAACTGGGGACTTGCCTTGCACTTTAGATCATTTGCTGTGTGCATGCAAACGATCTTAACTGTTTCCAGGGTTGCGTGAGTCAACTTGCTTCCATGAACTTGGGCGAATGCTGGCTGGCCTGTTTCTATCACCTGGTCTCTTGGGGTTTTGTTCTGCTCCCAGGTGCTGTTTTCTTTTTCCTGACTCACCACCTTCGCTTCCTTTGCTTTTACAGTCCTACTGATTCCACAAACAATTTGCTAGTCAGAAGGTACATGTTCCTGCCATGTAAAAAAACAAACCAAAGGAGAGCTGCTGAGCTTGTCACCTGCTTTCTTGACAGGAGCAAGATGTTGTTTTTGCAGCTGTGGTAAGAGGCCTGTCCTTCAGACTTGGCAGGAGCAGAGCGGGAAGCAAGGTTTCATGTGGATCTAATCGGTCCCCAGGTGGTATTTTTCTTGTTTCCATCTGCCACTTTTTAAAGGGGTGCTTTATTATTAGTGCATATATTATGAGCTATCTTTTCCACTTTAGCTTAAATCCAATATTAAAGATGCCTATAAGGATCCCAGCAATTTAAAGGAAAGCTGGCAAGCCAATATTTTTGTATGAAACTGGGTATAGGCCGGGTGCGGAGGTGCACGCCTGGAATCCCTGCAGCTCTGGAGGCTTAGACAGGAGGATCACGAGCTCAAAACTAGTGTCAGCAAAAGTGAGGCTCTAAGCAACTCAGTGAGACCCTGTCTCTAAATAAAATACAAAATAGGACTGGGAATGTGGTTCAGTGGTCGAGTGCCCTTGAGTTCAATCCCCAGTACTAAAAACAAAAACAAAAACACCTGGGTATAAGACATTGAGGAAACAGAGGCTTTTTGTTGGTGTGGCATTTCAACATAGGATTAGGCTGTATTGGTTTATTTTTTACTTATTTATGCATTAATGTACATTATATGTGTTGTTCCATTTTAATGGCTGATCCAGTAGCCAGTGGCAAGTCTGACTGCTCTGAGAAGCATTTCCACCACTTACCCCTATCTGTACTCTGCAACTCAACTTGCTTCCTATCCTTTAGGATCCCGAGTTCCGATTTTTCCATTTGTGACCTTGCCTTCCTTCTTGGACCTCCCACCAGGCACCGTAGTGTTCTGAGCCTTTGCTGCCTTCCTTGAAAGAGTTCCGATTTTCCTACAGGACTTGCTTCCTCTATCATCAGCACCTTCCACACCCCACCCTTTGACCTGAGGATGCCAACAGTGTCTGCCTGGACTCTGAGCAGAACCCAGACATTTAAGGGGAAAACAAAAACAGAATGAGGAAAACCCAGTCTCTGTGAGGAATTAGGGTCTGCATATATTGGCCAGCAATATTTGTATCCCAAAATGTTCAGAGAACGACAAAGCCCAATTTTTGGTAATAATTTTATAGACTAGGGGTTACATACAAGATTTAACTGCCCGGCCAATTCCAACCAGTTGGTAGTAGGAAGGATTCTAAAACCACATCTGGGTTGAAGAGAAAAGAGTATTTGAGCCTTGAACAAGGCAGCCCACGTTTACCATCCCTGCTGTAACAAATGGCCCACCATTAAGAAATATTTAAGTTGAAGAGTTTTAAAAAACGAAGTCATTATTTTAAGGAGGTTAATTTGGCTCTTCATGGAAGGGATTAGAGGAGGACAGGATGCTTTCAGACAAACAAGTCAAAAGGCTGTTATAGGCTTGTTAAATGACCAAATGGCAAAGCACAGCTCCTGAGGTTGGAGGAGCAATGAGAGGGAATGGGGCTGAGCCAAGGTCAATGGGAGCCAGCTGGACTCGAGCAGGTCGCAGTGGCAGAAGCAGAGATTCCTTTTCCCTCCTGAGGAGGGATGGACAAGTCAGAGCATTGGTCCCTCATCCCCAGGCCAATTCAGGGTTAAGGGAAACAGAAAACTATGCCCAATGCCACTTGGCAATGGAATCTCCTTTATCCTTTCCTTCAAAGCCACCAGCAGACTGAAGATGGTCAGTTTGGACCCCAGAAGAGGCTGATAAACCAAGGACTGGTGAGAGTCTATATTCAGATGGCAGTGAGTATGAAAACAGAAAGGGACAGAAAAAAGAAATGTTTTATGACATTAAACAGAATTTATTAGAAGAATGGAGTAAGATTTTGTGAGTAACTATAAAAGACATAGGAAAAGTAGAAGAGGCTTCATAGTTTCGGATCTGGGAAGAGTCCTCAAGAGGGTTAGAGATGCAGGGGGTGGTTGGAGTATGGCTGTTTTAGTGAATTTTTAAAATTTTTATTTATTTATTTATTTATTTATTTATTTATTTATTTATTTATTTATTGTGTGTGTGTGTGTGTGTGTGTGTTAATGACCAAAAGTCCTGACAAAAACAATTAGAGGAGGAAAAGTTTATTCTGGCTCATGGTTTCAGAGGTCTCAGTCCCAAGATGGCCAATGCTATAGCTCCGGGCCTGAGGTGAGGTGGGACATCTGACAGAAGGGTGTGTGGAGGAAAGCAGCTCAGGACATGACCACCAAGAAGCAGAGAATGCACTTCACTACCATGGAAAAATGTAACCCCCAAAGACACACTGCCAGTGATCTTCCTCCTCTACCACCTCCTACCTGCCTTGTTCCCACCCAGCTAATCCATACCAGTGGATCAATCCTCTGATAAGGTTATAACTCTGATAATCAAATAATTTCACCTCTGAACATTCATGCATTCTTGCACATGAGCTTTTGGGGGACATATTATCTAAACTATAACAAAGGCAGAGACCACTAAGTTTCCCTCAATATCTGTCTTCCCTTTTCCGCAGAACTAGAATTGCAGATATTTAGCGAAATATATTCCAGACCAGCATAAAGATTATATTTCCAAGCTTCTTTTTGTTGTTGTTTGGTGCTGGGGATTGAACCCCAGGTGGTTAACCACTGAGCCACATTCCCCAGCCCTTTTTTAAATTTATTTTTTCTATTTTGAGACAGGGCCTCAATAAGTTGCTAGGGCCTCACTAAATTGCTGGGGCTGGCTTTGAACTTGTGATGCTCCTGTCTCAGCCTCCTGTGTGGCTGGAATTATAGGAATGTGCCACCAGGCCTGGCCCAAGCCTCCCTTTTAGCTCAGTGCCTATTTGTATGACCTTGCTTGTAAGATAAGATGAAGGTGACAAATAGGCCCAGTACTCACACCCCATTAACAAAAATCTCGATGGCATGACAAGGAGAGAATTATACTGATCCATCTGCACAACTGGAATCTTACATTCCATTCATGGTGGTTTGAAATAGGCATTGACAGTTGTCATTCATCCAGGAGGATAACAAGGGTAAATGGAAATAAGGAACAGATAAAGAATGGAAGATGTTCACCCTAAATAACCAAAGACTTGCGGGAAGGGTTGTGTTGTCCTCAAATGTCTCAAGAATCATCCATTTAGAATGTTATAGGTGATTTTTCCCAAGGTGGTAGCAGGTTTCCTAAGTGCTGGTTCTGGCAACATAGACCCATACCCTAGTGTCCTCCTAATGACGGGCCACTTTGGCATGGTGTTCTTGATTCTGGATTTGGGTCACTTACCCTTCGGTGTGAATACATCAATTAGACTCTGTGTAGAGGCAAGAGGCTGAGGCTTAGAGACCCCTTTCCCACCTCCCCGCTTCCTCTTATTCCCCTTTTCTCCCCTCCCAGGTATCATTCCGGCTCACCCACACCCATAATGAAACCTCGATTCCTTCCAATTATTTCAGCAACTTATTAAGGAGAAATGAAACTGTCTAAACTAATTAAGTGGTGGTTTGGTAAAGGGTGTCAAAGCTCTAGGGTCTATACTTAGGATCAGGGAATCCGGAGGTACAGTCGCTCTTGCCAACTAACTGGGTGGTTTTGGTCAAAATATTTAGTTTTTCTGAGCTCCACTTACTTTAAATAAGGGTATTTAAAATTCCTTTCTGGTTTTAAAGTTCTGTGATAAAATATCAGTTCAAGGGAATTCACATTTTTCAAGGGGGGAAAAAAACTCAAGATTATCCTACAAGACCCTCCAGCCACCCAAAGGTTGACACATTCTCCTCAGCCATGGGCTGAGCTCTCCTGCTTTGCTCTTTTTTCCCCATTATTTGGGTTGTCATCTTCTTCCTTCCTGGAAGAAGAATGGCCGTCCTCCAAGTTCAATGTAGAGTTCTTCTCCTTTGAAGTCCAATAGCACTTGCTGTTTATATCTTTGCTTATTGGACAAGGCCTTGTCTTTTGGAGCAGGAAGTGATTTTTTTCTACTAAGTATTGGTCGATGAGTAACATGAAACACTCAATCTGTCGTGGCAGGATTTGAGCAACGTTATAGGCTAGTAGAGGAGTTATTTGAGAGACCAACATACTCCTACATCTTCTTCAATCGTGTATAAGATTTTCCGTGGCAATCTGGGCATGGATATGGGAGTGCTTTGTGGCACTTCCAGAATGGTGTGAGAGCAACTAGGCTCTGTGTATCATAACAGCATTCATTCCACAAATAGTCACTGAGCACCAACTCAGTGTCAGTCACCATGCCACTAAGTTCTTAACGTGAGTCACCTGATTTGATCTTTACAATAAACCTCTGATTTAGTTACCATTATTATTCTGCTTAAAGGTGAGAAAACAGGAGCTCAGAAGGGTTAAATAACTAGCCCAAGGTCGCCAACTTTATGAGTGGTGAAGCTAAGAGTCAAATCCAGGCTCTTCTGAGGCTAGAAATCAAATTCTGACACAGGACCCCAGACAACTCCTCCTAGTGGACACAGGCTTCCCCCTCTTGGAGCCTAGCAACCAGGAGGAGAGGCAGGCCAGCAAACAGGTCACCTGACCACAGCCAGATACTGTGAAGGCAGCATTAGGTGTCATAGAGCACAGAGCAGGACCAAGGGAAGGTTCCTGAGAAGTGCTATCTATGTGGCATTTCCCAGGATGAGGTGAGTAAGCCTGAAGAGGCAGGGTATTCTCCAGACAGAAGGCCCAGCAGAAACCAAGAAGCAGTGATAGAGGGGAGGTTGGCCTGTAGGTATAAATGCAAGTACTTTGGTATGCTTGCAGGACAGAGGACAGGCAGAGAAATGAGGGTGGGGATGTAGGCTGTGGTCATGGCATAAGGGGCTTTGTGTGCCAGTATAAGAGCAGTAGGTGCCATTGAAGGGTTTTAGGCAGGACAATGTTATAATCAGATTTGTGCATTAGAAGATAACTCAGTTCTCTTTTTGATGGCTCACTTTTCTATATAGAAAATGAATGTTGCAGCCCCCTTTCTTCCTAATGGAACCCCTAGCTTGTTCAGGGATCCCCTTTTCTGATGGCCATGTGCATTAAGAGAATCTGCGGGTGCAGAAGTAGGAGGGATTCTAGAAAGGTCTCCTGACAACTAAGTGAAGCAAGGAGAAGAGATGGCTTTTCCTACCTCTGAACACTGTGAAGATTGGATAGGACACCACAAACGGATATGGTTATTAGTCTATAGCCTGAGGATGAAGCTACCACTTGGGGGAGTTTGAAGCTAAGAGATGCAAAAGGAAGTGGAGCCAGAGCCTTGATGTTCCACCCTGGAGCAGGTCCTTACAAGGAACGCATCAGGTCGTTCAACAGTAAGCTAATTTTAGTACTTTTCTCACTACTAATAGCATCTTAACTAATATTTGAGATAAACAGAGTCAGGGCAACTGACCATGTGGCCACTCTCGTAGTCTGAGCAAATATGATGGTGAATTGCCCTGCAGTGGTCATGGGAATGAACAGAAGTGGGCATATACAGGAGATGGTCAGCATGGTGCTTGATGAAGACACAGGATAATGAGAGGGGCGGGGGACGGAGGGAGGGAAGGGTTGAGAAATTCACTCTGTCCTACTTTCTATGAAGACTCATACTCTTATAAGAGTTGGTCTCTCTCCAGTGTGAAATATCAGGTCAGACTCAAAGAACTCTTTTGCTCACTCCAAGAAGGTTCTCCAGTTCAGGCTGTAACAACAGAGGAAAGAAAACACCCGGGAAGTGGTCAAAGTAGTCAGCAGCATCCCCTCCCCTGGTTGGCACTGGATTTCTCTTCTGTATTTGTGCGTAGTTGTGGCAGCATAATTCTGAATTTACTTTATTAGCTCATTGTGGACTGAGAAGACATCCGCCCTCCTAGTGACCTTATGGGGTACTACCTCTGAATTCAATCCTGAGGAGAACACTGTTATATACCATCATATTAAATACCAAGGGCTTCTTCCCATCAGAGGTGGTTTGATTGTACACAGAGCTGAGCTGGGTCCTGCCTTATTTCAGGCAACCCCCCAGGGCTGGACCCTGTACTGAAGGCAGTCTTTGCTAGCTCTTTTCCACTCAACACTACCTTTAGTGGAGCCTGTGACTTTAACTTGCCAGGTTGGGACTCTCTTTTGGCACAGCAGCTATAGGCGAGCCTGGTGGGGAGGTGTGTTAATTAGGTTTTTGTCACCGTGACCAGACAACCCGACAATAACAACTAAAGAAGGCAATATTTATTTTGGCTTGCATCTTCAGAGGTTTCAGCCCATGGCCAGCTGGCTCCAAGGCAGAAACACCAAGGCAGAAAGAAGGTCATGGTGGAGGAATGCTTAGATCATGGCAGCCAGGAATCAGAGAGAGAGGGTTGGGGTGGGGGATGCGGACAAGGTAAGCCCTTCCAGGGCACACCCTCAGTCACCTACTTCCTCCAAGGAGGTCTCACTTCCTGTAGTCCATTCAAGCTAAACCATCCAATGAATTAATCCACTGATGAGGTTAAAGCCCTCACAATCCAATCATTTCCTAAAAGCCCCACTTCTAGACATTGCTGCATTGGGGACCAAGCTTCAACACAGGAGCTTTGGGGGGATATTTTGGATACAAACCTTTGGGAGCTGCCACATAGGATCTGAGCGCCCCCTAGCTTCGAGCGATGGAAATGTGGAGACTCTCTTTCCTCAATGGGAAGCAGGTGGATCCCCATCTCTGCTCAGCAGAGGAGCACAGCTTTGGGAGTGGGTGTTACCCAATGGGAGTGGCTGCCCCTTGTAACCTTACCCCTCTGCCTTAAATGGATGGAATGTTCTTTCGGACAGCCTCCCCCAGTAAAACTAGGGCTCAAGGCATGCTCTCCTTCTTTCCAATGGACCCCTAAGGTCGCAGAGCTGTCCCTGGATTTTGAAAAGGTACTTCTGTGTGCTTTCGTGCTTTCTTCGCCTTTTTCTTAAGTTACTGAAGTAGTCAGATTTTGTGAACCAAGCATAGGTCACCAGCTCGGTTAGATGGCGATACCAAACCTTAATGAAAGGCTTGCTGTCACCACACAAAAGCTTGTTGTTGTCCCTTGGCTGAGGATGTCCTGCTTGCCTTCCAGACCCACCCTCTACCTTTCTTCTCCCAGTGCAGGACTCCTGAGGTTGACACACAGGCAGGTTCCAGTTGGGTTGGGCCAATGCCAGAACCAGCAGGAGATCAGGAGGAAGGAAGACAGCAAAGCAAGAGTGTTGAGTCCTTAGCTTCTGCAATTGGGTGCATCCCTTGTGCAAAGATTTCAGTATTCTTCTGTTATGTTTTGGATGTGAGGTATCCCCCAAAAGCTCATGTGTGAGACAATGCAAGAAGGTTCAGAGGAGAGATGATTGGGTTATGAGAGCCTTAACCCAATTAATGACTTAATCCCCTGATAGGGATTAACTGAGTGGTAGCTGAAGGCGGGTAGGGCATGGCTGGAGGAGGTGGCATGCAGGGAAGTGGCTTTGGGGAATATATTTGTATCTCAGAGTGGAGTCTCTCTTTCTGCTTTCTGGTCATCATGTGAGCTACTTCTCTACACCACTCTCTTCTGCCTCCCCTTCCTTTACCGTAGCTATTTTTCTCTCCAACAGGTTGCATTAAAGTTCAGCCCCAAGGAATGGAGCCAGCTTTCTATAAACTGAGACCTCTGAAACGGTGAGTCCCCAAATAAACTTCCTCCTCTACAATTGTTCGGGTCAAGTTTTTTAGTCACTGCAGTGAAAAAGCTGACTAAAACACTTCTATGTCTCTAGATTCAAGTAACAGCTTCCTCCCCTCAATCCTTAAGGCCTAGCATAGGGGAGCAGGCCTCCATATCACTGAGCAACTACATAATCTCCCTGTGATTTCTCTATATCTTGCTCATACTTTTGAAAATAATTCCTTTTTTAAAACTCAGAGTCTCCCAGCCTCAGTGCACTCTCTCCTTCCTCCTGGGATCCTGATGGTGCATGTTCTACATTGTGTTCAACTGGGGCACCTGAGAAGCAGATATCAAGACAGGACCAAGCATCAGGAACATGAGGAAAATCTAATCCAAGAAATAAGAAGAAAAGGAAGATTGGATGGAAATATTCTATACTTTCATGTAATCTAGAAGAATTTTGGTAAGACTGGTAGGGAATTTTCAGGACAAAGTCAGCCATCAGGGGAGTCCCATGTCTCCCAGGATGGGCTGCCTTAGACATTCTTGCTGGGCTCAGTCACTGTCTGGAGCAGTTTTTCATTCCTCTGTACAAATCTGGTAATGGATTTAATAACGCACCTACCTCCCGATGGGTGGTAGCCTGTGAGGCACATTCTTATTATCACCACATTTATCCTAAGAACATTTTTGGCATCACTCCCAAACCTGTTGCCAAGACTGTTTTTTATGGGCCTGGGGTATAGTTCAATGGTGGAACCCTTGCTTAGCATGCTCAAGGCCAAGGGTTTGATCCCCAGCACCCTAGCACTGCTCCTCCCCTTCCTTTACCATAGCTATTTTTCTCTCCAACAGGGTTGCATTAAAGTTCTAAATGCATTGTGTCAATCAATGGCACTGTCACAATACCCCACCATGAAAAGTCTGGCTGACCAGAGAGGCTCATTTGTTTACCTTACAAATTAGCAACCCTCAGCAATTCAGATAATTAGTCTGGTGAGGTCAAACCTGATTTTGTCAGCACACCATGCAGTTCATCTCCCAGGTAGGCTCCTGTTAATCACGTTCAAGAAGCTAAGGCCAGGTGTGGTGGTGCACGCCTGTAATCCCAGCAGCTCAGAAGGCGAAGGCAAGAGGATCTCAAGTTCAAAGCCAGCCTCAGCAATTTAGCAAGGTGCTAAGCAACTCAGTGAGACCCTGTCCCTAATAAAAAATACGAAATAGGGCTAGGGATGAGAGTTAATGGTCGAGTGCCCCGAGTTCAATCCTTGGCACCCAAAAATAGAATAAAATAAAATTAAAAAAAAAAAAGGTTTTCATGAGAAAGCAGCTTTAGAAGGACAAGAGTATTTGAAGTCTCTAGGATCGATAAATTTTATCCCTGTGAAAGCTAGATAATAATCAGGAGATGGCTAGTTGGATGTGACTTCAAATCAGGGAGAATTAGATAAATCAAAAATTGACTGGCATCAAAGTATGTTATATGGTATATCATTAATTTTTCCAGATTTGTCACTAGGAGTGGTCTTACAGACAGGTCATTGAATACTCAGACACAAGAGCTATGACCCTTTAGATACATCTAGTAGTTAGGGATGGTATTACACACTCAAATTCAAATTGACATCTGCATCTGTGTCTTTTTTCTCTGTGTCCATGGTTGGCCATCATAACTAGTTACCTTTGCACTATAACTACCCAGTCTAAAGAGATCATCCTGTCTTTTTTCCATTGACCTTTCATATCTAATCCAATCTTATTCTTATTAATTTAGCTTGCAAAACAGAACAATTTTTTCCTTTTCCAGGTCTGAAGGTCTTTAGATATTTAAACAGTAGTCAATACCGTCAGCAAAGCTTCTTATCTTTTCAGGACCTTGAACAGGAAAGAGGAGCTTCACGGTATCCTCTTAGATCAGCTTGGTTTTCATCCCCCAGTAGGCACCCTTCAAATATATTTCCTTTCCCCACTAATGGGGTCTCAGTGGTTCCTTTTCCAGATTTGTGACTGAGAAGAACAGAACAAGTGCCAGGGAACTGTGTCTGATTCCTCATCTGTTTGGAGGGGGAAAGATAGTTGACCATATTCAGCTACCCAGTTAAGTAAATGTGCAAGCAAACTTCAGCCTTCAAGGCTGAACTTCACCCAGCCCTCCTGAGAAAGAAAAAATCCTTTCTCCTGATTGGGAAAAGGGTCCTGGCCATGATACCAGCCTCTCCCAAGGCACATGTAGATGTAGCAACATACATGTTGGTGGTTTTCCTCTGGTTATGCTGTCCTCCTTGGTCTTATCCCACATTTCTCTTCTAATGTCCTTAATACACTTCGCCAGTGTTAGTAATGTGCAACTAATTCTCTCATTCTGTTTTATAAAAAATGAGCCTTACCACCAAGTCCCACCATGACTTAGCCAGAGGGGCATTTCTTAGCTCCTGGTCTCTGCTTCCTCAGACTCAAAACCAGAAGAGCCATAAAACTCATTTGTTTTTGGTCAAATGTGGGTAGAACAGGAATAAAAGTCCTGAAAGTTAGGAAAACCAATTTTCAGGCTATTTTTTTGTCCTGGACTAACTCAGTCATCTTTAACACAATGCTTGATCCTTCTGGGATGTCCTGGCCTCCTCCTTTTAAAATGTTCATGTGATGACATCTGGCCCCCACTCACCTCTGAGAGCTCTCAAGAGGCATAATGTGATGACAGTTGAGAAAGTGCCACAGAAGATGGAGAAGATACAGAGTTCTGCCAGAGCCAATGACCGCTTGTGATGTAGGTTTTGTTTGTTTGTTTGTTTGTTAAGATAAACATTTCTGTAACTTGAAGAAATATTTTTGTGTTTAACCCAAGAAGGAGTGCCCCGTAGATCTCAGCAAAATGATCAAATCGGAAAATTCTCAGGATAAACTCCCTGGGTCACCTCTGGCTTCACATAGCACAGCAGTATCTTAAGGGCTTTGTGACTTTCTTCCTTTGGGTCAACAAGCCCCTAGCATCTCCTAAGAGGCTTAGGACTTGAGTGAGAATGCTTTGAGTCACAACCAAAAAGGGTGAGGAAAGGTTTATTAGCTAAGACTCTTTTGATATTCAGAGACAGAAACCTGAAGGATGTGGAAAATGATAACCCCCAAGACAGGGTGACAGGGAGGAGGTGGGAAGGAACAAGACAAAACATTGCTCCTTCCCCAGTGACGAGACAATCCCTGGGAAGGAGACACACATCAATCCTAAAATGTCAGCCCCTAGGAAGAGAATAAACATTGATCCTTTCCTCATAAATTCCCTCCCAATGACAGTAAAGCTACACATTAATCATACCCCAGTGACAATACATGACCCCTGGAGGACAAAATAAGCACTGGACACTGAGAACTGAACCCCTCATCTTTGCCCAGTAAAAATAGGTCTCAAATTTTCACAACCTCTTTCCTGAATGCCCAAACTGGCAAGTCATCTCTCAGTGTAACGTATAAAACCCCAAACCCCCTCTATAACCAGGGGGGGGGCATTTTCTACCCAGAAAGTGAGCCCCTCTGATGCCTGACTCCGCTGATGAATAAAAGTCAGACCTGATCCATGAAGTCTGCTCCCATCCCTGTTATCTATGTTTTCATTATGGTATCGAAACTGTTTGGGTTATTTTTGCTTACAAAACCCATTTGTAAATAACTCAGTCGGGCAACAGAAATCCTCCAGATGGATTCTTATAACTGAGAAGTTATAAAGTGCAGTTCAGATGGAACAACTGACTTGGGGATATGACCTCTGCCAACAGGTTTCTCTCCGTCTCTCATCTGCCACTCCATACTTTATTCTCTTAAAAGGATATCCTTGAACACATGAGCCACACAGTCACATTCAGATGTTAGGCTTCATATCCTACATCATCACCTTCAAAATGAAATCAACTCTCTTAGTTTCAGTTTGAAAAGTGCAGGGAATGATACAGATTGATCTGGTTTGACTCAGAGGGCCATCATTGCACTGATCAACCATGCCCAGGTTGACCAATTACCATGATTGGCCAAACTGAGACAGAGCCCACCCTGACCTAATAGCTGGAGGTAGAGTGAGAGTCAGGGTCAATTGTCCAGAGGCAGGCAAGTGGACAACTCTATCATTTAGTGTCATCCCAGAAGATGAGGCATTCTTGAAAAGTGAGCAGCCAACCTAATTGTGGAGAGTGAAGGGGAGCCCTGGAAAAACCTCCATGTTTGGCCAATATGGTGTCTAGATGCTGAATCTGCCCAGCACTGCACTGGGCCATACTATGCTGGGGAAGAGGCAGGTAAAAACTCACGGGGGCTTGTTTGATTCTTATAGATCTGTGGAGATTTCACTCTAGGATATTCATGCAAGGCAAGGAGAGGGGGAGAGGGGGGGAGGGAGAGAGAGAGAGAGAGAGAGGAATAAACAGAAACCTGCCCAGGTATTCTCCAGTACTTCTCCAAGGATTTGGGCTTTGTGGTGATATAGATGTAGCATCCCTTCTGCTTCCTGCCTCCCAAGCATCTCAAGTCATAGTTCAAACCACCAGCTTTGTATTAACTCATTTCCATGACAACAAATTGCTACTCTTTCTTTTTTGCCTGACTTTCACCTGATATGAAAGGGGCTGTAAATATCAATATGTTTTCACACCAAAAGTAGGGACTTGTGCTAACAGAAAAGATGTGCCTCATTAACTTTAATCAAACACCATGGGAACAAAAACAAGTATGTACATGAATGGGTTGACTTTTTCCCCTCAGAGATCAAATTACATTTAATTCTTCCAAAAAGCAGTAAAGCAAAGGAAACTCATTTTAAAATACAATTAATCATAGGCCAGCTTCTTTGGAATTATAATGGTTTTTCTTGTCATAGAGTATCTTTCGTAATGACCTTGTATTTCAGGTACAGACTACACCAGAGGATTTCCTAGAAAACTTTAGACAACCCAGCCAATTAGGTGGAAAATTTCCATTTTTTGTCAAAATGAAAAATCTGGCTTTTATTACATGTAGAATATCTAGAAACATCAAAATAGTGTAAAAGAACTTCAACCCCCCCCAAAAAAAAAACCCCATAAAAACAAGGTACCTGATAGGCTATCAGTCCTGGGAGGGAATGAAAAAAAAATACACACACACACACACACACACACACATTATATGAATACACATAGACAGATAGATACATATATATATTACTAGGCAATTTCTCAGTAACACATAGGGTTTTGGTGGCCATGAAATCTCTTCACTTATTTCAGAGTTTCAAAAATCAACCTCATTCTAAAATAACCGAGTCATAACTTTGAAACTGCCAGGAGTACTTGCTTGTTAACCAGTGAGTTGAATGCTGGCCCCCAAAGATATGCCTGTGTCCACATTTCCAGAACCTGTGAGCATGACCTTAATTTGACCTTAATTTGAAGAACAGTCTTTGGAGATATCATTAAATTAAGAATCCTAGGGGCTGGGGTTGTGGCTCAGTGGTAGCGTGCTTGCCTAGCATGTATGAGGCACTGGGTTCAATCCTCAGCACCATATAAAAATAAAGACAAGAAATATATATTAAAAATATATATTTAAAAAATTAAGAATCTTGAGATAAGATCATCCAGGTTATCTGTATCTACCCTAAATCCAGTGAAAAATGTCCTTATAAAAAACACCTCACCAGGCGCGGTGGCACACACCAGTAATCCCAGTGATTTGGGAGGCAAAGCAAGAGAATGCAATCTGAGCTCATCTTGGGCAACTTAACAAGATCCTGTTTCAAAAATAAAAGGGTTGAGGGTGTAGCTCAGTGGTAGAATACCCCTGGGTTAAATCCCCAGTACCACACAACACACACACACACACACACACAGTGGGGGGGGGGGGAGAAAAATTTTCAAAAAAACAATAAAAAAAATAGAAACACAGAAAAGGAATTGTTGATGTGACTACAGAGGCAGAGATTGGAGTGATGTAGCCAATAGTCAAGAAATGTTGGCAACAACTAGGAACTATAAGAAGCAAAGATCACATTCTCCTCCAGTGTCCCTGGAGGGAATATGGCCCTGCCAACATCTTGATTTTAGTCTTCTGGCCTCTAGAACTAAGAGTATATAAATTTCCATTGTTTTAAACCACAGTTTGTAGTTATTTGTTATGGTTTCCCCAGGAAACAGATAGCAACCCATCCGGATTATAAAGCCAGGAGACATAAAGAAGAATTATTCAAGAGATCCAGACCACTGACACAGGACTATGATGTGCTGGCATCCAAACTCCACACATCCTGCAGGAATAGGCTTCATGTAAAGATTCTGACATAGTGTAACACACTCCCTCCCTGAGAATACACTCCAAGGAGAAGACCTTTCTTCAATACCTATCACATGCCACACACTCTGCCATGTGTTCCCTCTACATTATCGGTGTGAGACTGTGTCACCTACATTCACTGTCCCACTGTCCCCTACCAGCGTTTCAGATAAAAACTGTTCCATCAAACGGAGCCCTGAAGTGAAGATAAGGAACACCCAATGAGCATACAGCCCAAGTGAAAATGAAACCAGAGCTTTAGGGATTGTTTATTACAGCAGCTCAACCTGTCCTGTCCTGACTGACAGACTCTCATGTTGAGTTTCTTTCACTGACCTCATGAAGTAAATAAAAATCCTTTTAATTTTAGGGGGGGGAAAAAACACTGAAACTCAGAGAAATTAATTACTTTATCTAAAGACAGACAACTACTAAAAGGTGGAACTAGAACTGAACATCTTGAACTTTTACGTTGAGATGATATACAAAAATCATGTTTCAGAATATTAATCTACATAGAATGTGGAATACCTTAAAAGAGAGGAGGTGGACATGTAAGGGGTTATAAAGTAGGGAGATTTACAAGAGAACCAGGTATACTCCCCAGGCTGTCACTCAGAAACCTAAAGAGAGGGCAAGGCATAAGCTTGGCATAGTACCACAGGCCTGAGGTCCCAGCTGCTCTGGGGGCTGAGATGGGAATTTGCTCGACACTAAGAGTCTTCGTCTACTATGGGCAAAGTAGTGAGACCCCGTCTCAAAAACAACAGCAACAACAAAGGGTGAGGCATAGACTTGGGCCAGACTGAACTACAAAACAGGAAGAGAAGAATGAAAACAGATTCTGCCTAGGAAATTATCAGAAGGTTCTATAGGCAAACAGACCTGCTTAGAATCGTGCTTGTTAAGGGGGATAATCCCAGCACATCCCTCTTTGGAATGAAATGAAACAAGGCAGGTAAAGTGCTTACATGGGGCCGGCCCATGGAGGAGCCCGTTAATTTCTAGTTGCAGCAGTTATTCTTTCTAGATTTACCTCGGCCATGAGTTCTGGATCTTCGCTTTTGAGAATGAGTTCAGAATGCCAGTGGACCACTTGTCTAGAAATTGTTCACAATGTATTAGGAGACTTGAGCACCTTCACGGAGCAATACTTTATACAGGTGGTTTTAAAAAGTGAAAATCTTTTCAAAGATCTTTTTAAAACCATACCCATGTTTTTTGAAAGAGAGCAATTCTTTAGGGACTTCAAATCTTATCACCTTCATGGGTGAAAGAGTGGGCAGGAAACAAAACAGAATCAAGACAGTTGCATGTTTTTCTTAGCACAGGAAGAAAGGAAGAAAAACATTTTGTGAAGCATTTTTACATATCCTCACCATCACACATTTAATCCTTACCCCAAATCTGGAAGAGTATGATGTTTCTTAACTCATATCTTTTTTTGTAAATTATGTAAGTGATAATCTATTTGTCAAGAGCCTAATATTATCAACAAAGCACAGCGGGCAATAAGGCATAGTCCCTTGAAGCCTTTTTTCTGGTGGGGCGAGATACCATCGAAAGTAGTAAACAGCATGTCATTTCAGCTTGGGATGCATTATCTGATGGGAAATGAATGATGTCACAATTGGGAAGAAGATGGTACAGATAGGAAAGTGGAGGAAGGCCTGGAGGGTGGAGTGGACATAATGGTGCAGAGAGCAGGGTGTGGCTGGGCGTTAGGGTGGTGACAGGAAAGAGGGAGAGACTTCCTGAGGAGAGCTGACTCATTCAAAGGTCCTGAGGTGTGAAAGACTCATAAGGCTGGGGGTCTCCCAGCCTGAGGCCCAGAGCTGGTATTGTTGAAGATGGGGGAAAGGGCTGAGGAGGCTAAGAAGCACAGATCCCACAGGACCTTGGGAATCTGTACATAAAATAAAATTCTAAGTGAATACTGATTGAAGACGTTTGAGCAGGGAGCAATCTAGGACACTCCGGATGCTGTGGGGAGAACAGAGCCAGAGGGAAGTGGACAGGAGAGCAAGACAGGAGGCCTCTCAGATGAGAACTGTGGTCCTCCTGGGGACCTTAATGGTAGCTTGGAAACAGAAGGTGACAGGGGAGAAGGAGAGGAGAGGGTGAACTCCAATTGTTTGTAAGAAGCTGATGATGGCTACACTGATGGAGAGGCTGAATGAAGGAGTTGAAAAATCAAGAATGGGGGGGATCCCTCAATTAGCAAGAAACATATGTGGTATTTGCGTCTGCATCCCAAGAGATGACTTGGTGGCCCAGGCCTATAAAAGGCCGTAATAAATGATGAACCTCGCTAGATTGGATGTGTTCCTATGAATCCTGGAGACATTTCTCAATCCTCACCCAACTTCTTGTCATGACAATTTCCTTTTGTTTGATTTATCCCACAAACAAGCACCTCAGGCATCATTTCTGGGTGTATTTAATGGCCACACTGTTCTCTGAACTGGACAGACTCTGCCTGGGGCATTAAATACCACACAGTCAGAGGGACTTCAATGAAACAGTGGCTGGAGAGAGGCCACTGAAAGATGAATAATTTGAATATTATGTTATATGGTAACTAACCCCAAATGTTTAAAGGGCTGTTGTGTAGTCGCCCTTAGGGTGAGCCTGTTTCTGACCAACCCTGGGCATTCAAGTCCTGCCACTCACAGACTTAGCTCTGTGCATTCTCTACGCCAGTCAGGACCTGATCTGGCTCCTACTTCTAGTTGTAATCTAGGCCCATGAGCTCCCTGTAATTTTGAAGACAGGGTGTCCTCATATATCTCTCACTGTGAGAGGCAGACTGCTTACTTGACCTGATCCCTGAATTCCATCTGGGTGGCTGGGGTTCTAATCCCAGAGCTATTTTTTTGCAAGAGTCTTGGCCAACATCTTGCCCACAATTTATGAGAGAACCCGAGACAGAACCACCCAGCAAAATTGCTCCAAAATTCCTGACTTGTGGAATCCATGAGATAATAAATGTTTGTTGTTTCAAGCCACTAAATATTAGAATCATTTGGGGATTTTTAAGTTTTTTTTTTTTTTTTTTTGGTGGTACTGGAGGTTGAACCCAGCGGTACTCTTCCACTGAGCTATATCCTCGGCCCTTTTTATTTTGAAACTCACGGTCTCACTGAGTTGATTCGTTTGGCCTGGAACTTGGGATCCTCCTGCCTCAGCCACCCAAGTAGCTTGGATTACAGGTATGCACCAGTGTCCCCAGCTAGAGTAATTTGTTACACAGCAAAAATAACAGATAACAGATTTTGGTACCCAGATATGGGATGGTGTAGAACAAGTAACTAATTGTTATTAATGTCCTGAAACATGGAAGTGAGCAGCAATTCAAGGACTTTAAAGATTTTGAGGAAGTTTGGGGAGCCTGGAAATAATTGGAGAAGCCCTAGTATCCTTTAAATAGGTTGTGGTAAAGGATCAAAAAAATTAAGTTTATTGGACACTGAAGGAGGGGAATCTTTAGTATGTAATGGAAGAAAGCTTAGCAACACCATCACCTGCAGTAATGTGAAAAGTAGAAATTGCACCTCTTTAACTGAGTGATCTAGTTAAGGAGGTTTCTAGCAGGAGTGTGGAAGATGCCACCTGGTTTCTTTGCTATATAGTAAAATGTTACAGTAGAAGGAAAAAAAATAAAGGACTATTAAACACAAAGAAGCCAGTACTTGATGGTTTTAAAAATTCTCAGTCTCCCAAGATGGAAAAGATACTAAAAATTTTAAAATAGCTTCTAAGCAAAGATAAAATCCAGGACACTGTCAGGAAAGCTTGGTCTATAGGTAAAGCCAAAGGTATGACTCTAAAATCCTTTTCTAGGATTTCAGAAATATCAAACATGTATTTCATGTTCTGTTCTGTCAGGCAAAAGGTCTTTAAGGGTGGGTCTCCCAAATCCCATTAATCAAACAATAGGACTTCTAAGAAGTTAACTATCCAATCTCAGCAGAAGCCCAAGATAGAGGAGAGTCTATTTCCCCGTGATTTGTGAGCATGACATTCGTCAAGTGGAGTGAACCCCAATACACTAGCAATGTTTTAAGACAACTGTGATGACAGAAATATCACTTGGACTGAAAGGAACAGAGCCAGCCTAAAATGAGGTTTGGATCCCCAAACTTCTAAAAATATGAATCAGGCTGAAAAAAACTGTTCAGCTGCAGAAAGGGGCACTTTTATGGAAAAGCAAGGATGCCTATAAAGGTAAAATTAGGGCCTCAAAGAACAGAGCTAGAGTTATGGAGAATTATTCCCATATTATGAGTCCCAGTATGCTTCTAACGTTTCCCAAGTGTAATTTACGATTGTTACAGGCCTTTTTGGACACAAGTGTCTATTTTGGTTATCGTAAGCCTATCTTACCATGTGTGTTGGGTGTGTGGAGACCTTTTACTTTAGTCCACAGATCTCTGGATCAAGAACTGTACTAAAGGGACCTACCATCAAACAACCTCACAGACTCCTGAGTTAGATGATGATCCTATAAATTAAGCTGCTATATAATAGGAAGTCACTTTTGGGGAACCCAGAGAAAGGGGTACATATATTTTAAATGTGTACAAAATTTTAATCTGACAGTAAAGACAAGGCTTCTTGGAGATGAGTTAATTATATGAATGACTTAGTTGTAGAATGATGATTTAGTAATAGACTGTATTAGTGACAGTTCCCCATGCCCCTTTGCCTCCTTGGAATGACATGGAGCCAGGTAGAGCCCATACATATAGAATATGGTGGTTAAAAAAAAAAAAAGATCCAGATTTTTTTTTTTTTTGGTACATTTTAGCTTCCTGGGTACTAAAGAGGTAGAACTTAACACCCTTGTCCTTGAGTGTGGGCTGCACGTAATGACTTGTTTCTAATAAACAGAACGAAGACACAATGGTATTTATTAGGAGACAGTGTGTATATGCTCATGTTTTGCATGGTCAGAACTTTCTGAGCAACAGAAATTGACATGCTATGAAGATAGAGAATCTCCTGCCCCCACGATTTGTTCTTCACATTCTAAAAGAGATTAAGCTCACTTTAATTGGTGAAACCATTTATTCCTATTCAAAGGATAATAAAAACCTTTTTTTCATCTTCTCTGGAGCCAAATGATCACATTTCTAGGTAGAGTCCTTCATCTTTTTCCCCAAGAGAAGATTAGTTTATATTCCAGGTCCTCTCTCCCTTTCTCCGTGTCAGGTGGATTAGAATGTTCCTATAGAAGCTGTGAAGTCAATAATTTCTGAATTCTTCTCCTCTAGAATAGACCCTCTTCTTTACATGTACGGGCTCTGCCTGGCTCTCACCATGTCATTCCAAGGGGGCAAAGGGGCATGGGGAACTGTCACTAAGATAGTCTATAACTAAATCATTCTGTAACTAAATCATTCATATAATTAAATCATCATCAAGAATCCTTGTGTTTACTGTCAAAATAAAGTGGACATAAAAAACTTATTAATAGATCCGTGGATACAGGTGAGTGGTATATTCCTGTTTACCTGCACAAGGCACTAGGTTTGACCCCAGCACCACAGAACAAAAACAAAAGCATATATAAAACCTTCAACTTATTACTGAGTTCAGAGATTAGGTCATAAAAGGCACTGTGCCCTGTCTTCCCCCACCACTCACACCAGGTTAGCTGTCATGCTAAAGATGTACTGTGGTGGGGTCTTTAAGGTGACAAAGAACTGATTGCTCTGACCCATGGCTAGTGGGCAGTTGACACCTACTGCCATCAGTCATGTGAGGGAGCTAAGAAGTGGATCTGTACCCCAAGTCAAGCCTTCAGATGACTGTACTCCTGGTTGACATTTTGACTAAACCTTATGAGAAACCCGGACCCAGAACCACCCATTAAATTGCTTCTGAATTTCTGGTCTACAGAAACTATGAGATAATAAATGTTTGTTTTTATAAGCTACAAAGTTTTGGAGTAATTTATTAAATAGCTAAAACAATTAGCCAGAGCTGGTTTCTGTTGCTTGTAACTAAGGAATCCTGACTAACACAGTATATAAGATACTTGATACAGAACCTGGCAAGTACTCAATATATGGTAGTAATTACTTTGATCTTATTAAGAAATTAAATCTACTTATTCTGTATCAGTGCAGGGGAGACCTAGAATTAATGGGAAGAAATTTTTGAGAAGTAGAATTCAATTCAATGAAAGAAAAAAAAAATAATGATTAGAACTGGAAACTAAGCAGTTTTCCTAGCCAATTAATGAGCTCTCCCTGCTTGGAAGGATTCCAGCAGAGGAGGGAATTGTGAATGCTGTAGGATAAATTCTTGCATTGAAAGTGAAAAACCTCTGAGTGCACACACCCCCTCCCCAGCTTTGAGATTACGTCACTCTCCAATTCAACATGGCTTCAGGCTGCTTATTAAGTGCTATTGTATCCAACCTCTCCCATTTCTTGGGGCAACCAGCCCAAAGAATGACATCAGCTGAGAAGGTCATTGAGAGAAGGGAAATAAAACAGGAGGATTTGTGAGAAATAGAGCAGGGCAGCAAGCCAGAATCTAACTTCTACGTTAAATGAGAGGTTCTGAGATAGAAGGCTTCCATTAAGTAGCAGCATACACAACAATCTTCAGGTAAAGAGAAGCAATGAAACTGACCATATAATAAATTAAGAAGAAATTTCCAGAGAAATCAGGAAGAAAAAAATCCTTGAAACAGGCCAGAGTTTTGGCAAGACAATCCTTCCTGATGCACGGGAAGGGCAGCCAGGAATCTTACAATGGTACAGTCAGGCAAGGACTAAAGCATGAGCCAGAAGCTTGGCGGGTGCTACAGTCAAACATATCAGAATTCTACAGAGGTTAGACAAATGCAGATGGCAAGATTTCATGAGTGCAGCAATTACAGCTGGGAACAGGTCAACCCATATTTGGGGAGCCCCGAGAGCAAACTTGACTTCCTTTGGAAAATACAAAGGTGCTGACTGCCAGGAGAGCTCTATCAAAAATCAGAGGACTACAGCAAAGCAGAGCCAATAGCCAGACCTGGAGCATACCCGAATGCCAAGTTCAGTGTTCAGTTACCAGGATAGGAAGGGTCTAATATGTAATCCACAAAAAGAAAGAGAAGTCATTATTATGGGGACTTGAAGGATAGAACTCCAATGGAAATGGAGTGGGTTTAAAGGGCTGAGGTGTCTAACTAACCAACCTGGTCCGTGTTTGCCTTCCCTGAGCTCCCCCAGAGGGTGCTTTTTATCATTCTTTAGGAAGCCAAATCCTCTTTCAAGGAAAAGGTTTTGAGACTCCGGTTATGATTGTAGGATGGTGACAGTTGTAGCTAGAGTATTTAGGATTGATGTAATTTTTGGAGTGGCTTGATGTTGAAGACCTAGAAGGTTCTAAATGATGTCCTTGCAGCAAGACATCAGAAGCCTCAGGACCCATTGGTGGTTTTCCCAATGTCCTGTCCTGAGGCTGTGTGATGAAGCTGAGAAAACTTAAGGTGGCCAGTCAAGATCTGCCCAGCATGGACCCAGATCTCCAAGCTGGGGTGGAAGTCACATTTTTAGCCTTCTCTGATCATCTCTACTGATGACAACCTCACTGCTTACTTTGGGATGTAAGTTATTCAGATGATGAGAAGGGGCCAAACTGAAGGGGAAGTTATGAAAAGATATGTAAATATGGAGAAGAGGCTTAACTTATAAAATTGTTGTGAGTATTGACCCTTCTGAATTTGTGCTAACACATATCTTCTCTGACAGTCTCCATAGTCTATGTCATGAATCCACCTACTGACAAATTGTATATCTTGCATCTCTGCCATTATGGAGTCAATTCAATCTTCTAAGAGTTTGCTGGCCAGAATGTATCCATCCTCTGTCTCCTGCTAGGAAGACCATGAATCCCACAAGGGAAGGTCCTTAGTAGTATTAATAGAAAGATCCAGAACAAAAGAGACCAAAGACTCTCAGCACCCTCAAAAAAAAAAAAAGCAATTTCAAAAAGAAGAAATTGTTCTATGTTTCAAGGAAGCACTTCCTTAAGTCCTGCAGGTTATGGAATCCCATGGGTTTAGGGTGGAATCCTATTTTTACATTCCTCATTATGAGACTCAAGCAAGTGGCATAACTTTGAATTTCAGTCACCTAACCTATAAAACAAGAAAATGTATTGCTTCTAAGGCTATAATGAGGATTAAATGAATTAAAAGTCAAGCACCTACCACAGTGCTTTGCAAACAGGAGATGCTTTTTAACCAAAAGCTATTATTGGGCAACTCATGCAAGATCATGAATAGGAAGGGATAACCCCTGCCATCTATCTCCTACAGCACGAAGATAGGCACTGACTCATCCCTGCAGGTCCTATGGATTGCTGGGCTGAAGAGCAGATAGCAGCAATTTAAAAATGGATACTCAAAGAACATTTTCTCCCACTCTCCATTCTCTTTGCTTAAGGCTTTTTACAATGTCTGAATTCCTAGTATCCTGATAGAAAAAAAGTAAGTAAATAATATTCTGGCTTATAATTATGTGGAGAACAATAATTTGCTATTTCAAGGGCAATCCAATGATTGTGGATCTCTATATAGGAACTATTGCTAAAAGTCAGCTCTTTGCTATGGTAACCGTTTTGCAAAATAGATCAGCCAACAGTCCTAACTTTGATTTGCTGATATAAACTGAAGTTAATTTCATTCATTCAAGAAATATTGATGAGTACTTTTTTTTTAAAGATGGACACAATATTTTTATTTACTTTACTTATTTATTTTTTACGTGGTGCTGAGGATTGTACCAATACCTCACAAGTGAGAGGAAAGCGCTCTACCACTGAGCTATAACCCCAGCCCCTGATGAGTGGTCCTCCATTATGTGCAGGGGACACATTCCAAGGCCCCCCACCAAAATTGCCTGAAACCACATAGTACTGAATCCTGTATATGCTATGCTTTTTCTTATACACACATACATATGGTTTAATTTATCAATCAGTTTAATTTATAAGTCAGAGTAAAGATGAACAGCAATAATTAGTAATAAGATAGAATCATTACAATAATATTGTCTGATCCATACCCCTTTTGTGCCAGGACAATGGGATAGGTTGCAGACAGGTCTAAGAAAATGCCCAGAGGCAGCAGGGGAGACATGGTGTATTGGGGAATGCTTACAAGAGATCATAGATTGCTCCAAGAAGGATTCAGTGGTGACAAACTGACAGCATCTCCGACCTTCACAGTGCCTGCTCTTCCTCACAGGAGTTTTATCCAGAGGTGGCCAGCTAGGTGAATGACATGTATACTTTCCACAGTGCCCTCAGTTCTGCACCCATCCCCACTCACAGAGGGGTTTATACGTTAGGCTGCAGAAGCAGGGATGTCATCAGCATTAGCTTGCTTGTATGAGCAGCATCCCCACGAGCGACTGTCCTGTTGCACATACAAGACAGCAGCTTTCTACGGATAACCCAGTGCCCAGCCAAAGTCTCAAGGAGACCTCTATTCAGAATTTGCAGCCTGTCTTAGGTGCCCTACCTTGAAAATTTCAAGGTATCTCAGCATCCCTGAAATCCAGTCTTTCATCATTTCTCTACCCAGGAAGCCACTACATTCTACAGACTCTCTTTTCCTGTGTCCTTATTTGCAATATGTCCCAGTTTGTTTGTTTGTTTGTTTTTTCCTCTTATATTGAATTTCTCTCAGGGATGACTGGGAAGATCACCTTGTCTATTTTCCTTCTTTCGAGGATTATACACATCTATGACCTGTTGCACACCACCTAGAAAACATTTCTTCCTATATTTTGTCCATAACTTGTAAGGAAGGCTGTCGCGAGTCGTCCCTGGGCTGTGTGTGGACTATGTTACACATCATAGCCTAGTGAGGGGATAAGTCTGGCATTGGGAACCTCCCATGGCACCCCCACAGGGATTGACCTCCTGATAGAGGTGAATTTCCCCCTTCAAGCTCTGCCAAAGATCCCACACAGCACCTGAGATGGGTGGGATCAACCACCTGCTGTCACTTGTCAATCAACCTGCTGACTGCAGGACATCAGGAAGCAAGACTTTGCCCTTGAAACATTATCCCTTCCTTTGATGTACTCCCTTAAGTAAACCACCAGAGCCATCTTTTCTTTGTCTAGTTCTAGCACCCATGTGGACTACATCTATCAGGGGCTTCACTTCTGTAAATATATTTCTGGCTATTTGTGTTTTGTTATTCACTAATTATTAAGTTTTAGGGTGGCTTACATCCTCCTGGGCAAGAAGAAGTACCCCCCCAATGAGACGCTGGCTGTCACCCCCATTAGAAGGCAAATCTGATAACCATTTTCCTATCATGGCTGGAATTGGAAGTTGTAGCTAATGTTTTTGCTTTAAGACCCTAGGAATTTTCCAAGTCCTTAAGGGAAGAGAAACCCAAATGGTTAGACTCCAACATTTCAACACTGGAAGGCCTTTGAGAACAACAATCAGCATACAAAGAAGATGCCTGAACCACTTTTGCATAAAAAGTCAAGAAAATAGCTGAATCTGTTTGAAAGAGTGGGAGAATGTTTGTTGATAGAAAATCCAGAGGAGGCAAAGCCTTTTTAAGCCCCTTCAGCCTACAGTGAGGCGTGACTACCGAACACCTGTGTTTCATCAGCATTGAGGGCTGGAGTTTGAAGTGAAATTTCAATTAATTAAAGAAAATAAAGCAGTGCAACCTTTCTTATATACAGAGTATGGCAAGTACATTTAAAATCCTCTCTAGAGGATCTCTTAAAGGCAATTAGTCAGGTGAGATAGGTCCCCCCAACACTTTGATATGGCCATTTACCCTTAGGAGATACTTAGCTATAATCTTCATTAGAAAATTAAGGGAATTATCAAAACTATAGAAACCTAACCAAAGTGTTCCTGCAAACTCTTGAAAATCACACTAGCAGTGATTAAGAAGAGGGAACCTTGCTGGGTGTGGTGGCGCACGCCTGTAATCCCAGAAACCTGAGAGGCTGAGGCAGGAGGATCATGAGTTCAGGGCCAGTCTCAGCAATTTAGTGAGACTCTGTCCCTAAATAAAATATAAAGATGGCTGGGGATGTGGCTCAGTATTAAAGCACCCCTGAGTTCAATACCTGGTACCGAGAGAGAGAGAGAGAGAGAGAGAGAGAGAAAGAGAGAGAGAGAGAGAGAGA
>NW_025999853.1:16583437-16621657 GCF_001458135.2 Marmota marmota marmota
GAGAGAGAGAGAGAGAGAGAGAGAGAGAGAAAGAGAGAGAGAGAGAGAGAGAGAGAGAGAGAGAGAAAAACTCCTCCCAATGACAAGGTATGAAACAAAAACCCTTAAGGAGTCACTCCTTCCCTAGTGCACCAGAGCAATGGAGAAGGTGAACTTGAGAATAACCTCCCTTCATAACATATGTTTATCCCTCTGCAACAATTATCCTGCTGGTAACTGCAATAAACTACATTCTGGAAACGATTAGCTATGTATCCTTTTTATCATTTGTAAAAGGGAAATAATTTTCCTCATCTTTGAAGGAGGGAAAATGGTCTATTTGAAGGCATTCAGTCCTGATCACAAGTTATTGAGTTCCTGGAAGACAAAGAAATCCATGCTGGCTCAATTCAGCAGGAAAAGGATTGTATTTTTAAAAGAATTAAGCAGCTGAAGGGCTCTAAAGGCAGCCCAGAGATGAAGGATTGGAGGCTGACAGCCAGGAACAAAGCCCCCACCTGTGCTGCAGAGCTGCTTTGTGGAGTCATTGCAGCTGGGGACAGTTGCCACAGCTGGGCACCATCAGTGGAATCTGCTAAGGCCTGGACACACCTGGATATAAATGCTTCATCATGAGTTGCCTTCCAGGAAAAGCCTTTAGGCATCTTGCTAACAATTCTTATGATTTGGAACCCACTTTTCAAGAATGGGCATGAGCAGACAGTAAAACATCAGATCAAAGGATGTCACAAGCTCCAAATATCCTGAACAGAATATAACCCCACCCCAGACATGAGCTTCTTTCTTATCATTCAGCCAACAGGCAGCTTTTCCACTCTTCTCCCTATAAATTCTCCCACTACCAATGAATCAGAAAGAGATTTGAGCTTATAGCTCCTGGCTTCCTTGCTGGTCAGCCCTGCTATAAAGCTTTTTCTTATTACAAAAACCTGGTGCCATACTACTGGTTTTTATGCATGGGGGGCAGCGGGCTCTTGCTTGATGACATCAGCACTGCTCCAACATACAGCACATCTCTCCTTCATCCTTGCTGGAGGGACAAGCAGAGCTTGCCTCCCGCCATCCCCAGTGTAGAGGACTGTGTTAGTGGGCCTAGGCTGCTGCGAAAAATTTCCTGAGATAAACAACCTAAAAGGAGAAAATATTTACTTGGGCTCACAATTTCAGAGGTTTCAGTCCACGGTCACTTGGGCCTATGACTTTGGTTGCATGATTTAGCTGAGCATCATGGTGGGCAGTGTGTGGTGGAGCAAAGCCACTCACATCATGGCGGTCAGGAAGCAAAAGCCAGAGAAAGGAAGGGGCCAGGGTCCTAATATTGCCTTCAAGGGCACACCCCTCCACCCACACCCAACTCCTTCCAACTTGGCCCAACCTCTTAAAAATTTCACCACCTTCCAGCAGCACCATCAGCTGGGGAGAAAGCCTTCAACACATGGCCTGTGGGGGACATTTATGATCCAAACCATAGCAAAGAGAGAAAAAATAATTCCCCCCATCCCCTTCTGAGTTCTTAGTTGGTCCCTATAACAAAAGATAGACTAAGAAAAGAAAAACAAACAGAGGTTTAATAGCATGCCTATCTCACATGTAGATAGGAGACAGGGAACAACTCAAAGATTTTGAGTAAATCTCAAAGCAGTGGCTTTGAATTCTGGCTTAAATACCATGTTCCCTAAAACCAAGAAATAAAGGTATGGGGAAAGCCCAGTTTGGAGGAGGTGATCAGGAAAAGTGCCTTAAATAAGGGTACATCTTGTACAGATTTAAGTTGTTGCCTTCTCCATTGATGTGAATTTCTAGGGACTGGGAGCCATCCTTCTCCTCCCAGTAGAGGGAGGAGACACCCTTGCAAATGGAGATTTCCTTCATAGATGCAAATTTCTCCTATGGAAGGATCACTTCTGTTTCCAGAGCTTCTCTTGTGTCTGCTGTTTCATAGAATAATCAGCTCAAAATAATATTTATGCCAGAAAGGCATATTTGGAGTGGCATATTCTGGTCTCCTGTAGCCATAATTTGGGTTGATATATCCTGTTCTCCCACTCCAACTTCTAAAAAAATTCAAAACAGATGTGTCTGGTTGGTGGACCTAGTTCCCATAGCTGCATTTTTGCTACACAGTAGGCTGGGAAAGTGAGGTTCTGGCTTCCATACTAAAGAGAACTGCATTCACAAAGCAGAAAAGTCACCCCAATACAAGGACAAACAAAAGAATGGATAAATAAAGGAAGGAAGGAAAAATCTTATTGGATCGACTCCCTCATTTTACAAGTTTCAGGAAACAAAGGCACAAATAGTGGAAGCGACTTAGCCCAAATCTACTCTTTCTCTAGACAAGGCCCTTTTCAACTTGCAGGGACAAAGAACACCTTGGAAAGTCCTTTCTTCCATTTCCACAGAAGATGTCTCTAATTGCCCATGATATTCATTCTCCTGGAGCCCAGATTTGAATTCACAATCCTCCTCAGCTCAGCCCACTGAGAAGACACAGACACAATTGGTTCAAGTAATAAAAACTACTCTCCAACTCAGCACTGTATCAGTTGGATATTCCCTCAACAAATTCTTAAATGAATTAATGAATAGAATAAGGTCTATTATAACTAACACCCTTGGAGTCCAGGAAGGATCTTTTAAGTAAGTTGTTAGATGATCTCTTTGAGAATTAATTATGATGCAGTTGTCTCTATTTCGTTTACTGACACAAATTCATAGTTTGCTTACAACAGTTAATAAATACCATGCTTCAATTCATTGTTTTCCTGTCGCCAAAAGTAACCACCTTCCCATTCATTCTGGTGAAGATTTTCCTCTTTTTGCTATTTTCAAGTGTCAAGGTAGGTGGAATTAGAGTTTAGGAGTTGTTTTTTCCTGTCATGAGATGTGTTGGGGTGCAGAAAATGACACCATAATGAGTAGCACTTTGACATACTCAACTGGGGAAATAGTCTCAGATCTAAGGTCTCTCTGAACTTCTCCCTGATTTCTTTGGAAACTTCTTCCAAAAAAAAAGAAAAAAACAAACCCAAATGTCTTACCTCCTCCCTAGGAATCTCATCAAAAAATAACCAGGAAGATTAACCACTGGAAAAGAGAAGAGACAGTGGTGATGACTGTGCCCAGGCACATTTCTGTGGGAAGCTCTGAGAGAGTACCTGGGAGATTTTATCTGCATAAGACACCCTTTGTTCTCAGCGAAGTCCTGCCCTTCACCTTGTGTAACTTGTTGCCACCTCCCCAAGAGCTGAGAGAAAGTTTTCCCAGGAGCATTGTTTGCCCTTTGGGCCAATTTGTTTATCCTAAAAATCATTTGCTACCCTTTAAAATTTCCTATAGCCCCCCCTCCTCATTTCCCTGTCCCCTAGCAGGGGGTATTTAAGTTTCAATCATCCGACCTTTCCTTTAGTTCCATATTTTGTATGGGTCCTGTACCTCTGTATGTTAAATAAACCTGTATGCGTTTTCTCTTGTTAATACGTCTATTTTCAGTTAACCAACAAATCTGCAAAGGGCAGAGAGGAAGTTCCCCTGTCCCTACAGAAGCCCTACCTGCAATGAAGCTGCTGGACCTCCTGTTGTTTCCCTTTGGAAATGGGTTGATGGTGAACCAGCTCTCTGGATTCTACCGCTGCTGAAATCCTCTTGGGTTAAACTATACTCTACTCTACCAGTGAGCATCTAACCCAAAGATGGTATAGGACTGTGCTTTGGTTTGGATATGGCTTGAGGGTATCCCCTGATGATCTTGGTGTGTGGCAATGTTGGAAGGTGGTTGTTTTAGTCAGCTTTTTCACCACTGGGACTAAAAGATCTGACCAGAACAATCATAGAGGAGGAATGATATATTTGGGGGCTCACGGTTCCAGAGGTCTCCGTCTATAGATAGTGGCTTCATCCCTCAGGGCTCCATGTGAGGCAGGAACAACATGGTGGCAGAGTGTGGCAGACGGAATCAGCTCACATGGTGATCAAGAAGCAGAGAAAGATTCCACTCTCCAGATTCAAAATATATACCCATAGCCACATCCCCAATGAACTACTTCCTCCAGCCACACCCCACCTGCCTCCAGTTACCACTCAGTTAATGTCTATCAGGGAATTGATTCACTGACTGGGTTAAGACTCTTACAACCCAATCATTTCTCCTTTAAACCTTCTTGCGTTGTCTCACATGTGAGCTTTTGGGGGACACCTCACATCTAAACCATAACATTCTGCCCCTGGCTCCCAAAAGCTCACACTCATCTGGCAGTGCAAAATATATTTAGTCCATTCCGAAGAGTCTCCATAGTTTCAACAGTTCTGAGCTTGGCCAAAGTTCAAGTCCAAAGTCTACTCTGAGGCTCATGGCAATCTTGCACTGTGAGCTCTTATAAAATTAAAAGCAATTTACAAATATCCAATATATAATGGCACAGAGAAAACATTTCCATTCACAAAATTAGGGGCATAGAAAGAAGGGATAGGGCCAAAGCAAGTCCAAAGTCCAGTTGGGAAAACAAGTCCTGTAGTTTCATGTCGAGTATCTGGGGCACATGTCATTGGATGTGCCCCCCAAAGGGCTTATGTAGCTCTGGCCCTGTGGCCTTGTTTGTTGCAGCCCAAGTGACATTCTGTTGGCTGGTCTCTGTCGATTCCTGCAGCTTTCCTAGGGTGATGTCCCACATTACTGGCATTTATTAATCTCAGGTGTGTCCACTGCGGCTTCAGCTTCCTCCTCACATCTCCACACTTTGACTTCTCAGGGGGTGTCTGTGTTGTGGGAATCAGGCGAGAAGCCACAACAGCACTCAAAGAGTGGGAAAAACCAAACTTTCTATTATGTGGGCACGTCTAGAGGAGATCAGTGCTCCAGATTCTGAGCACCCCTTATCAGTTTTTCATGACATATTTATAGGCTATCTAGTGTCAAAAATTTTCTAGTCTAAAACGATACATGGTCATGTACAAGGTTTCAAAAAATGCTACGTTATTGTGTGTAAGAGTTTTCAGGTGGAAACAAAGTGTGTTTACAAAAGCAGAGTGTGGTAGGGAGACTGGCTACTCTGGCAAGGCCTTCACTAGGAGCCTTCACAGGGGCGTTTATACTTCAAAGAAAAGTAGTTAGATCCCAGGGAAAGTCCTTTACAATCCAAAAGGTAGGAGTGAATGGTGCTAATTAGGTTCCCTGTAAAACTGCTGGCTGGAAAGGGGAGGGAAAGGGAAGTCTCCCTTTCCCAGGCACTAATTTTCATGGACAGTGTCCTTAGTTTATTTTGTATCTAGGCCTGGGTTAGTTACCCATTACACATGCAGGGACTCCGACCCTACTTCACTTTGCCTGGCCTCCCAGGCCTTCCTTGGAAATGTTGGTGAAGACTCCATGAACCGCTAACTCTAGCATCGTGCATTCCTGCAGACCCAGAACCATGTGATTGACATGGTTGACACCAAGGTCTGCTGCTATCTAGAGTAGTAGCACAGTCCCCAGAGACCCTTGTCACAGCAGCCTCGGAGTGCCTGGGTGGTTGAGCATGTTGAAAAAACTTCTAGGACCCCTTGTGAAAGAAGGATCCCCATTGGTCTCTTCTCAAGAGAAGTTTTACCTTTACTTCCTTGATTTTGAGATGAGTGTGGTATTGCCAACTCCTGAGATATCCTCAAGCTACCTTCCTTTTTCTTCTTCTTCTTCTTCTTCTTCTTCTTCTTCTTCTTCTTTGTTTAATATTTATTTTTTAGTTGTAGCTGACTCAAACATAAATTGGTACCAGGAGTAGGGTTGTTGCTGTTACTAACCTGACAATATGGTTCAGAACCTATTGAAGCTTTTTGGAATTGGTGAGAGGAATTTTGAGATAAAAATAACTCCTTTATTTTATGAAAATACCTTTATTTATTTGTTTGTATGTGGTGCCTAGGATGGAACTCAGAGCCTCCCATGAGCTAGGCAAGCACTCTACCCTGAGCCACTACCCAGCCCTCAAGCCACCATTCTTATGGTCTCTGGGCAAAGTCTTTAGCATTTCTTTAGTGGTGATAATGTCTTTAACAACAGCAACTTCCTTAGGCCCAGTTTTACTCCTACCTTTTAAGTCCAAGTTTTTGAAATCTTTCTGCTCTGCTTTCTGCTCCTGAGTGTCACAATGAATATGGCTAAAAGCTGTTACCAATATCCATGCCACCTCCCGAATGCTCTGCTGCCTAGAAATTTCTTCTACCAGGTTAAGAAGTCTATCACTTTTAAAATCAGCTTCACAGAAAGTCTCAGGACAGGGACAAAATGCAGACAACTTCTCAGCCAGAATATAACAAGAATGGTCTTTACTCCAATTACTAATAGCATCCTCCTTTTCCTCTAAACCCTTTGAGCCCTGTCTTTACTGTCCACAGTCCTATTGGCATTCTGGTCTTCTGCACTCTCACCAGAATCGGCCATTAAGCTCCACTTACAACAACCTAAAGCATTTCCAGCTTGCACTGATAAGCATCTCAAAATTCCTCCCACTAAAAAAGCTCCAATGAGTTCTGAACCACATAGTCAGGTTTGTAACAGCAACAACCCTACTCCTGGTACCAATTTATGTTTTAGCTTTTTCACTACTGTGATTAAAAGATCTGACCAGAACAATCATAGAGGAAGAACAATTTATTTGGGGGTTCACAATTCCACTGCTCTCTGTCAGTAGCTTCATCCCTCAGGGCTACTGTGAGGCAGGAATAACATGACAGAAGAGTGTGGCAGAGTGTAGCTGCTCACCTGATGATCAGAAAGCAAGAGAGACACTCCACTCTCCAGATACAAAATATATACCCATAGCCACACCCTGAAAGAACCCACTTCCTGTAGCTGCACTAACCTGCCTCCAGTTACCACTGTTACCACCATAACAGTGGTGGAACCTTTAAGAGGAGGAGATTAGTGCAATATAAATAGGTCATTAGAGATGCTGCCCTCAGAATAAATTAACATAGTTCGAATGGGACTCCAGTTAGCTCCCACAGTAGGTTGTTATAAAAGAGCAAGACCACCCCTCCCTTCCCTCTGGCTTCCTGTCCCACCTCATGGTTTCTTCTTTGAGCACATACTTCCACCATGATGCATCTGCCATGGTGTGATGCAGCGAAAGAGGCCCCTACCAGAGGTCAAACAGATGTGGCCACCTGATCTTAGACTTTCAACCTGCAAAAATGTGAGCTAAATAAAATTCTTTCTTCATACATTACCCATCATTTGGTATTTTCTATAGTAATGGAAAATGGATCAACACAGACTGGTTTCCTGCTTAGATAATCCAGTAAGTATAACGAAACTTGTATAAAGTGGTCTGAATTTTTTTTAATTAAGTTTTGCTTTTGGATGTAAGCAACAGAAACTTCAACTCAAACTGGCTTAAGAAAAAAATAAGGAAGGACCTGGGCATTGTGGTGAACATCTGTAATCCCAGCTACTCAGGAAGCTGAGGAAGGAGGATCACAAATTTGAGCCCAATCTAGGCAACTTAGTGAGACTCTGCCTTGAAATAAAATAAGGACTGAGAGTACCCCTGATTTCAATCCCCAGTACTGAAAACAAAACAGAAAACCCAAAGGCTCAGCTTGGGCTGGATGTGTGTGGCAGTTCCTGACGTGGAAGGCCACATTAACCCACGTGGTATTTTCCTCTCTGTTAGGAAAATAAGGAATTAAATTGTCTCATTGACAAAAATGTTGAGGGGTAAATCCAGCTTCAGGTTGTTCAAGGTATTCAAAAACATCATTTCTGTATTTCCAAATTCACACTCTCCTTGACTCGAATCTAGGGAAAGGGCACTTCCTGGCAGTTTCTAAGTAATGGCATTGCCTCCAGTTGGAGTGGCTTGGTTCATGTGAACATTTTAGAACTGATTACTATGGATTGGTTGAGTCAGTTCTCTGATTGGCCATGTCTAAATTACATGTCCCTGCATCTGAGGTTGGAACTAATGCTCTTACATCTAAACACAGTGGATTTCTACTATGAGGGCACATTCAAACACTTTCTAGCAGAGAAGAGGTGCCACACTCAAAGGAACAATTGAAGAGAGTTTAATGAAGGAACCACACTCGTGGTATGGGCAATATTAAGGAAACCAACAAGGAATGGAGAGTTTTCCAGGGCTAGGAAAATGAGATATCAGCTCTACCCCTAGGCTAAAGGTAAAAGAGAAGGGAGTTGTTACCAGAACTGGGTGGGTGGTATAGCCAAGGGCACAAGCCACCAGTCAGAGCTGTGATCATATATTAGAGGAACATAACCATTACTAAAGCAGTCCAGTAGGAAGTTTAGAAACTAAATTCTTCCACCCAACATCTAATCTCTTGCTAGTGCCTCTGGATCAGCTAAATCCAACCAGAAGCCGAAGGCCAAGGAGCCTGGATGACCCAGTCTACAGAGGTCAGCTTCTTGGAACAGAGAGCAGAATGGAAAAAGGCTCTAGATTGGATCTGAGAATGCAATGGAGAACAATTAGCACATTTTATTCCTCTAAACTAAGGGTTGGAAGACTATGGTCCAAGGACTAAATGTCTATAAATAGGTGGTTTATAGACCACCTGTTTCTATAAATAGGTGGTCTATAAACCACCTATTTATAGAAACAGGTCGTTTCTATTTATAGAAACGACCTGTTTCTATAAATAGTTTTATTCGAATACATCTGAATGAGCAAACACTTGTTTACTTATTATCCCTGGCTGCTTTGCACTATAACAGCAAAGTTGCAACAGAAATCATGTGGCACACAAAATATAAAATATTTATTATCTGGCTCTTTATAAAAAAGGGTCACTCATCACTGGCCTAGGCCAACATAAACACCATGTCTGACAAATAGTGTTCAAACAAGTTTTTGCTGATTAAAAAAAAAATGAATGATTGAAAGCATTGGTGACATTCACATTGTGAAAGAACTTGAACTTCAACCTGTCAGATCCTGGGGATACAACCCTCCCAAGCCAACTCCCTTTATGCTGGAGTTCCCTACATGGGTTACTCCTTTCCTCTGTGGCTACCTTTACATTCAGTCTCCACTGTACCTCTTGATCTCTGCTGCAATCTTCCCCCATGGTTCAGCTGATAATAGTTATTTTCCTTGGCTGCTATGAGTATCATTATTGCCCCTGCCAAGGTCCAGGAATTTAGAAGAGGATGTGCTTCTAAAAAGATTACACTGTCTTTTAGACTTCCAAATGTGAGCCTGCTCTTTCCATTTTCAAATCCTTTATTGGAGATAACTTGAGACAAGAGTGGACATCACACAGCAGCATCAGGTAGCACATTAAAAACTTTCTTCTTTACCCCCAATAACTAGGGTACCAGTGTGGGATGCAGACAGCCAAATTCCTTCCTCCAAGGAGAAGTTTCTTGCCCACTCAGGTCACTCCTCATAGAACCTGGAGACACTCTGCTTTGTTCATGATGTCCGTCCAGGTGTCTCAGCTTCACATTCCCATTCCTTTGTGCATGAATCATTCATTAAACATAATATCTTCCAGGAAGCCACTAATTTTACCTCTAATAGATGGCTAGTAGTCATCTTTAATATACCATCATTTTTGAGATGGGAAGCAGATTGGCCCCTATTTTGTGCCCTGACTATGACCCTTGCTCTAGATTTTGCTTAAAGCTGCATTAAAATAGCCAGGCTCTGTTAGCAGCAGCACAAACACAGTATGACAACCAATTAACTTAAATCCAAAATAATCCAACACACTTAGCCATGTGAGTAGTCATCATTACTGCACTGTATGGTAACCAGGCATGGATGGTACACAAATACTCTAATTGCTGATTTTTATCCAACCCCAACAGGAGTCAGCAAGAAAAATAAGGGCAACAAGAAGAAGCTGAAAAATAAATGCTCTAAGTCACTTTAAAGATTTCTGATAGGGGGGACTGGGAGTGTAGCCCAGTTCCAGTGCCCGTGCTTGGCAGGCACAAGCCCTGAGTCTGATCCCCAGCACCAAAAAGTAAATAAAAATAGACTTCTGGCCAGGCATGGTGGCGCAGGCCTGTAATCCCAGCAGCTCTGGGTGTGTGTGTGGGGTGGGTGGCGGAGGGTGGGGGGATTGTGAGTTCAAAGCCAGCCTTAGCAATGGCAAGGCCCTAAGCAATTCAGTGAGATACAAAATGGAGCTGGGGATGTGGCTCGGCAGTCAAATGACTTCAATCTCCAGTACAAAAAAAAAAAAAAAAGACTTCTGATATTTAGAGATGGGGAGCTTCTGGAGAGAAGAGAACAATATAAGAAGGGAAGAAGTCAGAAGAGAGGCAGAGTAAGAAGGGAGACTGGGGCCCTGTCACCTATGTCTCCCAGGTTGCCCCTAGCCAAGAGCTGGTGAATTTACCATATTTGGAAGGGCAGGAAAGGAGGAACCAGTCTCCCCCAGGAGATTTCTCAGGAGAGGGACAGACAGTGGACTGTGCAGAGGAACTAGTTTACATAAAATCCCGCATGAGCACAGTTCCACTGATTACCCAACTACCTCAAAATCTTGTGATATGGAGAAAAGTCCCTGATTATTAGCAGGGGGCCTCTACTTGCTCATCTTCTCTAGAGGAAGAACCCTATTTCAATTCCTCTGCTGAAAGCAGTCAAATTCATGACCGGATTGTGAAAAGAGAAAGGGGCTTTACAAGTAGATTCCCCAGTTCACCAGTAAACGTGAGCACGCATGTGCACATGCATGCACGCACACACGCATGCATGCATACCCACACACACACACACACACACACACACACAAATACTTCCACTAGTCCTCTCTAGTAAATCTTCAAGGACACAAATCCACTCACGTCAATCTTCTACCTAAAAGCTTCCTGAGGTTTCTCCTTCTTCCTAGACAAACTCAACATGGCTCACGAGGCCCCATGTGATCCGCCTGCTGCTTCCCTCTCAGGCCTCACATCCCAGCCAGTCCTGCTTTCTGATAGCCACTCACTTCCTGTTGGGAACCATACTCTCCCTTAGGGCCTTTAACGCTTGTTGCTCCCCAGCTGTACTTCATTGTTAACTTTGGCTTGTCCCCGGTTGTTTGTTCACTGAGGTCTTCCTGTATGGCTGGGCCAGGTGAAGGGTCCCTTTAGGTGTCTCTCACTCTGTATCCGCGTCCTTGGTGGTGACACTTGCTCGCTGCAGTTGAAGGTCGTTGCTTGCATGGCTGTCTTTCCAGCAGTCTACATGAGGGCAGGGACCTGGCCTGTATTCACCGGCCTCAGCATCCACAGCATTTGGCACACTTTTGGCAATATTATCTCCTTGATCCAATGCACAAGGCTCTCTAGAGAGGAAAAGAAAGATCACAACCCACATTACTCACACCCACTCCTTTGCTTGGCACAAATGTCCGTTGATGGCTAGGTAGCTTGTTTTCTCAAGAGAGCATTTTTATGATAAATACATGGATTCCCAAGGCCTATTTTCTGATGTTTAAAGATAAGTCACACACCAAAGGATGGGAAGCGAAGGTTTCCTTTGATCTACTTGCTGCCTGCCTTGGAAAAATCTTTGATCTTTGCTATTCTTTGACAGATGAATCGGAGTCTGTATTAAGCAGTCACTAAACTGATCATAATTTTCTGTGCCCAGAATAATAAGCCAGCAGATGTCTGGAAAGGGAATTAGAGGAAATGAAAAATGATTTATAGGAATGCAGTGGGGCCACGAGTTTCATGCCCCCAGAAAAATCATCTTTAAGAAATTAAAAATAATTACTTCCTACTTCAAAAAACTTAAAATGCTACCTACCTTCTAAAAAGTATACCTAAGAAACAGAGAAGCGGAACTTCTGTCTCATTGCTACTCATAAAATCTGTGTGAATCATTCCTTTTATTTTTCTATGACCGTCAAACTCTGCAGGCTCATAGGAACCATATTAAGTCTCCTGAATTCACTATCTCATCAATAAGAACGTCTTGCTTCAACTGTAATAGGCTCAATGCCTTAATCAAGTACTCTATCTATATTTGCCCATCTTTAGTTGCTATAACAAAATACCTTAGCCTGGGTACTTTTAAAGAAAAAAGATCCATTTAGCTCATTTTGTTTTGGAGGCTAAGATGGGACAGCTCTCCCAGCTCAGCCTCTGGTTGGGGACCCCTTGGCTGAGTCACATCATGGCAGATGACATGACAGTGGGAGCTTGTGGGAGAGGAAGAGATCACATGGTAAGACAGGAAGTCATAGAGCAGGGAGGGGTTAGGCTGACCCTTCTATAACAACTCACTTGGGAGGGAACTGAGCACCCATGAGGACTACCTTAATTTCTGCTGAGGGCTGCACATCCTCATAGGCCCCACCCCTTAGAATTCGCACCACCTCAACACTGACACACTGAGAACCACACCTCCAACACAGGAACTCTTGAGCAACCCACCCAAACCATAGCATCACCTCAACTAGGTCTTCCATCAACATGTTGTTTTGTTTATTATAATGTATAGAATTCTAGAACTTTAACACTAGCATGACTCTAGGAGCAGTGTTCTCGGTATTAAGCCTAATTTTAGTTAACACATAAAACCAGTCTGGATTATAGCTGAGTCCTCCTATCATTCCAGCTCATGTGTCAGATGTAACATGGAGATATATAGATCACGTGACTTGGAACAAATAAGCTCTATGAAGTATGGGTTTGATGTTAAGCCAGGACTAATGAAAGGTTGTAGAGCTTCCAGAACATGGGAAACCTTTCACTCTGGGGTGTGAAAGAGAATAAGGTCAGGGAAGTAAATTATAGTTCCACTGAAAGAACTCATAAAATAACGAAATGGACCAAATGTGGATCCATAACAGCGGATGATTTTATAGTCGCTGGAAGATACTATAACACTGATGTCAGGAATGTATTTAATGATTGTTGACATTTCTAATGTTCTTTTGAATCTTTGGGACAGTTTTCAGTTGTGCCGCTCCACATTCTGTTATTTGAAAACGTGTTGCAAACACCAAGAATGAGAACTACCACCTTTGAAAGATCCTTAAGCTCTTACTACCCTATTTAAGCCTTAAGAAACTAAAGTTCTAGGAGAAGAGGGGATTTGGGGTTCAGAAGCACACCTTGTTTATAGTACATGAAGTTCAGGCCTCATGATATCTAGTCAAGTGTTTTTTCTACTGTACCCGATTTTCTCTTTAAATTTATAAACCTAGGTGACTACAGTAAAAAATGAGTAGGAAAAACATTTAAAACCACCTGAAAAAACAGAGAGGGATATGATCAGGTCCCTGTCTACATGGAGGATATGTCTCTGTTTGGCTCTTAACTTGTCTGGGGCCCTCTGGAGCCTCTCCTTTGACAGCAGTCAAACTAGTAAAGATTAAAGCTGTCTAAATGTTTGTGTTGAGAGCTGGACATTTTGTACTGATGAGAATGACTTCAGTGAGACTTGGGAGCAATGCATGACAGATCTTCATTAATAAGCGCGAGCAGGGAAGAGCATGATATTTGGGAGATTGGGATTCAGTGGGACAGGAATAGGAAGGTTGAAGAAATTTACCCAGCTACGGTGCTGGCCCCTGAGGTGGATGGCAGAAAGCACATTTTACAGTGATCATTTCAACTTCAAGGTGTTCTTCCTGCAGGTGTGTGTACCTAAGGGGTCCAATTCAGCAGATCAACTGAGGCAGTGGAAATCCAGATGAAGAGAGGTATTAAAGGAGGTGGAAATTGTGGTGTGATTCCCAGTGATGATTTCATTCCCAGGAGACCCACAGCCTATGGTTGAGGAAGGGGAATAGTGTCCAGCCCTGCAGGCAGAAGCCAGGGTTCACCTGAGCAGTCTTGGGTTTTGAAAAGAGATCCAGTTTCAACCAGATTATTGGGAAGTGAATTGCGATTGTAAGACAGGACAACCGGCAATGGCCAGGGAGTGGGCAGTGTGACCCTGTGCCTCAGTGGGCTTTTGGGGCACTGAGGATGTAATGGAGGTCTTGGTGGGATGTAAATGTCTGTTATATACAATACTTGGTTAAAAATTGTAATTAAAAGTTTAACAACGTCTATTTTGCAGTAAAGAATGAATGGATATTCACATGTCCAAAGCATAAAAATATTTTTTCCTAATTTCCCAGTCAAGATGTCTTTCATGTGCTAGCTCTGTATCCCTTAGTCTCATGGTTCCCCTTTCCCCTCTCCCAACCCCTATCATCCTCCTCAGCTAGCAAATAGGTTGTAGGCCCAGTGAGTGGCTTGTTGCCTCCAGTCTTTTTATGTTTTATGTTTATGTTTTCCCTTCTTCCTGAAATGCCCTTCCCTCCGTTCTGTGGTTCTGATGGTCGGATGGATCATCTTCTAATGTTTCAACCCCCCAACCCAAGCAGAGTGCACCCTTCCTGCCTTTATCCTACTATTCCACATCTCAAGTCATGTTTATGACTATGGTTCATCTTCAACCATCCTGCACCGGGTTGGTTGCACTGGTTGTAAAATTATTAAAACATTTCTGCACAGGTTGATAAACAGCTGCTGTCCCAAAACCTCCACGTGCATTCTTCCTCCTGCATCCACTCTGCCTGGTTCCAGACCTCCCCAGGATCCACTAACTGAAGGATTAATGCTAGAGCAGCAGGACCTTCCACATCACTCTGGCCAAGATCTTCTGTTACTCTCTCCTAGTTTTAGGAATTCCCAAATCCGGACTGGAATACCCAGGTCTCTGATTTGTACTTGCCAATGAATTTTGGGTGAATCACTCGGTACCTCTGAGTCCTAGTTTCCTTACCTGTAAGATGGACAAGGACGCCTACCTTACAGGGCTGCTAGTAAGATCACTGGGTATATAAGTTTTAGGTTTTAATAACGGGGTTGTAATAATTTTGAAGAAGACCTTGAGCTAAGCCAGGATGCTCAGAAAATTCCAGATGAAGGAAGCAGTAATCGGAGCCACTTGGGCTAACAAGCATTGCTGTTGGCCAACCCTGTCACACCTAGCAGTCAAAGGTGAGGAGAGCAGTGCAGGGCTGATTCCCAAAGCCAAGCCAGTGGCCTGATTCGTGTCAGACTTCCTATCTGACTTATCTGAATCTTCCAGGGTGTGTGAGAAAGCCCAGTTTTCATTGCTTTTGTTTTCTCCACAAGGCTCTTGATTGGGCAAGTGAACTTGAAGGTTGCAAAGTCTTCTGAGAATCCAGATTTCTTGGAAGTTCTTAAGATCCCAGGCACTACTCCCTGGAAAATGTGAGGTTCTTGAGGGTTGTTAGAAGCATCAACTTTCTGTCAAAGTTAAACAACTAGAAAAATGTCCCTGGGAAGCGTCGTCAACACCTTCTTGATTGGCTGCCTTGGCACTGTATCAAGGCTGTGGTTCCTACTTTAAATCTTGGAGCGATACCAAGCCTTCCTCCCCTGGTCAGAGTCCCCTTCTGGAATGGGAGACAAGTAAGAACCTCCATCCTGAGTTTCCCAGTAGAGGAAAATAAAAGATGCCTAGCTTCAGGAATTGCACAAACCATATTTATATTGCCATAAGAAAGTGTTTTCCTTGTTATTGCTCTTGAGAGATTTCTCTCCTCTTTCCTCTTTACGTCCATCACCACACAGAAGGTAAGAGATGAGTTAAGAAAACCTGGTTCTTCATGGATGGACACTTGTGTTCCAGGGCCAAAGAGGTCAAGATCTAGAAGTGGGAAGTGACTGTTTGCATCCAGATGGGCAGGAGCTTGGACGACAGGAGGTAGAAGGAATATCCCCATCTTGGAAAAGTCCTTTCTTCCTTCAGGCTATGATTAGAGCAGGTCTTGCTCCACTTTTCACACGCTCCAGGTGTGTGCACATTGTCACCTTCACTGTGTGCTCCCAGTCCCTCAGGGTAAAGCTGGGCCTGCAGTCCTGTAAGCACAAATGGAGGGACTCTGTTCTACAGCTGTAGCTGGCATTCTTTCCTTTTCCCGATTTCCCTTTCTTCCCGTGGCCTTTCCATTCTTCAAATGAGGCTTCTGTCTGAGCAGTGAACTTGAATGGCAAAAGAGAGAAAACGGCAACCTCATCTTTTTCTTTCAAAAGTAGAGGAGCCCTGCTGGATGTAGTGGTGCATGCCTATAATCCCAATGACTCAGGAGGCTGAGGCAGGAGGATCTCAAGTTCAAAGCCAGCCTCGGGAACTCAGCAAGTCCCTAAACAGCTTAGTGAGACTCTGTTGCTAGAAAGGGCTGGGGATGTGACTAAGTGGTTAAATGCCCCTGGGTTCAATTAAATGCTGCTGGGTTCAATCCCACTACCCCCAAAAAATAAAAAATAAAAAATAAAATAAAATGGAGCCCTTAAGACGGACAATAACAACAGTGACAACAAACATTCACAGCATGAATAAGAGACTTGAAAGACCCTTGAGAAAGAAGAAAACCTCTTCTAGATATTCTTCAGTTGCTGGTTGAAGGGGTAGAATAAGCGAGGAAATCAGGAGGACATGGATATTTTTAGAACCCCAGGAAAGGAGAGGTTACATCTACCCAGCCTGAGCCTAAGGAGTAAGGCCAGTAAGAAGAAGAGATGTGTATGCGCAGGAAGCACCTCAGGTAACCAGGGAGCAGGTCCCAGGCCCCAGTGTGGCCTGGAGCAGCAGATGGACCTGTGTGTCTGGGAGTGGTGGTCAGTCGCAGGGCCCTGGACAGCACTGAGTTTCTTGTAGCTGAACTGGAGTCAAGAGGGGACACAAGCATGATGGAAAGAGAAGGATCCCTGGAGGGATCAGCAGTAAGAACATGGAAGTATGAGAAACCCACTCACCTGTACAGATTGGGTACAACCAGCATTTTATCCCCCAAGAGCACAAGGTCCCTCCTAGGGTTTGTCATTGGCTGAGTACTGTGGGCTGTCCAGTCTTCCTGAACTGTCTCCTAGTGGGTTGTTTAAGGAAATATACCTTCAGTTGTCCTCGCCTCCCTTTATTCTCTTGTAGCAGGAGAGCCTTCTTGGGGTGAGTGCACTCTGACACATATGCAGCTCTGACTTCTTTACCTAAGTTACTATTTCTTAACAGAGATTTCTTTCTCTGTTGGTTAGGCCGACCCCTTCCCCCACCTCATTGTCAAGGGGCTGTTCAGATGTGTGGACTTTGGATCGGCCGCATCCACAGGTTCTGGTGCTATTGTGTAACTTTCCATTCTGCTCTCTTTCCCCTCTGGCTGCCTTTCTCACATCTCTATATTACATTTAAGGCTAAATATTGTATTCTGTTTCTCACAGGAGGGCTCGGAGCACTAGTCCAGCAGAGGACCAAAGCGATGAAGAGAGGACCAGATGGGAGGTGAGTGCCCAGCCGGGATCCTAGATGCTGTGGCACTGCCTCTAGCCCCAGGAATGAAGATGTGACCCTTCAGAGTGTTGAAGTGTGTGGGGGGGCGCTCTGTACTGAGTTCACCTTTCTACCCTCCAAGAAAATGGAGACTTATAATACAAATTAAATTACTTAAATGAGTAGACTGATATTCTTATATCCTATTGAAAGTAGGATTTCACACTTGGAAAAAAATTAATGGATCCACTGGAAAACACTGAAAATATATATACCCAGCATTCATGGCAGTTACTTATGGGAGTGGAATTATTAGGATCTTTCTTCCTCTCTTCCTCCCTCCCTCTCTCTTCCTTCATTTTTCCTTGGTTCTATCTTGCTGTCTGATTTTCACGATGTACTGTTTTCTGCTTTTCCACGACAAACTTATTTTATTAGGAAAAAACTACACATTATTAAAATAAGGTAAATTTAAAATAACTTTCAGGGTTTATCTCATTTTATGAGGAGGGTAAAGGAGATTCTGTAGATTCTGAGGTTCCAGCAGTTTGCTCCTGGGCTTCTTGGTGGCGTTTTGGCATTCCATGCCCTGTGGAGTGGAACAAGTAAGAAATAGGCAACTCTCACCCTCAAGAAGCTCAGTTTCCAAGAAGCAGTCACCAAGGTAAAACAGACTATGTTTTCAAAAACTGAGGACCCAGTTAAATGAGTGGAAATTGCTATGCAAAATATGAAGCGGCCCTAGAATGAAATGCCATTTGTTCTAAAGAGTATTATCACGGCGCCTGGGTGTTTACCAAAAGAAAACCACCATCTACAAATGGTTAAGTGACAATTTTATCCCATTTCCATACTCTTACTAAAGCAGTATTAGAAATGAATCCAATCAAGTGCTATTTTATTAGGAAGGGTATCCTCACTTAAGTAGGGACAACCATTTGGGTCATCCCCAGATTTTGTTTTGTTTTGTTTGGAACCATGGATTGAACCCAGAGGTACTTAACCACTGTGCTACATTCCCATCCTTTTTATGTGTTTATTTTGAGGCAGAGTCTTGCTAAGTTGCTTAGTGTCTCACTAAGTTGAGGCTGATTTTGAACTTGCCATCCTCCTGCCTCAGCCTTCCTAGTAGTTGGGATTACAGGTGGGCACCACCATGCCTGGCTTTAGATTTTTTTTTTATTTCATTTTTAAGGTTATTTTAGTGAGATATACATTTTAAATTTATTTTTTAATTTTAATTTGTTATATATGACAGCGGAATGCATGACAATTCATATTACACATATAGAATACAATTTTTCATGTTTCTGGTAGTACACAAATAGAGTCACACCATTTGTGTCTGCACACATGTACTTAGAGTAGTGATGTCCATCTCATTCCACTGTCTTTCCTACCACCTGGCTCCAGATTTTTAAAGATCAAATTCCAGCTGATATTTTATGAGATGATTTAAACAACTTGGATATGATTTAAACATATATATTTACATATGTATATATATTTGGAAATATTTGTATTTCCAAATTATGTCTATTATATTTTAATATATACATACACACACTTACACACACACATATTTATGTGTGCATGGCAATGAGTAATCTCTGAACATCATAAGATATCGTGCAACGTGACAGCAGCTTAGGGAGGATATATTCGCAATTTTAAAGAATTAACCAGTTTTTCTTTCATTTATTCTGTTAAAATCCAAACTATTTCACAGCCGTAAATGTTGCAATTCACATTGTTGCCAGTCTCACCAATGAGAAAAGGCACTTACAATGTTTCCTTTTAGGTCCTTCCTACACATGAAACTAAATTGACTAAATTCAGTTCATAACTCAATCAAATCTTTGGCTTTAACTAAACTTTAATTTTGTTCAAATTCTATTCCAGGGGCTAAGAGGGGTATCAAACAGCAATAAGTTATTTAAAAACAACAATAACAACACCATAGGCTCTCCAAGGGAGATAATACATAGAGTAGTTCAGGTCATCGATTTTGACTGCTGTAGATCCTGATCTTGGCTCTGCCACTAATTAGCTGATTCAGTTTGAGCAGTTAAGCCATTCCCAACTTTATCATCTTAAACTGACAACAATAAGAATGTCTCATGTCAGCATGATGTCATGATGATTAAAATGAAAATGCATGTCAATACTCATCTAGCTACTGGCACACAGAAGCACTGCATGAATGTTAAATGTTATTGTCATTCTAGATTGGTTTCACAAAATGTTCTGACAAGGAAATCTGAAAATCTGATTCTGCAACAGAGTATCAGAATCTGGACTTTGCTTCTTGGATTGCAGTTGTCCCTGGCTTCTCACCAGTTCCCGTGATTTAATGAAATCTATGACTGTGCCAATTCTCAGAAGGCAGACAGCTAAGGTAAATTAAAGGGGGCATTATAGGCAATAGCTCACTGTGAATCAGGAAGGGACATTATCTTTTAAGTCATTTATGAATCAGAACCCAGCCAAGGCATAAGCCTTCCAGGTAAAGGGATCGTCGAATGCAGCAAGTTTCCTTGGGTCTAGAGCACCAGCCACATCCTGTGCTATTCCTTGGGGCCTGTCATCCCGTTTGGAGTCCAAGACACAAAGCCTGAGATCAGATGTGGAAAAGTGAGTCTTGGCACTGGCATGATTTTTTATATAATGGCCGACCTCACCCGATCCTGATTGCTGCAGCAACAACATGTGCCACTTTGGACATGTATTAAGCAGGTTGGTCTTCTCTGTCCCCCTAAATTCAGAAAAGGATAATAATTTTCACATGGATAAAACCAGATACGACCAGTATTTTGAGGATCATCTCACCATTCCAGTAGTTCTTGTAGGAGGGCAGGTGAGAAGGTGTTTCTTTTTTACCTCTCAGAAGACCAGCCCTTAGGGTAAACAGGGAGAAACACAATTTCTTTATTGAGACCTCCACCTCTGAATGTTATAGATTAACAGCTTCTTTGATTTCATAGGTATCTGTTTTAAAAGATCTTTTTTTTTTTTCTTTTTCATAAATTAGCAAGAATTGGTTTCAGGTGATAAGATAAAGTAGGATAAGTAAAATTCAATGATAGTTTTAAGTGACAGAAGTTGTGAACTAAAACTAGTGATGTAAGTTTGAGAAAGGTGAGGGAGTTACAGCAGGAAGTGAGCCAAGCTCACTCACCTTAACAGGAAGTCAATCTGTAAAGAACAAAGTTGATAAATTGTGAAACGCGGGTATAGCAAATTATTCCTCAACATGGAGTCAACCACTACAAAATTCAAACCTTTAAAATTTAAAAGGAAAAAATAGTTTCTGGGAAAAATAAATGGGGCGGGGGTCAGGCTAGGGAGAGGTAAGGCAGGAAACTATTTTTATTATAAATTCATCTCAACTTTTTAATTTTCCCTCCGTGTGGATATATTAATTGATAAGTTTCTTAATGTTGAGGGAAAACACTTTTAATGTTTAATTTTTAATGGTGGGAAAAAAACAGTTGGTCTGTCTAGAATGGAGATGGTTCATAATCTTGAAACTTTGTCAAATTGAAAAAAAAAAAAAAATCACCCTCTGGGAGCTGTTCTGGAAACTGGCACACTGCATGACATCTGTCTCACACTCCAAGGGAGGGCTTTAGAGTTTCTGGATCAATGAACAGAAGCTGCCTCCTCCAAGAACTCAAGGATCACCCCCAAGAGTGCCTGTGTTTCCTTGACAGGTCTTTGACACACTTACAGTCGTTGGCATAGGGCTCAGAAAAATTGGCTTGACCTCTTCCCATCTCCTCACCCACCTTCACCCTGCTTTCCTGGAAAATGAGAAAGAATTCATTTATCTTTACTCTCAAGGGATAAAGAAAACCACTCCTTCAAATCCTTAATATCATGAGGTTTGTTTTGAATGTGAGTCATAGTTTTTATGGTTGTTTTGTGGCATTTTACTGATAAGACAAAGGGAGATCTTGATTCTGAAGGTGTGCAGATGGCACTTTTCCCAACTTGTATTAAGGAAATCAGAAACCACAAAATGGATTTACTTTTCTCTGCCAAGTGAGCTCTTTAGGTGACCTAAGCCAGGTATGGAGATTGTTAGGCAGGACAGACCCTGTGGGAGTAAGAGAGAAAGACAGAGAAAGAAAATTCCACAGTTCCCTGGCTAACATGGGCATCATTAGCATCCAGCTCAATCGCCACCTCACCCCGGTTCATAATGAGAGGCAAAACGGGGCTCCTTTCCCATGTTCCCTGCCATGCCTAATCCTAGGTATGAAAGATGGGGTGGTGGGTGTTCAGAAGAGATGAATGAAGGAATCCAAGACCTGAAGATGGGAGGGAGGAAATGGGATCAGTCATAACGTTCCAGACTGGGACAGACTAGGGTGAAGAATTACCCACACTTTAAAAGCAAGGGGCTCACCTCTCACTAGGATGTCCTGAGTCATATCTTAGGACTCCCAGATGGTCTCACATAGGGTTATGACCTGAGCCTTCATCTTCTACTCTGTTCTTCCATGGAGATTAATAAAATAAAGGTGATAATTGCCTCATGCAAAAGTGGTTGCCATTTCTGCATGTTGGGGAGAAAATGTTCTGTAAAATGGAAGTATCATGGCCATGATCACCACGCAGTGCCTCAGACAGTTTTAGCAAGTGCTGATACCAACGTATTGACCTTATAAAATCTATTCAGCATACCATTTGGGCATGTCACGGGAGAATCCAATCCCAATCTAATGAACCAATATCAGTCCATTGCCATAATCTTAAGTGCCCATAACACTATTTTAATAAATTACAGTGAATTCAAATTAACTTGAATTCAAATCAGAAATAATTTCTGTTTCGATTTTTCTCCAGTACTTAGCATCTGTGTGAGCTACAGGCACAGATCCAGATTTTGTGTGGCCTGTAGCTGATGTAATTTTTGGATCCTTTAAGAAAAAAAAATACAAACATTTGAATTCAAAGTCAATGCAGAGCCTTTAAATAGGCTTGCTTACATGACAAGTTACAGCTTTATCAACGTCATGAAGATATGCCTCTAAGTACCTAGAAAGATACATGACCCTTTTTTTTTTTTTTTTTTTTTTTGGTATTGGGAATTGAACCCAGGGTGCTTTACCATGGAGCTACATACTCAACCTATTTTTCAATTTTTTTTTTTTATTTTGAAGCAGGTTCTCACTAAGTTGCTTTAGGGCCTTGCTAAATTGCTGAGACTGGCCTCAAACTTGTGATCCTCTTACCTTAGCCTCCCAAGTTGCTGGGATTAGATGTATACATCAGAGACTCCTGATTGATATACAACCATTCTGAATCAGTTTTGTCACCTACAAAGTCAAGAAAATAATTATTATTCTGTAAAAAAAAATAAAGACATATATATATATATAGTAACGTATTGAGTATCAGCATTCTAGAACTCATAAAATGAAAATTTGCTATTAATAGTCATCTGTATAGAGGCCAGATGTTAATTAAATTAAAACTCTTTCTGAATCCTACCTGATTAATTATGTATGTATGTGGACAGGAAAACTAGGTGATGATCAGCCAATAACACAAACTCCCAGAATCAACAATAAAACATTGCAACGGTTGGGCATGGTGGTGCACACCTGTAATCCCAGAGGCTTGGGAGGCTGAGGCAGGAGGATTGCAGGTTGGAAGCCAGCCTCAGCAATTTAGCAAGGCCCTATACAACTTAGTGAGATCCTGTCTCAAAACAAAACATTATGTGTGTTCTGTAGTGGTTCAATCCCTGGGTTCAATCCCTGGTACCCCCCCACCCAGCAAAAGTAAAACAAACAAACAAATACAAAACCCCAAAACATTGCAACAGAGGAGCAATGTTCAGAAGGAAACTTGGCAAAGACAAGAAAATTAATTTGAAAGATCAAAGTAGGTACAGGGAATGTCACAGATCTGAATGTCGACAAAGACTTGGATCCCTGTGCCACATCACCTTTTATGAAACAGTGTTTTAAGAAACAGCCTCATTTGTCCTTCATGGCACGTGGGGGAGGCAGGGTATTGGCCGAAGTCACCTTATATCATAGCCACTTCCCAGAACGGCAAAGAGCCAAGTCTGTGCCTTCGTCACTGTTATCACCATCACTGTCATTGTCACCACAGTCATCATCAGTAACACTCATGGAGCTCCTCCTAAATATCAGACCCAGTGCTTTACTGAAGTACGTCACATGTGTTTTCTAAGTTAATCTTTCAGGTACCATTATTTCCACTTGACCACTGGAGCAGAGTTTCAATTTTGCCAAGGATTTGCAATTAGCAAGTCTCAGCCCCTGTGGCAGTTTTGAACATTTTACTTACTATGTTAAAAGATTTGGAAACCCATAGAAGCTTTAGAACCCACAGAGAAGTTATTTAAGAGCCCTCTGGAACTATAGGCCACATCCTCTATTAAGGAGCATATTCTCCTCAAAGATCAACTTGGATAACATCATGAAGACATCATGCAAGTGGACCAGGAGTTGTGGCACCCACCTGAAATCCCAGCAACTCAGGAGGAGGCTAAGGCTGGAGGATCACAAGTTCAAGGTCAGCTTCTGCAATTTAGGGAGATCCTGCCTCAAATAAAAAGTAAAAAGGGCTGGGGATATAGCTCAGTGGTAGAGCTGGGTTCAATCCTCAGTGTCAAAAAATAAAAATACAAACGACTGCAGATAAATTTGATAATGTCTGGGACTGTGTTTTATTTATCTCTGAATTGCCAATGTCTAGTACAATTTTTAGCCATGAGTTGTGAGATAAAGGAGGAAATGAATACTTTGGCCTTAAAGCAATGAAGGACAGAGCCAGTAAACAGAGGGGTCCTGACTCCTTGCCTGAGTTTTATTTCTATCAAAATGGCTACTCTACGGAGGGTTGGCTGCTGTAACAAAGAACCCAAAATACAATGGCTTAAACAAGATAGAAATTTATACCCTTACGAAAGAGTCCATACAGTCAATTCAAGAGAGAAGGAGTAACAGAAAGCAGTTCCTTTCTTTGTAAATATCTAATTAGGAAGCTTCAAATATCATTTCCATGCACATTCTACTAGCCACACTAGTCACATGGCCACATCTGCCGCAAGGAAGCCTGGGACATGTAGTCTTAGCTGAGTGGCCAATAAACCCATCTAACATTTCTGCTACTGTAGAGGACAGGGCAATGGCTGTATTGACTACCAAGGGACAAGCTACTCTGTACAATGGGAAAATGACTCAACTTAGAAATAGGTGTATAAGCATTTCCCCACCTGCAAAATATGAAAATTATTATAACTACCCTGAGGCTCAGTTTTTTCAATCCTGAATAAGGACAATAATGGTATTAGCATTTATTGAGCATGTCCTACAATCTAGGAGTGGCTACAAAATACACTTTACACGCATGATTTAATTCAATCTTCCCAACGACCCTAAAAGGTTGTTATTGTTATTATTCTTTTCATGTTAGAAATGAGGAAACTGAGCCTTGGATAAGGTTTCACAGTGAGCATGTGAGTGACAGAGCCAAGCCTATGCATGGAACCCCCTTTCTCCATCTAGATGAAGATGGTTATGACGTCTGCATGGCAGGGTTGCGCACCCTGGAGCACACAGGAGGTCCTCTCCACTTTCCTCCAGGAATGCAGACTGTCTTGCTGGGGCCTCAGGCCTTCTTGCTTAAATTGAGTAAGGTACCTGGCTCAGGAATGAAAATTGTCCAGAAAGAGTTCCTGGTTGCCGGAGGGAGGACAGAGCAGAGAGGAGGTGGAATCCAGGTTTGAGACAGAAGAGGAAAAAGCAATAAATGGAAAAAAAAAATTACAGCTCTGCAGGCAATGGAATATATTACTCAGAGATTAAAATGTCACAAGGAGTACACGTCAGCTCTAGGCCTTGCAAAATGTTTTTTTCCATCATAATTACTCCTCTTCGCAGAGCACTACTTCCCACCCCCACCCTGGGAGGAGACTGCCCCACCTGGTGTCTTTCTAACTTTCTACGGACCTTGAAAGTTGCTTTTTCATTAATTTATAACTTTAACAAAGGACAATGCCAACAAGAATTTACAATATAGCAGCTATTTGCGATTTGTTTACCCTTCAATAACCTTGGGAATGAATTCTCTTCATTTCACCCCACATAGTAGATGAGAAAAATGGAGGCACAGAGATGTTAGATGACTTTCCCAATCTCGTATGGCTGATAAGAGGAGAATCAAGGGCTGGGGATGTATCTTGGTGGTAGAGTGCTTGCCAAGCATGCAAAAGGCCCCAGGTTTAATCCCTAGCACTGAGAAAATTAAAAAATAGAAAATTGGAATTTGAACCCAGCTCATGTGTTCAGGAGGGTGTCCTTAATCACCACTCAACTTCTTCCTCATAGTCCAGTTCTGTTCATGGGACGGTGGAAAACAGTACAAGTTCTCCCAAAAAGAACCTAGTAGGTGTTCCTTTTTCTTTCACATTGAGATAAGACATAAATCAAATATCTGAAGAATGGAGTGTGGACCAAGGAATGTCAAGTCAAAAGCCCCATGGGGTTAGTTAACAAATTATCATGATTCATGTCCAATGGGATATTTATAAATATTAACTCTTAAAAATGATATTGAAGAATAATATTAAATAAGTAAGGTCATAAACAGTACGAATAGCATAATCTTCATTAATAAAAATAAATGTCTACACACACAAACACCCTTAAAAGATTATATATCACCCAGGCTCGGTGACACCTACCTGTAATCCCAGTAACTTGGGAGGTTAAGGCAAGAGGACCACAAGTTGGAGGCCAGCCTAGGCAATTAAGTAAGACACTGCCTCAAAATAAAAAATAAAAAGGTCTGTGGAAATAGCTCTGTGGCAGAATACTAGCCTAGCATGTGGGAAGCCTGGGGTACAATCCCCAGTACTGACACATGCAAAAAAATAACAATAAGATTTTACATCAAATCTTAATGAGTCCTTCTACCTGAGTAGCAAGATTAGGGATTAAGTCCAATTTATTCATCTGATACCCAAACCCCTCTCCCCATTTCCATTTCCACTACGATCCCCACAGGAGTCTCCCGTCTATTAAAGTTAAAGAAAAACCTGAGGCTTCTGCCTAAGATCACCTAAATAGAAGCTCAAAGTGACCCTGGCCTCCTTTCCAACCAAGAAAGACACTGCTTCCTTCCTTTTCTTTTTCTTTTTTTAAATTTTGAAACAAGATTATACTTATAGAAAAGTGGGGAGACAGTACAATTATTTTTTTCCTAAACTATCATATAGTAAGTTACAGATACAATGCCACAATCACTGTTTCAGTGGGTGATTCCCACAAACAAGGACAGTGTCCTGCCACAAGTCAGGCACCAAAACCAGGAAATCAGTGTTGCTACACCACCTGTCCCCTGCTCAGGTCCCATTGGAGTTACGCAGGTTGTCCCAGTAATGTTTTTCCAGCCACAGGATCCAGTCTGGAATCAAGTTACAATCTGTTGGTTGTCTTTTCTTTGTCCTTCCTTCAGTCCGGAACTGTTTTGCAGTCTTTTGTCTTCCATGACCCTGACATTTTGAATATTTCAAAATTGAATATTGCAGACACTGTCTCAGCTGGGTTGTCTGTGTTTCCATGGAGTCAGGCTCTGCATCTTTGGCAGGAGAGGTGCCCACGGGGAGAAGGGGTCCTCTCACTACATCCTCTCAGGGGACACAGAGCTTGGCTTGTCCCATTAATGACAATGTTCACTTTGATCTCTTGCATAAGGAGGTGGCAGGCCTTTCCATTGTGAGATCCTCTCCCACCAAATAGAAAGGTTTATCTCTGAGGACAAATCGAGAAGAGGAACTGGACTCTCTCTGCCATACCCAGGACCCTGCCCCAGCTCAGGAGCTTGGCAGTAGAACAAGGGCCAGGGGGCATGATGACATGGTCGTCTTTAGAAACTCTTCATGTGAAAAGGCAGGCTCAGAAGGCACTATTCTCAGACCTTGGGCTTCTCAGATTTCAGGGATGAAAGGTCAGCAAATTTGATGTAGCAATGGGAAAGGCTGTTCAGATTTTTTTGTTGTTGCAGAAAAATTTGAGAAGCACTTTGGCCACCACAGAGGAAATGCTTTCTTCTTGTATGTGATAAAGACAGCAGGCCCACGAGAAATTGGGAAACAAGAAGAGAAAAAGTCACCAAAAAAAAAAAAAAATTATCAGGGAACTCGGCCTTGTATTTGGAAATCATGTTCTTCTCTCTTCTCAGTCATCATTATTGGCAAAGGCAGCAATCATTGTGTACCTGTTGAGATTCTAGCAGTGGGGCCAGGGAAGTTTTCATCTGGAGCTTCGGGCAAATGTTTTCACAGAAAGGCAAGGTTAAATAGGCCTTCCTTATCCCTGAGGCCTGCCTTTCCTTCCTCCATTCCCTCTTCTTTTCCAACTCCTCTCTTCATGCCCTGTCTTAGGCAGTTTTCCATTGCTATGACAAAATACCTGAAATAAACAAAAGAGTAAAATGTTTATTTTGGCTCTTGGTTTCAGAGGTTTAAGTTTGTGGTCACTTGGCTGCGTTGCTTGGGCCTGTGTTAGCACAATATACCATGGCAGAAGCACATGTTGGAGAAGGTTGTTCACCTCATGGGGACCAGGGAACAAAAAAGAGATGGGAAGGGACTGGAGCCCGATATTCCCCTTTAAGGGCACACCACCAGTAACCTAACTCCCTTCCACAGGGTTCCACCTCTAAAGAGTTCCACAGGCTGCCAAATGAGCCTTTAGCATGTGGGCTTTGGGGGCACACATAAGATCCAAACTGTAACAACTACAAAGCAATTAGCCAAGATTTCAGTGAGGCTGACCTTTATGGAGGGGAACCCCCTTAAGCTTTTTAGAAAATTCATTTTAAAAAATTTATAAAATATACATAACATACAATTTAACATTTTAAGCACTTTTTAAATGGCACTAGCATGGGTCATCCATGTTGTAACATGTGTCAAGAGTTTCTTTCTTTTTAAAGGCTGAATATTCCCTGAACTTTTAAAAGCAACATAACTGTATTAGACTGCTGGGACTACCATAACAAATACCACAATCTGGGTACCTTAAAAAATAGAAATGTCTTTTCTCACAGTTCCAGAGGCTACAAGTTCAAGATCAAGGTATCCGTAGGTTTGCCTTCTTCTGAGGCTTCTGTCCTTGGCTCACAGGTGGCGTCTTCTTGCTGTGACCTCACAGGGTCTTTCTGCATATACACTCCTGGTGTCCAAATTTCCTCTCCTTATAAGAACCTTGGTCAGATTGGATTAGGGCCCAGCCACATGGTTTCATTTTAATTCAATCACCTCTTAAAAGGCCCTATCTTCAAATCTAGTCCTGTCCAGAGGTAGTGGGGGGCACGTCTTCAACATATAGGATGGGCCTGACATGAGCCACCCCATATGTAGTGACCTTCTTGAGAAATGGATCCTCAAGTGAATGTGAATCACCTTGGCCATCTTGTGGGGTGCTGGCTTAGGTTTGCATATGAAGTGCTCAGCACCTCGCTGGAGGATGGCAACCTCTCTACAGGATCAGGGCCCAGAAGCCCTTTGTTTCCTCAAATCATGGGGTGGGTTCTTCCAGCACACGGTGAGTGATCACTTAATGTCTGTTTCCTGTGTTCTTTCTGCCATCTTGGATTGAGTGGGCTGAGTGGATGGAGGAACGGGAGACTCAGGGTCACATCACTGTGGGAAAGGGAAAGATGGGGAGGCAAACAGGCTTCAACTGCTCACCTCTCCTGTCCTAGACAATGGGGGTCACAGAGCTCTCCCATTTAAATGAAGAATAATCCTAACCATTACAACTGACTGAGTGTGCACCTGGCATTGAACTAGGCACTCAACATGTCTCATTTGATCTTCATGTGGGTACTATTATTATCCCTACTTCTCTCATGAGAAAACCAAAGCCTGTAGAGTTTAGGTAACTTGCCAGATCATACAAATCACACCAGCATTCAGACCCAGAAGATCTGCATGGGGAGCCCAAGGGCTTCTCATGACAATTACATAAAAACTCCATGTGCAGTTGAATAGAGTCATAAAAGCACTTAAAAGTGGTCAGGGAAAGGATACTGACTACTTTAATTCAATATTTTCCAGTTCTTTGATGAAATTCATTAATTTAAATTTAAATTATTCTAAGAAAAGACTTTGAGTGCTGGGGCACTTCTCCCTTGGATAAACCCACATAAAAAGTTGTCCTGTTTGTCCTATAGCAAGTATCAACTTGCTTCTTGGAACTCCATCAGTCTCCATTCATGGTAGATTTCCTAAATATTTGTTTTTTTAAAAAACATCTTCTTTCCTCCTTTTTTTCTGTCTCACCACTTTTGGAGAAGCTCACATACGTGAGCTTGTATCAACCTGTCCTTGGACTGGGTGTGTTGCAAGTACTGGGTCCCTCCAGTTCCAAGGACTGTGATGTCTTGGCTCTGAAGAATTCTGGGAAGAATCACAAAGGGCTGGGCTGTCTTGTTTGTTTTCCTGAGCTGTAGAATATTTTACTCACAAAGCAGTAAGGAAACCCTAACCTCACCACACCCACACTTCCAAGCCAGTTTCAAAGTTGCTCCTCTAGGAACTAGTGAAGTCCCTACAAAGGATGGTTATAAAAATCCCTCCCTCTGTAAATCATCCAATGTTCCGGGACTTGGTGGAAAATTTTTTTAATAAATACTCTCTGACTTCTAAGCCCTAAGTCTTAGACAGATTTTGATCTCGTAAACAAATTTGTAGGAAATGTATGCTACTGGAAGTAATCAGGTATTTCCAATGCTTTCTCAACCACAATTCAATCTTAGCCTGTTAGCTTCCTGTAGCGCCCACTGGCATGGCCAACTCACCATGTCTAGAGTGCTATGAAATCTACCAGCTACACAGCTCTTCTGAGTCTGGTGGATTTGCCACTTTGTATCAGGTGTCTCTGCTCTGCCACCCCAACTGCTATGCTGAGCCCAAGGCATCCAACATGGTGGCCCTTTCCTGAGGACCTAAGGAAACTGTCAGGTGGCCCAGCCTAAGGGGGAGGCCCTGTTAGAAAGCTTCACCTTGGGTGGTTAATATCCAGCTCAATCAACACGAATGCAGGACACAGCAAATAGAACCACAGAAACAGAGGCAGGAAGAGGGAGAAGGAGAAACAGAGGAGCTTGAGTAGGACAGGAAGAACTCTTGGGAGGCTGCCAGTGCCTCGCAGGGGGTCCTTTCTCATGCTCAGGAGGGTATAAGCCACCTGAGAAGATAAGTCAGGGGATAAGGCTTCAGGGGTGGAGTCTTGCTTTGTGATGTCTTGCAGTCAGCAGGTTGATTGGCATCTTGACAGGTCACACCCATCTCTGAGAGGCTGTGTGGCTGCAGCAGGTCACCCATCTCCAGTTCTATGTGGGACCTGGGGCAGAGCTGGATAGGGCTCACAATGTATCTGGGTGGACTTGGCCAGAGGAAATTTCCACTGGAAGTTCCCAGATACCAGATCCTATCCACTGGCTGGGATGCTGGTGTAGTCCACACACAGCCCACAGATGGCTCTCCGCAAAGAACAATGGTTTCTCTTCTTCGGAAGAGAACAAATTCCAGTAACTGGAATTGCCGGGGTTTCCTGGATAATTTTCCAGGTCTCCATCAGGCCTGAATAGGTACTGCTTCGATGATTTCCTTGGTTAACTCACTTCATATTTGTATATCTCTAGAACACTCTGCCTTCTGGAGTGTCCCTAGTATATCATTGTGTTTGGTATTTTATGCAACTGGAGAGATCCCAACACAATTTTCTAAAAATGAATTCATGTGTTGACTATGGGCTCACTTGCCAATTCTTTGATTTCTCTCAATTCCTTGTTAGGTCTGTGGATCAGTTTTCCAGGTCTTATCCATTCTATCTCCACAATACAGCTTCAATCTATCAGGAGTCATCATATTCCTCTCACATACCACTACCTTCCCATCCTTCACCCTCAGCAGACATCACTAATCCATCACCTCACTCATCCTCACTCACCTGAACAAAGCTAGAAGCAGCAGTTAACTCTATTCTTTGAATGCTTATTAAGTAATTTGCTTGTTTCATCTCATTTAATACTTGTAAAACTCTGTGAACACCAACAAGAAAAAAATTGAGCTCCAAAAACACCAATAAAAATTTCTGAAGTAAAACAAAAACAAAAAATGAACCTCTGTGAAGTATATATTATTGCTTTGTCCACTGTATAAGTGACAAAACTGAGGTTCAGAGAGAGGAGAGATAGACTCTGATTCCTGCCTTTCTCCAGCCTCCTCATCTCCCTCATGGCCTCCCACGGACAGATCCCACATGGAGCCCGTTGGCAGGGCGGCCACGGAAACGTAGCTCGCAGGGTCAGCCCCTTGTGGGGCAAAGCAAAGCAGTAGGGCAGGGATCAGAGGGAATGGGAAGAATCGTTTCCTGATTCTGCAGCCAAAATGAATGTGTCCTGGCTCTGAAAATCCATGGCACTTGATCCAGAAGTTTCCTTTTGCACTCCACACTTTTTGTCACACAGGTATATATATCAGGACTTGTCTGGAGTATGCCATTGTGAGTCTTTCCCTTGGCTCTCATTGGTTTTACAGGTCTGCGGAGTCAGATGCAGGGGACTCATTGTCATTTTCTGTCATCATACCTCGCCCCATGCTGGGCTCAAAAAATATTTGTTGAGTGATGAATGTCATGCATTCAATACCTGTGACTCTCCAGACCGGGGTGTGTGACAATGTGCCCGAGAGAATGCCAAGCCACAAGACAAACACTGTCTCTTTCCCAGAGCATCAATTTCACAGGAAGGTAAGTCGTTTTAAACACCATCTTTATATGAAAACAAAAACCAAAAAAAAAAAAAATGGAGTCAAACATAACATTTTTGTGACTTTCTTTTCAATAAGTTACTTCACAGAATGCTAGGCTCTTTATATATTCACTTTTTTCTTTGACTCTCTTTTTTTTCCCATGGGTTGACGGAGCATTTATGTATGCCAGGCTCTGCTGTTGGCACTGGGAACAAAACGGTCAAGTGAGCAGACATGATCCTTCCTCTAGGGACCTTACAGTCTGGTGCAGAGGTCGAAAAACTTGTTCTAGAAAACACTAGATAGCACAGGCTTTAGGCTGGAAGAGCCAACCGTGGCTGGTCATGCTTCTCACCCCTGCGATTGTAACGTGGACGCAGCCAGAACATTATGAAAATAATGAGCTTTGGTGTGTTCCAACAAAACCTGATTATAAAATAGGCAGAAAAAAGACAAGTAGATCGAATACACAGAAAACAAAGTAAAACAGTGGTTATGGGCGAGGTGGGAAGTGATGGGAAGGAGTAAGTCCACAGGTACAAAGTCACAGTCCTATAGGAGGAATGAATCCAAAGGTCTAATGCATGTCACGAGGACTCTAGCTAATACTGTGAGGTATACTGGAAATTTGCTAGGACTGTGAATTTTAGGTACTCCACACACACACACACACACACACACACACACACAAAAGGCAGATAACTATATGAGATGATGGATCCATTAATCTGCTGGCCTGCAGCAATTACCTCACTATGTAAATATATATCAAAAACATCATGTGGGACACCTTAAATAAATATAATCATAAATAAAATCAGGCAACAGGCTGAGCATGGCCAATAGGCCACAGTTTGCTGACTCCACTAGGAGAAAAGAGGCATTAAGTAATTTAGGATGATGTGTTGTTATAACAAGAATAATAGGAGATGCCTCATGGCAAAGTTAGGCTACTTCCAAGAGCAGGACTGACGTCATGCGGGGTAACCTGTGTAGTCACGCAGGGACCAATCTCAGAAGGGACACCGTGCTTGGTTTAATGTTCTGCTATCCTTGTCTTGGAATTCTTTGTGTGTGTAGGGAGGGGCGGGCACAGGGGATTGAATTCAGGGGCACTCAACCATTGAGCCATATCCCCAGCCCTATTTGGCATTTTATTTAGAGACAGGGTCTTACTGAATTGCTTAGCACCTCCCTTTTGCTGAGGCTGGCTTTGAACTCATGATCCCCCTGCCTCAGCCTTCCGAGCAGCTTGGAATTCTTAATAAGTGTTTCTGAGAGATAGCAGGACCTTTAGGAAGAGGGACATTGTGGGAGGTCCTTCTCAACAACATGTGGTCCCTGTACCAGCTGCAGCAGCAGCCACTGGGGTCAGTTATGAGGTAACTGTATTTATGGATTTGTTTCTGTGTCCTATATTCTGTACCATTGGTCTACATGTCCATTTTGGTGACAATACCATGCTGTTTTTGTTATTATAGCTTTGTAGTATAGTTTAAGGTCTGGTATTGTGATGCTTCCTGCTTCACTATTCTTGCTAAAGATTTCTTTGGCTATCCTGGGTCTTTTATTTTTCCAAATGAATTTCATGATTGTTTTTTCTATTTCTATAGGAAATAGAAAAGGAATGACATGGGATTTTAATTGGAATTGCATTGAATCTGTATAGAACTTTAGGTAGTATGGTCATTCTGACAATAATAATTCTCTCTATCCAAGAGCATGGGAGATCTTTCTATCTCTTAAAGTCCTCTACAACTTCTTTCTTTAGTGTTCTGTAGTTTTCACTGTAGAGGTCTTTCATGTCTTTTGTTAGATTGATTCCCAAGTATTTTATTTTATTTTTGAAGCTATTGTGAATGTGGTAGTTTTCCTAATTTCTCTTTCAGAGGATTCATCACTGATGTATAGAAATGCATTTAATTTATGGGTGTTGATTTTATGTCCTGCTACTATGCTGAATTCATTTATTAACTCTAGAAGTTTTCTGGTGGAATTTTTTGGGTCCTCTAAGTATAGAATCATGTTGTCAGCAAATAATGATAGTTTGAGTTCTTCTTGTTCTATTCCTATCCCTTTAATTTCGTCCATCTGTCAAATTGCTTTGGCTACAGTTTCAAGGACTATGTTGAATAGAAGTGGTGAAAGAGGGCATCCCTGTCTGTTCCTGTTTTTAAGGGAATGCTTCCAATTTTTCTCCATTTAGGATAATGTTGGCCTTGCATTTAGCATAGATTGCTTTTACAATGTTGAGGTATGTTCCTACTATACCTAGTTTTTCTAGTGTTTGTTTCTAGGGTGCTGTATTTTGTCAAATGCTTTCTCTGCATCAATTGACATAATCATATTATTCTTATCTTTAAGTCTATTGATGTGATGGATTATGTTTATTGATTTCTGTATGTTCACTCAACCTTGTATCCCTGGAATGAACCCCACTTGATCATGTGCACTATTTTTTTTAATTTATTCTACTTAGTTGTACATGACAGCAGAATGCATTTCAATTCATCATGCTGAAATGGAGTGCAACATTTCAATTCTCTGGTTGTACATGATATAGAGATATACCATTTGTACAATCATACATACACCTAGGATAATGATGTACATCTCATTCCACCATCTTTCTTACCTTCATAACCCCTCCCCACCCTCCTCTTTGCCCAATCCAAAGTTCCTCCATTCTATCTATGCCCCACCCCATAGATCAGCATCCACTAATCAGAGAAAACATTGGCCTTTGGCTTTTGGAGATTGGATTACTTTGCTTAGCATAATATTCTCCAACTCCATCCATTTACGTGCAAATGCCATAATTTTATTCTCTTTTAATGCTGAGTAATATTATATTGTGTATATATACTACAGTTTCTTTATCCATTCATCTATTGAAGAGCATTTAGGTTGGTTCCACAATTTAGTTATCGTGAATTCAGCTGCTATAAACATTTGTGTGGCTATGCCATTATAGTATGCTGATTTTAAGTCCTTTAGGGATAGACCAAGGAGTGGGATAGCTGGATCAAATGCTGGTTCCATTCAAAGTTTTCTGAGGAAACTCCACACTGCTTTCCAAAGTGGTTGTACCAATTTTCAGTCCCAATGATGCACTACTTTTTAAATATGTTTTTGTGTGCAATTCTTTATTAAGAATTTTTACATCTTTGTTCATCAAGGATATTGGTCTGAAATTTTCTTTCTTTGTTGTGTCTCTATCTGGTTTTGGTGTCAGGGTGATACCTGCTTCATAGAATGAGTTTGGAAGGGTTCCCTCCTTTTCTATTTCATGGAATGATTTGAGGAGTTTTGGTATTAATTCTTCTTTGTAGGTTTTGTAGAACTTGGCTGAGAATCTGTCTGGTCCTGGGCTTTTCTTGGTTGATAGGCTTTTGATGGTGTCTTCTATTTTATTGCTTGAAATTGATCTGCTTAAGTTTTATATGTCCTCCTGGTTTGGGTAGGTGGTATGCCTCTAGAAACTTGTTGGTGTTTTGAGGTTTTCTATTTTACTGGAGTGTAAATTTTCAAGATAGTTTCTAATTACGTTCTATATTTCAATAGGGTCTGTCATGATATTTCCTTTTTCATCACAAATTCTAGTGATTTGAGTTTTCTCTCTCCTTTTTGTTAGGGTGGCTAAGGGTTGGTCATTTTATTTAATTTTTCATCAAACCAGATTTTTGTTTTGTCAATTTTTTGAATTGTTTCTTTTGTTTCAATTTCATTGATTTCAGCCCTAATTTTGGTTATTTCCTGTCTTCTGCTTCTTTTGGTGTTGGTTTGTTCCTCTTTTTCTAGGACTTTGAGATATAATGCCAGGTGGGTTATTTATTGACTTTTTCTTCTTTTAATGAATGAGCTTATTGCAATGAACTTTCCTCTTAGTACTGCCTCCAGAATGTCCCAGAAATTTTTGATATGTTGTATAGAATTTTTATCTCCTCCCTGATGTCATCCATTATCCATGCGTCATTCAATAGCATATTATTTAATCTCCAGATGTTGAAGTACCTTCTGTTTTCTATTTTATCATTGATTTCTAATTTCATTCCACTATGTCTGAAACAATGCAGGGTAGTATCTCTATTTTTTTGTAGTTGCTAAGACTTGCTTTGTGGCATAACATACGGTGTATTTTAGAGAAGGATCCATGTGCTGCTGAGAAGAAAATGTATTCACTTGTTGATAGATGGAATGTCCTATATATGTCTGTTAAGTCTAAATTATTTATTGTTTTGTTGAGTTCTATAACTTCTTTGTTTGGTTTTTGTTTGGAAGATCTATCAGTGGTGAGAGAAGTGTGTTAAAGTCACTCAGTATTACTGTGTTATGGTCTATTTGATTCTTGAAGTTGAGAAGGGTTTGTTTGATATATATAGATGCCCCATTGTTTGGGGCATAGATATTTATGATTGTTATGTCTTGTTGATGTAAGGTTCCCTTAAGAAGTGTGAAATGACCTTCTTTATCCCTTTTCAATAACTTTGGTTGGACATCCACTTTATCACCCCGCTTGTTTATGCAGACCATGTGAGTTATATGTTTTTTCCCATCCTTTCACCTTCAGTATGTGGATGTCTTTTCCTGTGAAATGAGTCTCTTGAAGGCAGCATATTGTGGGGTCTTTTTTTAAAAAATCGAATCTGCTAGTCTGTGCCTTTTAATTGATGAGTTTAGGCCATTGACATTCAGGATAATAATAATTCAATTATTATTGAGAAATGGTTTGTATTCCTGGTAATTTTTTTTTTTTTTTTTTTTAGTTTTTACTTTGACTTGGTTTCTCTTTTGATTAGGCTTTCTTTTAGTATAGTTCCTCCCTTTGCAGATTTTCATTGTTGTTTTTCATTTCCTCCTCATGGAATATTTTGCCAAGAATGTTCTGTAGTGCAGACTTTCTTGCTGTAAATTCTTTTAACTTTTGTTTACCACGGAAGGTTTTTATTTTGTCATCAAATCTGAAACTTAATTTTTCTAGATATGATTCATGGTTGGCATCCATTTTATTTCAGAGCTGGGTATATGTTGTTCCAGGATCCCCTGGCTTTGAGGGTCTGGGTTGAAAAATCTGCTGAGATCCGAATTGGTCTTCCCTATATATAATCTGATTCCTCTCTCTTGCAGCCTTTAAAATTCTATCCTTACTCTGTAAGCTAGGTATTTTCATTATAATGTATCTTGGTGTAGCTCTGTTGTAATTTTGTACATCTGGTGTCCTATAAGTCTCTTGTATTTGATCTTCCAGTTCATTCTTCATATTTGGGAAATTTTGTGATTTTATTTCATTAAAGAGATTGTGCATTTCTTTGGTTTGAATCTCTGTGCCTTCCTCTATCCTGACAAATCTTAGATTTGGTCTTTTGATGTTATCCCATAATTCTTGGATGTTCTGTTCATGGTTTCTGACCATCTTCACTGTGTGGTCAAATTTATTTTCAAGATTGTACATTTTGTCTTCATTGTCTGAGGTTCTGTCTTCCAGGTAATCTAGTCTGTTGATGAAGCTTTCTATTTAGTTTTTTAAATTATTTTTAAAATTTGTTTTAGTTAGTTATACATAACAGTAGAATACATTTATGCACTTTGATATATCATGATTCCATTTCCCTGTTTTATTTTTCTCCGTTGCACATATTAACACCTAATATATTGATTTCTTATTTGTTGGGGTTAATTATCTATCCTCCCCATTGTCACTGGAATACTAATTCTACAAAAGAGTGGTTTTGTTCTGTTTCATGTGCTGACGTATCTCAGGGCCTAAAAAGTGCCTGGCAGAGAGGGAATGTTTGATAAATATTGTTGAATAGACACAGAAATTAAGGAGACCTCAATTATATCAGTATATGACTATAACTAATAATAATTAATAAATGATGACCATAAGACTGGGTTAATAAGTCATATGACTGGATTAATAGAGTTACTAGTAGTAACAACTGCTCCTAGGGATTGAACCCAGGAGCTCATCACCAGCTTCCCTGGTCATGAGCCACAAGGTGGAAACAGCCTGGATCCCCGAGTCACTGCATGGAGGACGTCTCTAGGCTTTCTGCAAGGGAGAAAGAAGCCTGTGTTGTGGTGAACCATTGAGATTTCAAGACTTGTTACTGCACAAAAACTGTGAAATGAACACAAGACTGTACAGAGAGGAGGCAGAATCTGCAGGTA
>NW_025999853.1:16622065-16764217 GCF_001458135.2 Marmota marmota marmota
ATAATAAAAACCTACAAGTCCTAAATACCAGCAATGGCTGGGGGGGGGGCAGGAAAGGCGGGAGGGAGGTGGGTAGAAGGATCTTGCAGCTGGAGATGGCCTTAGATTTGGTTTCGCCCTGTGAAAAAGCAGAATGTCAGCAAATGGTGTTTGAGGAGAAAATTGGCTTTTATTGGCAATGAATGAATTGGGCACCATCCCTTCTGTAAAATAGGGAAGGCACCCCAATAAACTGAGCAGAGGAGCAGGTATGCAGACAGGGAAAGCAAGGAAAATAGAATAAGGAGAAAGAACTACACTGGTCATGTAGTTACTTCCCCTAGAGAATTGAAACAGAGGACTTCGCTATCATGCTGGCTCCGATAGACGGGGGGCCCCTTTCTGTTGGTTGCTGGGAATCATGGCCTGTTCCGAAGTCGAGTTTGGTCACATGGCGTTTAGCTTGAGTGACTCCATTTTGATTTGGTCTCATCTGTTGGGAGCCTGGCGCAAGAGCTCAGTCCAAAACAACAGCCTCCAGTGAACTTCACTTCACAGCCCTGATTCTGGGGTTCACATAGACCAGGCTATTGTGGCTCAGAGACTCATTCCTCCCTCATGGTCACCGTGGGTTTTACCAGACTGAACAAAGAGCAGAAGAAGATCTAAGAACAGTGGTTTCCCAACTCAGCAGCATTTCCCAGGGAGTGGTACCCGGTGAACCTGCCCTCATCTCTCCAGAGTGCTAGGTCCTTCAGAGCTGCTCCGGTTTGCAGCCTTCTCTTTTGTAATTCCTGCTTCTCTTTCACTGAAATCTTTGTTTCCTCTTTCTCCACGCCTATCTTCTTTTCTGCCCGGTCTTTCTCTTTCTCTCTTTCTTGCTACCAGTTTCCCCTCTCCCTCTCCCTCTCCCCCCTCTCTCACCTGGTGTTGTCTTCCCCAGGTGTTGATTGTGGGCTGATGTTCCCCGGGCATAATTTAACAACTAGGTCAATTTATCCCTTAAACAGAGTGGCCAGATTTAGCAAAGCACATGGTGTCTGGTTAATTTGGGTTTCAGATAAACAGTGAGTAATGTTTGGGACAAACACCAAAAAAGATTATTTGTTGCTTATTTGGAATTTAAATTTAATTCCTTGTCTTATACAGCTGAACTCTAACTAACTGCAGCTCAAGGTGGACCTCAAATAATGTGCATTCTGTGCTCTTAGAAATAAAGGAATATTCCAAATACGCTCTAGGATGAACTCTGTAACTCTCTTAATTTGAAAACATGATTAACCAACATTTTCTGAGCATCCTAGAGAACAAGTAATTTGGGGTCTGCCGGGACTTCAGGGAGCTTTTCCCTGAAGGCAGCTGGCTGAGCCCTGCCATCCCAGAGGTCAGAGAAGGCAGTAGCCCAGGGTGCAGACTCCAGGGTGGCCAGATTGCAGTGGAAAAGTCAGACCTCTGTGTCAGAAAAGGTTCATTCTGTGGGTGGCAGAGGGGAAGAGGATAAAGAATAAGATTGGTTTGTCATTATTACATCTTTGCCCCATATTTTCTATGTTCTCAGAATGACTGGAGGATGGGGGTGGGGTAGGAAATATCCCCCCTCTTCTGAGACTCTCTTGAGTCCTTCACTTTAGGAATGAACTTTGCAAAAGAGAAAGTGCCATATGTCTGTCTGCTGGTGTCTGAACTAACGCAGCCCTGTGTGAAGGTCACTGTTTTGGGAAGTCAGGAGGACCTGGGGCCTTCTGCAGGTGTGGAGCCCCAGGAGAAGAGCCTCTCAGCCCCACAGCACCCCAAGGCACTGACGCAGCCTGCAGTGAGCGGCGGCCTCTGCTCAGTCCTGTGATCCAGGCCAGGCTTTCTGCTCTCCCATCTGGAGGACAGCCATCCTTATTGAGTGTATTTCCAAGAAAGCAGTTGACAGGCTTGGCAGTGCTATTCCTGGAAATGTTCAATAGGCCATCCTCTGGCAGGGGCCGCTGCCGACGACGGATGGGTCTGAAGGGGGACCGTTTGCTCAGCACCATCTCACCCCAGCCCATTCCCAGGTGCCTTTGAGCGGCAGCCGTCCTCAAATACCACAGGCTGTCAGCTGGTGGGGGCTGCAGGCCTCTGTGGGACTCGCTTCCGCCCTGGCAGGGCAGCTGCCAGGGCTTGCTGCTAAAGGAAGACAGGCACCCTGTGACTATAAATTATAAAACACAGCAGCTCCGGCTGATGCCCTGCATGTCCGCAGAAAACTCCGCAGGGGACACGTGGCCCTTGCCAGAGGGCATTCTAGACGGCAGCTTTAACTCTTGTGGCAGCCCTGGGGAGAGTCCAAGCCTGTCGCTGGGCAGAGGAGCTCCTGGCAACGCCCAGAATTTGGAATGTCCCTCTGATGTTGAGCATGGTGAGAACCAGAGCTTCTCACCCTCAGCAGACTGTGGGTGGGATACCTCCTTGTTGGGGGTCACCTGTGCACTCTGGGACAGTTAGCCACATCCCTGGACTCCGCCCACTAAATGCCAGCAGCACCCCCGGCCCAGGTTGACAAATGAAAATGCCTCTGAAAGGCGAAGTCCCCCTTGATTGGGAACCACTGCTCTAAAGGGAAGGATATGGGGCCCTGGGGTGATGCCAGAGAGAGAGATGTCAGCTCAGGATCTGGTCTCGGGGGAAGCTGGGGTGCCAGGCAAGTCATGGAATCTGTGGGCCTCAGTTTCTTGGTGTCAAAAATGGGAAGAAGAGAGCTGGGGTTGTGGCTCAGTGGTAGAGCATTTGCCTAGCACATGTGAGGCAGCACTGGGTTTGATCCTCAGCACCACATAAGGTAAATAAACAAAATAAGATGGGAAGAAGAGAAAGTGAAATCAGGGAGTGTGGAGATCAGTCGAGATAAAAATGCATGGGATGCACTTTGAGAGGGGCAGTCTCCAGATGAAACCAGGTACTTGGGTTTAAATAAAGGGCAGGGCTTCCCTTGAAAGGAAGGGTCAGCTGACTGTAAAATCCCTCAAGACTCTTAAATGAAAACAAACGCTCATTCTAGAAAGCTTTCCTCTTCATTTTTTTTCTTCTGAATTCAAAACAAGAAAAAGTGCACCAAGGCAGCCCGAGGTTAATGTACACAGTTTCTTTACTCTTGTCTTCCTTGAAACAGGCTTTGATTAAAAAAAAAAAAAAAAGATTATCAACACCCTAGGAATAGTGTTTCTCCCACAAAAGAACTAAAAGTAATAGAGGGGAGGTCCTCTCTATTTTCTTCACAAAATTAGTATCTTTTTCTTTATAGTAAGCAACAAAAAATAATCGTGAAACAGCGCAGTCCTATAGAAAGACCCTGTTGCTTTAAATGGACTTTGCTGTTATATAATTCTCTGGCCAGCATCACCCCCCCCTCCAGCTTTCAAGGAACTGTAAAGAAATCTTGAAAGGCTAATATTTCTCCTGCTCACACAGGCAGACGCGTGACCTGAGCTCCCCCAAAGGTAAAAACTGGAGAGATGAGTCCTCAAGGACAGGGTTCCATGCATCTTGGGGACCGAGCCCAGCTCCAGGGAGTCGCAGCTCTTTCTTCGTAGCACAGCTTGTACTCTTTCTGAAGATTGAAGGCCACTTTTGCTTGGGAAACAGGACACTGTGATTAATCAAAGAAGACAAAACAGCTTCATTTTCCATAACGGGCCGTTGAGGGCTTTTCTAGGAAAAACCTTGATCAAGCTGTTCCTTCTGTTTTCCTAAAGGCCAACGAGCAGGTATCCATGGAGGTTCACTCCTGAATAGCCCCCTTCCCAGAAAAAGGCTGCACCGCGCTAACTCATCCAAAGCAACCTGAGCATCGGCCAGTGGACAGCAAGGGCCCTTCTCCTGCCCCGAAACCTCTGGAGGTGCTCACCTGCTCTCATTGGATCTTGGATCCTTCAGATCAGACAAGCTTCCTGCGAGGGGACTGAGGGGCGGGTGAAGACCGAACCTAACCAATGAGCAGCTAAAGATTAGGGAAGGCAGAAGACTTGGCGCTGTTCTGACTAGGAGCCCTCACAGTGCAGTTCTTACAGGCAGGACTGGGATGGGCTGAAACCAATGAGGTGTGAAATTTTAAGGCATCAAAAAATACTCAGTCATCAATAAGCAATATTTAGTGTGATTTAGGGGGGGCGGGTACTGAGGATCGAACCCAGAGATGCTTAAGCACTGAGCTACATCCCCAGCCTTTTTTATATTTTATTTGGAGACAGGGTCTGCTTGAGTTGCTTAGGGCCTTGCTAAGTTGCTGAGGCTGGCTTTGAACTTGCATTCTTCCTGCCTCAGCCTCCCGAGCCACTGGGATTACAGGCGTGAGTGCCTGGATAGCGTGGTTTTATGAAAAGTGAAAATTAGGTTGAAAATCCATTAGGAACAACATATTAAAATTTAAAATCAGGATCCACTTTCACAGGTATTGTGTCCCAGTGATCAGCACACTCTTGACTTTGGCATTGGAGGTGCTCCGCACAAGGACTTGCTCACACAGTGTAGACCAAAGGAGCCCTAGATCAGAGACAGAAGAGTTGCCTGTGACACATGGCCTTAAGCATGTGTCCAGGTTCTCGGAGCTCTGGTTCCCTTTTGCAAAGTGGACTTAAGACCATCCTGTCTAACTTAGAGTTGTTAAGGCGAAATAAGTTTCTGTTCCTGAGAGCATTGATAAACCCTAACCTGTGGCATCCATGAGCTGTATGCTAGGAAGTGTGATAGTAGTGCTGGTGATTATAGCAGTGGGTCAAAGAGGACCTTCTTGGAGAAGGAAAAGAAGCAAAGGCAGAAGGGAGGAGAAGGGAAGTGGGGCCGGGGACAGGCTGTGTGGAGGTGAGAGGAGCCCAGATCCTGGAGTCTGAGCTGTATTTAAACCTCAGCTGGAAAGAGCCTCTCCTTTCTCAACCTCTCTGAGCCTCAGCTTTCTCAGTCTTAAAATGGGGGCAATAATGGATTGGCCATGAAGTGTCGCATCACAGTACACACATGAGTGCATATACACGTGCCCTTCCTAGCACAAGCCAGGCTTCTCCCAGGGAGAGAGGAACAGAAACAGGAGAGGCGAGGAAAAACACAAACCAGTACTGGAGACGAGAGAAGAGGATTGAGGGGGAAACAGAGGAAAGAAAGGATGGAGAAAAGGAAGAGGAAAGTGGGACCCTCGGATTCGTTCCTAAATTAAGGACTCAGAGAGAAGTCAGTTCCAGTTTCCCTGGAAACATCATGGAAAGAGTCAAGCCACTACACTGCGTTTGAGTTTTATCTGTACTGGTGCACAGGTCTGATTCATTTTTTCTACTCTAGAGTATTCTAGAACATGCCACTGTTTCTGGATTATTCTCCTGAGGGGGGACATTTGCATTATGTAAAGAGGCTGCCACTGTATTGATAATGCTTTATTTCTTAAATTGGGTGGAGTGAAAGAGAGGTTTAATCCACAGGTCTGTCTTTTCCTGTGTCTGAAGTAGTTGAGCTCATTCTGCCAATGATTCTGCCAACCTCCAGGCCTTGCCCTTCAGTTTAGGAGCAGGCAGGATTCTGGGAGTGGATGGAGCACGTTCACATCCCTACAGCCACCCATGTCCGGACACAGGGAACAGGGTGCCAAGTGGCTCTGCCTGGCCTGAGAGCCGTGATCTGGCCCTCTCTGGGGTTCCCCAGAAAAGCCCTGAGATCTTACTCTGGCCTGGAAGCCCCAGGGCTGGCCTCACATGCAGTTCCCAACCCAGTGCTGGAAATACACCGAAGCCTTAAATGAAAGATTTCAGGGAAAATGGTTTCTCCTAATGACAAAGCGCCTTTGAATGGAATCCCTGCCTTTCATAATGAACAAAGGGAGAAAGCCGTAAAGCTGGGGGAAGAGCTGTGAATTACCCTCTGGAAGCCACCCCTGTGCATTTTCTTACTAAAGAACAAGAGAAAGAAGAAGTACCAAAACCCCCAAAGAATAAGTATTCTGGAAATAATTCTTGTTTGCCTTTGTACTGTGTGCCTCCTCCCTGGACAGATTTGTTTCTTAGAGACTGTTTGCGTTGGCTACAAAAATTGGTCGGCCTCCCCCAGCAGCCACCTGCTCTGTGGAAGTGATAGTCTCCCCTCTTGCAGCTGTGAGGGAGGCTGTGGTGGGAGTGACTGCCCTGCCCCTGTGGCCCTTGGGCTGCCTGGATAAGCCACCAACCCATCACTCAGCACTGGGATCTGGGGTATGAAATTTGAGAGGGCACCAAATAACTCAATAATGAGGATAAATAATATTAGAAGTGTAATACTTTAAAAAATAAAAAATAATGATAAACAAAACACTAACTAGTAAAATAAAGACAAGGATCCATGCAGAAGCCTGAATTCAATGCTAGGATCAGAGACCTTTGTTTTGTGGAATTCTGCCACCATCTTGGCAGGTCAGGAAACAGAATTTCCCTATCACTCCAAAAGCATGCATCTACCCCACAGCGAAGGAAGGATGTCCCCAACTACCAAACTCACAAGCTCTGGTTTAGGTTCCCAGGCCCAGCCCTGGGCCCTCTCCTGCAAGCTGCACAGCCTGCTGCCTCTTCTCTTCCTGGACGATCCAGCCCAATCCCTGCATGGACCCACTTCAGAGACCCCAAACCGACTGCAGGAGGGCATCTCATTTGGCTCATTCAAAGTATTCTTTGATTTTTGTTTTTTTAATTACTTGCCAACATTTAAAAATTGGGAGATTAAAAAAAAAAAGAAATCTACACAAGCCTATCTTTAAAAATCCAAATTTCAGCCTGTCTTGAAAACTTTAAACATTTGGCAACTGATAACAATAACAACAACACAAAAATGAATCTATTTCCATTTATTGAGAATCTATTAAATGCTGAGGCTAGCATTCAATACTTTTAAGTATTTTTCCTCTTTTTTTAAAAACATTTTTTTAGTCATTGATAGAACTTTATTATTTATTTATTTATATGTGGAGCTGAGAATCGAACCCAGTGCCTCACACATGCCAGGCAAGTACACTACCGCTGAGTCATAGCCTCAGCCCAGTATCTCTTCTCTTTAATCCCTCACAGCAACTCTGTGTTCACTATCTCCACTTTATAGATGATAAATCAGAGACTCAGAAAAGTTAAATAACTTGTCCAAAATCACATAGCTATTAAATAACCTAGTGGGTGAGACTCTAAAGCCCAGGCTCTTGAATTTCTGAATGTTCCATCACCCTGAGGCGCGTGGGCTAAATTACTAGTTTTCTGAAGAGTTCCAAGAAGCCTCTAAAACTCTGAGTGAGGTGAGGACCCCCATCCTCCATCCTAGGAAGACAGCTCAGCTCCCAGGGCTCCTGTTTCTGCCAGACAGTATTCTTCTTTCTCTTTTCTTTATTAAAAACTATTTTAGGGGCTGGGACTGCGGGTCAATGGTAGAGTGCTCACTGGGTTCTGTCCTCAGCCCCACATAAAAATAAAATAAAGATACCGTGTCCACCTAAAACTAAAAAATAGATATTAAAAAAATAAATAAATATTAAAAACCATTTTATATATAAACAATCTTTGACTTATAATGCACTGAAAATATCCTAAGTCAAAAACGCATGTAATACACCCAGCCTCCAGAACATCATATTTAGCAACAGTGCCAAGTGTAGAATACCAAGGTTCACCCCCAGCCCCAAGCACGATCACGTGACTGTCTGGGAGGTGTGGTTGCTGACACGGTCCAGCATCAAGAGAGAAACTACAAGCCAATGCCCATGGTAGAGAGATGTCCCTTTGGTTTTTGAAGGTGAAGTCTCTTATTTGTCATACTGAACTTCAGTCTCATCATGATTGTGAGTTGAGTGTATCCTTTAGAGTAATCTCAGGCAGTTTGATGTGGTGGAAAGAGGTTTTGGAGGAGCCTGAGCTGAGTCTCTCACTGCTCTATGCCATTATATAAAATATGTGCTACATTTCTCTACATACCTCAACCAACAATCCTGGGGGACATAGGGAGACTACTTCAAGAAGCATAAAGTGACATGCAAATGGATGTCCTATTTAATTCCATGCATAGGGTCTGACAAGTGCAAACCAAGAAAGAGTGGGGGCATCCAGGCCTTCTTTCAAGACAAGACTGCTGGAGATAAACTTGACAATGTGACATCAGTCTTGGCTTCAGCTGTCATCTTTGTGCTGATGACTCCCAAATCCATGACCCATCTGGATCTCTCTACTAAGACTCAGACCCAATGGCTTTTATTGAACAGCCCCATCTGGCTGTTCCATACACTTCTCTAGCAACATTTCCAAAACAGAACTTCCCAACATCTAAAACTTGCTCCTTCTGTAATTCAGGAACTTACATCCTTATCCACACATCCCAGAAACCCAGAAGCCATCCTTGACTATGTCCCCACCTCATTCCACACCTGGATCTTGTCCAGGTTCTGTGGAGTCAGTCTACCCCTTCAGGAGCTCTTGAACCTGTCTTCTCTCCAGCTCTGATGGTGTGACATGGACTAGACTGTCCCCATCTCTGCCCTGAACCATTGTAATGGCCACCTATTAGTTACCCTGCTTCTGGTCATGCCCCTTACCCTGCATCTCATGCTCCAAATTACCCAACAGATCTTTCTGAAACCCACATACACAGAACGTTAAACTTCCTAAAATATATGTGTGATCATCTTATCTTCATGCTAAATCTTTTGACATTAGTTAGGACAGTCCTAAATCTCTAAGACTACAGAGGAGGCAACCCCTGTCCATCTATTCTGCCCTCTCCATTCTTTTTTTTTTTTTTGTACCAGGGATTGAACTCAGGGGCACTCGACCACTGAGTCACATCCCCAGCCCTATTTTGTATCTTATTTAGAGACAGAGTCTTACTGAGTTGCTTAGTGCCTCATTTTTGCTGAGGCTGACTTTGAACTTGAAATCATCCTGTCTCAGCCTCTTCATTCAATTAGATGATGATGGACCTCTATTTTATTCATTTATTTATTCATATATATTTTTTTATTTGGTACTGAGAATCGAACCCAGGGCCTCACACATGCAAGGCTCTTACCACTGAGCCACAACTCCAGCCCCAGCCTCTTCATTCTTAATACTCTATTCAGACTGAATCTCTCTCAGTTTCCTAAACACATTCCATTCTCTCATCTCCATCCCTTTGCACACGTTCCTCCTTCTGCTGAGAATACACCCCATTAACTCTTCCTCTTCCTTTGGGCCTCAGCTTAGATGGCACTTGAACCAGGAAGAATTTACTGACCTCCTAGGCTGGGTTAGATACTCCTCTCTTGCATTTCCAGGGGTTTCTTGCATCTATCTTTATTTCGTCCCTGACCCTAATATACAAGCCACAATTCCTTGTTGATTTAACTGTTTTTCCCGTCGGGTTATAAACTCCACCAGAATTCACGTGCAATTCTGTGTACATTTGTATCCCCTGGACTTTGGTCACAGCCAGATGCATAGTATGCACTCAATAAATTTTATTTTTCCGACTAAAGTGCTCAGATCACCAAAAGTATGAGTTACCGTTTAGCAGAAACATTAAGAAACACTACCAGGAAAGTGTTTCAGTCGGACACACAAGTCAGACTGCTCTCTAATAATACCAGGAACTGACTATTAACACCTGGGCAATTTGCTAACTTCTCAGCTTCCAAGAAGTCTACATATTTTGGAGTTTGTAGAAATTGTGAGAAAAAAAATCTTTCTATGAATTTGAGAATTTTCTAAATTTCCCTTAATTTCTTCTTGCCAAACTGACAAGGCTTGGAGTCCTTATTTTAGGCCATCTCTATGATTTAGTGATCTTCCTTACTTGCAACTCATTAATATCCCTCATAGTGAAATCTCCTGAGAGCACTATCTAGAAAGGGGTCTGTCACTGAATGCGTAGCTAAGCCTGGTGTCAAGAAGAGGAGAAACGTGAGAATTTTATTTTTCATTTTTAATCAACAGTTTAATCTCGCTTTGCCTTAAGTTTCCAAACTCTGGGCCTTTGTGGTCTTTGGGCAATTGGTGAGGCTAGATTAATATTTCCCTCTCATTTTGAAAACATAGTAAATGAATGGATTAAAAATGCATTAGATCCACCCTGGTATGAGTCTACAGGAATTGTAAAGATCTGGATTCAGGTCTGAACTCTACCATGTATGTACTCATGATTACGTGCGGCCCACCTAACCAGTCTGCACTTTGGCTCTCTCCTCTGCAAAATAAGAAAGATACCAGTGCCACACCTTACTCTCTTCCTGGAGTGTGATAGGCCCTGAATAATGCTAATGTCCTTCCCAAACAGTTCTGCTATTAATTATACCCATGACCATATAATGGTCCCTTATGGAACCTCTGCAGATTGAAATGATTTTCTATGATAATAAATCTCCACTGTCAGTAGGAGAAGTTGCCAACCAGTCTCGGAGTCCACACTCAACCAAGCAGCTAAAGCTTTTAAGACTCCTATTAAATGATAGGATTGTTTGCTTTCTTTCCTCCAAAGAAGTACTCACAAAATCTCCTCATTCTTGTGGTCAAGGGGAGGGGAAAAAAACCTCATCCCTCATAGAAAATGAAGTCACTGACCTCTCTCAGATTTGAACTCTGGGTGGAAAGTTCAGCCGGACCACCATCAGGGGAAATGAAATCACGCCAAGAGAAGGAAATGAAATGTCCAAGGGTGTTGAGCTGATGAAGTCTCTGGAGGGGATAAACTCTAAGAAGCTAGAGTTGTGGCCATCTTAGCTTGGCCTTTAGATATCTCATGGATTCAGATTTTCGAAGATGGTTCCCTACCTTTGTGCATCACCTTGAAACCTATAAGATCTTTTCTGGCTAACAATAACCTTTTATCCTTAAAATCATCATGGAAGGTTGGCAAATATCATTGTACCCACTTTTCAGAAGAAGAAACCAAGGAACCTGTTCCTGGATCACACAAGCTTATGCAGACTGGAGCTAGGATTGAACTTGGGGCTTTGGCTCAAAGATCAGTCCATGCTCCTTTTACCAAACTATCCTGCCCCTCACACAGCTGGTGAAGAGCAAGATTGCAATCCATTTCAAAGGGAGCATATGCTCAGGAACCCTTATCAATGCCACTGAGGAAAAAGGACCAAACTGAGGTAAAAAAGAGGTCTACATCCATTCCCAACCACTAACCTCTGGAGTGTCAATTTTTTTCTTTTTCACCTCTGCAAAGAACCAATGGCAATAAATAATTTCAAGCTATTTCTGTTTCTTGAATGTGGATCTGTTGTTATTTTAATTTCTAATCCAAATACCTGTGACCTAGAAGAAATATCTGAAAGTTAAATTTGGAATTCATCACAACCCTTCTTTACCCTTACATGAATCCTGGTCTGATTTTCCTTTGCTCCTTGACACAAGGAATGAGCAATTTCTTACTAGCATTTGAATTCTCAGGGCTTAGCACAATACCCGCACCTATTCAGCTCTCAATAAATGTTCACTGAGTAAAAGAAAACGTACTGGCATTTGTAGCTCATATTCATACCTTCTATTTTAAATGTCAAAAGTGTGGGGTTTGGATTTTTTGGTAGAAAGTCAAATGTAGCAATTTGCATTAAATTCCATAGACATTTTAGATTGCTGAATAAGACTGTGTGGAAATAAGACAAGTCTAAGAGACCTCTTGGACTTACATAGGGTTTCCATATTGTCTCCAAGTTTGTCCTCACAATTTTAGTCCCAGCATTTTCCATAGAGAGATCTCTTCTTCAAGATGGAGAACCTTATATTTTCCTTTATTTGTCCACATGCCTAATTAAGTTACAGTCAATGTTGACCAAATTATGTTTCATTAAGCTGAATATTTTGTCTTCAAAGATATATTAATTCCAAGTCTCTTAGTTGCAATTGGGTCTGTTTTTACTCATCTCTATAGCCCCCTGAGATTGGCAGATGTTAATTCCAAAGACTTTGAAGCCCTCTAATAAGCAAGAGAATAAAAGAAAATCACAGAGGGCAGTCTGAAAATCCAAAATCTGGATTCTCGAACTTGAGCTGACATCCAGCTACAGGCCCAGAAAATCTGCTCCTTCTTTCTGTGAATTTCTTCTCCTTCCCTCAAAGACAAAGTTGCCTTCCACAGTTGATCTGTGGATTCATATTTAGGTGCTGAAAAGTTCAAAAACTTTAGCTGAAGTCAACTTTTATTTTAAAGATGATGAAGAAGAAAAATGAGAGTCACCCAGATAAGAAGGAAGAGATAGATATACATAGACTTTATATTCATGATGTATCTGAAAACCAAACTTCCATAGACAACTTCTGTATATAAGCTTCCAGATACAAACACAAACTAAGGTATATGTGTGTGTGTGTGTGTGTTAGAGGGTGTGTGTTCATTTAATGATGGGGATATGTTCTGAGAAGGCTCTGCTAGGTGATCTCATCCTCGTGTGGACATCAGAGCATACTGACTGGTATTTTATTTATTTATTTATTTCAGTTCTCAGAGTGTATTTTTCAGTTTTGAAATTTCCATTTGGTTCTTTCTCTCTATAAATCATTTTCATATCTTTTCTGAAATCTCCATATCTTCACATAGTATACCCAGCTATACTATGAATTCTTCAACACATTTTAATAATAGTAATTTACAGTCCTTATGTGCTGATTCTAACATCTGCTTTATCTGTGGGTATCCCTTTATTTTCTGGGAGATTTTCTTCTTTTCATTCTGATGACATTTTTCTACTTCTTCATGTGTTCAGTAACTTTGATCATATGTTGGACATTGTAGAAATTTTAACTCTGTTCTCTAGCTCTGATTAGTATTTGGTTTTGTTCTATCAGGCAGCTAAGTTTCTCAAGGACAACCTTCATCCTGTATAGGTTTTGTTAAGCTGGTTATATTTTATTCTTGTTCTTAGCCCTAAAAGATAGTCCATAATCCTGGGATGTGGTCCTTACATATAAAACATGATGCTTCTACCACATAGATGAAACGCAAGAGATATTTACCAAGCCCCCCTGATTTGGAGAGATTTAGCTTCTAATGCTGTCTCCTGAGCACCAGGAAACGGCTGAAATATCTGTTCAGCATTTTCAGTCTTCCAATTTTTGTTTTCTGCTATGCTCTTTGGAGTTTTGCCATGTAAATTTGCAGCTAAAAAGTCAGCCAAGATTTTGAGAAGATTTTGTACATAAATCTGGGATCTTCCCCTCTATTATCCTAAAGTTCTGGATTTCTTGCCTGCAATTTCTAGTTGCTCTGGCAATCTTATTTTTCTTTTTCTTTTTTTTATTAGTTTCTCAAGAAAATACAATGATCTTGACATATCATACATTTGAGCAATCTTATATTTCAACCTAATTCTTCAGTTGAATAAGTCTATGTTGTACAGACTTGTGAATGTGTGCAAGGGAAAAGTGTTTAATGTGGATTATTTCTTCTCCAGTTTGTGTCTGCCTTTTGGTCCTTTTTTTAGCACTCATATATAATTACAAATGTGTTCTGAGTTTATTGTTATTTTCAGCAGGAGGTTTAGTCTGATACAAACTAATCTTCAATTACTTGAGGCTGAAAGCCTGTGGTTTGTTGTTGTTGCTTTTTACATATAAATGAGGTCAGTCATGCTGTATATTCTATTTTGCGACATCAAAGAATGAACACATTTCAGATATTCTGTGAATCATATATTAACCAACTTTATATATTTTTTCCTGATATATGGTTCTCTAAGTATTCAACAATAAGGCAGTGAAACAAAAGTAAATTGTTAAATGAAGATGTGGTCTAAATTAGATTTCTTCTAATGTTTTAAAAAAGAGGTTAAGTCAGTTTCTTTTGAAGAATAGACCACAAGAGACCAGTCATATTTGGGTCTGTAGCATCATGAGTTTAAGTATTCCTCAATAAAGCACACTTTTATTATTTAGTTTTCCCTATTACAAGTAATGACACAATGAACATTCCTAAACACTAACTTTTCAGTCTTTCCTGTATAATTATTTGTACAAATTGGCTTGCTAAGTCAAAGTAAATCTACACTTTCAATTTTAATATATAAAACCATTCATTGGTATCTACAGAGCATTGTTCCAGCCCTGCCCCCATAGATGCCACAATCCACAAATAATCAAGTCCCTTATATAAAATGGTTAATATTTGCATATAACTTAAGCTGAACCTCCCAAATACTTTAAATCATCTCTAGAGTAATTATAATAAACTTATAATGTAAATGCTATGTAAACAGATTTATTTAGGGAATAATGCCAAGGAAATAAAATCTATATGTGTTCAGAACAATGCAACTTTTTTCCAAATATTTCCCATCCAAAGCTAGTTAAATCCATGGATGTGAGAACCAAGGATACAGTGAACCACCTGTATTCACCAATTGCTCTTTAACAAAGGCCATACAAATATATGCTCCCCACGTTACATGTAATTGCCTATTTCTTCATAATTTTAACAACATTGGATATTATTAATCTTTGAAATCTTTTCCATAAGCACAAACCACACATGTAGCATTGCAAAAAAGGGGGATTATCAAGCTTTCTTTTCTGTTCTCAATCTTGATTTTGAGCAACTCAAAATTGCCCTTCTAATTTCCCAACACTATAGTTCAGCCATTGAATAAGCAAGCAATTCTGTCCTTGGGCCTCCTCTCAGAAACAATGCGGGTTCCGCGTGCGGCATGCATTCTCTGATTTTAGTGGTGAAACATCAGTCCCAGTTCAACCTAGCCTAGAACTTAATTCTTAGTGTTCCTCTACCACAAATACAATTTACCTCATTCCCATTGCATTCCTTCATTTACCTTTGAAAGCTATATTGTTCCCTAAAATATAAAACAGACCATTTTATATTTGTGAATTAAGGTCACTACAATTTCAGTTGATCCATATCCCGCAACACTGACTCAAAAATACTTTATCAGTAAGAAATGCTGTAACATTTCTTCAAAATTACTGCTATTGCCTTCTATTTTCTTCACTTTTAAAAAATAATCATTAAGAAAGTAAATTGCATACTGGAACATTTTCTCAGTAAAATGTATATGAAGCAAGAGTCAAATGCACTTTAAAGATAGAAGATTAAACATATTTTCCTCTACTTTGTCTGAATCTTCGCTAACTGATATCATAGGTCTTGTTTTGTTTTGCTACAAACCCAAAAAGGAAAAGAGAAGTAGGATGATAGCTATAAAACGTTGTGACTCAGAAAACAGAAGCAAGACCAACGACCTAGTAGGTCCAGGACAGCTATGTTATAGGTGAGCAAGGTAAGTAGTTGCCCGTTTTCCAAAGTAAAACCACAAAGTATTAATAATTACAACCAGCATGTTTATTGCTTGGAGTAAAGGGGAAGACAGAAGTCTAAGAGGCAGGTAGCCCTCCCCCAAATCCTCTTTTTTAAAAACTTTGTATGACTAGGTGACTAACTCTCTTTTACCTTAGCAGAAAAAGGGGATTCACACTCTGTACAGAATAATACCAGGTTTCTGAGTCTCCTTATGGCACAGTTGAGGGTAGTGAACATTTGAAAAAAGGGATGATTAACTAACAAATATTGAAAACTTGCCCTATAGTTTGCGGTCCTCTTGGTTTACTTGGTTCCCAAAAAACTGCAGGATCTTAGAAGATTCTTCTTGGACCACATCTAACAAACCAAAAGCAAAGATCTAAAGATACAGATAATAGAGTTATCCAATGAAAGAGCCCAGCCTTAATCAACCTCCAAGTGATGTGATGCTCTTCAAGTCCCACCCACAATAGAGAGTCTCATTAAGATTCTTAGTGTCTCATTTTAAATACAAATAAACAGTCAAGGATCATCAGATATTTGGAGAAATCTTCTAAGAAGAAAGGCAGAGTACTACGACTGGAGTATGATTTGTCCCTTCCAAAATTTATGCTGAAACTTAATACCATTGTGAAGTATTAAGAAGGTAGAAACTTAGTCCAACTATGGTGTTTAGAGATAAGGCCTTTGGGAGGAGTAGGATTAGACAAGGTCATCAGGGTGGAAACCCTGTATAAGAAGAGGGAAGGAGAGCAAGACACACACTTTTGCTCCCTATCTCTTATATGTGATGCCCTGAATCACCTTGAGGCTCTGCCAACTAGAAAGTCGTCACTGGATGAAGCACCTCAGCCTTGGAATAGAACCATGAGGCAAATGAACTACTTTGCTTTATAACTTACCCGTGGTATTGCATTATCAGCAACAGAAAATGTACTAAGACATAGACTAAAAAAGAAAGAAAGAAAGAAAATTAGAGAAAACAGAAATTATATAAAAACTATCCAACAGCCAAGAAAATATAGTGCAAACATGAAGCAATAAGATGCAGTTTCAAGATGGAATATTTCTATAACCAGGGAATTTTGAAAATTAAAAATATTATGGCATGAATTAAAAATCCAACACAAAGGTTGGGAAAAAGAGTTGATTCTCTAGATATCAAGTAGCAACTGTTTAAAACAACAACAACAAAAACCTGATCTTTGATCACCTTCACCCTGTCTCTTTTGGCTGTAGTTTATGGAGCCAAGAAGTGTTACCAAGAGGGAGGAATCAGAGAAAAGGACCCAGTAGCCAAATCAACCATCCAACTGAGCCACCAAAATGGAATGACTGAAAGATGAGGGAAGTCCAGAATCTGTCCTGAAGCCATGAGGCAGACAGGGGATCCAGAGCATCGTTGCAGGAGCCTTGTGACTCCTCAGGTGAGGTTACACCTCCTTTCAATATGCTCTCAGAGCTTGCTGCTTATCACTTAGTTTATAACCTGTCAGGAGATCACAAACGCCATGGGGACAGGACCTGTTTGGTTTTTTCACCATGGTAGCCCTCACCTGGGTTTACCTTGTCTGGCACATAGAATGTACTAAAAGCAATTGTTGGTTGAATGACTAAATGAATCAGATAAGAGCAGGAAAGTTTGAAGTAGCAAGTGAGAAGTAAACCTTGGAGACATTCCTTGAGTTAAAAAGAAAAGGAAATCATGGTAGCTTGATGTGAGGTACTGATGGGATTCAGGGCATGCCACTCGAAAATATGACTGTGGAACATCAGAATACATCACTCCACATATGCCTCTTTCACATAAGGATTATCTTGAGCTGGTTATTTTGGAAAACTGCAGACAGAAGAAAAACGCTGAAAACTTCTGAGAATTTACATGTATGAAGGAAATCTCTGTTTGTAAAAGTACTTCCTCTCTGCATCAAGAAGGGAAGAATGACTCTAAATGCTTAGAAATTCACAGCATTGGAGAAGGCAGTGATTTCAATCTGCACAAGAAATCTTGCTTGTTTATAGTGCATTTCCAAACCACCTTGTCATAATCAGGCAGAACCTTACACCCTTCTTTCTTTGTTCTGGAGACATGGAATTTAAGCCTGAACTCAAAGCAATGTTTTTGAGACTGACTCACTTTTTCCTGAGCATCTCCCATGTATCCATGTTATTAAACTTTTGTTGTTTTTCTCTCTTGTTAATCTGCCTTTTTGTGACAGGGGTCCATTCTCAACTAGGAACTATGAAAATGTGAAGAGAAAATTATTTCTCTCTTTCATTTTTCCTACCCATCGGTGCCAACAGCTGGTGCTGTTGGGCCTGGAAATTCCAGCAGTTACAGCATCTACACACAGGTCTGTGCCTGAAACTCTCACTATGAAGCTTAAATGCTGAGACTGTAATGGTAAAAAGTCTGGTTCAGCTGTCACCCATGAAACCAGGGACTCAAGAAACAAAGTAATTGGAAAGGAAAGAGCCTTATTGGCCACAAGCCAGCAAGTTGGAAGATATCAGACTCCTGTCTTGGACATACCATCTTAGCTAGTGACTATAAGCAAAGAACTTGTATGGGAAATTTAAAGAGGTGTGTTTTTAGCCACAAATGGGTGGGCACCAGAGTAATCGTTAATCCTGCAGTGGTCAATTTCCTTAATACACATTCTGAACTTATATGAAGGTCACCAGCTGTTCTTGGTTATGGAAATCTACATTAAGATAGATTAGGAGGTCTCACAACCCATGTTTTTCTTGTGCCTTTTCTTAGGAATAGCTAACTCTAGCAATTAATACCTTAATCATTTAGGGACTGCTTTTCTTTAGAATTTAAAACGTTGGTCAAAGAGGAGGAACAAGAAGCTAATATGCAAAGGACAAGTTAGGTGACTTCAAGACCATTACTGCCCAAGCAAGTCCTACATTACAGGGGAGACTATCCTGGTTTATTTCACAGACAATGGAGCTGGGAAGGGAATTCTCTGACTTTTATTTGGGAGCTCAGACTTCAGATTGACCAACAGTGACCTCAGATAATCTTCACCAGAATTAACAAATTCAGATGATAGGCCATTTCCCAATCCTGTGAATGACTTAATAAGATTGTTTGGAAAGCAGGATGCAGTAACAGTCATCTCTCAAGGGCAGAAGGATTATTCCTCAGAGGGTAGAATAGGCTAATGACATTTTACTTTGAAAATAGTTTTGGCATAAACTCCCTGGGGACAGAAGAGAGGGATCGGGGTGGAGATGGAGAGCAAAGAGGATTCAAGTCAAGGAGGAGTTCACATGTTGTATGGTTGAATAAAGTCAGAACACTCCCTGGACCACACAGATACTGAGACAGTATCATAGTATTCGCCTCCATAATTTTGGGAAAAGGAAAATTTAAATCATTTCTCTAAAATCAGTATTGCCAACATGAAATGTGGGATCCACCTGCTCAGAGAAATAGGTCTCTCTTTTTTTTGCTGAGAATCCAACTTTTCCTGTACTTTCTTATGCAAAAGGTTGTTCAAGCAAGGTCTTGAATGGCTCTTTCCCTTTAGTCATGAGACACAGTCTATTTAAAAACCTATACTGCACTCGGTCCAGACTGTCTCAGATGGAGTTATCTTGGGTGCTGACTAAATCCCACAGGGCAGTGACTATAACTTTCCTTTGTGCTGCTGTTTCACATGAACTTGATGGCTGGTGGCAGGTGGGAGCTGGTAAAGATCATCTATTTAATTAATGTCATTTGCTAATTCTCTGTAACAATGACAAGAGAGATCCTGACACCAAAAATCCAGCTGGTTGGCTGGGCACATTTTGAAGTGCAGCTACAATACCCATTCTGAGAAACCCCCTTGGCAGTACATCAGGGGGTTTATAGAAAACAGCTAAAATGACTCTGAGTTCAAATGTGGGTACTGCTTTGTATTTTAACCAAATGACCATGCTGAGTTAACTTCTTAGAAGATTGGTTTTCCAGTCTATAAAATGAAGGAAATAAGGCTAAGACCCTGACTCCCAGAATTTCAGAGGATTAAATGACACAACATACTTGTGTAGGAAATGGCAAGTTTGGTGATCCATTTTCAAAATATAGTATTTAGCCTTAATTGGGATGTCAGATCCAAATATAGACATTTTGAGATCAATCGTAGCCATTTTAGCTATACCCCTTCCCAATTTTGAAATTAGCCAATTGCATAGACTGAACCCTGAGGTCCTCCTATCAGAGAAGGGAGCAGGTCTGTATAGGGCTAAAAACAGGCAAACTGCCTGCCCAAGTGTGCTTGCTTGCTAGATTTTCTTTGGTAGCTCGCCCTTCTGCAGAAATTGTTTGCCTCACCGAACTACTTCTGAGCATGCTTGATTGATCACAGCACCCCAGTATTTCTAACAGTCTGACTCCCTTCTATGTATGTGGTGCCTAACAGATGCTCCATGTCTGCTGCTTCTTTTCCTGTCCCCCCTTCCCTGCATCTCCATGCTCGTTGTGTAGAAATACTTAGTTACTCTTACCAGAGTCCTAAGCCAGAGGCCCAACTCTGGGGGTCCCAACAAATAAGACTTGGCCACTTGCCCCAAAAACCAACCAACCAAACAAACAAACAAACAAAATGGTGAAACACAGAAACTTTAATTAGCATGGCTCTACTGAGAAGACAGTGGACCAGAGTTTCCAGCCCTGTCTTCAGGGGATCCTGACATGAGCTCCCAGATTACATAGACAGGGTAGACCAGAAGTACAAATAGTCAAGGTGTCTTGGTCTGATTTACCATTCTCTCAGGATTGGTCAGGTGGGGCAGAAAGTTGCTATCGCCTGTGGGGAGGGGTAGTTTCAACTCCTCACAAGATGTTTATGGGTCAGACCTGTTGTTCCTGGAATCCAAGATGACTCAGAGCAAAAGAGACAGATGCAAAATGGAGGCAGAGATGCCAAGTTTTCCACTTTTGCAGGCTCAAGTGAAGAGTCCGTGTTTTTAGTAAAAGCAGCCTCTAAGTCCTTGTTGCATTCCTGCAGAATGAGTCAGGTGAGACGGAGCAGGAATTTAGTTAATTGGACATGTTCTAGCATTGCTCTAAATAAATACCAGTTCCTGTGCAGCCAGTAACTGGGGGTGGGGGCCGTTTCCCTAGGTTCTGTGCTCTGGAAAAGCTCTTTCTGTGCTCAGAACTGAACTGGAACTCCCTCACTAGAGGTCAGGATGTTCTGCTTCAGCATCTGCTGCTGCCCCTGGGGACAGCTTTGCACAAGGATGTAGAGTGTAGGAACATAATAGCTCAGCATTTGTTGATTTGCTTTTTCAACAAACACTGAAAACCTAAGTACAAGCCAGGTAGCCTTCATTCATTCATTCATTCATTCATTCATTTATCAAATGTTTCCATAGTGTATATCCTGTGCCTGACTTTATAATCAGCATGAGGTTGGTTCTACTATTACCACTATTTCAGAGATAAAGACACTGAAAGCAGAGAGAAGTTATAGCAGTTATATAGAAGTTATATAACTTACCTTAGAAATGTGTGTGAGACATTTTTGAGTCTATGGCAATAGTCCTTCATTATTTGTCCAGGATTGTGGGGGAAGCACACATTCATTTGTTCAGGCTTTCAATCATTTGTGGAGAATTTGATGAACCATGAAGTGTCAGACTTTGCGTTAGGAAAGGTAGGGTCCCAAGACATAGGCCTAATCTCGCCAAGCCTACATTTCAAGGGGTAAAGGCCAAGTGAGCCTCATTTTATCTTTGGCTTTGGAACCAGCAAAGAGGCCATTGACTTGGGTCAAAGATACCGTCCTTGCCAGGGGACTAGGCTTCTTTATATAAAACAAATTACCTTTTTGTGGAATTAAATATGCAACCTTTGCTCTTGTAATGCTCATACTGAAGAGTCTATCAGTGGTACTTGCTTATCCTTTCAAAAGAGAAAACATTCAGGAGAAAAATATATATAAAGCTAAATGTACATAAGCCCAACAAGATATGTGGTCATAAGATGGGCCCAGTGTTCCCAAACTTAAAAAACCATATTTTATGTTAGTCATTTGGTATTTATTGTTATGTGTACTCTAAAATACATAAAGAACAATATTGACTCATTTTTTTTCAAATAAACTATTGCTTGAAGTAAAGAAAAAAAAATTTTTTAAAGTGAGTTAATTTAAAGAAAAATAGTAAACTAATAATGGCATAGATGTTAAAGTTGTATCTAAATGACCATATAGAAGTTATCACTGGGGCATCACTGGTATTTTGGGTAGATTAGCTTTTCATGTGTAGGATTATCATGGATAATGAAGTATACCTACTGTCCCCAGTCCCTGCCCCTCACATAGCAATAGAGCCACTCCTGTCTTCCCATCAATGCATGGTGATAATCCCCCTCCAAAAAATTCCTCAAAACATTTTCAAAAGCCACCCAGTAGAGGACTGGAGGATTTTGTACCATTCCTGGTTGGGGCATGTGGCTAAACCAAGGTTAAAGACTTGCTGGATGCCCATTTTTTGATATATTTTTTGAAGTAGAATGAAGGGAAGATAAAAGCCAAGTTCAATTACCAGGTGTTTTAGTGGGGAAGGCACCAGAGTCAGCACAAGAGAACCCAAGTGAGATGATACCAAAACATAGAAAGTTCTGGCAAGAGTAGGGACAGAGAAAGAATGTCTAAGGCAACAGAGAGCTTTCCCCACTTGGAACAAAACCAGTTCCTTCGTGCTCATCAGATAGCTGCCACCTGGCATCTGGAAATGTCCTGAGAGTGTCCCCTGCCTGCTGAAGAACAAGCACTTACTGCGTGAACTAAATGCTGTACAACACCAACTCAAATTTTGCAAGGAGACTAGAGTCATGATAAAAAATGTGACAGATTATCAACCATTAAAGAAGGAAAAGAAGGTTCCAGAAAACCATGTTTCCCTTTCCGAGTGTCCCATAATATAACGTGTTATTAACAGTGTGGATAAGTTGTGGGAGAAGAAGAATAAATTAATGTTTGCATATCACCCAAGACACTGTTTTGTAACCTTTAAAAAACTCCTGGTTATTTTTACTACCTGTGAGTCTTTCAAGGTTGAATGGCCTCTACCTCAATGTGTCTGTAGAATAAATCTTTCCAAAGATATTAATAGATGGAGTCATGCAAAGAAAGGTTCTAATATTAAATAAGTTTGGGAAATATTGCACATTTCCTTTTTGAAGATTCGCAGTGCATGTTGGTGCCTTAAAGGTTTTGAGATTTCTTCTATTTCCCTGGTAATCTCAAAGGTAAAATCCAAACTCCTGGGCTGGTTTTAAAAGTCCTCTCACTGGCCCCACCTGATTTAGTCAACCTCACTTTACGGGAGGCAGGCTGGTCACAACTATGCTAGTGCACGTCTTCCCAGTCTTCACCTCTGGGCCTTCTCTGATTCTCTTTCCTCTGAAATTCTCCTCAGACTTTCCACTTCTACCAGCTTGGTCAAGCCCCAGCTCAAGTTTCATCTCCTTGACCTCAGGCCTCTCTGATGAACTTGCTCTTCACTGTGAATTTTCTCAGAACTGTACCTGCACAAGGTGGTGTCATGTCATTGGGATTTACTTCAAGATTATTTTAGGATTAGCCTCAGGGTATGTGATATATATAGTTTGCAAAAAGCTTTGCTTCTTTTTAAAAGCTCATGGGAGCCCATGACTGTACTATGGATTATAAAGTTCTTGTAGATAAAAAAAATATGGTGGATGTACCAATGGCTAGCCTTTTTCCATGGTAAAGCCACTTAGACCCTAGATCTCTATGATTTAACAACTACTGAACAATGATTGAACATGGGTATTTTCATTTTCTGTAACTAATTACTTTGATGTTTCTCAAATTAAATGAAATAGCAATGCAACAGATTTTACCTATATAACTGTGTAATGTTGGAGGTATTCAAAGTCAAAGTTAAGATTGTGTTTCTGGAAATGATATTAGAACTTTTACTACATATTCAGTGTGTGTGCTCTGTGTGTGTGTGTGTGTGTGTGTGTGTGTGTGTTTGCGTGATCACACACACTGGGGACTGAACCCAAGGCCTTGTATATACTAGGCACATGCTTCACTACTGAGTCACATACCCCAAGTTGTTTTGGGGGCAGTGCTGAGGATTGAACCCAGGGCCTGGGTATGCTAAACACGCACTCTACCACTGATCTACATCTCTAAACCCTGAGTTTGTTTTATTTCTAATATATGCCCTATCTTCTTCCTCTATTCCCACATCCCTGTCCCAACAACACACACAAAATTCTGCTTTCCAGTGGTCTTTCTCAGGTCATTCAATAATGATTCACCCTTCCATTTTTTTAGGACAAAACTTCTGTATCATAATTGAATTTTCTCTTGAAATATCACATCCAAAACGTGTTGAAATGTCTTCAGAACCTGACCCCTGTCCACCACCTCAATGCTGCTAGTTGTGCACCCCTGGAAGCTGATTCTGAAATGGAGTTCAGGGGACAGAAAGTTTACCAAGGGGTGCTCTTGGCATGAATGCCTTAATAAAGGGAGAAAAGAGGCTTGGACAGAGGAAGACAATAGGCTGTGACGCGACTCCACCACCAAGGCCTGAGCTGACTCCCTGAGGACCTCTGGGCTGGGAGGTCCTTTAGGAGTTCTCTTGCGCAGAGGTGAGGAGCCAGACCTTTGCACCCTTCGCTGACAGATCACTTCTTGCAGGCTGTCCCTGGGAAGGGGGACACTATTGGACAAGACAAGCTCTTCCTCAGAGGCAATTCATGAAGATGGCTGACAGCAGAAGGCCCTTAGCCAGAACCCTGTCACCTGCTGGAGGCCTGGCCTTTCACTCCTGAAGGGACCTGAGCAGTAAAGCACAGCATCCCTCACACTCCACCATGACCACCTTGACTGGAGCCCAGTCTTCTGGAGAACAGGGCAACAGCGTGCTCTCTGGTTTCCTGTTTCAGTGTTCTTAAAACGTTGGCTAGGGTGATCCTTTGAAGATGGGTAGAAGACACCATGCCTCTGCCCCAAACCACCCGCACCTTCCATCCCCCCTGAGTAGAATCCAAGATCAGAACTGTCCACACCACTCTGCACCCTCGGCTCCCCCAGCTCTCAGCCCCCAGCCCCCACTGCTCTCCCTTTTGCCCCCTGCACTCTGGCCACCCTGGCCTCCTTCATATTCCTTGCAAATACTTGAAAAGTTCTGTTAAAGGATACACTTAGGTTGACATTTTAACAAGTGCATGTCAACCACTCATGGAGGAAGCAGCTCCAGGCTGCCAGAAGCTGCAGCCCCACCGAGTCAGGAAGAGGGGAACCCATGAGGAGTTCATGGTAGCAGAGAGAGAGGACACCTGGTTGGTTAAGGTGGAAAGGCTCTGTTTTGCGGTTAGTTGGCAGTTCCGGATTGGTAAAGACTCTAGGTAAAAGATAGTTGGTGGTTTCTGATGGTCAAGTTTAAGTTCGGCTTTACTTTTTTCCTGTGTTGGGTTTTGGTCTTACGCAGGAAACCCGGGTGCTGGGGTCCACGCAGCCTAATGGCATCCCAATTAGTTATTTTAACAGCCTCCACCTCAGGACTTTCACCTTATACTGCTGCCTCTGCTAGGGCCTCAGTGTGGCTCCTGCTTCTCCTCCTTCAGATTTTTCCTTCTGACCCTTCTTTGAGGTCTCCTTTGACTTCAGGCTGTGTCACTCCTTCGGCTGTCCCTCCCTGCCCTTTATGACATTATGTTTCTCTATGGCAGGGAACTCCATGGGGCTGAAATTCTGGACAGTTGCATTGACTGCTAGATCCCCGCCACCTGTTCAAGCCCAACACATTCTGTAAGTTACAGGAAAAGTGTCCTTGGTTGGCCTACCTGAAAATTGTTCCCTCATTCTCGGGGTCTCTAGGAAGGTAAGAACAGCTTTGTTTCCTTTCCTCTTATTTATCTGTGGTCATGCAGGCCATTTGTTTTTCTTTACCCAGATTAAATAAGGAGCTAGCATAAGTGTCAATGCAGTCCCCTGCATACAGGCAGGAGAGTCGTGAGAGGGAGACTCTCATCACTGGAAGAAACCAGAGATCAATTCAGGGCTCAATTCAGAGGCTGAGCTTGCTCTTTTAACAACTTATTCTCTAAGGAATTCAGGGTCCCACAAAAAGGGCCATAACTTCTTCTGAGGGCAGAGCCCTCAAGGCAAGGACCTCCCACGGGGTTCACCTCTTAAACATTGCAGCAGGTTGGTCAGCACCCCAAGAGGACCAAGCTCCCAGCACACAGCCCTCAGGGGGAAAAACACAACTAAGCCATTAAAAGTTCAAAAAGACATGCCTTTTAATAAAGTTAAACTTTTTTTGATCCTTGGACTCCCTGAGAGCTTGGATGATTAAGGGAGAAAGTTTAAGGTGATGGATATGTTAATTACCATGAGTTGGTCACTACTTACTGTGATAAATCAAAACATCACATTGTAAAATATCACAGTGTAATTCATGAATATTTTGGGTCAATCAACAAATTTAAAAGAACTGTAATCCCCTTTTGTGTTTCAAAAAACAAACTAAACAATAAAGCAAAACAAAAAACACAACTAACTACCACAATGGATGACCCAGCCCTCAAATATTCTAAGACCCATCTCCATCCTTCCTCTCGGAGATAAAGAATCCTTTGTTAATATGCCTCCATAAAAGCCAAGTCTCCTTCCTTTTCTTTAAGACATTCCTCAATAACAAATGTTCTTGAACTGCAACAGCTTGAATAAAATCATATCCAGATTGACTAGTGTGTTTTGTCTTTTGTACTTTTATAAAGAGGCGACTTGTCTTGGGAGGGTTTATTTATAGCCTCAAAGATAAAGTGTCCACTGGAAAATCAGCAGCTGAATATTGAGTGACAAAAGGATTCTTGACAATAGACAACGGGTAAGCAAAGGGTCCACTCCCTCAGCAGAGAGCCAGCACAGAGCTCAGCTTCAGAGTAGGAATAATTACTACTTCCAGAGGCTGTCAAAAACTTGACTCAAGCAGATGGCTGGACAAAAAGACCTTGCTGGAAGTAACTTCCCAGCATATAAATGCAGCTCTATATCATTTCCCCATGAAATCAACTTTCCTCCATGGGTTAGGCACAAAAGACTCATTCCTTCCCCATGTAGGGACGCTGGTTCTAAAGAGGTGAAGTGGACTCAGAAGTCCCTGGAAACTAGACATTGTCATACATGGCATGTTTACAAGCTCCTACCTTTCCAAGAGGTGGGGCCAGGAGGACCACCAGCCCACCCTCCCATAGGGGAAAAGGTCTGTGATCAGCTGCATGAAGACCAGGATTTAGAAAAAGGGCTCCACCTTTGTTCTAAATGCAGGGTCAGGTCTTCATACTGATTCACATCCTTATATAGTTTGACAGAAATATTTGACTCCATTCCATTGGTCACAAAGCCTCCAAATACTATTTAAAACCCAAACAAGACTACTCAGGTCGAGGTTTTGATGAAATTTGGTGTCAGAGGCCCATTGCTAATTTTTAGATTTGGGGTTCGGGGGAATGAACGAATTGCATTACTGGGAATCCCTTCAAAATTACATGCCAAATGTTTTGTGTGTGCACACACATACGTTTTTCTAAAGAAAGTTTCCATAGTTTTCTAATATTCTTAAAGGGAGGTATTCAAGTCCTCTGATGAAAAAGAACCACTGTCTAATACAGATATTCTGGGCCTTCAAAGAAACCTCCTCTAGACAGATCCCCTCATACTTGGCCAAGGCATGTATCAGGAGCAGAAAGTTCACTGCCATCTGTGATTGGGCTTCATTAGTAAGCATATGTAGGCATTCAGCCTGGACCCAGGATCAGCAGTGAGCTAAGTCATGCCAAGACCTTTGCTATTGGCAAAGGCCTCACAAAATCAATTTGTTTTCTAGAAGCTGACAAGGGGAGGGTTACATGTCATCAAGAGAAAGACTAGTAATTATTTGTTAAAACCAACTCGTTTTATATTTTCCATAACAATTCCCCATCAAGAATGCAACTTGATACTCTAAAACAACACTGGCTAGAGATAAAATGTGAAAACGCAGTGGAAACATGTGAATATTACCCAGATGTTGGGTCTGCTTTTTTTTTTTTTTCTTTTTCTTTTTAAGTATTAAACCTGGATGTCATGGCTGTGCTTGGAATTAACAATAGCTACCAGAATTATTGCCATATGTTCTGCACAAGTTTTAACAAAGCAAAGACAAAGCTAAATTGGCTCACTGAACCGTAACCTCATAAGAATTTAATTTTCCTATAAGAACAGTAAATGCCAACAAGATAGACGTCCCTGTTCTCCTGAGCTGTTTGTAGTTCTAAGAAGTAAATAGAAAATTATTTTACTAAAAACATTCCCTGCAACATCTAGTTTGAGTTTGTTGGAGTCTTAGAGGAAGAAAGTCTAAGGATGACATAAAGAAAAATCCAAAAATATTCCTAATGTCTAAAACCTGAAGTCTGATCCTGATTGCACTGTGGTGAAACAAACCACATGCTTCTTCATATCACTGCTGTCTTGAGGTGCTGAAGAGGACAACATTTGTCACTAGGTTTTGTTTAAAAAAAATTGCTTTGAGACAGCCTTTTGGAGGTATATTCATTTTGCAGAGCTGTGGCAAGGGATGTCATTTGTCAAACTGGATGTATAATAAATTAAATGGAATTCTAGTGTCCATTAATCTCCCCTAAGGGGACCGTTTGAGTCAGCTTTGTATCGCTGTGATCAAAAGGCAAGAGTGACTTAGAGGAGCAAAAGTTTATTTTGGCTCACAGTTTCAGAGGTTCAGCCCATGGTCGGCTAACTCCATACCTCTGGGCCCAAGGTGAGGCAAGACATCATGGCAGAAGGGCACAGTGCAGGGTCACAGCTCAGGTCATGGTGACCAGGAAATAAAGAGAGTTCCGATAACCAGGTACAAAATATCAATCCCAAAGTCACACCCCCATGATCCACTTCATCCAGCCACACCCTACCTGCCTACAGTTACCACCCAATTAATCAGTATCAGAGGATTAATCCACGGATGAAGTTATAACACTCGTAATCTAATAATTTCACCTCTGAAAATTCTTGCACTGTCTCACATGAGCTTTTGAGGGACATTTCATATCTACAACATCACAGGGACTAATACACTAACTTGGGCAGAACTTACAAAAGCTCACTAGAAGTGTCACCTCCTGTGTGGCCAACATAACTGCTCCCTCTTCTGTGTTGGCCAAACAGTGTCATAGTTGCTGGCTCTTGTTTCCCCAGCAGGCTGAGACCCTGTGGGGCAGGGACTATGTCTTATTTATCTTTGGATCTCCAGTAACTTGGGCAGTGTTTTGTAATCAGCAAGAATTTGTGCCATGGCTGTCGGGATTCATTAAATGAGTGCCAAGTGTTGGATCAGACTCCCACCCAGATTCTGAATATGTGGTACCAGTTCATAGGTCTTTAGAGTCCTGATAATGCACTGAAGGACTATGCACTTTCCATTGCTGTTCCGTAGACCCTAGCAAAAGGTGGCTTTACCCTCAAACTCCTCAGAGTCCTGGGAGGGTGAAGAATATTAGGAAAAAAAAAATCCCAAGAACTAAAAATAATCCAGCTCAATGATCTAGTGAAACATTTTCTGTGCCAGACACTGAGCCAATCCCCAGCACCTTTTAGCTCATGGGATTCTCACTGCAAACATATGTGAGCACTATTATGACACATTTTACATGTGAGGAAATTTGCACAAAAAGGTGCAAAGTTGCCTGAGTGGTGGAGCCTTATAATTTCCCAGGCCTCCCACCACCTGAGAAGCAAGGCAAAGGAATCAGTTCTCCTCTGTTCCCACGGTTCCACTCTGTTCCTTCTCTGTTCTGCTTACTCAGGTATGGCCTTGATCCCATCATGCTGGATTCATGTCTGACTCACTGGTCAAACCATGAGCCCCATGGTTTGACAGGGATTTTTTTATTGGTCATCTTTTCACCTCCCCACTTAGCGGACAGACTGGATTATAGTAGCCTCTCTGAACAACTAAATGAAAGGAGCCTCCATCCCAAACTACCACTTGGAGTGGGGGGATTCCCAGAGAAAGGGGTGAAGGCAGATTCCTCCTGCTGCCTCAGGAGAGCGTGGGGCTGGATGTGCACACATGCCCCAACAGCAACTTTCACAGCGGGCCACTAAAGCCTAGTGGGGGCTAAATGGTTTTAAAAACCAGATTGCTTATATTTTCCTGGACAAAAAAAAACAAAAAAACAAAAAAAAAAAAACGTTGACTTGAAAAAGTTTTAAAAAGTCAAAAGTAGTTTTTAAAAATGTGCAACTTTAAACCCAGAAATTTTCCTAGTAGGAGTTTATCCCAAGAATCATCCTGGCTCTATTTCTAGAGACAGATCGTAAGCAAAAACAGGAAGGAGGTGGGTAGAGGACAGTGGTCTGTCACTGGAGAGATGGTGACATGCTGGGAAGGGCTTGCCCAGTGATATCAGGAGGGGGAACCAGAGCAGCCAAACTTTGTTTTTCAATAGGGCCAGAAATCTCAGTTTTAAAATATGGGCTGTGGTAGATTGCATAAAGAGGACTCCAATTATTCCCCTCCTCTCTCCATGCCTTTGAGTAGAGCTCTCCTACATTGACCCTCAGCTGCCCATGTGACTGCCTGTGGCCAACAGGATACTAGCAAAAGGAATGCCAACAGAGGCTTAAAGAGAGTTTGGCCAGTGGAGGCCAAACCAGGGCTTGCTTCTTGCTGCCTGTGTGACCTTTGCTGCCACCACCAAATGAGGAAGTCTGGGCAAGCCTGATGGGTAAGAGCACGTGACCTAGACACCTCTGTGGCCCCAGGCAGATGCCTGCCCCTTGCCAGACACACAAGTGGGGCCACTCTGGGTCATCCAGCCTCAGCCGATCACAGATTCACAAACCAGCCCAGCAGAGGTCAGCTGAATTGGCCTCCACCAACAGCCCAGGCTGCTCACAGAACCCTGAGTTAAGTGTGAGCTAAGTGATAAACCCACCTACACTCACTCATCCATAAATGTGGCTCTGAGTGGTGAGAACAAAAGCTAAAGCAACTCTCTATTATGAAATCCAGAGGGAAAAGAGCAAAATAGTAAGTCCAAGATTCAAAATGACAAGCAGTTTATTGAAGATGCCATAGAAGTGCAGTCTATCACTGGGTTTAGGGATGTGGACAAAAGTATGAGAGGTTTACAAGATAATGAATTATTGGCTGGGTGACAATGTGTTAAGCCAGCACATTTGTTGTTTGAAGCCAATACATGTTGGGGTTGTTTGCTATAATATGATCTAATTGGTAACAAAATTAAAACATGTTTGGAGTTAAACAAAACAGGGATCCGGTTCATTGTACCCTCGATGAATGTTGACATTTTGCAATGGAGACTTCCCTTGCATCATTGTTTGTTTATTGCAGGGCTGGGTATTGAACCAGGGCCTCACATGTACTAGGCAAATGCTCTAGCACTGAGCCAATCCCCAGCCCTTTTTATACTTTTATAATTTTGAGACAGAGGGGTCACTATGTTACACAGACTTGCCTTAAACTTGGATCCTCCTGTCTCAGCCTCCCCTGTAGCTGTAATTACAAGTGTGCATCACTAAGCCTGCCTACATCATTGTATATAATAATGAAAAAGCAAAGAAAAACTAAAGATCCGCTCAATTGGGAAGGGTATAATAAGGAGTGGCATATTTATGTATAGGAGAGGCGTGCTGCTGCTATGGTGTAGGATTGTAGCAAACAGGTCTACCAACCCTTTAGAAGTGTGCCATCAATTTTGTTGTTAAGGCTGCCATAGTGGGGACAAACTGAGCTACATCCCTAGCTCTTTTTACAGCTTTCTTACTTGAGGGCATCAGAGTACAAAATATGGGCAGTAAAGAGCTACACTCGGACAGGGACATGGTGCTAAAGGGGGACCAAGCAAAAAAGTGGAGTGGTGGATGTTTTGATGGTGATTGCCATTGGTGAAGTGGCTTCTAATCTCTTCAAAGGTTGCTAAAACTATGAGACTTGAACATGTGTTCCAAACACAAAGGATGTGGGAAACCACTGGTGTGGGAACAGAGTGGTACTGAAGGAAACATGTACAATACAGCAGCATGTACAATAAACCCCCCATTCCTGTTATAAAAAGAATGTGCAGGCAGAGAAACTTGCTGGACGACAGAGCAAAGCTGAATCTAACAGGTTACCTTTGGAAGATGGGGATATGGATAGTTCTTATTCCCCACCCCCCATAATTCATTGTTCCTTTTTTACAAACAGATGCAATGAATGTGGACTTTACTTGTGTTGATAATTCAATAAAAGTTACAGATTTGAAAGCATTAGAAGGCACTCATGTTTGCATGCACACACTTGCACATACTTACCCCCCTGCAACACCCCAATCTAAGGTGGAGGAAGACTGTTGACATTTTGTTGTTTCTTTAATCTCTGCAAATGCTCTGCTGCCCCACTACACTTATCGATAATTTTCTTAGGGATAGACAGACTCTGGAATTGTAGAATATTCTTCCACGCAAAAACACATGGAATTCTTGCAGGCAGCTCACCTCCTTAATTCTCTTGGGAGGCCGGCAGACGCTATGTAGAATCACTGATCTTCACAGCCAGAGGTAAAAATGAGGCAGGGATTCAGCTGCTCTGTTCTCCCACTTTGCAGAACTTCAGCAGGAACATGAGCAGGCCCAGGGAGTTGAGGCTGCCATTTGGAGGGGGAGACACCCTGCTTGTTAAAGGCAACAAGCCAGAGCTCTAATGGCCCCCTTGACCCTGTCAGCGCTTCACAGCCTTATTCTTCACTAATTGTCTCTCACTACTGGCAGAGCACAGAAGTGTCTTTGTGCATGACAGATTCCTTACAAATGGTGGGTGCAAGATACAGCTAATCATCAGACCCACTTCTAAGATGCCAGATAGCCAGACACAGCAGAGCCCACCTACATTCACTCATCCATAAATGTGACTGAGTGGTGAGAACAAAAGCTAAAGCAACTCTCTATTATGAAATCCAGGGGGAAGAGAGCCAAATAATGAGTCCAAGATTCAAAATGACAAGCAATTTATTGAAGATGCCATAGAAGTACAGCCTATCACTGGGTATAGGGATGTGGACAAAAGTATGAGAGGCTTACAAGATAATGAATTATTGGCTGAGTGATAAGATGGAAAATTAGAGCTGATAAGGCTAGTAGATGATCCTCTGGGACCACATTCATTGAATGAATGAGCTGTGGAATAACTGATCTTTCTAGTAAAGGGGATATGGATACCAGATGACTGACAGGATGTCAACACACCATGGTCACCTTTTTGAGTACCTGCTTCTTGTTCAACTCTACCACTTTATATACTTGTCTTCATAATGTAAGGAGATAAAAAGTATACATTTTTTTCCCTGTTGGAAAAAAAAGCATTAAATAGATGGCCCAATTATTGATGAACACAGATCACGGATAGGGAATTTTCGCTTGTGCTTTTCTCATTTGGATCCATTGTAGAGTTAATAAAATCACATATTTTAAAGGTTGGTAATTAAATGCATTGGCATAGTTCTCCCTCTGAGTCTCATCTTCAGGCACTCTTCACTTTGTGAACTACATGTTCCACCATGGCAGCAAATGAACAGACACCATTTTCCAAGAGCTGACTACTCTAGGCTCTAGATGAGCCTAGACTTTGTTACTTTAATCATCAGGGAGATCTTGGAGGTGAGTACAGTCATTTCCCCATTCTACAAATGAGGAAACCGAGGCTTAGGGAGGGCAAGTAACTTGCTGAAGGCAATGCAGCTAGTAGGTGGGAGCAGGACTCTTCCTGTCCCTTTTGAGCAAGCAAGAGGGAAAGGAAGAGAAGCCACATGGAGCATTCTAGCTCACTCACGCCAGCAGTCAATCTCTCTGTAGGAGGAGGCCAACCACTATTGTATATCTGCTCACAGAATTGTTGAGAGGACCAGATGAGATCACATATCAGAAAAAGCCTTGAAAAGAGGAAAGCATTTCATAAACAACACGTTGCGATAAGTGAGATGAGACGACTCCATCGCTCTCCTCAGGAACACACTTCAGTCATGACCGCCTTAATGGAAAGACCACAGTCTCCCTTTTGCCCTAATTTAATGTTTTAAATAAACAGCACAAGATTTTCTTAAGCAATCTTTTAAAGATGAAGGGCTCGGGTGTGCATGCTGGCACTTGAACTGGTCTTTGCAGGGAGCTTTGGTGTCTCATGTTTAATATGGACATCCTGCCTGAGCTGTTTATGTTGACTGGGGAAAGTAAGCATTTCATTATTACTATCAATTCTCTTCCAAAGAAACGATACTGTAATTATATACCCTTAATCTCTGCAATATAAGAATGAGGAAAAAACACCACACTTTCTCATGAAAGGAGCACAGTATATGTATAGTAATTCACTGTTTATTATCATCATCATTATGAATAGCAAAGTCCACAGTTCAGTTTCCAGGCAACATGAGGGTGGAGTTTTATATGTGGGACACCTGCATGTGATGTGATAACATGGTGGTTGTTTTTTTTTTTTTTTTTTTTTGACCACTATGATTTACTGGTCTATTAAAACACAACCGCACAGTTAAAAACTACAATTAAAACACAATCTTTAAGCAATTAAAAACAATCAATTGTTGAACCAATGTTGGAGATCTGCTGAGTAATTTGGCTTTTTAGGTAAAGTCAAGTAGAAACTGTTTTCTCTCTCCATCTAAGGATCAGTGAAAAGAAAAAACAAAAATCCACCTGCTCTGAGCGAGTCAGGATTCAGCACGAGTGACTTGGGCCCCTCCCCAGTGCTGACGGGATGGCGTCACTCCAGCATGTGCTGGAGCACCGAGGGGTCCACCTCCATGGCCTCCAGGCCCTTGTGCAAGCTCAGGAAGGTGGCCTGCTTCCCGAAGCGCTGCCGCCAGCGGACGAAGGCCTCCACCACCTGTGACTGCACGTTGTGGGGGTGGTTGGCCTTACAGCGGTAGATATCCGTCTGGGACAGTCCCAGTGACAGCACCACAGGCTCCCACTCGGGGCCCAGCCTCTGGGCCAGCTGGTTGATCTGCCTGTCTGACGGGGAGCTGTTGAGGATGTGTGAGGGGAGCCCAGGCGTCCGATCACCTGAGGAGAAAAAGACACACAGGTGAAACACACGACAGACACTTCAGGAGGCAGAGACAGAAAGGTGGGCAGCCAAGACAACGGCTCATGGTGGGGCTCCTAGCCTTGGTGTGTCAGGGCTTAAGAAATACCGTCTAGCATCTTGAGAGTGTTCACCATGGCAAGTTTGAAAACAATAATCTGGTCTATTTCCTTTCTTTTATATATAAAACATACATGGAGGATGACCTTGTACATGCTGCTAGCAGCAAGCTGTTTTCACTTCCATCTCTTTTGTCAGAGGCCAAGCCAGGAGTTCTGGAGGGAACTTAGAAATGTCTGTCCAGGCCCCAGTTTCCCTGGCACTGGCCTGTGGGCCAGCAGTGGGGCTTGGTCCTGGGCTGTGAATGCTCCTCCCTGCAGGAAGGGCTCACATGGGTGCAGGTGGGGGTAAGGCCTAAAGCCAACAGCCCTCTCTCCCGATGGCTCAAACATGAACAGGTGCAGCTGGCGAAGCAGGAGCCAAGAGGCCTGCTGAGACAAAATAAACTGTCGAGTCTGCAAGGGAAGGGAGGATAGTGGGGCCCGTGGTAGCAGCAGAGGCCACTAGAGTGTAGTTACCCGTCCTGGCTACCCTTCTGTTTCTCTTCTGGGCTCAGGGGCAAGGAGAAAACTTGACCTTGCACTTCCTAAATTAGCTTCCTATCTGCTAACACATGTGACAGTGAGTTATAAGTGTCTGACACCAACAAGCAGTGCCCTCTGTTACTCCAAAGGGGATCCTGTCCTAGTGTGGCCAGAGGCTCTCCAAAGGAAGGAGGTTAAGGCAAAGCCCTGAACAAGAGGAAGGGGAGGTGGGCGAAAGGGGAGAGCCATGCCTCCCATCAGAGGAAAGTATGTGGAGAGCACACAGGGAGCAGGGGAGCGCGTGGCACCAGGTATAGTGTCAGAGGGAACAAATGTGATGCTGATGGCCCTGGCTCAAGCCAGGTTCAGATACTTGCACGGGGCACAGGGTGCTGCACTTGCTACCCACCGGCATCGTGGGGATTCGGGTCAATCCACCTCACGCTCCCCAGACTACTGTTTTGATTTATGACTCAATAAGAAGGCAAAAGGCATCCTGTAAGAAGAGCTGCTATTCCCACCGCCCTGCCTTTGGCCTCTAGGCTGCTAGTTGCCAATACCTCAGGGATTAGTTGCAAAAATATTGCCAAGAACTTTTTCTGGTGTTTGTCAACACCATGATTTAATTAAAAAAATATTAACACACACTAATTATACATATTGATGGGTTCAGTTGATATTTCCAGACCTGTATACAGAGTGCACTGATCAAACCCAACCACCCTTTTCCCTTCTCCCTTCCCACCCTCTTCCTATTCTCTAGTGATCACAATCCTACTTTGGGGTTGATTGTTATCTTCCACATATGGGAGAGAACATGCAGTGCTTTCTTTTCATGTCTGGCTTCTTTCACTTAACACCCTCCAGTCCTATCTATTGTGCTACAAATGACAGATTGTCATTCTTATTTATGGCTGAATAATACTTGGTTATGTATATACACATCACATTTTTTTCACTCATTCATCTGTTGGTATGCAGTAGGCTGACTCCTTTATCTCAGCTACTATCAACAATGCAATGAGAAACTGACTAAGAGGCAATTACAATCATGATGATAATATTAAGCAATGTTTCATATGAACAGTATAATTTTTTGGCGTTTGTAAAAATGTGGGAGGTTTTATAAAAATGAGTGCATTTAAAAATTCAAGGAAAGCAAAATTACAATGAGGAAAGCAAATCAACCAATATCTCATCATTGTATTTAGGTGCTGAACATCATTCTGAATATCTCTTTATGCACATATGCTATTAGAAGGACAGATATATTATCATTCTAAATGAGATCATTGATATCTAAGAGTTTTTCCCTAATAAGAGCTATTTGATTTTTGTTTAAATTTAACAGAAGAAAAAAAGCAGACATAAAACTGAATATTTTCTGACTAGCAATGAACTACTTAAAAATACACATGCACAATTTAATGGAGATAAATTATGAAAATTTTAAGAGTTTAACCAAATGTTTTCTTTCCACGCTTTATAATAAACACTTTATATTCCCTCTCATTCTTCCTCACACCTCTTGTCTTTTGTTGCTTGTATCATTTTTTTTGTAAGGTACTACCATTTTTATGTCTCTGTGACAATAAGCTACAGCTCCTTGTTCCCAAGTTGTTTAAGACTGCAATGGTTTGAAAGCTCACCACTGTTTCTGTTGTTGTTACTGCTTTTCAATCATGGCTTTCCTGCTCCTGGGTCTGTTTTTCTGATTTGTGTCAACTGGTCACTTTCCTCACAGATAGTTTTATTCAAGAAATGTTCATGGTTGCAATATTCCCTGAGATTTTTTAGTTTAAGATTGTCTACTTATTGCCTTCATTGGAATAATAACTCATATTTAGAAAAGCAACTTTAAAGTTACTTTTAATATTTTATTTTTAAATTATAAATATAATTTTATATTATTTAAATAATTTTATTCCCCCTTACAAGTTTGTAGACCTTGTTCCTACTTTATGGTAGGGAATGCCAGTATGGAGAGTTCTGGTACCCCTAATATTTTGTGTAACTTGCTTTCTCTTTGTGGGGTACAAAACACTGAAGCCTTATATCAGGGCATATCTTTGCTCGTCTAGATCTGCTTTTCCTGGTATGTGATAAGACCATCTGACCAAAGATTCAGTTCTTTCTTCCTTTCAGAAAACCTCCCTGTGTTAAATCTTTGCATTCTTTTTCTGCTCTGCCTGTTGGATGGCTTTGTCTATCCTCCATGACTCTTTTCTCTCTTATTGCTTTAATCTCCCCACTGAGGTCATCTTACAATTTCCCCCTAGGCTATTCACTTGACTTTCATCTACCTCTGTTTTTCGTATTTTGTTATTTTTTTTCTGGTTCTAATCTGGAATTGTGTTTTTGCTCTAATTCTTCTCTTGGCTCTTTGAAAAATTCCATTCCATTTCATATACATTAGGAAGGCTACTGCCAAAAAGACAGACCTAACAAGTACTGATGAGGAGGTGGGGAAATCGGAACCTTGTGCACTGTTGGTGGGAGCGTCAATGGTATACTTGCTGTGGAAAATAGAAAACACTATGGTAGTTCCTCAAAAAATAAAAAAATAGAACTAGTATATGAACCAGCAATTCAACTATGGATATATACCCAAAATAATTTTAAAAGGGGCTTGAAGAGATAGTGTACACCATGCTTATCGCAGCATTAAACATAATAGCCAGGAGATGGAAGCAACCCAAGTTGCTTCATTCCGTGATGAATGGATAAACAAAATGTGGTAAATACATATAGCAGAATTATTACTCAAACTTAAAAGGGAAGGAATTCTAACATGTGCTCCGACATTGGTCAACCTCGAGGCCATTATGCTAAATGAAATGAGCCAGTTGCAAAAGGACAAATACCATGTGATGCTACTCATATGAGGTATCTAGAGTAGCGGAAAATGGTGGCTGCTGTGGGCTGATGGAGGAGCGAGGGGTCAGTGTTTAACAGATATGGAGTTTCAGTTTTGCAAGATGGTTAACAACTTTGGAAATGTGCTAAGAACAATGTGAATGTACTTAACGCTTCTGAATTGTGTGTTTTAAAATGGCTACAAATTAAATTCCAAGTTATACATATTTTACCACAATTTCAAATAAAAATGAAATAGAATTAAATTAAATAGAATTCCTCACCTTCTTTCCCCAGAACTGCTTCTGAGCAGCCGAGGTGGGGTGTTTTCTTCCCTGCCCACCACTTGTCATGGGGCTTGGCACAAAGCATAATTGCCTTTTTGTTTGTTAGTTTACTGGCTGCTGGTGAATTGGGGGCAAGGTCCGTTTTTGTTTGTGACTGCTTTTCAGTTCAGTTCACTGCAGTGGGGGAGGGAGCGCCTGTGTTCCTGCTGCGCTGTGGCCCTGTCGTCAGTCATCTTTCTCACTCTCTCGGCCAACTCTCAATGCAACAGATACTGTAAGCCAATTGTCTGGCAGTAAGGACAGACTTTGCTCTGATTCTTCCACACTTTCAGGGTCACATACCCTCTGAGAATAGTGCCATGTCCGCAGAGGGAGAAGGTAACTGGGAGCAGATAGAAGTCTATAGACACCCTGGGCCAAGATGACTGGCACATACACGCTCGCCTGCCAGGCAAATGGAGCCCTTCCAACCAGACAGCTTTACATACACCAAGAGGCAAGAGCAGCTGTCTGTGCCATCTGACCTCTATCTGGAAAAGTATCCTCATGAGGCCCTTTTAACTTGTGTATTCTGCTGAATACAAGGTTACTTAAAAATGAGTCCTAAGGCTTTAGTGTCAACTTCTAAGGATACACTATGTAAAATGAGCCCAAGCTACAAATTGATCCAGTGTGACCACCGGGCCACTGTTTTTCAAAGCTAATACATACCATTAGTGATGTGTATGCTCATATTAGGTAGATGAAATGCTCTGCATTATAAGAGTCATATCTATTTTAATACGGGGGAGAAAACTATAAATAGCATTTAAAACCCAAGATCACAAGGGTTAAAATATGTAAATTAAAGACCAGGTATAGAATGGCAAAAAGTCAATTAAAAAGAAAAAGTAAATTTAAAGAAAAACATTAAATTAATGGTACAGGTGGTACATAGATGTGCAAAAACTGTACGAGTGGAACCCAAATAATGGTGGACGGGGAAGCCAGTGGGTGTTCAAGGTGCACCAATGGATTCTAGGCAGACTTCATGCTGTGCAGGGTGTCCCCTACACCTCACAGGCCTTCAGCACCCCTGCCTTGCAGCCTTGCAGTGACACCTCCCACCTCACCATGAGAACACAAGTTCACATAACCTGGGGTGGGACAGGACTATCCCTGATTAAGAATCATGAGACACTGTGGTGCCTAAAACTTCTAAATATGGACAAAATGTTCTCCCTTATACAGATCCTAAATCTTTCATGCCATCTTTTAATCTCATTTTCAGTGAAGCTAAAACTTACCTGGTTTAAAAAGAACAATATATGCTGAAAACCCACCTACCACAAGCCAAGGATCCACTTATGGAATGGGGTGGCCACTAGCCCTCCCATCCCCTCCACTTACTCTCTCACCCCTCCATCCCCATCTCTGGGATCATTACATGAATGAAAACAACATAGTTTGCCCCTCTTTCTCCAACTATCTCCTCTACCCTCATTCATATTTATCAACAGCTATTCTGGCCTCAAAACTAAAAGTCTCCTTTCTAATTCCTATTGCATTTAGAGTCAGGTCTAAAAGTTTCAAACATAACTTTTCCATGTTTTATATTTAGCATTGCTGCCACCCAAGCTCCTTATGGGCAGAGATCATGTCTTCTACCTCTGCAGCTCCCTCTCCAAACCTTTAGCTCCTGCTGAACACAAAAGGGAAATTGATGTACACTTTTCCAGTAACTGGTCATAATCTTGAGGTTAAAAGGTCTTCCAAGTCAAGTTTCCAACTCACCATTTCCAGTAGCTTTGAATTTCTGATTTTTCATTCCATAAATAAAGTCATCTCTTCCTGTAGTGCAGAAGGACTCCCTATCTACTCCTGGCAGGACATAGTGCTCTGTGTGAACTAGCATCTAAATGGTCAACCTCCCCTTTCTACTCTGCATTCCATGATATGTGGCCACCTTAAAGGGGACCTGAGAAGAGGAACTGCACAGGGTTCAAAAGCACCATTCAGAGGCTAAAGACCAAGGACTGAGCAATGCATGGCAGGCATATAAACATCTGTTAAGAGAGTCAGCTGAATCTGCAGCAAGAGGTCTAGAATAATAGGAAGGTTTTAAACTATAATACTTCTTTTAAAACTTTAGATATTTTACAATATGACTAGAGATATTTTAGTGGATATGAATTCTTTATCACAGTAACTCAATTGGACATGGTCTAGCACTTTAAAAAACTACACACATTTCTCTGGAAAGTCTGGTCATGTATCAATTGCCCAACTTAGTTGGCTGTAAGCCACTGTTACTGACGGAAGTGTCCCATGCTTCAGGATTGATGGACTATAAAAAGAGTTGAGCTAAGCTCTAGAGTACCCTTCCAGTGCAGCCATGTTTTAAGAGTCAAAAGCAAGCCCCTTCCTCAAGGACATTTAAGACCTCAGCTCATGTCAAGTCCACTAATGTTCCATTCATCAAAGCAAAACACATGGCTATACCCAAAACCAAAAGGATAGGGAATTAAGTCTTCTGACAGGATAGGAGGAATATAAATTTGCTGGGAAATGATCTCTAAACACTCACAAGTGCTAGAAACTGGTGCAAGAAAAATATTAAAAACTTGAATAGACCAAAGTATTAAATATATTGGAATGGCAAACAAACCCTCCCCTGCCAAAGAGCTCTAGGCCCAGAGGGTTTTACAAGTGAGCTTTATTGAAGGTTCATTTAATTATCTATCTTCTGCACCTTGGGCCAAGAGCAATGGAGTTAGCTGACCATGGACTGAACCTCTGAAACGTTGAACCAGAACAAACTTTTTCTCTCTAACAACAACAATAACATCAAAATCATATCTTATGCAAGAAGTTTAAAAAATAGAAAAAGAAAAAAGTTACTTAACTGATTTTATGAGGTTACCACGATGTTTATTCCAAACAGGACAGAAGGAATGCACGAAAAATTATAGTCTTGATTCAGTTATAATTTCAGAAGTAAAAACAATATTTTATAATTTGTTATTATTTAAATATATATTTAAAATAACATATCACAAAAAAATAGAACTTATCCCAGGCTTAAAATAATTTTCAGTATCATAAACTCTACCATTTAAGTCAACATACCAATAGACTAAAAAAGAAAGTCATTATCTTAATAGGTGCAAAAAAGCATTTGACAATTAATGCCTATGATTTAAAAAGTATTTCTTAACAAATTTTCAGATTATGAGGAGCTTTCTTAACTTGGTGAAAATTGTGATAAGGTTCCATGAGCACTTCAGTTAACGGAGAACCTCTAAATGTATTTCCTTTAAGAATGAGAACAAGACAAAGACGCCCTCTACCACTAATAGGGTACTGGAGGGCTTGTCAAATGGTAGAGAGAAAGAAGAGGAAATCAGATATAAGCATTTGAAAGGAAGAGGTAAAACTATCACTTTTTTCAGATAATATGACCATAAAAAGACCAGAATTAACAATCCATTCGAATAAGATTACACAAAATTGTCAGCTACAAGATCAACTTAAAACAAAACCTGACAAAACCAAATTTCAACATTCTAGCAATAATAAAATACAAAATAAAATAAGCATAAGAAGTATAAAGGATTTCGTAATTAAACTAGTAAAGGCTGTATAAGGTCTCAACGGGAAATTTTTTATTAAAATTTCAAAAATTTAAAGCAAGAACTGAATAAAAGGAGGGTCATTCATGTGCTAGGTAGGATGACATTATCATATAACATAAAGATGATCATTCTTATATAATGACAATTAAAATTCCAGAATGGAAAAAGGAGTTTCCTCAAACTGGTAGAAGCTATTATTATAAAGAGAAAAAGAAAACGTGGCTTTGACATCATTCTTTAAACATCTAGTGGCTAGATTCCACAAGGACAAAGGCCCAAACATGAAAGATGAAACTATACAAAGTGGAAAATAATGTGAGAATATCATTATAAACTGTGGCGGGAAGTGATTTTTTTAAATGAATTCCCCCAAAGATGAATTTTTTTTCACATCAAAATTAAAGATTTCTGCTCAACAAAAGAGACCATGATCTAAGTTGACAGAGAAAAATGGGGAAAGACACTTGATATCATCTAACACCAACAACAGACTACTATTTGGAATATATAAGGTACTGTTGAAGACCAACTGGAAAGATAAACCACACAGGAAAAGACACCGGTATGAATAGTTGATTCAAATTAGAGGAATTCTCAAAGCAACAAATGAAGAGATGCTGAAATGCAAAAATTTAATAAACTAAAATGGAAACAATGATAAATCACTTTTGGTGCACAGAAACCAAAAGCTTCCAAGTTTGGGCTGGGATGTGATACAGGGAGATTTATACACTGCTGGTGGTAATGAAGATGAGGCAGTCATTTTAGATAGCAAGCTGGCAGTGTGGGTAAACTGAATGTACTATATTGTTCCTAGTTATAAACATCGAAGAACATTTCTGAAAAAGACCCATAACATGCACATATAAGGCTGTCGTGTACAACATTTCATTATTTGTGCTAGCAAGTATACATATACTCTTTAACTCAGCAATCCTGTTTTGGAATGTAATGTATACTTTATATACAGTTTATTTCACAGTCTTTATATTTCTCTGCTCGTGCAGATTCATGAGGCTTGTGTATGGAGCTTTTTATATGAGGTAACATTGTTGGAAGAAAGGAGATTGAAGCAATCTAAGAGGCCATCATTGGTGGAAGAGATAAAGAAATCTGAAAGTGTCCTAGGAATACTGGCAGAGTTAGAAAAGGATGGACTAAATGTGGTACAGGGGCGGCTGGGGCTGCAGCTCAGCGGTAGTGCACTTGCCTGGCATATGTGAAGCAAGTGGGATCGAGTCTCAGCACCTCATATAAATAAAATAAAGGTCTATCAACAATTAAAAAAAATTTTTTTTAAATGTGGTACAGAGCCAAAAATGTAAGGAAAAGAATGAGATCTATAACAAATAAAATTAAAAATAATGTTCAAAACACCACTTATAAAAATAGATAATAAGTTACCTATGGCGGGAGGCAGGGAATGGCAATAAAAATGAAAGTCATAAATGAATGAGAGAGACAAGACTTTCATAGATCAGTTAATGAAATACAATATGCCATAAATTGAAGGGTATGAAAGGGGAAAAAGGGCAGGAAAGGAAGGAAATAAGGGATGAAGGAAGGGACAGAGGGAAGGTGAGAACACACCATAACTCAGCTGTCTCGTGATCCTCCCTAGGGCTGACAGCATGGGAGCTGATCTGGTTTGTGGGGTGGGGTGGAGGGTGTTTCAGGCTGGGCAAGCTAATGTGACTGCCACCTCCCAGGACTCCTGTGTTAACCTTGGTCCCCAAGGGCACTGGCTCTACAGAAATATCTTGGCTGAGGGACTGGTTCCCTGGAAAGAAAAGAAAGACACCTTCAAAAAAGAACTAATTAGAAGTCCTTGTTGTGATAGATAATCACAGGGAACAATCTGGGTTTTCCAGGGAGGTGGAGAAGACCAGTTGATTTCTTCAACTGGTCTCTCTAAAACCAATTTCCAGGATGATGAAGTGACACTCTCCTCCAAAGAACAAGGCCATGTTGCAAAATACAAATAAATCCTACTTATTGTAAGGAAAACTTCATTTGACTGTCAAGTCTGGGAAGGTCAACAACAAAATTGCTAGCAATAATGGAGTTCTCACCGAATTAGCAGGCAGGAGGCAGACTGGACACCCTTTGGCTAAGGACAAGCAGGCCTGGGCACTATCTAAATTTGAATCTGCCACTAGCTAGCCATATAGCTTGGAATAAGTCATTTAGCCTCTTAGACTGTTTTCTCATTTGCAAAAGAAAACCAGATGAAGTCCAAGGCTTCATTTAGATGCAACATCTTACTATCTTTTGACTTCCCATTACATCAGCAATTAATCATTTTTTATTGCATCAATTTTCTCTACATGTTTTCTAAGATGGAACTAAGCTTTGGGGCTTTTAGTAATGATTTTTGCTTATTTGATTCTACTTTGTGAAATGTGAGGATCACACATAGGGTTTCCTTCTGTGGGGGGAGTGTGGGAGTATGGGGGGACAGTGAAATGAGTCTCTGGTACAGTAAATTTTTTCCAAACTGTATAATAAACTTCAGTAGTTCATGTTACAACTTGCTGGACCAGTCATTTCTCACACTCTTGCACAGACCTGACACAGCTCCATCAGTATGTCGTTCCTCCTGCACCAGCCAGCCTTGGGCCACAGAGCCCTTTCCCCAAAACACTCTCCTATCGATTTTCTCAACAGTTGTAACCCTCTTTCTCAGTTGCAACTCCCATTCCACTCTGATTCTCCTTGTCCACACATCAACTTGTAGCCTACGGTATATTTTACAGATGTGCTCTACTATGTTGCTGTCCACCACGCCCCCACTCTCCCTGTTTTCATTCCTAATGGAATGTAAACTCCACCTTGGTAGGGGAGCTCTGTCAATTTTTGCTCAGTGATGTATTCCAGGCAGCCAGAACAGTGCCTTGCACATAGCAGTCACTCACTGGAGATTTGTTGGATAGAGAAATAAATTAAAAGGAATAAATTATTACAATTCTAACATATTCACTTAGCTCTGCTTTCTATAGCTACAGTGTTACCAAGTGCTCCTACTTTTAGTTCACTTAACACTTAAAAATCATAGAAACTGCATATTCTAGGAGTGAATAAAAAATTTAAAAAAGGATGATTTCAAATAGTAAAATATTGTCAAGGTTAGAGATACCCCTTCGATACTGAACTAGGCCACAATGAACTTCCCCCTCCCACATCCATGTTTAATTTGAAAAGAGAAAGAACTTAAGATGATTTCAGGGTAAATAGGGTAGAGAGAGGCCTGATCCCACATCTCCATCCCCCAGTACCTAAGGAAATGAACAAAGGCAATAATAAAGAAGCCCATCAGAAAAGATGGCAGAATCACCTTCCAATTCCTACCTTCCTGAAGTTGGATCAATTATTCAGCAAAACTCAATTCTAAGAGATTTACTCTAAAATCCTCAAAATCTGAAGTGGGACAAATGAAGTGGGGCTTCTTGATCATTTTCCTTGACTGTAAGGATGAAGATGTAACTGCAACATGGAGGGATGGGGAGACCAGATCTGTGCACAGCAAGGACTGACCTCTCTGGCAGAATGAATAAACGCCTCCTGTGTCTCAGGAGAGAGTGCAGGACGCAGGCAGTTCAGCGCAGCTCCCTCATAAACAACTGCTGAGCTCAGCTCCTCAGCTCCCCCTCACTGCTCTGCCTTATGTGCAGATAAGTAGAAGGCAATGGACAGAAATGCCCGGTTCTCCAGCGAAAACACTGGGGCTGGAAGGGGGGTCAAAAAGAAGTAATAGCAGGGGATCAGAGCACTGAAGGCTGGACATAGTAGCAAGATGGAATGAAAGGGCGTGGCTGTTGAGTAACATGCTGTTATAACAAATAGCTGAAGAAGGGCATGTTTTGTGGAAGAAAAAATGGCCAAAACGCAAAATCCACAATCCCCAAGAAATAAGACAAAGTATTTTGAGTTACAGAAACAACTTAATAAGAGAACAGGAACAAGTGAAACTAGAGCTATAAGACAATCACATAACAAAATGTGAAATCTAGAAAGAACCTGACCAGACTAAAATCACAAATCAATGACCAAAACCACATCATTATGAAGTTAATATAAAATTAATATGGCCCCAAACTGTACTTCAGAAAGGTTTGAAGGAATCAGAGATAAAAGGCAGAAATTATAGGTAACATTGATACATATTGTGAAGGGAAAAATGTCATCCCTTTAAAGGTTAATGGGCATCCCTGAAGCAGAAAACTCAGACCCAAATATTCAAAGATCTAATATAAGAAAATATCCTTAAAACGAATAAGTAATAGAATAAGTCAAAAGAGCACACTCTGTTTTTAGGAAAAATAGATAAGGAACAATCAACTATGAGACATAACCTGGTTAAATTTCAACCATGCTTTAAGTGCCGAAGGTTAAGAAGCAATTCCTCCAAAATTCTAAGGGAATAAAGCATAGTATTTGACTATCATTTCTAGCCAAGATCATATTCATATATAAAGGATTCTTGCACATGAAAAAACTTCAGAAATTCACCTTTCATGAACCCTCCATTAAAAGTCTTGACAATCTAGTCAGTGCAGTAAGTAAAACACAGGTACCAGCAGCGGCCTAGCAATGGGGGGAGGTGAAAGGCTTGCTTCAAATGCAGGCCACAAGGGAAGAATTATAGAGAGAGAATTTAAAATCAGCATCAACCCCACTAAAAGTCAGTTGCTTTTCATACAGCCATGTGTCAGCATTTCTAAACAATGCAAATGACGAAAATCTCTCCTCTGCGGTGGAAAGTTCTATCTCCACTAAACCCTTGATCTGCCTCTCAGAATCAGTAACAGATCAGTACTGGGCACTGAACTCACTTAATTATAAAATTAACTGTAAATTGAACAGAATGTAACATTCTATACCCTGACAATATGAAAATAAAAACAAATGAAAATCAAGATTGGATTATGGAATAGAACATAAATATTATATACCTTGACCTTGACTATGTGAAAATAACAGTGTAATACACAGGCATCTAGAAGGGGAGAAAGGAAAGAGTGAGTGTGCCTATGATCCCATTATCATGGCAGGGAGAACACACTATGGTCTAACAAGGAAATGGTAGGACAGTCCTTTAAGCTATCTATGTCTAAGACCAAGTCGTGGACATCAGTGAGTTGACAAATTCGTTTCTCACTCCAGTACCCTCCACGGCAGGGCCATGTGCACTGCTCATATGACCTCCTGCAGGAACATGAGTATCCAGCTCACTGAGGCAGGAGAAGAAAGGGTGAGGGACTGGAGACTGGAGACTGAACACATCCATTCATAAGTGACACTTGTCATTTCTGCTCACATTTGTGTCTAAATAAGTCACAAGGTCATACCTAACTTGAAGAGAGTGAGGAAGTACGATTCTCTTCTGTCCCAGAAGGGGGCAAGAACTGTGTGAATAACAACAGTTGTGTCTACCACAGAAACTTACAAGAGGAAAAACATAAAACCCAAACCAGCAAGTTCTTCATCATCTCTTTTCTTAACCTTATATATATATACATAAAAAAATTCTTACTGTGGAAAAAATGTTTATTCAAAATTCAGAAATTCTTTAATTCTCATTTAGTTTCTTTTTCTCTAGTTAAATTCTACTAAAATTAAATGTAATGATTTTTAAATTTAAAAATTAGCACATATCATATAATCTCACTTTTGTAGTCTATCACTTTAACCACTCAGGCATAACTATAATTTCTCATCCCAGTTTTGTGAAAGCACTTTTGTCTAGCTGGCTAGCTCTTTCTGTGTATGCTACCATCCATCCACCCACCCATCCATCTCCCATTTGTAAACACACTTAGACAAATGTTCACTTAATGCTAATGAAGCTTATTTCTGTTTTTCTTTTTCATGGTGCTGAAGATGGAACCCAGGCCATCATGCACACTAGGCAAGTGCTCTAGCACTGAGCTATATCCCTAGCCTAAGCCTTACTTCTGATTGATAGGATTTGTGACTTTTTTCCTACTTTTCTTGGATAAATGAGTGTGCATCATTTTTATAACAAAGTCATGAGAATCTGAATGAGAAATAACATTAACTAACCTTTTATCATTAAACCATTAGAACACCACTAACCTTTTATCATTAAGCCTTTAGATCACTGAGTGCTGAAAGTAAGTTTTTGTACTGCTATAGAAAGGAAGGGGGAATAAAGGTGGAGAAATATGATATTTCATGATCATTATAAACTGTCAAAAAATAAAAATGGGTAAATGCTAATTTACCCATTGGAGAGCTCACAAAAGCTACAGAATGTCAGGCCATGCAGTTGGTGTGAATCAGTTAGGTAAAGGACCTATATTTCTGTTTTACCAAGCTTTTATAAACTTTTATCATTTATTCAGAATAGTGGCTGATACAGATTGGGGATAATTCAGCTCATTCCTACCAAATATGCAGATGCTTATTGAGTTTAATAGAGATGCTCTTATGGATGTGGAGTGGATTTTCCCCTTATTAAAAAGATATGGACATTAAAATACAAAAGTGCAATTTTAAAAACTGAAAAGAAGAAGAAGAAGAAAAAAAAAAAAGCTTGTAATTAGGGCTAACTTATCCACTAAGACAGTGCTTAGGGCTCACAATACTTTTGGAGGAGCACTGTAAAAATTTTAAAATTTCTTTTACAACCAGAAGAAAAAATGAACTTTAGGTCAAAGAAAACATTGGAATAGATAATATTAATATATTCATCTTTATACCAACATAGTCATAACAAAAAAAATTATATTAGGGAAGAAGGGCCCTCAAAGGGCCTCAGCCCATGAAAGTCATAAATGTGACCCTGCTTCTAATATTGCTCAATCACAAATTCAGAGGCAGATGGCAAAAATTACTTGGTTTATAGAAACATGTACTTTAAAACTACCTTGAAATCAAAAGCAGAGTGTGGTTGTTGAGAGACCGAATTCCAAAATGCCTTGGGACTATATCACAACACATTATGTAACTGGTGTTAATACTCATTAATGACAACACTGCTTCTTCCCAAGCTAACTGCAAAAGACTTTAATGATTCCTTTATATGAAAGTTATATCACGTAAAGTTTTGAGTTTTTCTCCTTTTCTAAAAAGTGAAAACAAATTCTTAATCATATTATTTCCCTCTGACTGTTCTCCAAATTAAAAAATAATAATAATTTTAAAGTATCTACAACTTTATTTTCATTTTTAATATCAAATAAATATATATACATACAGATGTATACATATATGTGTGTATGTATATATATAAATATAAATATATAAATATATATATTTTTAAACTGATATCTAAACACAAACTAAAAAAAAATAAGCTTGGCCCTATAGTTAAATTACCCTTGCTGTTGTTTCCTGTGCAGTCAAAAATTAAAGAGAGAGTTTAAGAGGCTTCAACTGCATATTATAAATTATAAATAACAAATCTGACAGATTTAAGTTTTCCATATTAGTCGTAAACCTAACTAGAAGAAGGGTAAGACCATCAGTAGTGCTCAGAGGGCAGAAGGCTGTTGACTTCAGGCATCAAAAGCACGTTTCTTTGATGGAGTTGAGCTGGTTGAGTGCTTTGGCAGTAAGGCCAAAGGGAAAAAAGTCTGAAGGCCATGAAGGCCATGTAAAATTGCCAAGCAAAATCCTTCAAAGCTATGACACAACACCGATCTTAACAATGAAATATTCAGTCCTCTTATCAGCTTCTAGAGGGAGAGAGAGAAGCAAGCTTTTTTTTTTTTTTTTTTTTTGTACCCAGGATTGAACTCAAGGGCACTCAACCACTGAGCAACATCCCAGCCCTATTTTGTATTTTATTTAGTGACAAGGTTTCTCGCTTTTGCTGAGGCTGGCTTTGAATTTGAGATCCTCCTGCCTCAGCCTCCTGAGCCGCTGGGATTACAGGTGTGCACGATGGAGCCCAGCTAAAGAAGCAGGCTTTTTAATTTGCTGCCTTCTCAAAGCTGGAAAGGACAGTTGATATGATCACTGACATAATAAACAATCAAAATATTTTCAATAGATTGATGGAATGATATTAACAAGATTTATTATGTTTTGTATAAATGTGCTATCTTATTATCAGTTTTTTAAAAATCAATTATAAAAGTACAGAATGTTTTCAATGTAGCTTAAAGCAGTCGAGGAGGAAAAGTTCAGATGTTTTATTTGTGAATGCAATATGACCCAAGCAAAACAAAACTAAAGAAAAAACTGAGAGCAATCTTAGTTCCATTAACACATAAATTTGGAATCAGAAACAAGGAAAACAACATTCTTACAGAATTTGCAATAACCACAGACTATTTCCAGATCAATGACTGACTGCATATTATATGCATGGAGATGCATTAAAGCCTGAATGCAGGGTTTGCCCAAAAATGTAACCTGTAAGTATCAACTCAGCACGTGGCTCAGACTACCTTGAGCAGTGAGTAGGATGATGGGAACTGTGTCTCTCTTGTTCATAGCTAGTATCTAGCACAATGTCTGATAGATAATGTCTCCTAGAAAATATCTTTTCAGAATTTTAAAAGAACAAAAAAACACTACAATTCACGAAGGCACTGCATTCCTAAGATCTCACATAATGCAAAGCTCACCTGACAAAATACAGGAGGCACAGTTGAGAATTCCTCTTGGCTTTGGAATTTTGTGATTCTTGATAAACTTTCAATTTTCAAGGATTTGTAACATTTCAAATTTTGTGCCTAAAGTGAGACTTCAGTGATAATTTTTATTGACTGATTCAAATGTGCCTCATTTCCCATAAAATGCAATGACACTCTGAAGATATATGTTAATAGAGCCAATATTAATTGATGCACACTTTAGACACTAATGATACAGCAGTGGGCAAATGGAGCCAATTATGAAAATGGTTTGGGGACTGCCTAAAGCACCTATGAGGAATCTAGACTTCAGTACCAGCTTTCTGACGACTCACTAAGGTTGTACAGGAAATAAAGTCAAGGGAATTAAAGTAATTTCTTACTCTCACCATTAGCTGGTGATGAAGCTCGGTCAGTAACAGCAGCTTGCACATCCTTTCCTAGCAGATATTAGGTCCCTACTTATAGGTGCAAATAAGTCGCTGAAGTTAACAATTTGGTGCACGTTATGAAAGGCTCTCGACATAACATAGGCTCCTATCTAATAAAATCTTCTTTTACTCCCCTTGTTAGCATTCTCAAAAATAAAAAATTTGCAGACAGTTCTTTTCTATATTTTTAACCAGTAATTTCTTTTAAAAGATACAAATGTATTAGAAGCATGTGTACACGTGTGTGTGTGTGTGTGTGTGTGTGTGTGTGTGAAACTGAAAGAAAAGTTAACTAAAACAACAAATACTTAGGTTTACTACATTCTATCCTATTTTATTTTATTTTAATCCTGGGCTAGCAACCACTGATTGATTTTGTGTTCCACTAATAGGCAGCAACCAGAAGTCTGACTAGCACTGTTCTTGTGCACGTATTCAGCTGGCTAATTTCTACTGTACAATCAGCAACTCATACGTTGTCTCCTCAAAGAAGCCTGCTGGGAGGCTTCCAAGCATAATCACTCATGCCCTTCTTGGAAGACCTGAAATGAAAGGGCAAATTCAGGGGAGAAAGTGGGAGGTGGCACTGAGATGCTTCTCTATGGTACACTTAAGTCCAATAAGCAGAAGCCTTAGAGTCCAGGAGAGGAAGGGTCCTACCACCCCTGAGGGATTTCCTGGGCACCAAGCACTTCCTGGCACATTATCAGTGCTCAATAAGCAATGTTGAAATAACTTCTTTAGGGAGCTGATGAAAAAGCTGACCCCGAAAGCAAATAAAAGAGCCCATCCATCAGAGGCTGCACTTTAGTAGCCAATGAATTGAATTTGGCCCACAGATGTGTTTTGTTTGGCCTACATAAGTCAAAAAACTACAGAGACAGCATTTGAAAATTGGGAGGTTTCACAGGATTCCAGATTTGTGGCTTTGCTTGTCAGCTTACTAGAGTCATCCTCATGCTGGTTACCCTGCAACATCCACTCTCTCCCACCATGCATGGAAAGCTCAGCTGCCCGGCTGCTTTCCCTTGTCCAGAAGCTCGCAGGCCTCATAGGGATTTGATCTGCACTTCCTGTACCAAATAATGGGGGAAGAATCCTATGCTGGTGTAACGCTTGCTGGATGAGCCTTGAATCAGAGGTGAGCGCAGCAAAGGCCCCTTCTCACTTGAGACAGCACAGCCCCTCCCTAGTACCCTCAGATGCCTCCCAGGAGTCAAAGGCTGCCTGAGACAACTGTCTTTACTCCTTCCCTCTCTGGGAGAGATGAAAAAAGGGTGAAATCATAGGGAATAAGGACCAGAATTAGGACATTTTATTTTTCCTTGTATTCTTTGGCATCCAATGACACCATTTTGTACAGGTGGGTTTTCAATAAACTTGGGAGCAAAGCTGTGGAAAATGTTTTAAATACTGTATTGGTTTCAAAACGTCAGTTGTTCAGATTAAAAAAAAAAATGTGTTTCCTCCCATTGGACACATCCTCCTAAAAGCCCAATTACTCCCAATCAAAATCTCAGAATATATTAAAATAGAAACTGACAAGATGATTCCAAAGTTTATAAGGAAATATGAAGAACCAGAATAGCCAAAATAATTTTGAACACCAAAAAAGTAAGAGGAATTACAGTACTAATTTCAAGATGTGTGCTAAAGCTACAGAAACAAGACAAAGAGCTCAAAGGGACAGATGAAGTCCAGAAATACATCCACACCAATATGGACAACTTATTTTGACAAAGGTGCAAGGCCACTTCAGTGGAAAAAGATAGTCTTTTCAACAAATGATGCTAAAGCAAGTGGCAATCCATTTGCACATACCCATAAGAGAGAATTTCCACCCATTCCTCATAACATTCCTCAACACGAGCTCAAATGGATCATAGACCTCAAGAGAAAACCTAACATTATAAAACTTCTAGAAGAAAACACATTTCTAAGATTGCTTAAAATGACACCAAAAGCATTATCCATAAAAGAATGGATGATAAACTAGATGTTTAATACTTTTGTTCTTTGAAAAACATTGGTAAGAAAATAAAAGATAAACCACAGACTAGGAGGAAATATTTGCAAATCATATAGGTTAGATATAGATACACACATGTACATTTCTCTATATATCTTACAAAGGACCTGTACATAATATATACAAACCATCCTCAAGTTTAATTTAATTTTTTTTAAATGGGCAAATATTTAGACAGCACTTTGGCTAAGACGATACATGGATGGTAAGTAAATATATGAAAAGACATCTGACATTAGTCATTAGAGAAATGCAAATTAAAACCATAATGGAGTACCACTTTATTCATCTTAGACAGTTTTCCAGCCACAGAAGGATAAATACTGCATGATTCGACTTAAAAGAGGTATCTAAAATGGTCAAATTTAGAAGAAGAGAGAGAAGAGTGGTGACCAGGAACCGGGGGGAATTACTGTTCAACAGGTGTAGCTTTAGTTCAACAAGATAAGTAAGCTCCAGGATCTGCTGTTCACCACTCTGCCTGCAGTTAATATTGCACGGTACAAATCTCATGTTGTGGTCTTACTACTCTGAAAAAAAAGATAGAAATTCAGAAGACTGATACACAATATTGGCAAAGCTATGGAGGGACCGGAACTCTCGTACACTGCTGGTAGGATCATGAAATGGGAAAATTACTTTGAAAAAGTTTAGCAGTATAAGCTAAACATATACCTACGACACAGACCTGCCATGCTACTTCTAAGTATTTACTGCAGAGAAAAGAAGCCTATGTCCCTACAAAGGCTTCTACAAAAACGTTTACAGCAGTTTTATTTATAATAGCCCAGACACAAGTGTCCATCAACAGGTGAACAAATAAACCAACTGTGGTACAGCTGTATAATGAAATGCTGCTATGCGATAAAAAGGACCAAAATACTGACACACACTTCAACATGGATGAATCTAAAAATATTTAGGGTGAGTAAAAGAAGCCAGACAAAAAGTACTGTAGGACTTTTATGTGAAATTTCCATTTATGTGAAATTCTAAGAAATGAACTAACATATAATGACAGAGAGCAGATCAAGGTTTGCCTGGGGCTGGGGGTGATGGGAAGAAGGAATTAAAAGGGCCATGAGAAAAGTTTTGGAGATGACAGATATGTTCATTATTCTGATGGTGGTGATGGTAATTACATGTGTCAAAACTCAAACTGTACACTAAAAATATGTGCAGTTTATTGCATGCCAATTATACCTCAGTAAAGCTGGTTTTGTTTATTTAAAAATACTCAGCTGTGCTGTACCCTTCTTGCTCCCCACCCCACGTCACTGTGTGAGGTCTCTTTCCTGGACCTTCCACAGCACTGCATGCTGGCCCAGTGCCGTCATTAACACCATGTACAGTTTCTATCTAATTATTAGACTGAGTGGTACAAAACTGACAACATTCTCTCATTTCTGATCTAAAAAAAAAAAAGGAATTTCACCTAAAGATTGATTGCCAGCCACACCTGACAGTGAGCGCTGAGGTCCAGGAGAGTGTGGCCCAGTGTGGTTGGCTGAGGGAAGGTGCCACTGGGGAACCTCCCCAGCAACCTCCCTGTTGGGTCTTCGCAAGCATCTGGGGAAAGGCTTGTGGGCCCTGACTTTATAGCCTCATCCCTTTCATGCATTTGAAATCACTCGAATACCTAGTACTGTGAAACCTCCTTTTTATATACTTTTAAAACTTCCCATTTGAAAAGTATCTTTCAAAGCAAAGAAACATACCCGTGGTCTGCTGGAAGCAGAGGGTATAGCTTTGAAAATGTAAAAAGTATTAAACATTTAAAACAACCATAAATCACAGTAAAACTCTGATTCCTGACATCTCTCAGAGGAAAAATTCCAGAGGCTGCAGCACTTTAAAATAATATCATGTGCTTTGGTTCCAGCCTTGGCTGCTTTTCCCTTGGAACAACAAAGAGAGCCGTGCCAGCTACTAAAGGCGGTCTTGTTATATAATGCAGTTAATCTCGCATACTCTTCCCTGTGGGATTTAACCCAAGTTTCACAGTGGTCTATTTTATTTAGCATTGATAGTTTTATTCGTTTCTTATTAAAGAGATCTTTCCACAAAATTGGCTGCTCTCTTTGCTTTGGCTTGAGAAGGAAGAATATCTGAATTAAAAACCTGTGCAACAGATGGACCTCAGTTACAAAGAATATCCCTGGCTTCAGAAGCTCCTCACAGGGGCAGGTGTCAAGCATGCTAATAAGTTCTTGGCTTTCAGATTTTCCTGAAGACAGTTTAGCCTTCCACTCGTGCACTTCACAGGTAGAAGAGAAAATAAAAGCACCAAGTTCTATAAATACTCGTCAGAGTCTAGGGGTGTATTTGTCTCACGTGTTCACTTCCAAGGAACTGTGCTTTTAGCAGTGGAAAAACAAAGCAATTAGAGAGATGGAAGGAGGAGGCAGAGAGGACCCCTGGCTATGCCTACCCTCCCTGGCAGGGAAGGGTCTGATAATGTCAGGGAGGGGTGCACGACATCTTGCTTGCCCTTCCTTGGTGCCATGGCCCTTTGTTTTACCAGAAAGGGATTAAGAAAGCTGTGCAAAACAGGTTCTCCTAGCCTAATACAATTATTCCTCAGCTGACGGTCAGCCAGCCCTACATTTTCTCTCCTAGCTACTGGGTAGACAACAGAGAGAAGCAAGAGAATCATCCCCTTCTCCAGTGTGTGACTAAAGAAACAAATGCTCTGCTCCAAGCTTAGAAACAGTTTCTAACAGCCTCTCTGGTTCCCTCTTTGTTTCATTTTAAAACAGGAAAAGGGGAGACAATGGAAACACTTGTACTCATTAAGCCACCACCACAAGATAGCCATCATCATCTTTTTATAAAGGGGTCATCAATTTTAGGAGATGCTGAATAGAATAGTAAGGGACCTAGTCTGGTTTCAGATCCAGGTCTGTCTAGCTCAGTCTGTGTTCTTCCAGAGGAGCCTCTGTGCTCTGCTATGTCTCTATCTGATCTGATGAATGGTGATGAATCCTGAGAGAGAAAGAGGATTATTGGACAGTAATTCCAGGCCAGCTAGAGTATAAAACGCAAAGTGTGCAGACACCCAGGGACACCTACTGAATGGTTAAGTCTGCAGCCAATGGGGAAAGACAAAACCGCAGAGAACACTTTCATAATTCATTCTTCAGCCTGAGGATCCCAGAAAGAAACAATCTGGTCAGTTCTGTGGGTAGATGCACTGTCACAAGTAACAGCAACAACAAACACTTATTTTCATGTTTGAATTGCAACAAACCACTTGCAATTATGTGCCTGTAATGTTCATCTGACTGAAAAGATAATGTGAACATTTAATTGACAAAAAGACAGGTGCATCTGAAGAGACACCTAAAATCTTCTCCTCTTCCTCACCACCCCCACATGGCATGTTTTATTCTAATCAGGTGGCAGCTGCTGCTGCTTCTTTCTTTCTTTCTTTCTTTTTTGTACTAGCGGTTAAACTCAGGGGCACTCAACCACTGACCGCATCCCCAGGCTAATTTTGTATTTTATTTAGACACAGGGGCTCACTAAGTTGCTTGGTGCCTTGCCTTTGCTGAGGTGGGCTTTGAACTCATGATCCTCCTGGCTCAGCCTCCTGAGAAACTGGAATTATAGGTTTGCGCCACCACTCCTAGCTCCAGTGGCAGCTTCTACCTCCTGGGTCAGTCACATTCCTTGGACATTCTTCCCCACACAGGGGATGCACATACCACAAACAGCATCTAAATGTTGGTAAATGAATTCTATGGCTTCCTAGAGTCAGGGCCGTCAGGAATACTCCTCAATAGAAAACTGGATTTTAGTTTCAGCCATATGTCATTCTAAACTAGTCTTCAGGTTTAACATACTACAGATGGTTCCCAATTTCTGATTTTTTGACTTTACAATGGGACAAAAGTGACATGTTTTCAGCAGAAACAAACCACAATTCACATTTTGAATTTGGATCTTTTTCTGGGCTAGCAATATGTGGTACGATCCTCTTGAGATACCAGGCAGTAGCAGGCAGTAGCTCCCAGCCAGCCACATGATCACCAGAGGAAATACCCCATGCTTTACAACTGACTCTGCTCCCAATCTGTGATGCTCCGGGTCCAGGTGTATTCACACACTGGTGACTTGGGATGTTTTTAACTTAGGATGGATTTATCAGGACCTAATCCCATTGTAAACTGAGCAGCACTGGTAGATCCATAAGTCATCTGAACTTAGACAAACACACTCTGCAAAGTAATTTTTAAAATTTCTTCCTTCAACAGCAAGGTACTTCTTTTTAAAAGAAAGAAACAAACAAAACAATACAACAGAAAACCCCACGTCATATACTTTCAGCCTCCTTTCCGGCAGCACTTCTGAGTGTGTGTTCCAAAGAGCACAGAAGCAGCTTTTACGGTTAGAAAATTGAAGTGCTATCAAACCTAGGAAATTATAGGGATAAAAAACAAAACAGCTTATCTGCATATGTCCCATCTGCTTTTGGTTTTGTGTTTTGCACAATCAATTACTGGAAGCATCTGAGAGTATGCTGAGAGGCTGGAAATGAGAAAGGGGTGCGTCCCACAGCAGCCTGGAGGTGAGAGGGAGGTGAGCCTAATGCAGCTGTGGACTTGAATGGAGGTTTCCAGGAAAATCAATGCAGGGATCACAAATAAAAACACCTCACATACCCAATTGGAGCCAATGTTTTGGAACATGGTGAAAAGCAACTTTCCACTCACTGAGGAAACACCACCTATTTTATTATTTTGTCAGTTTGGGTCACGGTGTTCTCCACAAGTCCACATTTTTGCTGCAGACAGCAGTTGTTCCCAAGTTGCTTTGAATGCAGATGCGCTGCTATTAGACAACTGCCCAGCTCGGCACAGCTGGGCTTTTCTGGTGGGAGCTCCTTCAGCAAATCTCTGGGGACCCCTCCATTCCAACAGCTCTACTTTTTGATCCTCTGTTCCCCTCTCCATATCCCAACTCCACTACCTGCTGGTAGACTAGCCTTGCACATTCCATTCTTTCATGAGCCACCCAAATGCAAGGGAAAAGTGCCTCACACTTCTAAAAAGACAAAGATGAGGCTAACAATGGATTCATACTCCCAATGAAATAAATGCCTGAACTGAAGAGGTGTGTGATGAACCCCCACTCTGTGGCTGAAAGAGCTCAGTAGCAGAGAATTCTTAGAAGACAACACCTTTCTATGCCTGTTGATCTAACCAATTAATGGAAATACCTCATTAGTAGAGTTAATTTTTAAAAATTATTTGTCTAAGGGTAAAGGGTGAAAAGGGATGGTGTTATTGATCTGTTACTCTTTTTTTCTAAGGAAGGAAAACAGATAAGCACCCTTGGATGCTAGAAATAAAATCAACAATGTGAGCCTATTCTTAAATGAGTACATTTCATTTGCATAAATCATCATGTTCATTAGTGTGCTGTTGTACGGAGACGACAATCCATGAAATCATAAATCTGATTTCCATTTTTGAGCAATGATCAGAGATTGAAAGAGAGAATTTGATTTCTACATCTATGTCTAGAGGAAAATATTTCTTCTAATTACATTGCTTTAATCATTAGAGACTGTTAATATATGCAGACATTCTTGGATACACTTGAATACAGATAAAGGAAATACTATTATGTATCATTAAACATTTCTGAACTCCAATAGGAAATAAAAAAGAGAACAGAAACAAAATCCAAAAGGTGAATGCGCCAAGCTCCCTCCCATGGCTTCTCTTTGGGAATTCATCTCATCACTCCTCTCTCCTTTGCAAAAACAGCCTGCCTCTCTACAGTTTATCTAAGAAGGAGCCCAGAGTTGCCACAAAGACGAGGCCTAGAGTCCTCACAACACTCAACAGTCTTGTCTCTCAGCTTCATGGCACTGGTCCCTTGTGATACAAAGACAATGCGGTAGTCAGGAGACCCACGCCTAGGGCATCATGTCTCCCTCTTCTCTAAGGAACATGGAAGACTTCATCCATCCGACTCAAGGCTCTGGGGCTATGATCCACTGCAGTTCCTCTTAATAAATTAAAGCCACTGTTCACCAAGGCAAAGTGCAAACCTGCCACATTTCAGTGATCTATCTGCCCACATGAACTCGCAGGGAGTGGCAGCGTGGTAGGGAGCACTGAGCCCCAAGATGCGCCCCCCTGTCCTTTTCCTGTTACTGACTCATTGCTGTCTACCTCTCCATTTCCTGAAAAGATGGCAACCCCACCCACTCTCCACCTTCCTTGAACACTGCAAAGGAAGAGGCTGGATCCAGATTTTATCTTCCCTGTCATTTTCAATCCCTGCTATTTTTCCACTTTTTATATTTGGGCTTCAGTCTTGCACAAAGTAGGGGGTATTCTTCTCACACTATGGAGGCTCCCTAGACCATATGTTCTGATTTTCACTTAGCCACAGATATAAACAAAACAACATAAGGGACATTGGTTAGCGAACACAGTAGGAAGAATAACTAAGCAGGCTGTGTTGTGTGTTTCCAGTAGAGAGAGCAGGGAACTGGGAGGTGGACACCATGAGGTGCTCTATGACCCTGTGCAAGAACTAGAGTCTCATGTGCCACCTTTCTGGCCCTACCTTTCTGGCCCCACCTTCCACACCTGTAAAGTGAAGGGCTGGAACCAACTTTGGGACTGAAAGTGCAAATGCCCACACAGGCCTAGGAGAAAATATAAATAAGTTTAAAACATGGAGCAATAGGGTGGGGCGAATGAGAAAGGCATGCCCCACCTTAAGGGGACAGTAGCCACTAGGAAGCAGTTGACTGTCATCTGGGAGAAGGAGGGTCAATGTCTCCACATCTCCTAATCTTTAAGGAGAAGCCACAAATTCAGATTTTAGGTAACATCCCTTAATTTAAAATAGTGTCAACTAATTTAAAAATTTTAAAGATGCTATGTGAGGGCTGGGGTTATGGCTCAGCGGTAGAGCTCTCACCTAGCATGTGTGAGGCCCTGGTTTCGATCCTCAGCACCACATAAAATAAAATAAAGATATTGTGTCCATCTATAACTAAAAAATAAATATTAAAAAAAAGATGCTATGTGAGCGAATAAAATGTCTGTTCCGGCTGGTTATAGCCCTGTTTAGTCTGTGCCTCTGCACTAGACTGTGTCTCTAAGCTCTCTTTAAGAGATAACATTCTTCCACCTGCTCCAGACCACATTTTTATAGCATAATCTCCTACTGATCAATGGCTATTTGAGGACAAAGCCAGAAAGGATACAGTTTGGGACTGTAGACAGGACAGACCTGGGATTTGATCTCAGCTAAAGAGCAATAGAAAGCCATGAAAGACTAGGGATGGGGGTGATACTGAAGAGAAGAGTGGCAAGGTCCAATTTCTACTTTAATAAGATCATTCCAACTGTTGTTAAAGAATTAACTGGAAAGGACTACTGCATATGGTTGAGCAGATGTGCAAAGCACAAGGGTGTCCACTGAGTGACAAGGGAGTAGCCACTCTACCTGGGGCTGCAGATTCTCAGGGGTGAGTGTAATTTTCCTATTCTAAGGTGCCTTATAGGTTTTCTGGCCTTGAGGCAGGAACAAAACAGGGAGACCAGTTAGAAAGTTACTGCAGGGGTACAGAGGAGAGATGATGGTGAGTCTTGACCCAGGATGGAGGCAGTGGCTGCAGACAAAAGTAGATGGGTTCTAAAGACACCAAAGAGGTAATATGGACATCTGCTGGTGACTGGTTAAATATGGGGCAAGGCAGAAGGGAGGCATCAAAGATAACTAGCGATCAAGTTTCTCTCTTGGCTGGTCTTGCCACTGCCGGTATTGAAATGGAGAGGATGACGGGAGAAGCAGGTAGAAGTGTGGTCAGTGATGCATTTTGAGCATGTTAAGAGTGAGGTGTTTGCTGGGCCCAGTGGAGCACACCTGTAATCCCAGGGGCTCGGGAGGCTGAGGCAGGAGGATCACAAGTTCAAAGCCAGAATCAGCAACTTAGTGAGGCCCTAAGCAATTCAGCAAGACCCTGTCTCTAAATAAAATGTAAAAAAAGGGCTAGAGATGTGGCTCTGTGGTTAAGTGTCCCTGGTTCAATTCCCAGTACAAAAAAAAAAAAAAAAGAGTGAGGTGCCTGACAGATATCAAAATGGAAATTTCAAGTAGATGACTCAACATGCACAACCCCTGTGGGTCTGGATTTGAGAATAATTCCATTCCAAATCTACAGCTTTCTTTACTCATTATTTTTCAAGGTCCTTCATTGGGTAAATTTAATTTCAAAAGAAGTTAACCTATAAATGGAGGTAGATTTTTCACCACTGATTCTACTTTGGTTATCTGACCCCTACCTTCCTGTACATAGCAGTAAGCATTTAGGTCATGCTTACCCTGTCAGGCACTGCTGTACGTGTAATGCATCAACCTGCTCCATTCTCACAATACCCCTAGGAGACAGAGATCATATTAGCCTTACTTTTCTTTTTCTTTTTCTTCTTCTTCTTTGGTACTGGGAATTTGATCCAGGGGCTACATCCCCAGCCCTTTTTATTTTTGATTTTGAGACAAGGTCTCACTAAGTTGCTGAGGCTGGTCTTAAACTTACCATCCTCCTCCCTCATCCTCCTGAGTTGCTGGGATTGCAGATATGTCGGGGCTGCCCTGGACAGGAGCTAAAGTAGATGGGTTCTAAAGACACCAAAGAAGTAACATGGACATCTGCTGGCGACTGGTTAAATATGGGGCAAGGCAGAGAGGAGGCATCAAAGATAACTAGACACCTTTAAGTCCTGAGTAAAGAGGTACTGGACTGGCATTGCATCCAGCAATGCAAGTGAACTCTACCTCCACTCACATAAGAAAGGTGCAACTCTGGGAGTGGGCGTCACCCGATGGGGTTGGGTTACACCCACCTGTTTGTTGTAATCCTACCCTTTTGCCCTTTTTTGGATAGAATGTTCCATGGATTAGCTCCCCCTAGAAATAAAAGCCGATCCTCAGAATGTGCCCCTCTTTCTCACCGGCTTCTCATGTTTTTCTCTTGCCTCCCTTTGTGGGGGCTTGAGGCTGGGAGCCAGGGAAGCTATCCTGATGCCCCAAAAAAAGGTATTTCCATGTCTGCATGGTCTTTTTTTTAAAAAATATTTTTTTAGTTATACATGGGCACAATATTTTTATTTTTTATTCTTATGTGGTGCTGAGGATCGAATCTGGGTCTCACACATGCGAGGCGAGCGCTCTACCACTGTGCCACAACCCCAGCCCTGTCTGCATGGTCTTTTCATGTCACCTCAAATTCACTTGAGTGATCATGGTTCAGAAGCCCATGCTGGACAGGGCTACATAGGCATGCACCTCCATGCCCAGAATCACTTATTTACAAAGGAAACTGAGACACAGACATGCCCAAGGTCACATGATCAGAAGAACATTAACTAGAATTTGGACTCCAGCAATCCAGCTCCTGAGCCCTGCTTTTCACCATCGCACACTGCATTCCCTAGTCTCTTCAAACACCTGAGGTGATCATGGCTCCTTTTGGTCTCTCTTCTTCCATACTAAATAACATTGTTTCTCATCTGAACTGGTTTCTAGACTCATTAACATTTTCCTCACTTGAACTGGTTTTTAGATGCAACCCCACCCCCCACCCCATTAGCTTTATTTTCCTGCTCTTGAGCCACCAAGGTTTGCTGGCTTAGACAGTTCGTATGAATGGGCCTTCTCTTCTGGACGAAGGGCAGGAAGCAGGCCCTGTGTTTATTCCTTCTGAATCCTTTACAAAGCTGCCAAGAGTGCACACACAGAGCAGGCCCTCATATATGGACAGGACAGGCCAACTGGGGATAATAGGCCTGCCCATGTGGGTAACATGAGTCAGCTGGGAATATACTTTTATCTGTCACAACCCTAATTAAGGGGAAAGGCCTTATTTTGTAAAATACTGGCCTTATGGCTAGAAATGTCAACATAATGAATTGGCTAATTGTTCCTTCTCGCTCCAGATCTTTGCCAGTACTGTCTCTAGATCGCAGCATTGAAACTGGAAGGCACCTTTCTTGGCTGCACCATATGATACGATGACCTTGAGTTATGGCCTGGCTGCTGGGAGCCAGGCTATCTCTCACAGTGATTTTGGTCATTCTCTTTTTGGAGTATTTTTTGCAGCAGAGTCCCACTTCACCGCTCATCCTGTGGTTTCCTTCCTGTCCAGTTCCCCAGGGCCTGGGAGGGGTCAGAGAGAACTCAGATCTGCTCCCTGTCACGGGTCAGGGAATTCTCTTTACTGCTGTCACTGGGTAGTTCCCACCCCCATGTCACAGCCCCCTGCATGTGTTCCCCTCTGGAGAATGCAGGTCTTTCTAACTCAGCATACCCCTACGTCCTCCCAGCTGGGCTCTCTCATTCCTACTGCTATGCTTCTTACTGCCTCCCACCCATTGTCACGCCAGGCAAAACTGGCCTAGGAAGGGAGTCTAACCAGAAGACATGGTCACCTGGCCTGCACGGCAGGTACAGCCCCATTCAGGAAATGAAGGTCTCAGACAATCTAACCTGTAGAAGAAAAGGGTATGATCTGACTTGCAGAAGCATAAGGCCTGCCCCAGGAAGGAGCTGGGGAGGGTAGAGGAAGGAATGCAGAAGGGAGGCTGGATTTTTGCATGATATGCCCCCTTAGATCATGCCCCCTTCAGATCTAAATCTAAATATCAGCGATAGTCTAATCAGTTGGTTCTATTTCAAGTTATAAAACTGACTTCTCTAGCTGGGCTTGGTGGCATACACACCTGTAATCCCAAGCTGAGATCAGGAGGTGAGGCAAGAGGATGGCAAGTTTGAGGCCACTCTGGGCAACTTAGTGAGACCCTGTCAAAACAAAAAATAAAAAAAGCTGGAGATACAGCTCAGTGGTAGGACACCCCTCAGTTCTACCATTGGGGTGGGGGAAGGAAAATGCCTTGTCCTGGAGAGGAACTTCGGCTGCAAATGGATTGTCAGAAAAACTAGATTTTTTTTAGTAGTACTTATGTTTTCTCCTGAGTCATTAGCATGAGGGTCAGAGTCAAGTAACTGACTTTGGAGGAAAAAAACAAAAACCAAGCCGAATAAATAAATGAAAATTCAAAAAGAGACTTGTCTTGGGAGATGCCCTGCCCAGGGCCTCAGCTAATAACTGAAGCCAGAGGCTTGGAGAAAGGCTGACATGCTGGAGAAGCTGGGTCTCCTTGCTGCCAGTGCCAGGCTCCGGAGGCCACATCCTCTTATGTACCCAAAGCTTCTAGATGTCACAGCAGAAGCTGGACTATTTGCAACCCTCTGCCTCCAACTGCAATGTGTACTTTCAGAGCCTTGGCCTTTGCTGCCTACATAGAATTCTAGGATTCCTGATGGAACAAAGGAAATATTTAGCTCCCTCAGACCAGTTAAATTATAGCTGAGCTCAATTTCCACTAGATTATGCCACCTGAGCCTTTTATACCTTGGGGAGAATATGGACTCCACTCATCTCATTCAAAACCTGTATGAACAAGGTGAAGTTGGTCCCTTTCCATCTCCTCTCTTCCCAAACTTCCTGCCTCAGAGTGGGAAATCCGTCAGTTCCTTAGAGGGCTCACCTTGTCTTGCCCAGCAGCAGACTGTGTGTTCCCTGTGGTTATAATACACTTACCTCAAGAAACTAGATCCCCTTTGAATGACAGCAGTCATGGGAAGAAAACATGTCTACAGTCAGCTCCAAAGTGTGGCTTGTGCTTTGTGGCTGGCACTGGCCCAGCAGGGAATCATCAGGCAGCTGAGAAACCTTTGCAGGCTACCAGGCTCTGATGATCACCTCTGCTGCCCTAGTTTGCCCCAACCACCTCACCCCTCAGTTTGGGCTTCCAGTCTTGGAGTAGTCAATTCTCTGGCTTCGAGTCAATTCCTATTCTGTGGCACTCTCAGCAGCTGGGAAAGAGGGTAGCTCTGCCTTGCCCTGAACACAAATCTTCCCTTTGCCTCAGCAGCTCTAAGCAAATCCTGCTTCTTTCCACTGCTCAGTTCCATACCCTTCCCCAGGCCACTAGTTCTTTAATGTCCACAGAACCCAGGCCAAGCCTATGCCATGTCAGCAAGTGCCCCTTGTTGCTGGCACTTGGACCACTGAGGGCCCCTTGGCTTTGAGATCATGTGCACCCCAGAGTGTAAATCTGAGAACTCAACCTAAAGTAGTGACTGAAGTAGGACAGAAGAAATGAAGTGAACTGGGCACAAGTTCATCAATAGGCATATAGAATAGAATATGGGTGTGTTAGAAAATGTATAGGCACAGATATATAAAGGACAAAGAAAATACCATGGAAAGAGAAAGGAAGCTTCTGTCTCAACTTGTCCTAATTACTTGTAATTTGATGACTTTGAAGTGAGCCAAGAAAAGCTGCCAAGCAAGAAGGTGGAAGATAAAGACATAAATATAGCATTTTGTTTTTAGTGCTTTGTAAAAAGCCCAAAGACTATTTATTCTATGTTCTTGACAACTTCCACATGGTTGCACTGGATTCAAGTTTTGTTGGATTTGGACACTTCAGAAGTTTTTGCATGGCTAGGTTCTCAGCATCTAAAAGGAAAGGGTTGCCGACACACAAGAGGTCCAGTTACGAAATCGTCATTAGTTCTTATTTAACTATATAATCCCTTCTGCTCTATCAGACGTTGGCAAAGATTTTTGTGCATCGTCTTAATGCTTTAGGATATAATTCTTTTATGACTTAACATTTTACTTAAATTTATATTTCCTGACTTTTCTTCATATATTAATTTGAACCAGATAAAACACTGATACACAAGAGGAAAAACTTCACCCAGGACAAACAAGGATACTATACTGGAGCGATTCTTGATTAAAGTTAGCATTTTACAAAACAGTACAAGATCTGGCAAAAATTTACTCAAGATGCAGTATATTGCAACTGCATTATAAGTAACCAAGTCCAGATCCAAACTTCACACCAACTGTAAGTCATGGTGACTAAAATAAAACTCATGTATGAGCCAGTTTGCTTTCCTTGGATCTGGCAACAAACTTTCATTAACTTGCCATAAGATAGGCAGCAGGGGAGAAAATATTATCTTTCTTTGAACCAATCTGCGGTTATAAAGGGAAGCTAATTTTCATTTGGTAAACAGTTAAATGTTTAAATAACAATAACACCAACCCCCCTCTTTTATTCAGACCAGGCTTCACTAAGTTGAAGAGTCTGGCCTCAAACTTGCAATCTTCTTGCTTCAGCCTCCTGCATTGCTGGGAATGAGCTACTGTACCAGGCTATAGTATCACATTTAATTAAATTGATATATCTAACCCAAATAGAAACTATGCCTAAATAACTTTATTGAAACTTAGAGTAAGAATAAAATAATATCCACTGCTGAGAATACCAAGTCTAATTAGTTGGGTGGTAGTTTGTATACATCATCCTGTTTAATCTATTTTTAGAAATTTTTTTTATTTACTAAAGTCCATAGTTTATATATAAAGAGTTCATTCTTTGTGTTGTACATTCTGTAGGTTTTGACAAATGCACAATGTCATTTGTCCACAGTTATAGTATCATATGAAACAGTGTTGCTGCTCTAAAAATCCCCCATGCTTCACCTGTTCATCCCTCACCCTTCCTTTCGTGCCCCTGGCAACTACCGATCTTTTTACTGTTTCTACAGTTTTGTCTTTTCTAGAACATCACATAGTTAGAATCACAGTGGGTGACCTTTTCAGGCTGGCTTCTTTCATCTATCAATATGCACTTGTTGTTCTCCATACTTTTTCATGTCTTGATAGTTTTCTTTTTCATTAAAGCACTGTAATTATACATAGTAGTTGGGCTCATTTTGACAAAATAACACATGTAAGGAATTTGATTTCAATCCCATTTCCCTCCCTGCAAATTTTCCTCCTCTCCTCCTCCGCCCTGTTCTCCTTACTCTGCTGTACTGGTTTTTCCTTCTGCTCATTTACTTATTTATTTTTGATTGGTACTTTCTATATATACATAAAGGTGAAATTCTCTTTGGTATATTTATGTGTGCATATAACATGATTTCGTTAAACTCATTCCACATTTCCTCCTCTTTCCCATCCTCCCTCCCTCCCTCTGATCTCCCCTATGTAGTTATGATATCTGATCTCCTTCTTTCCCTTATTTTCCTATAGCTTTTACGTATGAGAGAAAACATTCAACCCTTGATTTTCTGAGTTTAGCTAATTTCACTTAGCATTTACTGGCAAATATCATTATTTCATTTCTTCTTTCTGGCTGTAGCTCATTTTTTATCACTAAATAATCATAATAATAATCTTATAGATGTGCCACAGTCTTATCCATTCAATTACTGAGGGGCATCTTGGTTGTTTCCAAGTTTGGGCTATTATGAATAAAATATATATAAACATCCTTGTGCAGGTTTTTATGTGGATATATATTTTCAACTGCTAGATCATATCGTAAGATCATATTTAAGTGCCTGAACCACTCTGCCTTCTTATTGTCTAATCTCTGGCAGCCCTTCAGTTTATGTATTTTATACTGGTTGCTCAGATGAGAAAACGGAAATTCCAGGATATCAAATAACTTGTCTGAAGTCACAAAGCAGAGTGAGGACTAATGTTGGGATTCAAATTTGGGTTGATCAAACTTTCAGACCTCCTCTTCTTTCTATACCACTTGCCTCCCAAGCAATCCCAAAATTCATCCAGGGAAATGTCATTTGATGGTGCATGTAGCCAACCTCCACTGCACATATTAATGTCCCTGTCCTGGTCTAAAGCCAGGTATCAGGGAGGAGCTGAAAGGCTCTGTGAATCTGCAGAGGGCAGGCGCTAGATGCACCTACATCTGAATACAGCTCTTGTTCGTGTGTGTGTGTGTGTGTGTGTGTGTGTGTATTGCTGGGAATTAGACCAAGGGCTTCACAAATACCAGGCAAGTGCTTCTGCCACTGAACCACCCTCTCAAAAGAGAATTTCCAAAGCCTACCCTCTCAAGAGAGCATTTTAAAAACATGGTTAGCCAAGGAAAAGATCAAAATTCAAAATTCAAAGTACAGTTTCACTAAATATGTATCAGTTTTGCCCATAATGAAGTCAAAAATCTTAAGCTGAGCTAGGAATGTCTAACCAAAAGCCTGTCAACAAAAGGTTTTTGAATTCAGGGCTTCTTTCAGAGAACTGGAGTACCAGCAGTTGGCAGTTCTAGGATAGGAGAATAAGGAAGAGAGTCCCTGGCATCCCTAATGCCAGACACAACTAAAGATGAGTGTCACAGATTCACACCTAAAAACTCAACTAAGAGAATTAGTCACCTAAAATGCTCAAGGCAGGGAGTTTTACATTGCAGTTTTGAGATGTGATCTGAGATCACTTACATTCTCAACTTGACAAAGATCCAAATATACTTGCACCTCAATTAACTGATCATCACATTGTACATGGTAGGTGTCAGGGAGGAAAGACAGGCAGTGATAGGGGTGGGGGTGGGGATGGCAAGCCTGAGCCCACAGTCAGGACTGCATTTGAGGACAATCTTGGTACTTACTTAATATGACCTTGAGATATGTAGACCATCCCACCATCTGCAAGGCACAGAGTGATATTTGCTATGTAATAATACATGTATCAGCCATAATGTATTCCCCAAAGGCCTCGTGAAATTTCTCATTCTTAAAGCACAACAATTCTTTCCCTTTCTCTCTTCTCCTCTTAGCAATTCCAGCTACATTAGTCACACCAGCTTTCAAAGAGGGCACAGAGTGTCCTAATTCAAGAAATACAGTTCAGTACAGCCCGGAGAGGTAGCTTAAGAAGCTTAACAAGAGGAGTGATGCTTGTTCTCATGGTTAATATGATCTGGTTAATGTAGGGAGTGTACTTCATATAGCAATTTGGACAGCCTAGAAGCAAAGTCCTTTGCTGACAGTTATTTCTTTAAAAAGTTTATACAACTTTTCAGCTGTTGGTTGAGAAGGTTATATTTTTGGCTACCACTTGAAGAAGTCACTATATTTCTATCAGGGAGGACATAAATTGAGAGGAAAGGATGAGACTGGCAAAAATGAAAACAGACCAAATTAATGGAGATCTTATGCCCACGTGTTTACCTGCCAGGGGAGGGCTATGGGTTTAGTTCCCTTTTTAGCTACACAGAAAAGGAAAAGTAGAATAATGTGTAAATCATCCATACCAGGAAGCTTATTCATTCTTTATTTTCAATATTTAAAAATCTTGACTATAATGACGCAGTAGTAAAGAGCTAAGGGCAGCAGTGTGTACATGATGGTCTTTCTAGACTATAAAGTATAGCAATACAAGGCCTAAGGAGCCATGGGTCTAGCATTCCAGATTATATGTCATTATATTATGATAGGAAAGAAGAGTTTTTGTGATTACCAGTTGACTAATTACCTCTTTCCTCTCCCAAATTATAAAAAAGAAAATAGGCATCAATAAGTTAAATGATTTGCTTAAGGTCATACACCTAATCTATGGAAATAGGTCTAGAACCCCAATATCTCCATTTCCAATCTAGTATTCTAAATACACCCATGTTCCACAAACATGGCAGAGCCACCAGCTTGAGCATAGGTGCATATACAATATGAATCAGTTCTCCATTATTGTCACAAAATGCCTGAGGAAATCATTTTTAAAAGGAGGAAAGGTTTATTCTGGTTGATAGTTTCAGTCCATGGTCACTTGGCCCTTTGCTTTGGGCCTGTGACAGCACAGTACATCATGGCAGGAGCATGAGGCAGAGGAGCCCTGGCCACCATGAAGTGTCCAGGAAGCAGAGACAGGAAGGGGGCAGGATACCAATACCCCCTTCAAGGGCATGTCCCCAGTAACCTCACTTCCTTATACTAGGCCTCACCTCTCAAAGGTTCCACCATCTCCCAACAGAACCAATGTAAGGACTGAGCCTTTAACCTCTGGGCCTTTGGGGGATACTCCAGAGCATCCTGCAATAGGATTGACATTGTACATTTTCCTGGGGGATCAGTTTAACTAAATAATAATTTTTATATTAAAACATCTGAATACATTATGGAGAGAAGTTAAGATTCACAAAAATGTTCAAGATGAAAAGAAGGTTTTACAAAAATTTTGTGCTTGAGATGAGCCACTGTGGTCTACCTTATTGGACTGTCCTAGAGACACTGTTCAGTTTGAGGTCAGGGTTCTTCAGAGAAAACCTGGAGAAGCACAATATTAATGGGGCTCAGCTACCCAGTGGCACTGATTCATTCAAAGATGATCAAGGACTGGAAATGTATCAGGTAAAGTCACAGAGAGCTGCAGTGTTAAGGTACAATGTAGACGCATAAAGATGAATCCACTTGTGAATAATTTCTAGTCTCACTGGCCTCCTGAGAAATAGGGTGGGTACAGTGGTGGAGTAAAAGGGAGTTGGATAATTTCAAGAGAAGATACTCAATCAGATTTACTACAAAGACATGGTGTCCCTTACTCAAAATACTGAATACTTATACTGCCCAATCAGGATACAATCTTCCTTTTATGAAAAAATCTCTTAAATACATTTGTCTAAATTCATTCTTTCAAATTTTTCCTCCCCTTCCTCATGAACCTCTTATAGAAATGAATGACTGATAAAAATAGAAAAATTAATTTTAAATTTAAAAATAAAATAATTTTTATAACATTAGATACATTTCAAATTCCTTTCTCAGTTTTGTGAACCAATTTGTTCCATGATGGAATTTTGAGAACCAAGTACCAGTAACACTGAGCTTTTAAAACTTTGTTTCCAAACCATGAGGCTCTATAGACTTTCTAGAACCTAGATCCTGAAGAAATGAAATGCACAGCTCTAAAGAGTGCATGCTGCATTGTATCAAATTCATAAAACATTTCCAGATAATAAATACTTACTGACTTATTTCATCTTCATTTCCTTGAAAGACAACTATAGACTACAAAAGCTTCTGGGTCTCATTCCTATTCCAGTAGTGAAACCAAAACCATCTAAGGAGAGGGCCCTATATTTATGGAGTAGGAGTAAGCAGCTTATGGGTATACATTTTAATTCCTCATTTTTACACAGCACATCTGCACTATTAAGCAGAGATGACCAGCTCACACATCTGTGCTTGAAGATCACTACAGGAAAGCACTGGTTCTCAGCTTTGCCAGCCCTCTCATTCCACGGCTCCAGACCTGCCAGCTCTATTTCAGTCTTCTGCCCTGTGCTTCTATTCTTTGTTCCTTTGATGAGATGGCTTTGGTTTCTCTCATCTTGACCCCTGTGCCCTCTGAAAGACTGGCTTGTATTCAACCCCGCGGCTCTCTGGGCTCTGCACTGTCACTGTGCTCTAGGACTCAACCCACAGTCCTTGAGTGCCTGCTTCTCAGGAGCAGTGTAGGCCTCAAATATTTATTCCTTCCATATTGATACAAAGCAAAGAGCCTCATTAAATACTTTTTTGTTTTCTTGATCAGTGGTTAGTTAATCATTTCTTTAAGATGATGAAAAGCATCAAGGTTTTATAAGCATAAAGTTTTATAGTAAAAGTTGAATTTGAAAAATCTAACTTTAATGACTCCAACAAATATTTCAGAAAAAAATCAAAGTTCCTAAAATTCTAAACAGTAAAGATACAAAATCGGTGCAGAAAACAATATTACTATAAAATTTAACTACTAGCTTCTTGGAATATATCAAATTTGGGTGAGAAAAACAAGTCTGGCCACTATAAGCTAATTTAAATATCTACTTTCCCAAAGGCTAAGACATTTTCCAGATCACCTACTTGTTATATCATGGTATAATCTCATGATTTTGTTTTTATCAGGATTCCTTTGTATTACTTGAGCCTCAGTTTTATTCTTGTTGCCAAAACAAATAGAATGGAATTTGCTTATATTTATTTTATTCTCAGAAATCAAGATACACATCTTTTACCATTTCTCCTTAAGTTCTACAAACACAACTAACATAAAACCTGAATCAAAATTCTACAATAGATATTTCTACCACCTGCTTTGTCAACCTAGTGCAGACTTCACAGCTTTCAAAATGATTGCTAAATATCCTTGAAAACAAACAAAACACTAAAAGGTACAAGTAGAAATATGTATAAAATATTATCAAAGAGATTCAAGAAGGTATTGGATTCATAAAAAGGAACAATTAAAAATTCTCGAAAATAAAAATACAATTATTAAAATAAAACAAATAGCAGAAAACACATAGTTGAGGCAAAAAAAAAAAATTGAAAGCTGGAGTCTGACAAAGGATTTCCTCTTACTCTGTGAGAATGAAGTGTAACAATAACCTCAAAACACGCTTGCGTGCGCGCACACACACACACACACACAATAAATAAATAAATAAACAAACAAACAAACAATTCGGGGGATCAATATAATAAAAGAGGTGAAGGACTTCTACAATAAAACTACATAACATTAAAGAAGAACTTGTAAAAGACTTTAGAAGATGAAAAGGCCTCCCATGTTCTTGGATAGGCAGAATTAATATTATCAAAATGGTCATAATACCAAAGACATTAAACAGAATCAATGCAATCCCTATCAAAATTCCAATGACATTCTTCAAACAACCAGAAAAAAACAGTTATGAAATTCATTTGGAAAAATAAGAGGCCCAGAATAGCCAAAGCAATCCCTAATGAGAGGAAAGAAGCTGGAGGCATCACAATACTGGACTTCATATTATACTCCAGAGCTATAGTAACAAAAACATCAGGGCACTGGCATTAAAACAGGCATGAAGACCAATAGAATAGAATAGAAGAACCAGAGACAAACGCACATATATACAGTTATCTCATTAGACAAAGGAGCCAAAAACATACATTGGAGAAAAGATAGCCTTTTTAACAAATGATGCTAGGAAAACTGGAAAGAATATACTTTGTAAACACCAAAGATATGAAAAATTGTGCTCTATATGTGTAATAAGCATTGTAATGCATTCTGCTCTCATATATAAATAAGAAGAATTAAAAAAATAAAAATGGAATTTAACTTCTATTTCTCACTCTGCACAAAACTCAACTCAATGGATCAAAGACCTAGGAATTAGACCAGAAACTGCACTTGCTAGGACAAAATGTAGGTACAACACTTCACGTCAGCAAAGGAACCAACTTCCTTAACAAGCCTCCTGAAGCACAAGAAATAAAATTTAAAATCAATAAGTGAGATGGTATCTTATTAAAAAGCTTCTGCACAGCAACTGAAACAATTAAGAGTGTGAAGAGAGAGCCTACAGAACGGGAGAAAAATCTTTGCCACCTGCTCCTCAGATAGGGCGTTAATATCCAGAATATACAAAGAACTCAAAACAACTTAACGCCAAAAAGCCCAAAATAGCCAATCAATAAATGGGCAAAAGAACTAAACAGACACCTCAAAAGAAGAACTGCAAATTGTCAACAAATATATGAAAAAATGTTCAACATCTCTAGCAATTAGGGAAATGCAAATTAAAACTACATATCATCTCATTCCAGTCAGAATGGCAATTATCAAGAACACAAGTAACAATAAATGTTGGCAAGGATGAGGGGGAAAAGGCACACTCACACTTTGTTGGTAGGACTACAAATTAGTGCAACCACTCTGGAAAGCATGGAGATTCCTCAAAAAAACTAGGAATGCATAGCCCTGGTGCCCCCCAAATTTTGAGGCATTTTTTCCTTTGTGAGGCTCATACACACCCCTGCCTCCCCAAAATTTGACTGGCCTCTGTACCTTGGTCTTCCTTACTCCTCAAATTGATGTTTTACCCAACAACCAAAGTTTGACTTTCCCAATAATGGCACACACCAGACACAAAAGAGCCCTTCAGTTTATTCTCTTACTCACAGTGCTAGAGATTTCTGCAGGGATTAGCTCAGGAACAGCGGGATTAGGAACCTCTGATAACCACTATAAAAACTGTCAGCACAGTTTACTGAAGATATCCAATGAAGTCACTGATTTGGTACTGACTTTACAAATCAATTGGATACCCTTGTATCTCTCATCCTGCAGAATCACTGGGACCTGGAATTCCTTACTGTCAAATGAGGTGGCCTATGCCTCTTCCTTGGGAAGAATGTTGCTTCTTTATCAATCAGGACTGGTAAGGGATAAAGCTAAACAACTACCGCACTGAATGGAATAGCAGAGACCAGCAAATTCCTAAATGGTGGGTTTCCTGGCTTTTCCCTTTGAACCTCTCTAATGCTCATATTTCTTTAATAACCTTTTCCCTGCTTTGTTAACTTTATACAGAAGAACTTCTTGACAAGTATCAAATAACCAATTACCATCATTCCCATCCTCCCAAAGCCGGTGAGACAACCTTCCCCAAAGCTTAGATTCTTATTAAGCACCCAACTAATCTTTGTATTTCTCAGAATACCAATATGAAATATCACTATTATATTTGATACTTTTCACCTTGAAATCTATTTTGTTCCAATATTGTTATACTTGCTACCACCATTGTTTTTGTTTGCCTTGTATATTTTTTCCAATCCTTTTGTTGCATTGTTGTTAGTACTGGGAATTGAAAGCCAGGGATGTTCTATCACTGAGCTACATTTCCAGCCACCCCTCACCCCGCCATCTTTTTTGAGTCAGGGTCTTTCTAGGTTGCCCAGGCCTTAAACTTGAGATCATCCTGCCACAGCCTCCTGGGTCACTGGGATTACAGGCCTGTGCCATTGTGCATGGCCCACTCCTTTATTTTAAACCTTTCTTTGCCATTTTGTTTTAGGCAGATATTTTGTAACCATCCCAATTTTACAAGGCATGGCAGGAAGAGGAAGAAGAGTCTCTAATCAGATAGCCTCCACAGTATAAAGGGGAATTTCCCCATCTATTATCAATATGTTCTTGCTCAGACCTGCTGTTTTACTCAACATTTTTTTACTGACCATAATTTCTTGTCATTTTCTTTTCCATTTTGATTTTTAGTGAACTAAATTTTGATTGCATGTTTTCACTCTATTGAAAGTCATGCACTCTATTTTTATTTGATTGATGAATTTTAAACACATTTAAGTTCAAAATTCAAAATAAACCTAGAGTATATTAGATATTAAGATTATATTTAGATATTTAGATATTCCCCTGAGCAAAACATCTACAGAATTCCTTATTTATTTATTTTTTTCTAACTCCTTTGTTTCTCTTTACCCTTTTTCTGCCATTTCCCCATTTTGGAAATCAGGTTCAATTGAAGATCTCCATGGGTATTTTTTTTTTTTTGATGACCATAGCGAATGATATTTTATTTTAACTAGAAGTTTGCTGAGTGAGTAAATATCAAGCACTCTTACCACTCACCAAAAAAAATGGTCCCTATGCGAGGAGATGGACTTGTTAATTTTCTTATGTATAGCAAGCATCCCACTAGGTAAATGGATATTAAAAAATCACATTGTATACCTTGAACATCACATTGTATACCTTCAGTACATACAGAATTTGTTTTAAAATCTTTAGTACAGCACAAGAAATATATATAATTGTGAAAAATCTATAGCCTTAGGGAGCTGCTTCCAGCCATGATGGCATACGTACTAAAGAACTTCCTTTCCTGCCATAAACAATAATATATAAAGACAAAATATATAAGTAAGTTAATGCTCTTTTGGAGTACTAGGAAATAGGCAGGATCCTAATCCTTAAAAGGAAACAAATTGGTTGGAAGAACTTACATTGGCCCAGTCCTCTGCCCAACTGTCATTTCCAACCACAGTACGGGGAACAGAAGCTCAACTATAACGGCAATCTCAAGGACTGAGAAGCCAGGACATGTTCAAACATGTTGCAACAATTAAATTTGGGGACCAAGGTAGCAGAAAACAGAAAGCTGCATGACATGGTTAGAACTCTGTATTTCCACCAGGGTATTTATAAGGGTCGGAGACACTAAGAAACTCCGGAGAGAGAGAGAAATGATTTATGAATGTGAACAGGCCATGAAGACTCAGGACCAGACACAAGAATCATTATTCAAAGCTCACCCTCACAATCCCTATGCAGTAAGGCATAGCCAGGGAAGAAGCAGAGGGTAGAAGAAAGAGAGTTAAGAACTAACTCTGATAGACCTTGACAGAATCTGATAGACCTAGGGATTGAAAAATTCCTACTTTCTCCCAGCGGTTTGGACATGGGTATTTTCTTTAAGTGAATAAAGTTTAGTAACACTTTTTTAATTCAAGACAAAAAAATTTCCTCTGCCTAGAATGCTTCCCCTTAATCTTCATCCCAGAACCTGCTCTGTACAGGCCTTCCCATCTCAGCTGATGCAATTCTATCCTTCCGATTGCTCAGGTCAAAATCAAAAACTTGCCTCTTCCCTGGCATCCACACCCCATTCCCATCTGACAGGAGATCATGGCGCTCTAGCTTCAGTGTGCATTAGAGTCCAACACCACCTCCACTGTTAGCTTCTGACTCAAACCACCTCATTCTGTACCTGGATTACTCAGCCTCTTACAGGGCTCTGAGCTCTACTCTTGCTCTTAGGCATCTGTTCTCCACACAACACCCAGCATGATCCCGGTGAAGCCTGTGTCAGATTGTGCCACTCCTTGCCTCAAAACACTGCAATGGCTTCTCATTTTGCTCAGAGAGAAAACACACAATCCTCCCAACAGACTACACAGTCTAGATCATTTGATCTCTGGTGACCTTCTCTAACCTCCTGTGCTAACACCAGCCACATTCTTTACATGAGTGAGTCATGTTTCCAGTGTAGGGCCTTTTGCTGGCTCTCTCGCTTTCACAGCCTCTAACACACAGTTAAGTCTTCCACCTCATTCACGTCTTTGCTTACAGGACACATGCTCTGTGATGGCTTGCCAGAGCCCTAATTAAAATCGCACCCCCATGCTGCCTATTGACCTTAGTTTGCTTCATACTTTTTCTTTTTTTGCGTAACACTATGCACCGCCTAATATACCACATTATTTACTATAATTATTTTTTTTTATTTTATAATTATTAGTTTTATTTTATTTTCTGTCCCTCTGCCACCGAGTTAGGATGTCAGATCCTCAGGCAAAGATCTCTGCCTGTTTTCCAATATCAAGTACCTAATCAGTGCCTAGCACATAGGCACACAATAAATATTTTTTTTAATATTTATTTATTTATTTTTGCATTACAATTCTTTTTTTTTTAAAGAGAGAGAATTTTTTTTAATATTTATTGTTTTAATTTTCGGCAGACACAACATCTTTGTTTGTATGTGGTGCTGAGGATCGAACCCGGGCCGCACACATGCCAGGCAAGCGCGCTACCGCTTGAGCCACATCCCCAGCCCTGCATTACAATTCTTAATGGCACATAATAAATATTTGCTGGCTGATGAATATAAAGACTGATTTTTACATGGATGACTTTAAGTCTCAGCTTAAATGCTACCTTCTCTGAGAAGCTATTTCTGCAAAGCTGGGGTAACGGTCCAGTTTTATCACTTACGTGATGTTCGTTTCCATCACAGCATTTATCTCTTATCCCATGTGTTCTCACAGATGTGCTGACTTTCTGTCTCTTTACCTCCCTGCTCCCAACTTCACAAATGTAGACCTTTGATGATTAAAGTATCTCTAGTATCTAGGGCAGTGCCTAACACATAGTAGATACTCAATAAATGCTTCAGATAGTAGTCTGGAGGGTTGGTTCTCTGTTTCATGATTCATCAGTTTGAAGAAATTGAGGGGGCTGATGCTATCAGTAATCTGAGCCTGCTACTTTGGAGGAAGTTCCCCTTCATCTTCGTTGGAGGTAAGTGTCTACACCCAGAACGAGACTGTGTACTCTCAAAATACTTGACCTGCAGCACTTAAATGGAGCATCCCTATTCCTTCTCTCAGCCCACATTTTCCACCCCTTCTATGTTCCTCCTATTTATTGGATGCCATGATGATTCAACTGCCTATATCCCCAAAAGTCTGTATGTTAAAGTTTCTGTCACCAGGATGTGGTTTTGTTAATCAATTTTCTGTACTGTGACAAAATACCTAAGAAAATCAACTTAAAGGAAAACAGGTTTATTTTGGCTCATGGTTTCAGATGTTTTAGTCCATGTTTGCTGACACCATTACTGTGGGCCTGGCCAAGGCAGAGTGGCATGGCAGAAAGTTGTGGTGGGGCAAAGCTGCTCACCTCATGGATGCCAAGAAATAGAGAGAGGGAGAGAGAGAAAGGAGCCATGGTGCCAATGTAACCCTTCAAGGGCATGCCCCCAGTGACCCACTTTCTCCAACTAGGCTCCATCCCATTAAGTTTCCACCTCTTCATAATAGCACCAACATCTGGGTACCAACATGTGAGCCTTTTGGGAACATTCTAGATTCAAACTGTAATAGTGAAAGGGAGGTGCACTGGACCTTAAGGAGTAGGACCTACTGGGAGGTACTGGGTCCTGGGGTGGCAGTTATTGAGAAGGTTGTTATAAAAGCCTGAGTTTGGCCCCACCCAGTCATCTTTCTGATGCAGGTTTAAGATGTGATCACTTGGGCTGGGGTTGTGGCTCAGTGGTAGAGAGCTTGCCTAGCAGGTGCGAGGCACTGGGTTCGATTCTTAGCACCACATATAAATAAATGAATAAGGGCTGAGGATGTGGCTCAAGCGGGCTCGCCTGGCATGCGTGCGGCCCGGGTTCGATCCTCAGCACCACATACAAACAAAGATGTTGTGTCCACCGAAAACTAAAAAATAAATGTTAAAAATTTCTCTCTCTCTCTCAAAAAAAAAAAAAAAAAAAAAAAGATGTGATCACTTGCTCCTAACACCCACTTCCACCATTGTCATCTTCATGTGCCATGAAGTGATGCAGTCAAGGACAGCCCTCACTTGGCCTGTACTATGCCATTTGGATTTGAACCTCCCAAAGTGCAAGCTAAATAAAGCTTTTCTCATTATAAGTTGGTCACCTCTGGCGTTTCATTGTGGCAACACAAAGCTGACTAATGTACTGGGGATCTGTGATCTATTTTCAACCATCTTCAAATGAACTTTCCAAAGAAAAGGGAGATATATATATATATATATATATATATATGTTATTAAATAAGTCTTTATATCCTCAACTTCCATATTTTCTTTTCTAAAGTGCCCAAGAGTTTTTGGACATGAACAGTATTCTTTATTCCACTCTTCAAAAAAATTTCTATCACTCACATATCTCAAATCTTATGTGGGTGCTGCCCTAAATGATTTGAAATATTGGGTTAAGTCTCAGGACCTTCTGTCTCTCCCTGTACCACAAACAAATCTCTAAGAGTGAGTTCTGTCAGTATTGGGAAGTTCTGAATTCAGAACAAGATACTATAGAAAAATGGTGCAGATTATTCCTAAAGTCACTGCAGTGTTTTGTGGAACCATCAGATATTTTAAGATGGGCTGGATGATGACTACATACAAGACTTTTATGGATTTTGTTTACATTTAACATCTTATTCTTTCAGATCATTAAATCTATTTTATCAAATCATATCACAAAACATTCCATACACAATCACCTTTGGCTTATTTCAACTTTTGAAATGTGCAATGTTTTCTATTCTTATTTTTAAAATAATGAACACATTTAGATGTCAAGTTAAAAAAGTGAGGAAGTACATAGTTTTAAAAACATTCAGGGAGTAGTTAGCAAAAAAGTTTGAATAGCACTGATCTACAGAAAAGCAGAAGAGAAGCAGAAAGGGTTTGTTTGGTGGGCCAAAGACACGTGGCTGGTTTCCAAACCACCAGAAGAACACAGAATGACCACGTGTCACTCTGCCTCTTGTTTTTTTAATAAAGGTCAGCTGCACCTGTCTAATGGTAATGGACATTTTCAGCCAGTAAAAGAAAACACATGTGCCTGGAAATTTTCCCAAAGCAGAAAGACACACTGAAATGTCTCGTCAGCTCATTACCAGTGGCGGCCATGGCCAACGCTGAAAGACACCGCAGCTCACTCACAGTTCTTTCCTTCACTGGGCCTCAGAAATCACAGGGTCCTTTAGAGACTTGCTGCATTTTGTCCAGCCAAACATCTCTAGGAAATCTGTGAAGGAACTGAGTTCTATGCAGCATTCTTATAATCCATGCCTCCTCCATGCCTCCACCTTTCCGCCCAACAGATACACCATTGCCAAGGCTCTTGTATGCACTGTTTCAGGAGCAAGAAGCAGGCTGCTGCCCAGGGTAGAAAATACGTGCAGTAAGCAGTGGCGCATAGTTTTACATAATACATTAATGCAGATGTTGAGTGGTCTTGCTAATACATATTTCTTCCGGGAATTTGTGGGGTTTTTTCCCCCTACATAAGTTAGCTATCTTTTTTGATTGATTGATTGATTGATTTAGAAAGAAAACACTGTGTTCCTTTTCACAGAATGACTGAATGCATTGGGTAGGAGAAAAGAGCACTTTAGCTAACAGATTCTGAGACTAGCTCAAAAAAGGAAACAGAAAAACTGACTATAAAGAAATGGAAAGTCTTTTTAATGAATGTGTGAATTTATTTAAATTAACCAATTAAAAATAAAAACAAACAAATTAGACTGTATATGCCCCTTCAATGTAATTTCCATACTTTAATGGTTTTCTATTTCTTGTTAGAGTTATATCGAAGATATATTAAGAAAAAAAGGGACTTAGAAATATTTCTGGACCTCAGTGCTGAACTCTAAATTACATGATTCCCACGTATGGTAAGAGAGAGAAACTGCAATGGCTATGTGCTTAGACAACATGATTTGATCTTCAGAATTGGATTATAGCTATAAGGAAATTACGACAGCTTTAAGAAGGTTCAGCATAGAAGATATCTGGTGTCTAACTCAAAAATGATTTGAACTGAACTCATCACAGCCCTTAAAAAGAAACTCTAGTGTATTTGGAGAAATCTTAAAAGCAGTAACGATTATGCATGGCTTACTCATTGTCCTTAACTACCATCTATTAATTCATTATTAATTCTGCACCTTTGTACAGTAGGTATGATTAATCACCTTCCCAGAATTCTGAGAAACTTAGGATCAGAGAGGTTAATGCATGTCAAACACTGAGTTCTTGGGCAAACTTGGACAGGATCTGAATCTCAGTCTTCCATTTAGCTCTGGTTCCTAACAATGTGTTCACTTCCTCTCTTCCTCCCATCCCTCCCTCCCAGCACCCAGGCATGAGGTTTTATTTTCCAACTGTTTTGCTGGTTGTGAATTAGAAGGATGACACTAATTGGGAGATGAACCAGCTAGCCACATTTCAACAGTAGGGATGGTGATTTAGAAGGAAACAAAATCTTACTTGTGTCACTTGCCCAAGGGCCTGACCACAGTATTAGCAGCTCATCCTAATGAGTACACCATGGCACCAGCAGACACCCAGGGCTGCATTTCATTGTTCTCCTGAGCTGTGGGGACTTCTTTAGCTCCAACCAAATCTCATAGTCTGGATATGTCAACACTTGCCAGAGCATTAAGATGAAAATGCAGAAGTTCCCCTTGGATACCTGGTCTACATCTGGCTATAAAATTCCAACATCCACTTATTTGGAATCATACATGGAGGGCCTTTAAATGTGCCTACTGTGCAGATGTATAACTTTTTACTCAAGTGTCTTGTGTGAGATGAAATATTTGTTTGCTGTTGCTACCATAACAAATGATCACAAATGCAATGACTTAAAATTGTTACCTTATAGTTACAGGTCAGAAGCCTGATATGGGTCTCACTGAGCTAAAATCAAGGAATCAACAGGCCTGTCTTCCTTTCTGGAGGCTCTGGGGGGGTTTCCCTTTCCTTATCTTTTCTAGTTTCCAGAGGCTGCCTGCATTCCTTGGTTCATGGCCCCTTCTCCTTCTTCAATGCCACAAAAGGAAGTCAAATCCCTATGTATCTCTTGACTCACTATTCTGTTTCCCTTTTTGAATTTTTTCTTGTGATTAGATTGGGCCTAACTAAATAATAGGACAATCTCCCCATCTCAAGATCAAAACCCTTAATCACATCTGCAAAGTCCTTTTTGCCATGTAAAGAAACATATTTATAGATTTGATGGAGTAAGACCTGGACATCTTTGTTGGGAGGTATTATCCTACCTACCACAGATAAGTTTCTGTTTTGTTTATTTTCCACTTCAGCTGGAAGTAATTTGGGACTTCTGACTCTCAGAATGCCAGGATAGATAGATTTGAGTTAAGACTTACTAACAGTTGGTTGGCAGTCGACCTACAGCTTTGGGGATGCTTTTTAGATTCTTGATGTTAAAATGTGCTAAAAGGTGGATGGGGGATGGCATCTAAGAGAAAAACTGCATTTGTTAAGGTAGGCTTAAATACACTAGATATTGCTTTTGTTGCTCACAAACGGACTGAGCAGATGAACTGGTTGGAGGCTGGGCCTCCTCCATGCAATCAAGGACCTGGCTGATGGAGGCTGCTGACTTCCAAGGATGTTCTGGAGGCTGCTGCCTCCACTCCATCCAGTACAAAGGGAAAAGGAACATGAAGGCACATACATCATGGGGAGGTTTTCATGAACCAGCCCAGAAGTGACATATGCTTATCTATTCCTATCCCATTGACTAGATCTCGGTTTTCCTTAATTGAAAGGAAGGCTGGGAATTCCAGTCTGGCTGTATGTCAGGAAGAAGAGGAAATCTATGTTGGTGAACAGCTGGTAATCTCAGAAATCACCCTGATCTACTCTAGTCTCCTCCCAGAACTTAATAATCTGACTTACAGAAGTTGTCAATCCTAACAATTACATTGATGGCTCTGAAGCATGGCATTTTATCTCTAAAATAAAACTGGCACTTGAGGCTAAAGGCTACCATTTAAGATGCCCAGTTCTTTTCTCTTCTTCCTTCCTCCCTTCAAGTACTGATACCATGGAGAGTTCCAGGCTACTCCTAGTCTTGCAGCCTCCTTACTCCTGGGAAATCTTTTAAACAGAGAAAAGGATGGCTGTAGAAACCTCCTGGAGCATTCAGAGCCCCCACCAAAAGTCCCTCAGTAAGCAAGATAAAGACCCACCACATTTCCTGGAGGGTCTGTTCCTGCCCAAAGCAGGCAGCGTGGGAGTTGAAGGGATTTTTAAAAGGAAGTTAAGTTAGGGATAAGGCTATTTTGACAGCAGTATCTTGATTTGTTCTACAGATTACAAAAAAACAGATGGTCTGCCTGAGAATAGTTCTGAAAGGTGTTTTCCCCACCATCTCAGGAGATCAGTAGATCACAGAGAATGCTAAAAGGGCCCTAAAATGATGCATTTATCCACAGGGCAAATATGTCTCCAACCCACAGCTCTTGCAGCTTGTTAAAAAGCCGGTCCTTTCTACATGAGGAGGAGAAGCAGCCATGGCCAGGTTGACCATTGGACACTTAAGCTTAGCAGCTTAGCCCACAATCCTGCTGGCTGCTAGGTCACTGATACCTAAGGATACTCTGTTTTCACACAGAGGTGACAATTACTGATGAGACATAGTTCAGAGAGTCTTGATTTAGAATAGGGCCAAAGAAATACATCTTGGGTAACCAAACAGTTGAGGATGTGTCAGTTAACAGATACAGAAGGAATGTAGGAAATAGAAAACCACCATGTTACATATTCTTCATGAAATACTAGAACTTGGCAGTGACCACCAGTGGACAGTAAACCATATGTGAACAACTGATAGGGAAATTTATAACAGAGATGAAGCTGAAAATGTCTGAACCCACAAATTAGTCTTACAAGCATTCCAAATGGGACTGTCAGACTTAGGTGCCTCTTGATGTGACACATTTGAAAGTGCAGTGGCTGAGGTGTGTGTCCAGTGGCAAAGGACTGCGCACCAGCACTCCTGTTTTGAGGCTCCCCCGATGACACCTGTCTTGCTCACAGTTGAAAACTAGACTTTTAAAAATATGTAATTATAGATTACTGTTTCCACTGTTGTGATTTATCAAAAATAGCTTATCCTTAGAAGAAAAAAAAAAGTGTGCAACACTACCTATGAAGTATTTTTGTCTGAAATACTTAACCTGAATTTAATCAAGCCTCTAGACCAAACTATTAGCTTACAGGAAACACAGAGAACAGAAAAACATATTAAACAACACCACAAAAATAAACTCACACAAATCCAGAATGTGTAGAATTGTATAAGATATGTGATCCAGCCACTTTAGTAGTGGATGTGATGATTAATTTTAAGTGTCAACTTGAGGTTAAAGGATGCCCAGATAGCTAGTAAAATATTACTTGCAAGGGATGTATCTGTAAGGGTGTTACTGGAAAAGATTAGCATTTAACTCAAGAGAGTAAAGACCACCCTCATAATGTGGGTGAGAATCCTCCAATGCAGAGGGTCAGAATGAAACAAAGGCAAGAAAGTACAAATTTTCTGTAGGACATCTGTCTTCTCCTGCCCTGGGACACTAATCTGTACCCTTTAGATGTTGTCACTTTCTGACTCTGACTGGGACTTACACCATCCTCTCCTCCTCACCTCACCCTCCCACTAAATGACACAACCAACTTTCCTGGTTCTCCAGCTTCCAGGCAACTTCTAAGTCCGCAAAAATCACTTGAGCCAACTCTCTATCTACCTACCTACCTACCTACCTACCTACTGGCTCTGTTTCTCTGGAGAACTCTAATACAATGTACCCCCAAATAGATTAAGTTTAATGAAAAAGCCATTATTGAGTACTCATTACGACATTTTCTACTAATGAACTGTTGTAAGCTGACATAGTCCAAGGTGGGATCCATGGACTAGTTCTGCTTGCAAAGTAAATAAATATGGCACTAGTTGTTTTGGTACAGGTGGTTTTGATACAACTGTTTATTGAACTAATGCAAAATCTCTGTTGCCACAACAAAGAAATTCTGATTTGCCCTTTTCTTGGTGTGTGGTTTCTGATTCAAAGATTTTTAGCTACCTGTGATTTTCTTGGCAATTGTTCATTATTTTATGCCTTTTGTTGTTGTTATTCTCATAATCTGAAGTCAAAGGTTTGATTAATTTAAGACACCTAAGATTTATTCTATATAATGTCTTTCAATGGAACATTTCCACTGCAAAAGCAAAATGTAGCCCAGACACACAATGAAATGCTAGATCTGTCTAACCGAAGGTGGTAGTCCAATGGTGGGTCACAACTGGAGTGGGTGTGGGGGATTTTATTGCATTTGTACGTGTGTGTGTGTGTATGTGTGTGTGTTGGGTTGTAGTATACAATGAATACAAATTCAGAAGGTGGCTGCTGTATGTGACTTGCTCTCATCTCAGCCACAAACCCAGACACAACTTCAGAAACTCAAAGAGGCAGGGCTCTATTAGAAGATCACCCCCCCTAAAAAAAAGTTATATTAATTTTTTATTTAAATGTTCAAATAAAAATACCTAGTTCTCATATAATTTTTATATGCTTTGGGTCCTTAGACCCCAATTTAAGAAGGATAATATAGTTCAAACCCCTGTTTTAATATAAGAAAACCAAAATATAGTCAAGTAGAAAAAAACGCCCTTTCTCCCTCCCCTTCTTCCCTCTTCCTCTCTCCCTTCTTTGAGAATTCTATTTATACCTTTTTCTTCCAAACAGCTGTAAGAGGGCCCAGTGCTCCTGAGGCTAGAGCCAGGCTGCAAACCATGGGTGTCCTGGGGAGGCTGGCTGCTGGCTTGAACGGGTTTCTCTGGCCTCAGGAGGAAGACTACTCAGGATTCCTTGGCCTGGTTTCCTCAGACTAGCAGGTCCTCGCCATTGGAGAACTATGAAAGGGCACAATGGAGGGAAAGAGCTCACAAAGGAGGAAGCCACATGGTTCCCTTTGGCTTTTTGGTAATATTATACAGTAACGGCTGTGACTTGCCGGATTTCAGGTGTTCAGGAGCTGAAGTCTCTTCCATCCTTACAGTGGAAGAATAATTGTCAAGGGACCACACCAGTTTAGATCTGACTCTGCCACTTACTAACTTTGAGCAAGTCACTTGACCTCTGTGGGCCTGTTTCTTCACCTCTAAAATTGGGGTGGGGGAGAGCTGGCACTAATGATTATTATGCCATAGGGTTATAAGAATTTGATGAGTTAACACCCGTGAAATGCTTAGAACACTATCTCTTCTCTTACCCTTCATTCTAAGAAAATAAAATAAACACATTTCTGCTTCTAGTATACCTTTGCTCACAGTCCCAATGACATTCATTCAGCAAATATTTGGGGGAGGCCACAAAATACAGACAAAACAAAGTTTCCTGCCTTCAGTAAAAATATATTCTCTTTGGAAACAAAGAAAAATACATACTACCATTTATGAATAATATGTCAAGTGTTAAAACTGAGGAAATGCTATGGGATCAGAGAAGAGTAACTGTTTTTTACCAGGAGTCTCAGGTGAAGCTTAAGGAGGAAGACAGTGCTTAAAATTAAATGCTTAATATTATAATATCCATATGATCCTGAAAAACGAACAGGTTTCTGTTTATAATAGCATTTGTACATATTCATGGCATATAGTACCATTTAAGAAAATTTTGTCGTGTACCATCAAGACATAGCCCAGATGTTAGCTTAGACTCTTACTGCCCTACAGGATGTAAAAAAATGTGGCTCAAATTTCTACCAACTCTATAGCTTCTGGAAACCCAAAGCCTTCCAACATTTTGGGGAGACTATGTGCTCAAGGATTCCTTCGGTTCCCAGCTCCTGGTTGCACGAATACCGTCTCTAGGCTTCACCTTATTGACTGTGATATGAATGCTCTCAAGCCCAAGTTCATCCCCTGAAACCTACTCCGTGCCAGCATGCACAGGCAGAGGAGACTTCTCAGAAAAGCCTGGAGACCATGAAGAACAGTTGAACATGGTCCCTCTGAGGTCTTGTGCCACTTATTTAATGCTTTGTCCCTTCTCTTTTGTGCCAGCATGCATTCCCCCTCACTCTCTGAACAATCAATAAATGCTTTCCCTTGACTCACACAGAGCAACTCTGCCAACATCCAGGATTTGGGGGCTTTACTTTTTTCCTTAAGCACTCATCAAGGTGTTTCTCCCAAGATCATTTCCATAAAGTAGATTTTGATTCAGATGATCTGACAACAGTGTTTTCCCTTTCCTCACCTCCTCACATTTATACGTAAGGGGAGGGGCTGATCCCAGCAGAAGCAGCAGCTGTGCCAAGCAGATATGACAGCAGCCTGTGAAGGTGGCAGAGGTGGCACAGGGACACATCACATGGTCTCAGGCCTAAGCTGCTCATGAACCTCTGAGACTCGGCTAAGGGCAGAAGAGAGCTCTGTAAAAGGCCAGGGTCTACTAAAGCAGAGGGGCATAAGAACCAGCAAAATGAAAATCATTAATGTCAAAAGACTGAGTGACCCCAGGGCCTTAGGAAATTGGGGCGGGGAAGGTTGCTTCAAATAAACTTCATGAGAAGAATTTTAATCTTGACAAGGAAGGAAAGGTCTAGGCCCACAGAAATATTTTCATTGATCTAAAAGTAAATGCTTAATACTTATGATATCCATATGATCCCGAAAAAAGAACAGGTTTTTATTTATACTATGCAAAAGAATGTCAATTACAAAATGATTTGCTGTGACAGAAAAATGTTCCTTAGCTTTACATAAATTTTTTTGAGATATAATTCTTTGAGAAAAAGTCCAAAAAATCCTTGGGAAAAACATCGACAACAACTTATCCTCCCAACCACTCATGTAGACACAGATAGCAATTACTACACTCATTTGATAGTAGATAAACGGATAAATTCCAACTTATCCCTCACCTAGAAGATTCCTGAAGTGCTGATCAGTAGATCTCTGTCAGGAACACCCCTCCTAAGGGAATACTAGAATCTGTTCACATCCCTAGAACACCTTAGCCTGTTTCAGTCTAATGGTCAAGACATCCTTGTCCTTGAGTTAGCTTATTTTTACAAAGGCTGCTCCATTATCACTTTAAAATTAGGATTTGAATGAAGCTTTCAGTTATATAACCAAGTTTGGGAAACAGTCTTTCTAGAAGTTGATTTACTAAAAATTTATGGGTTGTTTCTAGAGGAAAAGAAAAATAGAAAGAAAAGGAAGGAACAAACTGACAAGTAAAAATCGGCAAAGAAAGATAAGAAACAAGTGTGTCTTAGATTAAAGGGACAGTGCAGAAAAACTAAGAAAGTGTGAGTTGACATCATCCAAGAAAAGAAAATATTCCAAGAAAAAAAAAAGTGGCCTCTTATATCAAATGATGCTGAAAGTCAAGTAACATGAGAAGAGAGAATTAACCATATGGAGGAGGTGCTCCATGACCTTGGTGAAAGTCAAGGTCTTGACTTCAGTGAGCTGGTGGGGATGACAGTCAAATGAAGTGGGCTGAGCCGGGAATGGAGGATGAGGATGCAGAAATGTGGCATTAAGACAGTTATTTCTAGAAGCTCTGCTTTAAAGGCAAGCAGGAAAACCAAAGAAGCAGGATAGGAGTCAAAGAAGGTTTTTGTTGTTGTTAATTTTTTATTTTCAAAGATACAAAAAAATAGAAGAGCTTAAAGAACCTCATGTCACCCAGTTTTGACAACTGTCAACTCCTCACTACAATTCTCTCATCCATTCCCCAACTCATTCCCAACTCCCTACCCATAGGACTACTTTGAAGTAAGTTCTACAGTCATTTTAAGGAAAATTATTTTTTTAAGAGAGAGAGAGGGAATTTTTTAATATTTATTTTTTTAGTTTTCGGTAGATACAACATCTTTATTTTTATTTTTATGTGGTGCTGAGGATCGAACCCAGCGCCCTGCACATGCCAGGCGAGTGCGTTACCGCTTGAGCCACATCCCCAGCCCCAAAGGAAAATTATTTTTGACTGAGAAATACTGTTTGTTGTGCAAAAGGAAAACAGAAAACCTGTTATACAATACTTTCACCAAGAAAATTCCAGCTCTATTTATTGCTTAAACAAAGTATTTCAAGAAAATCATAATCTTTATTCTCTTTTAGGTGTGTCTCTGTCTCTGTCTCCCTGTCCCCTCTCTCTCTTTTGTGGTGCTGAGATTTGGACCCAGGTCCTTATATACACTAAGCAAGCACTCTATGAATGAACTATACCTCCAACCCCTTTATTCTTCTTTTAAAGTGAGGATTCTCAAACTATAGCCCATAGTCCTTTGTGAAGCCAACAGGGGTTTTCAGGCGAGCACAAACTGATGGCAATTGATCCACTGGTTCTAATGGATGGGGAAAGCCCAAGTTCATTGTCTTCTGTCTGATTTTATACTTTTTTTTAAGTAATATTTGTGCATGAATAAGTAACATAGCTTATCAAGGAAACTATTTAGGATTACTAAAACTAGTATGTTCCTAGAGTTTGCAATAACTGTCTTTGGGACACAATGCCTGGCCCTGTTGATGTGTGGCCCCAGAACAACACACAAGCAGCTAGAAATTCTGTAAATTGGGGAAAATGCCTAGTCACCATGCATATTCTGAGGTGCTTATGGCTTGCCTTTCCCCTATGTTTGCTTTTTAATTACAAATTACTTACCCACCAACAATTTAGTTTACTAAATGTTGTTTGGCTAAATCCTCGGTATGTAGTGATACATATTTGAATTATTAATTAATTGGTTTAATTAATTTGCAACTTACTCATTCACTGATTATCTTGGATACAAAGATACAAAGTTTTACAGAAAAACTTAAAAGTTAGAAAATTTTATATGTTGTAAACTTCTTCTATAGATTGGGGAGGCTTTATAATTTTATTTTAGCTACGTAAATCTCAGTCCTATTGAGTTGGTATAGCAGTTAAGAGCATAAACGAATCTAGAGTGACTAAGTTCAAATCAAGGTATTTCTATTTACTACCTATGTGAACTTGGGAAGTTACTTTTCTGTTTCTCAGTTTCTTTGTCTGTAAGTGGAAATAATAATAATACCTGTTTCAATTACCTAAATAAGTGAATATCCATAACTGAAAATAGTACCTTACATATTTTAAATTCTCTATTTTCCTACTGAAAATATTGCTACAACAACAATTGCTACAAACTATTACAGTTCATGATTCCAGGGTTGTAAGAGGAGAATTTGAAAATCATTAACATGTAATTAATTTAAAACCTTTTTAAGTGGTAAATATGATAGCATTCCTACATGGTGGCTAGCTTTATACTAAAATCTATTCAACTCATAGAATAACCAAACTATCTACTTAAGAGTACTAGACTGAATTCTGGATCTTGGATCTATTTGGTGCACAAAGCAGTGAGATCTGAATCCCTCCCAGTATACCGGACCAGACACAAGAACTTTATGAAATAAGGGGTTGTATATATGTGGGCGGAGAGTCACCAACACCTGATTTTATCCTGAGGATTTTATTATAATATTCATCAGACCAATTTTCCCCTGATGTATTCTGTTCTTCAAAAATGAATAATTCGCTGAACATGGTGGCACATGCCTGTAATCCCAGTGGCTTGGGAGGCTGAGGCAGGAGGATCACAAGTTCAAAGCCAGTATCAGCAATGGCCAGGTGCTAAGCAATTCAGTGAGACCCTATCTCTAAATAAAATACAAAATAGGAATGGGGATGTGGCTCAGTGGTTGAGTGCCCCTGAGTTCAATCCCTGGTACCCCTCCCCCACAAAAAAATTATTCCTTCTACTCCCAGCTATGTATGAGGAGAAAAATGCTTTGAAAAAATTTTTGGCTGCTTGTTTATGGCTACTAACATCTTAAGATTCTCAGAAATATTTTATTATTAAAGTCCTTATCAGAATACCTCATAATTGGAAATTTAATGCAGAATAACAAAGCTAAATGAAAAAAACTCAACTAGTTTGGGCCACTGCAGAACTTTTCCTAGAAGCCAGTCTTGAGACAGAAAAATACTGTATCACCATTTTTATTATTTTCTTCCCTCTTTATTTTAAAACTATATGGTATTTATTTTATATTATCAAATTAATTGATAAATAATTGTATATGTTATAGGGTAAAACACATTTTCACACAGCTAATTAATGTATCCATCACCTCTCATATTTACAATTTTGTGGTATGAATATTCAAAATCTTCTCTCAGCAATATAAATTAAAAATTATATCATTAAATATAGTTACCATGCTGTGCAATAATTCTCAAAAACTTATTTCTCCTGTCCAAGTAAAATTTTATACCCTTTGACCAACATCTCCCCAACCATAGCCACCTGACCCTTGGCAACCACCATCCTGCTCTATGCTTCTATGAATTTAACTCTTTTAGATTTCATGTGTAAGTTATGTCATGAATCATTTGTCTTTCTGTACCTGGCTTTTTTCCCATTAACATATTGTCTTCCAGGGTCATCCATGTTGTCACAAAAGGTAGGATTTCTTTCTTTCAGAAAGCTAAATAGTATCCTTGGTACATATACATACCACATTAAAAAAAAGCGATTTGTCTACAATGGGCTCTTAGTTATATATCGTGGCTGTTGTGAATGGGAGTGCAGATGTCTCTTCAGCAACTGATTTCAATTCTGGGATATGTACCTTGAACTGGGATTGCTGGATCATATAATAGTTATGTTTTTAGTTTTTGTAGTCTTGAAAATCAGGCTACTCTAGGTGAAGCACGCTCATATCATCACCGGCCACACTGCCACAAGGGCCTGATGCTGCCTGCCATGAAGTAGCCCTCAAAAGATATTTGTAGAATGAATGAATGAGTGAATGAGGTCAACAGGCCACCCCACACAACACTTTAATTCTAATGTTAGTCACTCTGATGGGAAATGTGCTTATCCCTAAGTCATGGCACAATACTCATAGTCAACAATGAGGAGATCCTTTCCAGTTAGAGAGTTGAAGAACTTGGTATAAACATGCATTTCTTTCCATTTAAGTTCTGAGAGTGGATCCGGTTTCCTTTACTTGGAGGAAATCTATTTCTGAGCTTGATACAACAAATTTGAAAAGGAAAAACAAAAACAAAACTGTGCCAGAAGGTAAGTATGGGCTCTTTTACAGGCTCACGTGCACGAGTACCATTCACTGCAAAGCAGTGAAACAGGGCTGTTAGAAAGCTAGAGAGACATGCTAGAGAGACCGGCAAAAAATAAAAAATAGTACAAAGTGCCTTTGGAATCCCTTTATCTCTATAATCATATTATGTGACATACAAGAAAACCTGTCATACTACTTTATGATCCTGGCTCATTTTTAACAAAAACTACTCTAGCCAGTTTGATCACTACCTACAAAGCTGACTTATCACTAAATAGCTCTTGGCCAGTGTCCTTAATCAAATCCACCTTCTAAGAATAAATACTAGCAGTGTAAAAAAAAAATCTTTAGAAAAATGTGCCAACAGCTCTAAAAGCAAATTCCAAAGAGAGATTTCAGAGATATCTTAAGCAACTGTAGCATTACTGAAAGATGAATGTAGCCTCTCAAGACAACTGCCTACACAATTCTGCACAAATTGCAATCTGAATCTTTTTTTAAAAAAAAGCCAAGACAACCTTATAAGTAACAATTCCATTATGTCTTAGTCATGATGTTATTATTCCCCTGGCATAGGGCCCAGCACACAGTAGGACACACAGCAAATGCCTTCCAAATACATCCCCTATAGCAGTAATCAAACTATAGATTCACCATCAATCACAGTATCATCCACTAGACGTTTTTCCAAAGGAAGCAATACTATCTTGTTTTCCTCATTGTCAAAGGTGAGTTTTGCTGCTTTAGGAATTCCACCTCAAAAGGGCAACTGACACATCTATTTAATTTTACTGCCTTCTACATCCACTGCAAATGGCAAACTTATTCCTCCATGTGGTGTCCCTTAAAGACAAAAACTTTTAGAATAAAATATAAATTGAAGAGATTTCAGAATCCATGAAAAAGCACCGGCATCTACTCTTCTTTAAATTGTGAGCAACTGGCCAACAAGATAAAAAAGAAAAAAATTATTTTGGCTCTATATCTATCACAAAGGTAATGGAATTTACATTTAGAAGGTGCATAGTATATATTAAATACCATATTACCTGTGAATCCTAAGAAAGAGGTACTACCATTCTCATTTCTATAGGTAAAGAAATTTGAAACTTCAGGAAATATAGATGTATAAGCTTACATATTCACTAGAGGGTAGGACTAAAGTTTAAGTTCAGGTCTCCCAGAACTCAAAGCCTTTTCCCTTACCTGTAAAATGAGGAGTAGGTACCAGGAGTCTAAAGCAAAAGCCCCATCAACCAAACCAGCCACATGTGGCCTAAAATAGTAGTTTGATAAAAAATGAATGACTTGCCAATGTTGGAAATAAGGAATTTTACACAAAATAGGGATTTATACCTCCACAAATTCAGTCTCTCATTTGTCTACAAAGACCAAGCATATGGGTCTATGACCCCTGCTAGTCCCTGCTGCCTCTCTAATACTTTAAGGCAAAAACCAAGACCAATGTTCCACTTTTCCTGACTTGCCTTATATTTCTTGGGAATTTACAATCAGGCCTTTTAGATGATGTTGGACATAATCACCAATAAGAAGTATAACCCCTTTATATTATAATCTAAGGCAAGTGTTAAGTGACTAGTTTGTGGTCACACACTGTAGGACTAGACCCTAAATGTTATTCTCGTCTGCTTTGCTACCCAAATTCTCACTGGTAAACAAACATTTGGTTTGAGTTCATAACCTATGAAGTGGGGTATCACTATCCCTTCACATTTCCCTTTGAAATGACTATCATGAGCTTGCATTTCTGAAAACACTGCAAATACTGCCACAGTTTCAAATCTATTTTCTTTCATTTAGCAAAGGTCTCCTGTGAATAAATCACTCTGTTTATACATATCTACCCTTGATCTCCTATTTCTGCTCTGCCAGGAGCTACCTGCATACGTAGTTGAATACTGGAGGGGAAAAGAAGCTATGAAGGAAGCTCCAGTCTCCAGTAAAGCAGTTTTTGACTTCAGGCCCACAGGTCAGGGGATCAAGAAACTGAGGAAGACACACACCATGAGTGACTCATAGGTCACACATACCAGTGGGTGACTCAAGCCTGCTATCCTCTGGAGTAGACATGATTTTTATTTTCATTTCTGATGTTAGTCAGAGAAAATCAGCTTGAATCATCTTCAATTATTACATAAATAGTAAAGCATATTCCAATTATATAAGCTTGCAAATTTTTCTTCTTGTTGTTCCTAAAAGTACTAAGCTTATCAAATTTATATTTAAAAACTTCCTCTCCCAAACCAGAAAAAGATACCAAATAAATAAATAAATAAATAAGCAAATAACTTGCCTACTGCAAATTATTTTTAGAGGTGGTTGGGAACATATGCATTATTAAATATAGCTGCTATTTTTAAAAGAATACCATGTTTTACTCATTTCAATGTTTCTGTATGTGACTGAAGCCAGAAACTGCATTTGTCAAAATATCATTTTTTTGAGGAAAGTACATCATACTAATAATGAGATATGCTTGAAGAAATTTAGAATTTCAAAGTAAGAAGACTGTTTTTCTAATAAATCAATAAAGAATGGACACCTCTTTATTAAGCAGGCAGATTCTTATTTTGATATTTATAGCAAAATGGTATTTCTTTGTCATTTGTTTTCATTTCATGTCTGACCCACTTTCTTTCTGGTAGTCTTGAATATATCCATTCTGATGTCCTTTAACTATCTTGCAAGGTAGGCAGACCAAGTGGCTGTCCCACTAGAGAGAGTATATCACTCTGCACTCTGTGTTCTAAGATCAACTCTGCCAGAGATTTGCCCTGTGTGCCCTGTCAATCCAAGTCTTCATCTCTTTCTGATTGGCTCCAGAAATATTATCAAATATCAAGTAAAATTGAAAAATGGAGTTCTGGCACAGAACAAACATTTTGAAGATGCTCTAGAAACCCCTTGAGGCCAAAACATGGCAGTGGGGGATCACAGAGTATTCTCCTCCAAGAGCTGACACTGACTACATAGTGAATAGAGAGCAAAGGCTCTGGAGTCAGATGACAAAGGTTTAGAGCTCAGCTATACCTCTAACTGTGCAACTTTAGGCAAGTCACTTAGCCTTTTTGTGATTCACCCACCTCAGCTATAAAATGGGATTACAGAGAGGCTAAATGTGATTAAGTATTTATAGGGCTTAGCACAGCACATGGCATAGAGGAAGACTCAATAAATACTAGCAACAGTTATTTTCATCCATTTTTTCATACCCTTGCTGGCCTCTGATGTGAGTAAAATTTTTTCATTCAGCTTGATTATATTTAGTGCCCTGATTCTTGAAGGAAACAACAATGTCAGACCCATTAGTATAATTTCCTAAGACCCAGTTATATATCTGTAGGGCACAAATTATTATGTGAGACCAGCCATGAAGTACTGCACTGCGGGTGTTTAGCAAAGTCACACTAAATCTTGTAAAGCAGAAGGTATGAATCTCACACACCCTGCAGCAAGAATTCAGCGGGTGGCTTGCTACACTTCCTTGACTGATGACTGCTACTTCTGACATCTAGAGCATGACACACGACAGATGACAGCGAGGCCTGTCCATGCCCACAGGCACACCCAGGTTTTAAGAAAGCCAAAATAATGTTGCAGGAAAGAAAGTACATACTGGCAAGGGGAAGCTCAGGATTTTATTTGTCTGTTTGCTTTGACATTGTAGAGACTTTCTTCATTGTGATGGTCCTAGAAGTATTTTACAAACACAAGAAAAATGCAATCAGACATTTTTCTCAGGCTGCCGTGCAAGGAGTCTGGGTCAAGTGGCTTTCTCACTTTCTAGCAGAAAGATTATCAAATATATCCTGTTGAAGTACACACATAAGTAAATGTTATTTTTTACTTTACAGTTACAATTTATAGGGTTTTACTCATGAATTCACAGAAAGTTGCTACATATTTCACTTTTATCACTGCTTGCCTTCTATTAGGTCTTTATGATTATTATGATACCATCATCTTTCTCACACACAAGAAATGAATATGCTGTTTCACTTCATTTGTTCTTATTTACTCATCATTTAAGATTTACACATAAACAAACAAACAAAAAACCAAAAAGAATTTAAATCATAAAATCAAAGGACTAACCTTAGGAACCAGCAGAATATAATGCACAAGAGTTCAGATTTTGGAGACAAGCAGATGGGCCTGTGGGTGTTATTATGATTTGGACCTTAAATATCCTCCCAAGAACCATGTATTAAAGAACCATGTATTAAAGTAGCAGTTATTTTCGTAGTTAGGCATGGTCAGGAGCTTGTGGCACCACTGGGAGGTAGTGGGACTTTAAGAGGTGAGGCTTAGTGGAAGGAAGTTGCTAGGTGACTTGAGGTATGCCCTTGAGGGGAATATTGGGACCCTGGCTCCAGCCGGCATGTACTATGCCACCACAGGTCTAAAGTGATGGCCTAAGTGACCATGGGCTAAAACCCTTGAAAACAGGAGCCAAAATAAATCTTTCCCTCTTGTGAGTTGATTATCTCAGTATTTTTGTCACAGCAACAGAAATTTGACTAACAGTGAGCAAGAAACTTAACACACACACATACACACACACACACACACCGCTTCCTTTTCCTTATCTATAAAATGAGAATTCAATAGTAACGTATCTTGGAAGACTGCTGGCACCACAATGGTGCCTCGCATAAAATGTGGCTTAGTAAATGAATTTTTTTAAAATAATGGGAACTGAACCCAGAGCCTTGCACATGCTAGGCAGGTGCTCTACCCCGGTGCTATATCCCTAGCCCTTTTCAAAAATTTTTATTTTGAAACAGGACATCATGAAGTCACCTACACTGGTCTTGTCACGATCTCCCTTCCTCAGCCGTCCATGCAGCTGGGATTATAGGAGTGTGCCACAGCTTATGGCTAAAACTGATGATTTCTGAGGGAGCAGAAAGAATGAAGAGAATATAAAAGGGAGGGGAGGAAGAAGATTGAGTGAGTAGCAGTTACTTTCCTAGTTAAGCAAATAGTGGTTTAACTCAGGCCTCTGCCAAGATTCTGCCTTTCAACTAGCAAAACTTGATTGTTTCATTATAGAACTTTTTCATATGAAATACAGAGAAAAGTGTAAAGAACTCCATGAACCCATCACAAAACCTAAACAATTACGATATTTTGATTTCATTTATTTCCCTATACATACTTTTTATCTTTCTGTGGAGTTTTTTTTTTTTTTAAGAAAATCTTAGGCATTTTATCAATTCATTAGTGTTTCTAAATAGGTAAGGCCTATCAAAAAATAATTGTAATATCATTAATAGACTCAAAAAATTATCAAGAATCCCTTAACAACATGTAATAAATGGAGTGTATTCCATTTTCTACTATTGTTTAAAAAAAGAAAGGTATTTGTGTAGTTAGCTTGTATGAATCATGTTCCAAACAAGGTTCATACCTGCACTTGGTTTATAGGTCTCTTAAGTCATGTAACAGTTCCCCCTCCCTACTTTTTTCTCATTACATTTATTTGCTGAAGGAATTGGCTCATTTGTTTTGTGGATATTCCTATATTGAGATGTTGGCTGATTTATATCCCGTGGTATTTAGCATGTTCCTCTGTCTCCTGTATTTCCTGTAAACTGATACAGAAGTCCCTCTTACTTGGAGTAGTTTCATTTTCGGTGGTTTCAATTACCCCCAGCCAAAAACGGTCTGAACACAGAGACAAACCCACATAAATACAGGTATCTCATACTAGACAAAGGTGCGATAAACATACATTGGAGAAAAGATAAGCTCTTCAACAAATAGTGCTGGGAAACTGGAAATCCATATGTGGCAGAATGGAACTGAACCCCTGCACCAAAAATCAACTCAAAGTGGATGAGGGACCTAGATATAGACCAGAGAACCTGCGCCTATTAGAAGAAAACGTGGGCCCAACTCTCCATCATGCTGACTTAGGAACCAACTTCCTCGACTGACTCCTAAAGCACAAAAAATAAAATTAAGAACCAATAAATGGAACAGTATCCAACTAAAATGCTTCTTCACAACAAAGGAAACAATCAAGAATGTGAAGAGAGAGCCTACAGAATGGGAGAAAATCTTGGCCACCTGCACCTCAGATAGAGCCTTAATCTCTAAGATATAAAAAGAACTAAAAAAACTTAAACATCAAAAAAACAAACAACCCAGTCAATAAATGGGCAAAGGAACTGAATAGGCACTTCTTAGAAGAAATAAAAATGGTCAACAAATATATGAAAAAATTGTTGACATCTTTAGCAATTAGAGAAATTTAGATTAAAACTACATTCAGATTCCACCTTACTCCAGTCAGAATGGCAATTATCAAGAATATAAGTAACAATAAGTGTTGGCAAGGACATGAGGAAAAAGGTTCACTCATACATTGCTAGTGTCATTGCTAATTGGTGCAACCACTCTGGAAATCAGTATGGAGATTCCTCAGAAAACTTGGAATGGAACCAACATTTGACCCAGCTATTCCACTCCTCAGTATATATCTAAAGAACTTAAAATCAGCATACTACAGTAATGCAGCCACATCAATGTTTATAGCAGTTCAATTCACAATAGCTAAGCTATGGAAGCAAACCTAAGTCCCTTCAACAGATGAATGGATAAAGAATATGTGGTATATGTACACAATGGAACAGTACTCAGCCATAAAAAAGAATGACATTTTGACTTTTGCCAGCAAATGGATGGTTCTGAACACTATCATGCTAAGTAAAATAAGCTAATCCCTAAAACCAAAGGACAAATGTTCTCTCTGATATGTGGATGCTAAAACACAACAAGGACAGCAGAGGAAGAATAGAATTTCAGTAAATTAGACAAAGGGGAATGAAGGGGAGAGGGGGGATGGGAATAGGAAAGATAGAAATAATCAGATATAACTTTCCTATGCTCATATATGAATATACCACCAGTGAAATTCCATATCATGTACAACCAGAAGAATGGGATCCTAATTAAAATAAGCTATACTCCATGTATGTATATGTGACAAAATACATTCCTACTGTCATGTACAGCTAAAAAAACAAATAAAAAAATTAAAACAACAGTCTGAAATTATTAAATGGAAATTTTCAGAAATAAAAAAATTTTATAAGTTTTAAATTATGTGCCATTCTGAGTAGTATAATAAAGTCTTATGCTGTTCTACNGTTTCTTTAGATGTTACAAAATCGTGGGTTTTTTAAAATTTCTAGTATCCTTTTGCATTTATAACCTATAATTCTCTATAAAGAACTTACCATGAAGTAGTCTACATGAGAAAGCAAGAGTGGGTGCTAGATTTCCGTGTGTGTGTGTGTGTGTGTGTGTATGTGTGTAGTGTGTGTGTATCCATTTTCAGAAGAATGACTTGATACCTTCCCAACTACAGAACTGACAAATGAGTCTGGGTTTTTGTTTTGTTGTGTGTTAAATAACATTTTTTAAAATATATATTTCAAACCATCTGATGCTCAAATTGTCCCCCCCCCCCATTTTTGGTCCCCTTGGAGCCCCTTCAGGTTGGTTTCTGAATCATTTTGGCATGATCCCAGTAGTCTCTTTGATGACTTTCAGATTCCAGATGTCTCAGGGTCATTCTGTGAGTTTCCCATTCCAGACCTAGAATGAGCCATTTCCTCAACGAGCTCTGAATCCTCTTAGTGAGAAAGGTTATTTAGAGGCCACAATCTGGGCAGCAGAGGAACTAAATGCTATTGTGCTGTCACTGCTTCTGAGTTATCTTTGTTTATATGCTCAGTGGACATATTTCATAATATAAATCATGCATTCATACTGATGTCCCTTATTTAAATGAAAGGATGATTGCATTATCATTCTTTTGAGCATATACTTAAACCTTTTGTCTTACACAGAAACTTGGTTCCTAGCGGCACTGACCTAATTACTTATTTATAATTGGTAATACTAATATAAATTAATGATAAGATTACTGATACAGTTTAAGAATTCCTTGTGATCCTACTGGTGTGACTCTGTAACATATATAACCAGGGGATGAGAAGTTGTGCTCCATTTGTGTACAATGTATCAAAATGCATTCTACTATCATGTATAACTAATTACAACAAATTAAAGAAAAAAAGAAGGAGACCAGTAGAATAGAGGAAGGGGATCAGGGGGAGGGAGGGAAGGGAAAGGGGAGGTACTGGGGAATAAAATTAATCAAATTATACTGTTTTATTGAATGCACAATATATTATATTAACATAATATATTATGAATCTATTATAACAAATCCTACCATTATGTATAATTATAATGTGCCAATAAAAAAGAAAAAAATGAACTATTGAAGGATTTAAAAAGAATTCCTTGTGACCATTTTTCATTTTGCCTTAGGCTATAACCCATAAGGGATGTGAAGTCAAAATATTGTATTTCAAAGTCACTGGGATATACCATTATATTTGTCTATTTATGTTGCTTAAAGGGGTCTGATTTTCCTTTTCCTTTTAAATTTAATTATACACAGTATTTATATGGGTCAAAGACCAAAACTATGAAACAGTACTACTTTAGTCAGCTTTTTCACTGCTATGACCAAAAGACCTGACAAAAACAATTTCAGAGTAGAAAAAGTTTACTTGGTGCTCACAGTTTCAGAGGTCCATAGACAGCCAGCCCCACTGTTCAGAGGCCACGGTGAAGCAGACCATCATGGAGGAAGAGTGTGGTGGATGAAAGCAGCTCAGGATGTGGCTGCTAGGAAGCACAGAGAGTATGCTGTTCACGAGGGACAAAATATAACCCCCAAAAGCACATCCCACAGTGACCCTCCTCTTCCAGCCATAACCTATCTGCCTTCAGTTATTACTACCCAATTAAACCCAATGAATTAATGCACTGATTAGGCTAAAGTTCTCATAAGCCAGTCATTTCATCTCTTAACTTTTTGGCACTCTTTCACACATATAAGCTTTTGGGGGACATCTCCTATCTACACCATAACAAATACATATCAGAGAGATCTAACTTCCATTTTAGTCCCTAGCCACTGTTCTCCCCCATCCTACAGATAACCTTTTTCCTTTTCCACCTTGATCTCCCAGGAGGTTTTCCTAAGGAAAAAATCCATATGATGGGATTAAAATTAAAACAAAGAGAAAAGAATGCAGTTCTAATCAATGGTTTTCACTTTTGAGATGTAAATAATTCTCTTGACAAGTCCAGGGATAAAATAATAGAGGCAAAAACTTTGGATATCAATCAGACAAACTACAGTTCACTTTCAACCTCTCAATATTTCAACCCTTTAGGTTATGAGACTTATAAAACTCCTTTAGCTCTTCCACTTTTCTAAAAAAAAAAAAAAAAGTAACAAATACTGTTGATGTACTCCACACTGAACAACCTACTTTGAAAATGCATAGTACACACATATCTTACAATATACTCACCATGAATTTAGAAACATTTGACTTCCCACCATTTTTTTACCAACCAACCATGCAAAACTGTCCACATTCCCAAGCTAGATGATTTTCAGCCCTACATTTGGTGCTCATTCCCAACCAATTGTGACAATGAAATCAGAACCACCGTAAGAGTTATTTCTGCAACCAAACACCTAATTTGGTTCCCCCACTGCATGTTGCCTTGGTTTTGGTTATTTCCTAATGGGTTGAACTGGTTCTGCTGACTAGATCACATACTCCTCATACCCCAACTGTGCCTAGGCCACAGCCTTATTGCTGGGATAATGCTGAAAGCACCAAAGTTTCTCTCCACCCTGACGCCAGCCCTCTCCCTTCCACTGGGTATTGCTGTTGTGCTTAGGTATGACACTGGATATATGTATACTATGCTTTCGATGATCACTTTCTCTCCAAGAAGAGACTGAGCAATCTCATCATCTGATAACATTATAAAGGCAAAACCCCTGAGGAGTCTGGGAGTAAAAACATCTTCCACTTTTCTGCGTTTAACTAACAAACTGCCACATTGGCAGTCATGTTCTTTATATAATGTCCAACAACCATCTTTGTGTTTCTCAATGTCTCATCTGGGCTTTGCTGAGAATTAAGAAGTTTAAAGTCACACCGTCATTTAGCGATCGGATGTCTATAATAATACTTTCCCCTAGATTTCCTATTGTTTAAACAAAAAAAGCCAAATGCTTTTGAATGACCAATTTTAATATCTTTCATGACCTGCATCATAAGAACTTCTCCAAAGGCACCAGATCTATTTTCCATACAAGGCTCAACACTATTAAATCAGATGTCGCTATACTGTTCTATTCACTTTTGGTGCTGATAGAAGCACCTATATCAAACCATTTTTCTTCTGTTACCTTTGGGATAGTTGACAACATATACTAGATTCCTCTGTATCAGAGGTCCACAGAATTCTTCTTACTGAATTTGTGTAGTGTAACCCATTGGCCCCTAGAAGCTGGGCTGTAACCATGGACAGCAACACTGTCCCATCATCTTCTGCTAGCATTTAAATGGGTTTGTTATTCTCATTTTCAGTGACCTGAATATATTCACACATCTTTTCTTATTTTTCTGCTAGGCCACTGCTGGTAAACCCACCAGGGACACTGAAGCAGCCAGGGATCCAAGGGCAACCCGCTACAAGATAGCCAGGTGGCCATTTTTATTAGCTTCGTATTTATGTTTCCTTTCTTTTCTTAAACAAATATGTGTGTATATATACACAAATATATATTTGTATTTTCCTTTCTTTCTTATGCTAACAGTAATATACTATATAAATACTCCTTTCTACTTTACTTTTATCGTTTAATAATAGATCCCTAAATCTATTCATGGCAAAAAAAAATGTAATTTTCCTCATTCTTTATTCTAAGTGCATATTATTCCTTTGTATAAATATACTATCATTTATTCAACCATTCTGTTCCTGATATTTGAAAGATTTCTGGTCTTTGGCTATTACAAATAGGGTTGTAATTAATAACCTCGTCTGTGTATCATTTTGGATTTGGGCACAATGCTTAAGTGAATTTATCATTTTCAGTTCTCATAAGTTAAACATAACATCTTAAGTCTATATTTTCAATATATTATACTTAATTAAAAAGAAGTTGAAACCCAGGGTACAATACGGCATAGAGTGAGTTTTTAAAAATGTGGTCCAGTACACACCTGCATCAGTGTCTCCTGAGGTGTGTGTCAAAAGTGTGAATTTCTCAGACTGACCTCAAACCTTCTGGATAATCAAATGTGAAATTTCCTGATCTAGTAAGGAAAGCACTGTACTTAAAATAACAAGATGGACTCTGGGTTCAGTCATGAGATGGGAGGGAGCCAACCCAATAAGCTCTGGTTTCTTTAAGAATGGCTCTTTTTGGGGCTGGGGATGTGGCTCAAGCGGTAGCGCGCTTGTCTGGCATGCATGCGGCCGGGGTTCGATCCTCAGCACCACATACAAAGATGTTGGGTACGCCAAAAACTAAAAAATAAATATTAAAATTCTCTCTCTCTAAAAAAAAATTGTTCTATAAAAAAAAAAGAATGGCTCTTTTTATTTTAGGGATAATAAGCTTCCCTATCGACTTGACAGGATTATTGAGAAATCCAATTTCAATTATGTATAAGAGAGCAGTTTAACTTCCAGCAATAGGCTCAAGCAGTATCTCCATCTTCTTCCTAACAAATGTGCTACCTCCCCACTCAAACTTAAAGTAAAAAGTAAGACCTATCTTTCCCCGACAAAACACCTGCATTCATTCATTTACTCATTCATTCTTTTTTGAAGGATTTTCTTTTTTTTTAAATATTGTTTAGTTGTCAATGAACCTTTATTTTATTTATTTACATGTGGTGCTGAGGATTGAACCCAGTGCCTCACACATCCTAGGCAAGCACTCTACCACTGAGCCACAACCCCAGCCCCTTGACGGATTTTCTAAAAGAAACTGGCCATCAGTATCCAAAAGGTCTCCTTTATAACACATATACAGCTCTTTAGGAATACCTACCTCTGTCTAGAATACCAAAAAGCAGTCCTGACAAGGATTAGTTCCAACATGGGAAAGAAAAATAGCTGGAGGCCACTGAGAGAGAGCTTTGATTGATTATCTTTATACGTAGGTAGGAAAAGCTTGATGCTTCAAAATTCCTTGCCAGTAATGAGACACACAGAAAGATGGAATAAAAGAAAAGCCCAACTCACCATAAATGTCCTAAAAGAAGAATTTGTTCTGTCATAATTTAGTGCATGATGTACTTTCAGTCTGGTTCTGTAAAGTCAATGAATCCAGACAGGTCCCAAATGTGTTTATTTTTTAAATGACAAGCAAAACTGCTGTAATTTTTGTCATTTTTTCCAGATATGCACTATTAAGTGGATTTTTTTTTTAACCATCCAGAACAGTCCCTACCTTCTAATCGACAAAGTCATTCTTCAATACAGGGCTTTCAGTACAGGTACGGTCAAACAATAAGTAGAGATAAAGATGAAAGCTTCCAAAAGGAAAGGGGGATGGCTGGATGGGTGGAAAGAAGCATGGATATTTTCTATTTCTAATCTGGAGAAATATCTTTGGTCAACATTCACCTAAGTTGTAGAGAAATTAAAATTCCCTTGATGCAAGATGAGAAAGCTTTAGCTGACTTTGTAACTGTTAGATCAGAGCAGAGTATTAAACATCCATTTTTAGAATGCATGTGAGGGGCCAAGTATTTGGTAAATAATTGAATTTATATTACCTCTTCTCTGAATCACCAAAAAGAAATTTACTACTTATAGATGGGCAGATGCCACTGGGCTAGGGTGCTGTAAAGCAAAGCCCCTATTCTCTATGAACTGTGGGCTCAGGACAGGCCCAAACAGAAAAGAATACCCTTTACTAAAAGAATGTTGATCTTCTAAACACACATTTTGTACAGAGCACGAAGTAAAATCAATCTTTTTCACATATATATGTCAATGCCATCGTGTTCTGGTAAGGCAAAGTTGTATGTTTAGAAAAGGTTCAAGCAGGGGAATGACTCACGTCTCTTCCTCATAGTAAGAAAGCATCCATGAAGAAAAAATTATTTTTGAAAGCTCTTAAAGACCTGTAAGGGAGGTTTATATGAACAGAGAGGATTAGCCCAGTCCAAGGAGTAGGGTAGAGGACAAAGATAAAGTCTTGAAGGTGGAGACAGACCCGAGGAGCAGACAGAAGAGAGGAGGACAAAGGGGAAGGAGAAGAAGGAAGCAAAAGACCAGGAAAAGCCAAGTAGTTCATGGATTAGTCTTAACATGCATGAGATTCTTGGTCTTTATTCAATACTATCAGTATATATTAAGGGTTTTACTTTTTACTTTAAGCACTCTTGCATGTTATAAGTCTACAATCCTGTGATATTGGTACTATTCTTATTTTCAAGTTAGGAAATTGAGACACACAGGTAACTCTCCCAAGGTCACCCAGCTAGGAAGCAGCCAAAGTCAGGATTTCAATCCTGGCATTCTGCCTCCAGAGCCTCAGACTCAGTGGTGCTTCTCTAGAAGAAAAGAGGGATAACTTCAGACCTGCTCTGTAAAGAATCTGGGGAGGCAAAGATAAGTTATGATACACAAAGCAAGAAATGAGTTAAGATTCCACCAAAGGGTTAAAAAGGTGAAGGCTGAACATTTTGTAAGATGAGCAGAGTTTAAGTATACTTTGAAAAGTGGTGTGTGTGCGCCAAAGATCCAACAGGTGGAAGAAGAAACAGGTGAGGGGGAAAGGGACAGATTTTGTGTCTATAATCAATGTCCCTCAGTTCTTATAGTCAGGCAAGATCACAGGATGGTTACTCCAACATTACTTTTCATGCAATTTTATTCAACAGCAGTCATATTTTAGTGGTCCTTTGTTTGTTTTGTATTGTTAAGCATTAAGTGTACAGGAGCAATATAAAACTATTCCTTCTTATATTCTTCAAATGCTAACATTGCCACGGAATTTACTCAAGTCTGGTCCTGAAGAGCAGCAATAACTCCTGGCAATGTTTTGTTTTGACAGTAAAATATAATCCTGTTAATCCTATTACTTTAGGTAATTTATTCATTACTATGGGAAAATGAGCTATTTTCAAAGAACCACTATTTGTTTTGAAAAAGTAAACACTGACTATAGCTCTTTGTTCTAGTAAAAGAAAGAAAGAAGAAAAAGGAAGGAAGGAAGGAAGGAAGGAAGGAGGGAAAAACCTCACAAACATTTCTTCCAAACTACCTATGGGCAAGATTAATTCCATTTTATTTCAAAATTCTGCAAAATTTAGATCTCAGCAGAGCAAACAGCTTCTTAACCAAAATTTGATTTTTCTTCTTTGAAGATCAATTTTTAAGAACCCACAGAGAACAGTGCCATTGGAAGAGAAGACAGTAGTGATATCCAATCATTGTACTCTTGAACCATGAAAGAACAGCACAGTTTCACCATAACAAATTCAAGGGTCCTTGAAACAGATCCATTACCCAACTGCCCATTCCCTTTGAATAATCAAGACAGCAAATACTATCAGAACTTGAGGCTGTACATGCTTTTCTCGGGTAATAACTGTACCATAACAAAGTAGCTTTTGATTTCCAAGATTTTGACAGTACCCAAGGGCTATTCCATGTTTTGACTATGTATGAAACAGAAATGTCCATATTCATAGAATATTAAGAGTCAGAAGGTCATCTTCTCTAACATTCCATCTGATGTATGAATGTCCTCTTTATATCTGTGACACAGATAATATAATCTCTGTTTGAATTTACCAATTAAAAGGTACTTCATTAAATTGATGTGAAATCTATATGCAACTTCAAATTACTGTTCCTACCTTAAGCTATTGAACACAGCATGCCTAATTTTTCCTCAAGCCTCAAAAGATAAAGCATAAATAGGAAGTAAAGCCCCAAATAAGTAAGAATGTGACTAGCTACTGTAAAGGCATTCAAGTCACCAAGCCATGATAAATTACATTCTAGGATGCTAAAAGAACTGACGGATATGCACAAAGATATGGAACATTCTGAGAAATTAAAGAGAAGGCAAACAAATCATGTTCAGATTTTGAAAAAGATGGAAGACTTTGATTCTCTAAATCATAAACAAAGGATCTTAATGTCTATCCCTAGTGAAGTTTAAGAACAAATGATTACATGGGTCAGCATTTCCCAAACTGCTTGAAGCAATGACATCTATTTACTTTTCCAACCTTAAAGTTCCTCAGAATATAGCTTGAACAATGCTGACCTAGATGATTCATAAGTACTTGAATAGCAATAAATACCAGGAAACTCCATGGGTTCACTAAGAACAATTCAGGCCAAAACTTACTTCCTTTTTTTGATAGAGCTGTTATACTGAAAGACAAGAGTAATGACATAACGTATTATTTTTATTTCCATAAAACCTGTCTAAATCAATAATCTGCATAAAGTAGTTCAACCAAATATGAATATCCCAGATTGATTCACTTGTTCATAATCCATTAGCTCTCCTGGGGGAGGGGGGCACAAGTTACATAAGAAAGGGAGAAAGGGCGGTGGGGGTGGGTTCTAATTTGGCCTGCTTTATGAGACAATGCTGCCTCCTAAGGATCCTTTCTTTCATTTTCAACTTTTCGAAAATCATTTGCTAACACAATCTCAGCTTTGCCAAGCATTAACATCAAGCTCTTGGCCTTATACAGTCCCAAGTGAACCTTTAAGAAAGAAATCAAGATGTCTTTGTTTTATATCATGTTGATTTTCCTCATTTCAGTGATCATTACACACTATGGTTCTTCAATACCATCTTCTAGGTCTGCGTGTGTTGATGTACTTAAAATATAATTTAAACTGAAAAACACAATCCTGTTTAAAAACTTGGGGCTGATAGGCATGGGAGTCAGAGTGTCTAGTCAAAAGAACCAGACTTTGAAGCTTCAAAGGGATTGGTCAGTCCTGAACCAAATCGTAGCACATCACTTGCTAGCTATGTTAATTCCAGGCCTGTTATAAAATCTTCCTGAGTCTCAATTTTCTCCTTTATAAAACAGCAATGATAGCAATAATACCTACCATGTGCAGTCTCTATAAGTACTAGAAAAAAGTAACTAAAATCTCTTTTATGGTACTCAGTCCTGAGTAAAAACTCACCAAACTGTAGTTGTAACAATATTATTGTTACCTATCTTCCCTGCTTCAATTTATTCTTAACCATGTTTACGTTATACATTCCAGTTTAAAGATCACTCTTTGATAAAGAGAGAAGCCAAAGAATTGAGTAGGTCTGCTTTCCATCATATGTTAACATTATTCCTCTGCCCCAAGCAATGAGCTTAGCCTTTACTTGTTCTTGTTTTGAATATAGCTTTAAAGATCTCTTTTCTGTTGTCTTTAGCATTCTCTCCAGCCTCAGCTTGGTCCGAACTTGAGTTTTGCAGATATTTCTTTACTGGTTTATGCCACTCCTCTGAAATTGCCCTTGACCGTGTGCTTGTCTTTCAACTTTCTGTACATTCTCTTAATATCCAAGGCAATCAAAAAATTCCTTGTTCTTAAAATCATTCCCTTTCCTTTTATGTGCTCATCCAAAAATATTGTGAGTTTACTATAAGAATTTTCCTCTTTTATTTCTTTGTATTTCCCTTTTTCACTTTTTGTACCATCCTTTCAAGTCTCTAGACACTGAAAAATACTTGTGTTTTCTCTGAAATATATTTTTTAAACATCATTATTACTATTTGGTTATGCCCAACTTTCCTTTCTTTTCAGTTACCAAACAATACGGTCATTATTCCCTCCCAAGGATTTTGTCAATCCTACCTCAAAAAATGGTTTTTGCATTGGTTAGAACTATGTTCAGAGGGCATTTCCATCTCAATGCTTCCAGAATCTGTGGTTTTAAAAAAGAAAATGACAGGAAACCTTTTGCTTTCTATGGATTGAAAGAAATTGAAAATGAAAATTGAAATTCTATCAGCCTTTGGGAGAATTATAGTCCTTACCATTGACTCTATATATTGGCTTGTGTCAATTTTGATATTTAGCTGAATCTAAGTATGTGCAGTATCATAAACCAGCAAAGTAAAACTCTTACTCACTCGTTGATAATAACCTGCAACAGTTGTTCAGGCATAATTAAAATGTTTTGGCTCCACTGACAAGAGAACAAGATGTGCTTTGAAGTTCAGTCACAAATTTTAAAGGGGTTGGCAAAGGATGAAAGTTTATACCCCCAGCCCCAAGTGGTGAAAACACCTTGCTCTTATATTTTTGAGTCCTATGAATCTGTAGCTATTTCCAGAATCTTAACGCAAGAACACAAAAAGGACTTCTAATATAGGCCATAACTTATTGTCTTGAAAATACACTCAAGAGAAATTAACCACAAACAAAAACCCTGTGTGGCTGTGTGTAGTGGTTTCCAGTTGGCTAATGGCCAGAAATTAAAAATAATTTTAATTATCTTACAGTTTAACAAACCAAAATTTTATTCTTCATTTATTATTTTTAAAATTTGTATTTTTTTAGTTGTAGGTGAACACAATACCTGTATTTTATTTACTTAAGCAGTACTAAGGATTGAACCCAGTGCCTCACGCATGTGGGCGAGCGCTCTACCACTGAGCCACAACCCCAGCCCATATTCTTCATTTATTGAATGAGAGGAAATGACCCCAGAGAGGGACCTCATTTCAACAATCAGCAAGGCATAGGAAGTTTTCCCAAAGGCCTAAACATTTAACATATTAAAAGTAAAATCTCTAAGACTGATAAGTATAACTAAGCTTAGTTACTCCCTAGTTAGCCAAAGGCCTTAGACTAAGAATAGCAATAAATATAAAAATATCCACCAGTCATTCAACTAGCACGCATGTGCCAGAATCACTCCCCTCCTTTCTCTCTCACATTGAATCATCCACCAAATTTTCTCTCACTGTTAAAGATTCTTCAGCATTTCAAAATAAAATCAGCGGAAAAGTTACTTCTTGGAAATGTTTAAAAGTGGTTGAGATTTCTCTCTACATCCTCTACATCCTAATCAAGAACAAAGATCAATATATAGTCCTAAATGAAGTTTTTTAAAAAATAAAACACATTTAGAGTAATAAATAAAATATAATAAAAAAAGACTTCTGCCTTGCCCAGAATAACTTGGCTATTAGGTCAATAGTGAGCATATACACACTATCCTGGGTTTCTAAGGTAAACTGCTTCAAAACCAGCAGCAGCTGCTAAAAATAATTAATCTGCAAATGAAACCATGGAGACCTCAGTGCTTTCTGAAGTTGAAAACTTCAGACCTGAAAGTAATTAAGATTTGAATGTTATGGTTTGACCGATCCTGTTCTACAGAGTCACAGGGCCACAGAGCCAGCCAGGATGGTGAGGAATGAGAAGTAAACACAGTGTTCAAAACCCACCATCATGTGACAAAACGGGCTTCAACGGGAAGGTGTGTGGACTTTCCTTTAATTGTCAGTACACTGCAAAATTAATCCTATTCCCTTGACTTGACCTCAATTTTATCTATCAGCACAATTCAGAGCTCACTTAGAATGCTAACTTCCTTTGAATCATTCTTATCCTGATATTTACTAGCAAACACATTCCAAAAGAACAGTTACTTGCATTATGTAGAAAAAGCTTAATTTCTGAATTTAAAACTGATTATGCTTAGTTACCAACAAGGGCCTCATCTTTGTCTGTGACCCTAGGTTTTCCTCCTTTTTCCTTGACTCAGCAGCTGAGCTCAGCTTCCTCTCTCTGACCTTCCTTTTCCAGATGTTGAAGCACAGCAGGCATTTCTAGGTCAGCAGAGGAAACTATTACTGCCTTCCAGAACAGTATCTTCTGTGTATTCGAAGGACTGAATGAGAACAAGGGGTAGTAATTCAGGGTAGTAACCTCAGTTCCGACCCTGACTACTGCATGGCATTAACTGCCTTGTTTCTCTGCTCTGCTGGGGAAGGAGGGGCACGTGATCCACCCTGGAGCTGCCTGGCATCAGCCCCTGAACACTAGGCTCAGCCTAGCCCAGGTGAATGCATGCCCCCAGCAAACTTGCTGCCACACTGGCTGTGATACTGACTTCGGGCCTGTCCCACACCCAATAATATAGACACACCTTTACCTTTACATCCCAATCCATGCATTCTGCTACCATGTATTTCTTAAAATAGTTTTATTGACCTGAAATCCACACATCATAAAATTCACCCATTTAAAATGTGCAATTCAATGATTTTTAATATATTCAGAGTTGTGCAACCACCACAACCTAATTTTAGAATATTTTCATCAACCCCAAAAGAAACCCTGTGTTCATGAGTAGTTACTTCCCAAATCCCCTAAGCAACTATTAATCTACTTTTTGTCCCTGTGGATTTGCCTATTACATTTCATATAAAATATATGTGGTGTTTTGTGACTGGCTTTTTACATTTAGCATAATGTTTTCAAGGCTCATCCATGCTGTAGTTTTATAATATTCCCTGATTGGTACATATCAAGCTATGTTTATCCACTCAACAGTTGATGAACCTTTGGGTTGTTTCCACATTATGGCTGCTGTGAACAAAGCTGCTATGTACAAGTTTTTTGTGAATACATGTTTTTACAGATCTTGGTCACCATTCTTATAGCAGCCTCTCTCCTGTCTCTTCTTTTCTGCCCTTAAGTTCATGATTATCTTTAAAAAGAAAAATACTTGGTAAACAGTCATTCACATGCACTGTGGACGGAAGAAAATAAGTACAACCTATAATTGTTTTAGGAGGACAATTCCTACTAGCTATCAAAAATAGCTAAACTGTGGAACCAACCTAGATGACCTTCAACAGATGAATGGATAAAAAAAAATGTGGCATATATACACAATGGAATATTACTCAGCAATAAAAGAGAATAAAATCATGGCATTTGCAGGTAAATAGATGAAGTTAAAGAATATAATGCTAAGTGAAGATAGCCAATCCCAAAAAAATAAATGTGGAATGTTTTCTCTAATATAAGGAGGCTGATTCATAGTGGGGTAGGGAGGGGGAGCGTGGGAGGAACAGATAGGGCAGAGGGGTGGGAGGGGAAGGGAGGAGGCATGGGGTTAGAAATGGTGGTGGAATGTGATGGACATTATTATCCAAAGTACATGTATGAAGACATGAATTGGTGTGAATATACTTTGTATACAACCAGAGATATGAAAAACTGTGCTCTATATATGTAATAAGAATTGTAATGCATTCCACTGTCATATATAAATAAACAATTAATTTAAAAAAATAAAATACATGACAGGAGCGGTGGCACACACCTGTAATCCCATTGGCTGGGGAGACTGACACAGGAGGATTGCAAATTCAAAGCTAGCCTCAGCAAAAGTGAGACACTAAGCAACTCAGCCCTATTTTATTTAGAGACCCTATCTCTAAATAAAATAGGGCTGCGGATGTGGCACAGTGGTTGAGTGCCCCTGAGTTCAATCCCAGGTACCCAAATAAATAAATAAAATACATACACTCTTTAACCTAAGAATTCTATTACAAGTTCTCTACATATAACCCCCTAAGAAGCTTGCAGATGGCTGCAAGGATGTTCGGTGCAGCACAGTGTATAGTAAAGAGTAAAGATAATGGAAATAAAGATTGTTCAGTAAGAATCATGGAAAAGTAGTACAGTGGACTATTATTCTGTTGATTTAAAAATAATAATAAGGTAGAACTAAGTATTAGTATGAAAAGCTATTCCATATATTAAAGAAACCAAATACAGAAAATGCATACACTAAATATATCTACTTATAAAAAAAAAGTGTGTGCTTCCGCACTTTCCTGGCATGTGTGAGGCACTGGGTTCAATTCTCAGCACCACATATAAATAAATAAAATAAAGGTCTATCAATAACTAAAAAAATATATATTTTTTTAAAAGTGTGTGCTTGAATGTCCACAGAAAAAGTCTACCAAGATGATCAAACTAAGTACCTCATCACATGTACTAGGCAAGCGCTCTACCACTGAGCCACAACCCCAGCCCCAAAGCTTTTTTTTTAAATAGAAATTTGATAGAAAGGGATAATTACTTTGTATTTTATATCCAGTTTGTATAAATGAATTGCTAGAATACTTTTAGTATTTAAAATGTATATTTTAAAATAACACAAATGCTCCTTCAGGAGTCCTCTGATACCCAACTGTGAACAAGTTAATAGAGGGTGTGAGAAAATGAATGCCAAGGAGAGAAGAGGTACATCAAAGAGGAGCTGGGAGTGCTGGGAACCAACATTCCCATTTCATCATTGATTCCTAGAAACCCTGATTCTAACCCCTAAATGGAAAGCACCAACAGAGTCTGACTTCTACTACATCCTCAGGAAGGCCGGCCCTCGGCAGGATAGACATTAGATAAGCCCTGTTTCCACTTGGCCCCCGGGATATGTGGAAGGGGTATGCCCCACCTTCAGACTGGGCTACAAAGTCTTCTGGGCAATCCACCATGCTCCCCATGCCAGCCAGAGACAGATGATCCAATGGAGGATTCCAAGGCCTTATGAAATGGCAAGACCATTAGATGAAAGAAGTCTGGGTTCCTGAATGTTTTCATGGAGCAGAGCTCTCCCCACCCTCATACCCACAATTAACTACTAATATCTGTGGAAACTTGATAATTGTTTTGTTTGTCAATTTTTTTTTCATTTTTCTTAAGGCTTAGCCACAACCAGCCAAAGTTCTCTACACCAATTACACAAAAACAAGTGTGTAGACTTGTATGTAACAGCTAGCCCACTCTGACTTACATGTATGTGACTTTACATATATTATCACATTTAACCCTCCTAACAACCTGGATAGTAGATGTCACTGTTTATATTTTATGGATGAGGAGAGAGAAGGAAAGTGTTTTGCTCAACATCACACAATTTCAAAGTGGCACAGGTAAGATTTGAACCTATGGATCTCTAACTCCAAAGTTCATCTGTATTCTTTGGGACACTATGGCTCTCCTTGCTCCTAGGTTCTTCTATTTGTTGCTAACAGTTCCTACAGGGCTGCTCCTGCTTAAATAAACTTGTTACTGAGAAGCAGTGCAAGCCAAGGCAAGCACCTACCAGGAAACCAGAAGCAAGGGAAAGCCAGGACCTGGCTTTGCTGCGCTCAACCCTGATCCTGAACCTGACTCAATTAACTTGTGATCATGGAAGATTAAAGATCCTATTAAGACCAGATCATCAGAAATATCAATAATACACTTTAGGAAATAAGCAGGAGACAACTATACCATTTTAATTTTCCATTAAAAGAGTCAATCTAACATCATTAAGAGTGACATTTAAATGCTAATTGAAAAAGCAGTGTTCCCATGTCTCTAGACAAGTATTTGCATGTTAATTAATTCTGGGGATAAGAAGACCAGCTTCCAATATGAAGTGTCAGAAGAAAAAGTTCCCTTGCAGAGGAAGATGAAAGGTTATGGCAGAGACATAATTAAATTACTTGACTTCAAGAGTCCTAAAAAGAAATAAGCTATCATTTGCAATGCAAATTCATACTGCCTCTTTTGTGAAGAGTGTATTTTAACCAAAGGTCCGAAATAAAGATTTTCCACTTCAGTACTCTTTTAATGCTATGCCTTCATCACAGATCAAAATGACTTTTACCAGAACAGTGGCTAACGAGCTCATAAAGACTATCAAGACCAGAGACAGAAGCCTACTGCCCTAGAAGCTAATAACCACAAACACTCTGAATAGTTAAAAAAGAAAACTAACTTAATTTTTTTAAGGAATACATCAGTTGTAAAGGAGTCATGCAAATTAGAACAAACCCACAAATCATAGAGCCAGAAAGTTGTTCATTAGGATGAATATTTCACAAATTAGGTTACCTCAAAGAACAATTTTATATTACTTTTTTTCTATTTTATCTAACTGCTGATAGTCCCTGATAGTAAGCACATTATTGTTATGATATTGCTAAGTACCTGAAGGATATAAACATTTGATAAATAATCATAATTTGAATAGGCCAAGGAGGATTTTCTTTTCTCTTCTGCAAAGGCCCACTTCAGTAACAAAAGTATACTGCACAGACTTGTTTTATAAATATATGTTTCAAGGGGTTATTATCTATGATATGTAAAGAATACTTAGTAATTAATAAGAAAAAAATATATATACTAAACAAATCCGTGAACAGGATACTCACAAAATAACTACACATGGCCAAATCAAAACTTGTTGAATCTCACTAGTAATAATAGAGTCAAATTGACTATACAATGAGTTTTATTGTTTTTTTCTATCTAAATAGAAAGTTCTATTTTTTAAAAAAATACTCATTCTTCAGATTCACAAGAGTGGAACCTGTTGTAACTTGAGGAAAGTTTAAAATTATATAATTCATAGGGGAAGAAGAAGGTGCATGCTGTATAATATAGAAACTTCAGTTTCAGGAGTCAATTCCAAGAAGATAGAAAGGTACTATAAATGTTCAAGATCACACTTTTTACAACAATGAAACAAAATACAAACAACTTAAGTTTACAGCACCAAAGGGATTAAGTACATTTTGATGTTACCCATAAAGTATTCTGTAGCCATTAAAAAATATGTTAAAGCTAAATAACTAAAATATAAAATGCAAGAATAATTAGAGAAGACCCACATATATGAAAAGATATTGCATATACTCGAATTGCAAAGCTCAACACTGAAAAGATATCATTTCTCGTATTGATTTGATTATAAAAACAATTGATCTAGAGATTCAAAATAATCCGTAAATACTCTTGCAAATCTCTGGATGTGTCTATATTTGAGAAGCTGACAAGCTGCTTCTCAGCTTATTTGGAAATGTGAAGGTCAAAAACAAATAAGAATCTTCAGGAACTGGCAAAAAGACAAAAACAAATAAGAATCTTCAGGAACTAGCAAAAAAAGCTAGTCTTCAGATTATTAAATTATAGTAATCGACTCATACATTAGCACAAGAAAAATACAAAAATGCAAGAAAACAGAATCCAGAACTGGACCCATGCACATGTGGATACTTGACTTAAGAAAAAAAGGTGGCACTGCAAAGAGAAATGAATAGTCTTTTGATAAAGGCTGCTTCACAAGTAGGGACAAATGTGGAATAAAATGAAACTTAACCCTAACTTCTCGCCATACACAAAAATTAATACTGTGTGAATTGCAAATCTAAATGTGAAAGGTTAAAATAATAAAGTTGACAGAAGATAACACAGAGTATATCTTCATGACAAAGATGTCATATACAGAATTCAAAAAACACTGACAAAGAAAAGATTGGTAAATTGAACATTAAAATTGGGAACCTCACTAATCCTATTAAGGGAATAATTATAAAGGCCAGCCACAGAATGGGAGAAGATATTTCTAATACATATAGGCAACAAATGAACTTATATCTAGGATATATATAGTACAAGTAAGTAAGAAAAGGTCCAACAATTTAGAAAATGAGCAAGAGACTTAAGAACTTCAAGTCCACCCGCCGAGATACCCAACTGGTTAACAAACCTATAAAAAAATGTTCAACCTCATTAGCTATCAGGAAATGAAAATGAAAATCACAAGATTAGATAAAAAATCAGTAAGATGACAATACCAAATGTTGTCAAGATGTACAGCAATAGATACTCATATATATTAATGACAGGGTTGTAAAGTTGTGCAACCACTTTGGCAGTAGCATCTAAATTTAACATGATCCTCCACTTCCACTCCTAGGCATATACAACTGACAACTTAAAAACCTACACATCATGCCAGCAGACACATATGAAAACGTTCACAGCAGTATTTTTCATAATAGTCCCAAACCGTAAACAATCCCAATGGCCATCAACAACAGAATGGGTAAACACTGTGGCATGTTCTTTCAGTGGAATAATATACAGCAATGACAACGAAATAATAAACATGTTAAAAAGAATGAATCTCACAAACAAATGTTAAGTAAGTCAAAACAAAAAATTATATACATTTCATTCACATAAAGTTCAGAAAAAGATGCTGAAGTATTAGATTCACAACAGTCATTATTTCTGGTGGAGAGGAAGAGGCTATGGGAGGCTTCTAAGAAATGTTTATTGATCTGGCTGGGGGTTACATGGATGTGTTCACTTTATGATCCATTCAATGAGCCATACACTTAGGATCTGTATACTTTTCTGAATGTATGTCATAGTGTATGTCATATGTATGTCATATGTGGGGTAAAAATGAGCAACATCCCCAGACCTATTTTGTATTTTATTTAGAGATAGGGTCTCACTGAGTTGCTTAGTACCTCGCTTTTGCGGAGGCTAGTTTGAACTCAAGATCCTCCTGCCTCAGCCTCCCGAGCCACTGGGATTAGAAGCATGCACCACCAACCCAGCAGAATCATTCTTACCTAATACATTTAGGATCAAAAATTGCTTCCCCTTAAAAGGTAGTGAAAGTAAGGTTTCATTTAAAAAAAAAAAAAAAAAAAAAACCTAAAACATTTTATTTTGACTTAACACTAAAGACTTCAATATTTGCTCACTAGAATTCCACACCATCTCCATAAACAATATCCATAATCCATCTTCTTCTCTATTTTCAGTTTTAATATCTGTAACATAGGCAAAATTTAATTATGTGAAGCAATATGAATGTTAAATCCTTCATGACTTTTAATATTTCTTTTCAAATCTTTCACAATTATTCCTCCCACTGTGAAGTCCAGAACAATTGTTTTAGCGTTTCATCTTTATATTTTGCTAAAAGCATTCAACCTAATTTTAGCGGAGAATAAACAACTAAATTTTTACAACTCTATTTTTACACTCACATTTCATTGGTTTATGTAATATTTAATTAGATTTCATAATTACAGTAATAAATTCAATTGGCATAAACAGAACTAAGAAAAAAACAAGTGGCTCTAAGTAAGCACATGACTTTGAATATACTGAAGAGAAATGTGTTAGCAGAATATATTTAGCCTTAAGAGTGTTTCTAATGTATATACTTAATTTTTTTGCTTAAGTAATATGGAAGGATATATTCTGAAATATTAAAACTAGTTTAGCTTAACTGAAGGAGTTTCTGGTGGTGTTTAATTGAATTTGCTTGTGTGTGTGTTTCTTCAGAGGACTTATATTGATTATACATATAAAAACCACATCATTTCAAGTCACAAGAACCTTGTTCTAAGAGCACTCTATACCATCCTCTTGAAGAACGATGGCAGCTATTGGAAGTAGATGCCTTCCTCTAACACAGTGTGAATTAAGACTTCTAAATGAAGTAGCTAAGATTTAAATGCCAGCTCTGCCACTTATGAGTGCATGCACATCCTTGGGTATGTCTGTAAAATGGGGATAATGCCACCTACTGCAAACAGGTGCTGTGAGCATTAGTGTGATTCCTGTAGAATCTAAAGCTTCTGACCTAAGAAGGGACTCAAACTGAGACTAAAGGAAAACAAAGAATAGAAACCAGTAGTTTAACATTTCATCCAATCTCTAGAAGGAAAGTACTAAAAAAATAAAAAATAAAAAATAAAAAAATAAAAAGATTTTGGGAATTACCTAGACATATGACTGGAACTTGGAATACAAAAAAAAAACTTGAGGAAACCAAAACTATGTGAATGTTAGATTTAATATTTTAGAGAGCACAGGCAATGCGCTTTCTGCCTAGGACCAGTCACACTGACAGGACAAGGCCTTTGTCTGGTTGGACACACAGGAGAAGGAGAGAATCCTGGAAACGTGTGCAGGCCCATCCTAGAATCTGCTGCTTGACCGAGGAGTCCTTACCACACAGACCTCTAACTTGAGCCACCATCTGTAGGGAGTCTTCACAGGAAGCTTTTTTCCTCTACCCTGTTCCAGGCACTGTCTGGGCCTGGAATTGAGAACTCCTTTGGCCGAGGAATTTTTTGAGAGATGAATAAAACAAGTCCACTGTCCTCACAGGGCTGACATTCTAGAAGGTTCAACTCTCCACCTTTCAGCAAAGGATAACTGATGTAATCTGCACCCAAAACATCTTTTGGAGTGGGGCAGGAGGTAATACCTATGAAAGAGTGAGACATAACCACCCTCACCAGGACGAGTTTCACCTTAAAGTTAGTTTTAACTTCAACCAAAGGTAGAATGAAAACTAGAAAGAAGCATTACAAGCTTTGCAAATTCAATAATGGACTACAGGACAGCAACCAGGGAAAAGTCCCAAAGTGGCCAAAGGTCAAGTCAAATAATACAGCCCAGTGGGAAACTCCAAAAAAGTATATTGTTATAGGCAATAATTGAGAATCTTTTAGGTTTCACTTTAATCAGAAAAAGCAATCTCTTTTAATTACATTGAGTATTCCCTTATTACATTCCCATCTTTAAAAGATTGCCCATTTTTGGTTACATCATGTGTAGCAAAAGACACTGTAATTACACCAGGGTTGGGGCTTGGGGACGGGCACAGGAAACATGCACAGTGAGATGGCCTATCTGCTGAGCCAGGGTCCAGAATCTTAAGACTCACTAGGGAAGGCTTGAGGGGGGGAGAAAGTCCCAAGTTAAACCAGAGACTTAGTAACTTGGCTGATTTAAGCTGTCAGAGGATGAATGATGACATGTGGAACTAGCAGATGTTTTGATCATATTTACAAGCTATCTCTCAAAAACTAGGTTTCTTATATAATGCTTTTCCTTCAAACATGAATTATTGAAAATTATAAACAAATATTCCTCAGAAGGCAATAAGCTACCTCTTTAAGGAATGTCCATTTCAATCACTTACAAAATGCCTCCGTTAAACTAGTGGTTCTTAAACTATAACTGAAGGATTACTAGTTGCAGTTCCTCAATCTGGACCAAGGCATTCTGCTAAAACCATACATGAAAGTCCTTGACTAATGCACAGAAAATAAGTTGATAAATGAGACATTCTTATTGGAAAGTTTCCCCCCATAATTTTGTTCTTCAATCTGTCACACCTAATAGTTTTACAAAGAATGCTAACAGAACACAAATAAATTTTACTAGAAAAAAAAGTGAGGACAAACTGATCATGCTTGGTCTATGCTACAGTTTGGATCTGGAATATCAATGTCTTAAAAACTTGATCTTCAGCTTGTGGCATTACTAGGAGGTGGTGGGAGCTTTAAGAGGTGGGGCATGGGGCTCGGGTGTGGCCCAGTGGTGGAGTGCTTGTCTGGCATGTGTGAGGCCCTGGCTTCAATTCTCAGCACCATATACAAACAAATAAATTAAATAAACGTCCATCAATGACTAATAACAATTTTTTTAAAAAAAGAGGTGGGGCCTAGTGGAAGGAAGTTAGTTCACTGGCGGTATACACTTGAAGAGGATGTTGGGATACCAGCCCCTCCTCCTTCTCTCTCTCTTGTTTTCCATTTACATGAGGTAAACAGACCTCCTCTAACATACACTGCCACCATAAAGATTTATTCCACCATAAGCCCAAAGTAACAGGGTCAAGTGACTGACCATGGACTGAAACTTCTGAAACTATGAGCCAAAAATAACCCTTTTCTCATTATAAGTTAACCATCTCAGGTATTTTGTCATGGTGACAGAAAGCTGATTAATACAGTCCAACATCTTTTGGTTCTCACTCACAGATGTGACTGGAGTTCTACTTTTTATATTGCCAACCTCTAATGAAATCCTAGGAAGGCACATCCAGGAGCCCATTCACCTCTCACCCTCAGTAAAGAGGTTTGCCTCCTTCTCACACAGCTACACTGTGGATACTACCTTCGGGCACCATGAACATTGGTATTTACTAGAACAAGTACTGCTCTAGAATGAGATGATGTCAGGTAGACTTCTTGGATTTCACTCTTCTCATCTACGAAATGGAGATAATAACATCTGCCCTGTCTACCTCACAGAAGGACAAATGAACCGTGCATTCTCAGGAACGGAATAAACTACCAAAGTGCTATACAAAATACATTACTATCACTAATTATTAAAACTTCCATTAATCAGTGAGATCCTGTCTCTAAATAAAATACAAAATAGGGCCAGGGATATAGGTGAGTAGTCGAGTGCCCCTGAGTTCCATCCCTGGTGCCCCTCCAAAAAAAACTTCCATTAAAAATGAAAATCAGTAATTCCCTCTTGACCTCTCTCTGAATAACTGTTCAGAAAGCCCTTTCTTTACTCCTGGAGCAGCATGCAATCTGGGCTAAAATACTCTTTGCCTTCAGGCATAACAAGCACATCAATCTAATCATTAATTTCAAACATATTGAGTTTTTTTTCTCTCTCTCTATGGAATGGCCCTAAACTACATGTTATATTTCTGATTTATAATCATGCTTAAGATTTTAAAATGTCCATTTAGCCCCATCTCAACTACTTTCCCAGTAAGGGGTGGGGGGAGGGGGGTAGAAAAAGACAGTTTAGAATTTCTGAATTAGCTAAATTTACCACTTAAGTTCATTTCTCCATGGGAATTTATTTCCCAACTAATTCAAGATTACATGAATGCCTTTCATTCATGTGAGGTATTTATCCTCTTTATCACACTCACAGAAAGCTGGATTACATAAAGATAATTTCCTTTGGCATAAAAATTTGTGAAAAAATATTAGGAGAGATAAGAGAAAATATTATATATTGTAGATATTCTGCTCCCTGTAAAGACAGACAGACAGACAGACAGACACACACACACACACACACACTTACTAAATATCACAAAGAGCTTCACAATTAGGAAAAAAATTGTTATAATACTCATTCCATGAAAAATCTAAAAGAAGGAAAAAAAAGAAAAACTTTGAAAGCACATGAAGAAATGACATGATATCTGAAACTTAGAGGACTTTATGAAAATGCATCAATAAAGGAAAGACTAAGAAACCCCTACTCTGTGTGTCCTTTGTCAGCCAAGAGCACAACCATCCAACCAGCTCTACAAACCAGAAGGAAACCCTGGGGTTACCTGTTTCTGGGTTGTATGAATGACAGAGCAACCTAAATAAATGGTTTATTTTTCTCGTTTTAAGGTGGCCACAAGTACAGGCAGCAGACACTGCTGAACATCTCAGTGAATCTCCTTTCAATCTCTGCCTTGAGGTTTCAAGATGGAAGTCACAGACACAGCATTTATATTCTAGGCACAAAGACAGTAGAGAGGGAAGACAGGGTGGGACTAAGAAAAAGAATAGCAAAGGAAAGTCTACTTTGGACTGGCCTCTGTTGTAAGTGCTTTATGCTTAATTAGTTCATTTAAAGCTTTCGGGTAGATATTACCATGGTCCTAATTCTGAAGGACTCACTTGCTCAAGATTCCACGATTAGTAGGTGGGAAATGATCAAGTTTAGAGGTCAGCATGAGTCCCAGGAAGAAAAGACCCACCTTGAAGAGCTTTTGAAGAGATTAGAGGAAACAGATATGGCGTTCTAGCAGGTAAAGTATTCAACACCATGTTATTAATATTAGAGAATATTAATATTAGAGAATAATAATATTCAGAGGGTTCAGAGTTGTTCAGAGTTGTTCACTTTCTAACTACCAACATTCTAATCAGTGTGAAAGCAAATATCTCAAGAAAATCAAATCTTACTCATGTGTTGTTCTCCACCAGTATTTAGACCATACTGCTATGGCCTGCCAACAGGAAAGCTGACTTTGTTTTGTTTTGCTCACCTGTTTACAGTTTTAACATTTGGAAAGAGATAATATTTTTAAATGATGATATTTAATTAATTTCATTATGAAAAAGGATGACATTAAATGTGGGAGAGATTATAAGATATGATTTGCAATACTGCCTCTGGAAAGGGAAACCAATGGACTGGGGACAAGAGTTGAAAGGAGACCTTTGGCGTTTTTAACTTGTGCATAGATATGTGTGTAGTTCAATATAACGACATCTTAAATATTAACATTATATTAAATAAAGGTCTACATTTTATTTAAACTCCACCTTAAATTCTGTCTTGATAGATCCAAATATTTGAGAGCCATGGATTTTCTTCCTGACCTCCCCTTTTTCTGAATGTCCATTGGTCTCATCTTAATAACTAAGCTTTTAGTTAAATCTAATATTATTGTTAATTGGCTCAAGAAAGTCAAGCATAACTCTAATAGACTATAAATATCTTAAAGGCAAGGGACATAAAAAAATCAGGAACAAGACAAGGATGTCTATTTTCACCACTGTTCTTCAATATAATACTTGAAATTTTAGCCAGAGAAGGAAATACAGGGGATACAAAAAGGAAAGGAAGATGTCAAATTATTCCTGTTTACAGATGATAATTCTTATACTTAGAAGATCTCAAAAAACTCCACCAAAAGATTCTAGAACTCAGTAAAGCACCAGAATACAAAATCAACACACAAAAATCAATAGTTTTCTATACAATAGTTAATCCACTGAAAAAGATATCAGGAAAATAATTCCATTCACAATAATCTCAAAAAATACAATACTGGGGCTGGGGTTGTGGCTCAGCGGTAGAGCATTTGCCTAGAGCAAGTGAGGCCCTGGGCTCGATCCTCAGCACCACATAAAAATAAGTGAATAAAGGTATAAAAAATAATAAAGATGAAATACTTCTACAGTGAAAATTGCAGGACACTGAAGAGAGAAACTGAAGAAGACCCTAGACAATAGAAAGACAGGTGTTCTTAAATAGGCAGAATTAATATTGCTGAAATGGTCCCCTTCCCCCAAACAATACACAGATTCAATGCAATCCTCATCAAAATACCAATGACATTCTTCACAGAACTAGAAAAAAATGGTCCTAAAATTCATTTGGAAGAATAAAGGACCCAGAATAGTGAAAGCAATTCTAAACAAAACAGACTGCTGGAGGCACCACAATACCCGAATTTAAATTATACTTCAGAGCTATAGCAACAAAAACAGCATGGTACTTATGTAAAAACAGACACATAGACCAGTAGAATAGAAGACACAGAGACAAACCCTGGGATCCTTGACAGACACCAAAAACATGTTAGAGAAAAGCCTTTTTAATAAATGGTGCTGGGAAAACTGGATATATATATATGACTAGATTCCTATTTCTCACCCTGCATAAAAGGCAATTCAAAATTGATGACAGACATAAGAATTAGACCAGAAACTTTGTAAATGTTAGAAGAAAACAGGCTTAACACTCCAACATTTAGACACAGGCAACAACTTCTTCAATTGGATTTCTAAAGCTCAGGAATTGATACCAAGAGTTAATAAATAGGATGGCATCAAATTAAAAAGTTCTGCACAACAAGGGAAACAAAAGGATGAAGAGACAGACCCTAAAAGGGGAGAAAATCTTTGCCAGCAATTCTTCAGATAAAGGATTGATCTTCAGAATATATAAAGAATGTTAAAAACTTGACATCAAATATCCAAATAACCCAATCAATAAATGGGCAAATGAACTAAATAGATAACTCAAAATAATTAATACAAAGAGCTGACAATTTTTTTAAAAAAGATCAACATCTTTAGCAATCAGGAAAATGCAAATCAAAACTATACTGAGATTTCTTCTTATTCCAGTTAGAATGGCAATCATCAAAATACAAATAATAAATGCTGGCAAGGATATGGGCGGGGAGGCTTACAATGTAGGTGGGATTATAAATTAGTACAATCACTATGGAAATCATTATGTAGGTTCCTCAAAAAACTAGGAATGGAACCACCATATGACCCACCTATACCACCCCTTGATATTTATCTAAAAGAATTAAAGTCAGCATATTATAATGATACATGCATACTGATGTTTACAGCTGCACAATTCACAATAATCAAGTTATGGAATTACCATAGGTGTCCATCAACAGATGAATGGATAAATAAAATGTGGCATATATGTACCACATGTTTTATTAAGCCTTAAAAGAAGAACAAAAGTGTGTCATTTGCAGGAAAATGGATGGAACTTGAGAGCATTATGTTAAGCGAAATAAATCTCACTCAGAAAGCCAAGAGTTGCATGTTTTCTCTCATATATGGATGGGGAGAGGAAAAAAGGGTTAAAAAGTGTGAGGAGCAAGGGTCCCATGAAATCAGAAGGTAGAGTAGAGGAAGAGGGAGAAGAGCAAAAAGGGAGGTACTGAAGGAGGAGACTGATCCAATTATACTATATGCACCTATGAATATCACAATGTATCCCCTATTATGTATAATTATAATGTATTAATTTTTAAAATTAAAAAAGCTGGGGGAAAAAAAGACAGGCAAGGAACAAGCCTCCTGAATTCTTTATTGCCCTTAGTCCCATCCCAGAACTGGAGGCAACAAACACTTAGGGATTAATCACTTGCTGGATAGAGAGTAGTCTCTGCAGCTGATCACAATGCCTGCAGATATCTTTATTCAGAATATACCATTATGCAGGAGGAGACAGACTGTTACTCTAAAGACAAAGAATTCTTTCTTTAGCTTAAAAAGGTTCCAACTTATTAACCTTTTCAAATTTATTTTAAGCTTATTGGGCTTTTACTTTCTGCAAAATTGGATCTTTGTTTTCTGTTTTTATTGTGGTAGGGTAGTGTTTCCTTTCAGGTTGGGAAGAAACAAAGCACAGAAGATGGCAGAGAAGCAAAGCTCATCCTCCAAAGAGACACTGCAATTTTCTGAAATCACAGTATTCATCCACTCCTCCTTTATATTAAAAGCATGGGCAGATTTTTTTTTTTTTTTCTTAAAATCAGCAAGAAATCCATCAGGGCCAAAAGCATACTGAGCAATAGAATTAAAATGGCGAAAATTACTGAGAATTTTCCCCTTCATTCCTATTTGTCACAAAATGAAACTAGTGTTCATAATACCAACTTGGTCACACAGTGAATTTTGCTGAAAATAAGTCAGAGAAGCCCTACTAGGCAGTGAAACCTAATAGTGCTGTAATAAAAGTATGAACTTAAAGAGTTGAAGGAAGTCAGGGTCTGCCAGATGAGCTGCATCTTACAGGAGTCTGCCAGGGGACAATGGGAAGGGAGTGACAATTCAGGCCAACTCATCCTCCTCCCCTCTCCCTGCTCTTTCTTCAATTAGCCCCTAATTCAATAAATGGCCACTCCACCCACCCACTGGTTTGGGTCCCAGTCATCTTTGATTTCTCTTAGCCTTACTCCCCACTTCCTGAAGTAACCACTTCTCACAGTATCCTTCAGAGCCACCTTTCTTAGCCACCCTCTCTTAGTTGGTCTCTTGCCCAGATCACTACTGGGGTCTCTGAACTGGTTTCCCTGGAAACACCCTTTATCCTGCTCTGCTATGCTTCACACTATACACAGTCTCAAAATGACCTGATTAAAAATAAAAATCTGATCATCTGATCATCTCTCTCCCCTCCAAGTTTCCCAGTATTATCAGAATATATTCAAACTCACATGAGAGGCACCTGGGGAATTTTTAAAAAATGCTGAAGACTGGATCCTACCACTGAAATTCTAATTGGCCTTCGATTTGGCCTGAGCCATCAAGATGACTACAGTGTATAGTCAGGACTAAGGACACGACTGACCTACCTGGTCTCATTACCCACCACTTCCTGCCTCACTCCCTGGACCTCAGTCACAGCAGTTGTCCCTCCCCGTCTCCCATGCCCACCTTGCGACCCTTGCACTGCAGGCCCATCTTCCTGAACAGCCTTTGTTCATCCTTAGGTCTTGCTCAAATGTCAGTTTGTAAGTTCCGACTGAGGAGCCACCATCACAAATCTACACTATGGCTCAGCATGTTGTGAAAGAAGGTGTGAAAGGCCAGCAGCTATGGGTTCGGGCAAATTATAGGAAGATTCCAAAATCACAGACATCTTATTTTCTCTTACATACAATGGGCACTGGGAATTAACAATATAGCTAATTGTTCTGCAAAACAAAAACAACAAACCAGCAGGCTCTCCCATGCATACAAAACATGCCAAGATAAAGTAATGAACGTACAGTCTAGGTTTATTAGTTAAACTCCTAAAAATGCGGCCTGGCCCTCAAGACCTTTGATGACTGGGCAGAAAGGTATGCTTCTCTCTTCACATACACTCTCCCCTTTATCACACCAAGTAAGTGGCCCCTTTTCCAAACTCACCTTTTGCAACTCACCCCCCACTCCTTGGTCATCCTGCCCTTTGCTCTAGAAATCTCGCTTCTCTCCAAATCTCTGCTTGTCAAAATTCCAACCATTCTTAAAAGCTGAGATAAAATAGTAACATGTTCATAACACACCTCCTAATTCCATAACTTCCTAATACTTTATTTCCCTTGCTGCAGTATGGAGATTTTATTGTGACTTCCATATTTTCACTCTGGTCTCCTGAAATATATTCTATGTAGAGCAGACAGACTAGACTTTTAAATGCAAAATCCCAACAATATACACCCTTTCTGGTGATTTTCACTTAGGCCTAGAGTAAAAGCCAACTTGTTGGTTCCAGGGCCACCACCCTCTTGGTTCACCTTCCATTTCCCACTTGCCCACTCCTGCTGATTCTGGGGGCCAGCAACTTTCCCTCAGGGCCTTGGCACATGCTGTGCCCTCTGACCAGGGCAATCGTCCCTCCTCTCTCCCCAGAATAGACGACTCCTTCTCATTATTCAGATGATTCCTGAAACAGCCCTCCTCAGGGAGCCTTCCCAGACCATCCCAAAGAAGGCATGTCCCCCTTCTCTGTCTACCACTATTTCCTTCAAAGCCCTTTTTACAACCTCTAACTACCACTTTTCATGCTTGTTTTGTGTCTCTCTTAGCAGAGAAGCTCCTTGAAGGTGGTGGCCATGTCTGCATTGTTCGCCACTATACCCTCAGTTCCTGACAGAATGCCTGGCATGTGATGGATGGGTGGATGAGTGAATGCCAAAGAATCTTGTCTAATTCCTAGTCTCTACAAATACATGAAGTAATTTTCTTCAGAACTCCCATTAAATGTTTCCAACATCTTTGTTTTCACCTCTGGGGGACACTTATCCAACCACAGCAGTAAGGCCCGGGCTTCTCCTAATACTTTAAGTCAACATTTCTATATTTTCCCCTCTTTTTCTTCTTTCTATTTTAATAAACATCCTCCCCATACTTTAGTGGTATTTTTTCTTTGGGGCCCAGAATGACAAATGACTAGTATTCTCTACTTCTCTAGAGGCCATGTTAGTCTACATACCCACAATTAGCAGGCTGACCTTGACAAATCAAACAAGATCATCTCATCCCAGCATCAGATGAGAGTAACTAGCAAAGGGGTCAGCTCCAGATCAAAGTTTATTTTGAAAAGACCAGAATACCAATAATTTCTGTTCCTGGAAATCCAATGAACAATCTTTGTTGTTTTCCCATTTTCCTTTGGCAACTTTTGTTGAATTTAGCTCTGTGTTTTCTTGTATTTCCTCTTGCTTGTCTTTCTGGGATTAGACTGAGATAGAATTCTACAAAGTGGATTTTTAGTTGGTTCCTAGAAGAGAATGTCATGGTTAACAAGTTTTTTCCTAGGCTGTAGAAAAAGAGAGTAAAGTCAGCAGTGGGACAAAGGAAAAGAAAGAATAAGATGGGCAAAGGCTCTCAGTGGGCAAAGTGCAACTAAGCGGAGAACAGAAATGATTTCAAAACAGCCAAATAATACTCTCTGGGGAACAGAATGAAAGGGGAAGAGATTCAGAGAGCGAAGTAATTAGCTTTTCAACTAAAGAATTCAAGGAGAACTTTTTTCCTTTATCAAGTACCTAAGAAAAGAAAGACAGAAATAGTTTATAAATTTTCAGGAAATTTAGGTGAAGTTTTTATTATTATTAATGTAATTCTTTTTAATTGTAATAACTTGACTATAATTGGTGACAGACTTTCTTCTCCTCTTAGGCTGTTCTTCCCCACTCCATGTGCCCCTCACCTCCAAGCCAAGATTATATCAACAATGATTATTTCTGTGTTTTTTTTTCCCATTCCAGTTACATCATGTGCAATAAAAGTAAACATATTTATAACTAGCACGTTGTGTAACACAATACACTTCTCTATTCTGCAGGTCCTCAAACTTGAAAAGTAATAAAACACTCTACACTCCCACAAAATTAAATGCCTCAGTATTTCAAATTCTTAGTAAAATGTTTCTTAGTCCTTGAATTCCTGGAAACCCCTGTGAGGATAGCTCGGAAGAAACAAGGTACTACAAGAGCACAACAAATAACGGCAGCAAAATGATAATGAGAATTTATTTGATTTCATAAAATTTAGCTGTGAACAGCCCTAGCCTCAGGTTTCCACATTTTTCTTTCTTATAAGAAAACAATATACTACTATACTCCTGATGTTAAACTGTGTATCCCAAAGATCTTAATGAAGCCTTTGGATATAAACCAATATAAAGTAGTATCAGGGGCTGGTGTTGTAGCTCAGTGGTAGAGTGCTTGCCTAGCATGTGAGAGGCACTGGGTTCAATTCTCAGCACTGCATATAAATAAATAAAACAAAGGTCCATTGACAGCTAAGAAATATTTTTTTAAAAATAAAGTAATGTCAGATTAAAATTTATCAAATCTAAACCTAATTATAAAATTTTCATGTAAATAGTTAATAACAAACAACTTTGCTTACCAATTGAATAATACCAAACGTAAAAAATACCAAACATAAAAAATTCCACTATATTTAAAACTCTGAAATACAGAAGTGATCTTATTTTATTCAAAGCTGCTACAAACTATAAGTATCTTTAAAAGAAATTAGTCAATTTTTATTTCTAAGTATTCTATGAGAAACATTTAGAATTAAAACAAAACACTTAGTCCCTGCAGGGACCCCAGGGGCAAGAAATCTAAGTGTTTTAAGATTAGAATCTGTAGTCTGATTCCAAAGATTTACAAGAACATGTGTTTAGCAATGGGCATGGAATACCCCCTGCCCCATTATTCTTATTATCTTCTTGATCAAAGGGGGGCCTTGTTTAGAAACAAGGCCATTCCAGTTAACTGGAATTCCAGTTAATTCTAATTGGGGGGGGGGGGTCGGCGTTTGTTTAGAAACACCACAGTTTTTAAGGAAATCAACCTAATGTACCTTTGGGAGCAAATCCAACCATGGTAACAATAGTGGCAACAAGAGTAATACACTTCACTCCTTACCAAAACCAAATGTAAAGTGTGAACACACGTTGCTAAACTCTGCTAATAGGGGCATGCATCAGGAAATCCTTTAGGCCCAAAGTTCGGTCCTGTGGCTCTGCCTCCCATGTAGGCTGAGTCCAGCCATGCTTCACCATCTGCACCACTGTCACCTTGTCCAAGCTGCCATCATCACTCATGTGGCAACTGCCATGTCCTCCTCAACAGATGCCCTGCTTCCTCCTTTCTCCTCTATAATCCATTTTTTTCTTTTAAGGTTTATCATTTATTTAGTTAAAAAAATTTTATTATAGCATTATAGTTATACATAGTGGCTGGTTCATTCTGACAAAGTCATACATGCATGGGATTTGATTTATGCCATTTCAGTCCCGTTCCCCTGCCTCCCTACTTTCCCCCCACTTCCCTCCCCTTATTCTCTTTCCTCAATCTATCTTTTGCTCATTTATTTATTTATTTTTGATTGGTACTTTTTACATATAAAGTTGGAATTCCCTGTGGTACATTTACATATATGCATAGCATGATTTTGTTAAATTCATTCCACATATCCTCCCCTTTCCCATCCCTCCTCCCTCCTGATCTACACTGACCTTCCCTATATCTTTATGATATCTAATTGTCCCCCACCCCATGCTTTTATGATATCTAATTATTTTATGATATCTAATTGCCCCCCACCCCTTATTTTACTCTAGCTTCCACACATGAGGGAAAAAATCCAATCCTTCATTTTCTCTGTCTGGCTTAATTTAGTTAGCCTGATGTTTTCCATTTCCATCCATTTATAGGAAATGCTATAACTTCATTCTTCTTTATGTCTGAGTAAAACTTCATTACACATACACACACACACACACACACACACACAACACACCCCACATTTTCATAATCCATTCATCTATGGGGGGTCATCTAGGCTGGTTTCATAACACGGCTATTATGAACTGTGCTGCTATAAATACTGATGTAGCTGTATCCCTATAGTATACTGATTTTGTTTCTTCTGTATAAATACCAAGGAGCTGGATAACTGGGTCATATGGTGGTTCCATTCATAATATTTTGAGGTATCTCCATTCTGTTTTCTATCTGCAGTCCCACCAACACTGTATGAGCGCACCTTTTCTCTCACATGCTTGCCAGCATTTATTATTATTAGTATTCCTGATTATTGGTATTCTGACTAGTGTGAGATGAAATCTTAGTATGGTTTTGATTTGCATTTCCCTCATTGCAAAAATATTTCAATCAATTTCAATTTTTCATATATTTTGGGGCCATTTGAGTTTCTTCTTTTAATATTTTTAATAGTAATTAAAACACTTTTTAAAATATTTTTTTAGTTGTAGATAGACACAATGTCTTTATTTTATTTATTTATTTATTTTTATGTGGTGCTGAGGATGGAACCCAGTGCCTCATATGTGCGAGGCAAGTGCTCTACCACTGAGCCACAACCTCAGCCTCCATTTGTGTTCCTCCTTTTGAGAAATGTCCATTTAGTTCTTTTGCCCATTTATTGGTCAGCTATTTATTTATTTGTGTTAAGCTTTTTGAGTTCTTTATATGTTCTAGCTATTAATCCCCTGTCAGAGGTGTAGTTGGCAAAGATTTTCTCCTGTTCTGTGGCTCTTTCTTCATGTTCTTGTTTCCTTCACTATGCAGATGCTTTTTAATTCTACAGCATCCCCCTTATTGATTCTTGGTATTGTTTCTTGAGCTTTAAGGATCTTCTTTAAAAAGTCAGTGCCTGCACTAATATGATGCAGTGGTGACCCTAGGTTCTCTTCTATCAGTTGCAAAGTTTCTGATCTAATTTCTAAGTCTTTGATCCACTTTGATCCTACTTTTGTGCAGGGTGAGTGACAGAGATCTAGTTTCATCTTCTACATATGGATATCCAATTTTCCCGGCACTTGTTGAAAAGGCTATCCTTTCTCCAACATATATTTTGGGCACGTTGGGATGTCTTTGTGTCTTCTACTCTATTCTGTTGGCCTTCATGTCTGTTTTGATGCTAATACAATGCTGTGTGTTACTATATCTTTGTCATATAATTTTGAGATCAGGCATTGGGATGCCTCCTGCATTGCTCTTCTTGCTCAGAACTGCTAAAGCGATTCTGGATCTCATATTCTTCCAAATGAATTTAAGGACTGTTTTTTTTTTCTAGTTCTGTGAAGAATATCATGGGTGTTTTGATGTGGATACAAGTCATTTTTCTACTCAAAAGCCAGAGTAATCTTTCAAAACTATCTGTAGATCACAGCATTCCCCTATACTTTTTTTGTATGTGAGTCAGTAACCTTTATTATTTTTTAAAATTTTTTTATTGTTGATTGTTCAAAACATTACATAGTTCTTGATATATAATATTTCACACTTTGATTCAAGTGGGTTATGAACTCCCCCCCTATACGTTTTTTTCTTCCCTTTCTCTTCCTGCAGAAATGGAGAGGCTGGACAAACAACATCCTGATGTTATTTTCTCTACCTCACAATCTGATGCAAACCAGGTTGGGGAAAATGGTCTAAAACTACAGCACATTGTTAGCAGTGATATCCTGCTACTTTGAAAATCTGAAACATAAAAACTATAAGAGTCAAAAATAGCTCTCTTATCCAGAAGCCACATGTCTAATGAGCCCAACTCTCCAAATACTGCTGAGAAGAACTAGAGGTGGGACAGACAAGAGGAGACTCATAGATATCACAAAGCCCATATATTAAAACTCCTTCATACTTAGATGAACCTAGTAAAGTCATCTATTTTTCTACATATAATCAGAGAAAATTATTTGGAGCACTGGGAACTCTTGGGGAAGCCATGTGGAGAACATTAGAAAATGAACACTAATCAACTACCAGACAGGAGGAGACAGCTAGACTATGAGAAGCAGACGTGAGGATTCAAAGAAATAATAACATGTGAGCTTCAGCAAAAACTCCACTTGGAGAAGATCCAAAGTGTATTCACCATATTAGAGCACAATATTTCCAAAATGACCCTGAACTAGTAAGAAAATACTAGATGGTGTTCCTAATATATATAATACATTTCACTAAAAATTTCAACAAAAATGTATAGGTGCCCTTCAACAGATAATGGATAAAGAAATTGTGGCATATATACACAATGGAATATTACTCAGCCTTAAAGAATGAAATTACGGCATTTGCTGGTCAATGAATAAAACTGGAGAATATCATGCTAAGCAAAATAAGCCACTCCTAAAGAACCAAAGGCCAAATGTTTTCTTTGATATGCAGATGCTGATTCACAATAAGGCAGAAGAGGAGAGGTACTTTGGATTAGATAGGGGAGAATGTTTGGGTATAGGAATGATTGTAGAGTAAATCAGACATTAGTACCCTATGTGCATATAATGATTACATGACCTGTGTCACTCTACATCATGTACAACCAGAAGAATGAGAAGTTACTTCATTTATGTATGATGTGTCAAAATACATTCTACTGTCATATATAACTAATTAAAACAATTTTTTTAAAAAATAACAAAAATAAAAGTCTGTGCTAAGTTTGGTAGCTATTCAAAAAAATGGCTAGAATGTTCTTACATAATGCTGCTTAAAAATTCCTTAGATGAAAAATTCATTCTTCCAGAACAATGGCAATAAAGTGAGCAAATATACTGACTGGCTAAGTTTACTTATTTTCTGTTCAAGTTGAATGATTTCTATGGGTGGTGTGTTCAGCCTCAAGAGGGCACTCAAGGCTTCCCACCTGCAGGTAGCCAGGAGAAGGAAGGAAGTCTTCCTGAGTGGAGGAAGTAAGGAGGTTCTGGGTCCTCACCAGAAGTTCCCTGGGTACCTGACAAGCCAAGAAGTTAAGGTTTCATGTTCACATCTGCTTTTTCCTCTGGTCCTTTTTGGGTTGCTCCTCCCTTTTCTATACACAAAGGCTGCCTGCTGCTTGGAAGGACTTAGTCCTTCTTCATTAAAGAAATATTTATTGAGTACCTACTGCATACTAGGTCCTATCCTAAATGCTGAGGATACAGCAGTGAACAAGAAAGGCCGTGATAAGGGCAGTTTACACCAGCTCTGTTCAAGGCCTTAGGGATCCAGGCTCTCTCTTGCTTCCTTTCATTAACAGTGTGGTGGGTCCTCAAGGTCTGAGAATGGTATGTTCATGTGTTCTAAGACAGGCTACAGTACAGGGGTTCCCAGGTGGCTTACATGTGATCTGGTTCAGTTCACCAGGGTCTTACAACAATCATTTCCTTTAGTAAAGATTCTATCCTAGAAATGGGAACACTATCTGGATCATAGCTTAACTCATTTTTTTTTTTTAATGGAACCCAGGGCCTTATACAGGCTAGGCAAGCACTCTACCACTAAGCTACATCCCAGCCCTTTTCATTTTTTATTTGGAGTCAGGGTCTCACTAAGTTGTCAGGATAGCCTTGAAATTACAATCCTCCTGCTTCTGCCCCCTAACAGCTTGGATTTCAGGTATGTGCCACTGCAACTATCTTAACTAGTCTTAAAACCATGGAATCTATGGAAAGCCATTCCCTGAATTCATCAACAAGTATTCATTGAGCATATATTATGTGCACTGTAATTGACACTTGAGATATATCAGTGAACAAGAGAGAGAAGGATACCTGACCTGTGCCATTACTTGATAGGAGTGCTGGGACACTCAATAAATAATGAGCATAAGTAAATTATTGAGTGTTTTAGACAATAAATAGTACTTAAAAAGAAAAGTAGAAGGCAAGGGGAATCGAGGATGCTGGACGAATCAAGGAAGGTGGATTACAATTTTAAACTATGTTCAATATATAAGTTTGTTAGCTGACATCTTTATTGTCTGTTCTTTAGAATTATTCTAACAACCACCTTCATTGTAAGTAAAGTGTCTTTGGGAAAATAAGCACCAGTCAGGACTAAACTTCCAAATGTGATTGGTGAGGTTTTTGTGATCTGTGCTTCGTGACTTTATGTTATTGGTCTAGTGATTCTTTTTGGTAAACAACCAGTATGTATTTTTTTCTTTAATTCGTTCATGCTTTTATTTTAAAGCAAAAAAAAAAAAAAAAAAGCAAGATGTGTATCTGTGAAATGTCCCAAGTATACTTACTTATATATTTATTTTTCCTACAAAACAGAGTATGGGACAAAAAAAAAAAAAAGGAAAGAAAGAAAAGAAAAGAAAAAGATACAGGAGACACCTGCATACTGCCAGTTCAGTTCAATTAGAGCTTTCCCTTAGACTGACCTCAAATTCATTAAGATTGTTTACACTGAATTTCTACAGGGACAGACGCCTTTGGAGAACCTTTTAAATTAAAGTACAGGTTTCTTGTAAGTGGAATTTTACCTCTCTATCATATTATAATTCCCTTATTATGACATCTATGATGTTTCCATTCAGAAATTACATAGCAGTATGTAATTAGGTAATTTGGATAGGGACATGTACATTCATGTCTAAGGACTTCACTGAATTTGAATGTCAAAATATAATTTTCAAAAAGGTAAAAATATAATTAACCTTCAAATATATAGTGAGTACATGTCAAAACTTATATTAAAGACAGCAAGATGGCAAAAAAACCTGATACATAAGGACAATTTAAAAAAACAATACTAGATCAAGATTCTATATTATATACAAAAACTGGTTAATATTCTCTAAGGCAATAAAACATGACCTTTGAGATTATCTTTTTTATCTGTCAAAAATCATTTGTGTTACATCAACTTTACAGAATCTAGATACTAATTAATAGCAAACAGTCAATAAAACAAAGGTACATTAGGTAGAGAATCAGATGACCCTCATGCTCAACAGTAACCTTCATCTTGTTTTATTATTATCAAGTTTTAGATAATTTTTCCTCAATGTGAATAAAACCTGATTCAGTTGTCCATAAAGATAATGAAATTTTCTCTCCCTGAAGAACTCAACAAATTAAAAAGCCAGAACAGAGGCTAGATCTTAGGTTTGATATCAAATTTATACTCTCGAAGTTCCCTTCCCGTCCCTCTGTTATTAGAGTTCTCTGCCAACCATTGGCAAACATTTGGGTTCTGAAGTAGCCCTCCTTAGACAGTAGTCTGCTTAAGGACAGAAACATGATGTGCTGTCCTCATTTTCATCACAAAAATCCACTTTTGCCACTATCTACTGAGTACTGGAGCTGTGTTAGATTTGTGGTATTGAACCAAGTTCTATAAAGCAAAGCAGCACACAGCCAAGAAAGAATGGCCCTAAAGGTCACGAAATAAATAGATGCACACAAGAAAGGCTATCACGGTTCCAAAACTGGGAAGAGAAAAGAAAGGCTTAAAAAGAGAAAGTACGCCAAGGAGGGGTGTGCTGAAAGACAAACAGGCTAAACCCACAGCAGAAAAACAAATCATAGTAGAAAGTAAAAAAACAGATAATTGAAAAATTACTCAGTATTACAGAGGTAACTATTCATGTGTTCTTTCACCAAAAAGCTAATTAATGATGACAGTTCATTAAAAAGAAAAGCTAAAAAAATAAAGAGGAACAAATGACTTCAAATCATTTACATTTGAGTTAAAAACAAGGGAAACACTGAAATATTACCAAAGGAGCCCAGCACTCTGCCAATTCTTCATGAAAAGCTTCAGAGGCTTCTCATTCCTTGAATAAAATCCACGCTCCTGTGCAGGGCTTACAAGGCTCAGCATGGTCTGGCTCAGCCCCTGATCTTCCCTCTTTCTCATGAAGTTCTAATAACAAACATGATTTTCAGACAGGTTCTGGAACACACCAAGCTTCTCCCCTTCCTAGGTCCTATGGACTTCCTGGCTCATTTATCTAGAATGCTCCTGGGTGGCTAAAGCCTACTCATCCTTCAGGTGTCAGCTTCACTATCACTTCCTCAGACACACTTTCCCTCACCTCCCCGTCTTGTTATTTTCAAACATACCAGGACAGCAGAGATCTCGCCTAGGTTGTTAACAATTATATTCCCAGAATAGTGCCTGGATTCATGAAATACATAAGATTATTGAAAGAACAGATGCAGTTAATTTGAAGAATTAGGATGGCACCAAAAGAGGCTTATTCTAAAACCCCAGAATAGTTGTGTAACTTCTAGTAGATTCTTGGAGGACTTACTGCTTTCATGGCTGCAACAGCTTCAGGCAAGCCTCAACTCCCACAAGAGATTGCAGATTATTCTTTCTTCCAGAAACTTCTAAGTCCTGTAGTTTACAAAGACTAAAACCAGGCTCCAAAGGGGTCTAGATGCCTTGGTCAGGTGAGATACAAATGTCTGCACTTGGGGCCTTCATGCCCTTGCAGATAGATCACTTCCGGTGGCGTGATGTGGTTCTCACTGTCTAAGCAGTTTCTCTTCTTCCCTCATGGCAACTAGCTCCCTGCTGCTCAGTGTTCAGGGGGAAAGAGTAGAAAACTACTGAAAAGTATGAGGGGGACAGCAATGAGAACGCACACCCATTCCTTGTGGCACGACTATCACTGTACACTGCACTGAATCTTCTCAACCACCCTAGGAAGCAAGCAAACTGGAGATAGGTAGGTAGGTAGATAAATAGAAAATTCCTTTTCTCCCCATTTCTCAAGTCAAACCATCTTAGGGTCCCCTGCTAGAGGAGACCAAAGCCAAGATTGAGGCCTAGGCTTGCCTACTTTCAAAAGCTATATCATTTTGGCACCTCCTGATGACCTGACAGGCAGTTTGGGGAAAGAGCAGAAGAGGGGAGGTAAAAGGTTACCTGATACCACTGCCATACTCTCTGCCCTACATGGATACAGGAAAGAAAGCCCTGCCCCTGCCCTCTTGCCTCCCCAGCATGGCCTCCCAGTGCTTGGCCTCTGGACACCTGAGGTTCTCTCTCCCTGGAGCTACCATAGACTCCATCCAGCCTGTTGAAAACACTTCACCCCTACTGCAGGGCTGCTATAGAGTGATGGCTTCATAGATAGGAATAATATGAATTTGATATATTTTTCCATAAAATGACATTACATTGTGTTTAGGATTTATAATACCAGTGGTTTTCTTATTTAAAAAAGAAAAAAATAAGTTTAATAGAGATCTGCTAATCTGAAATCCCCAAAGCTTAAAAAAAAAAAAAAAGGTTTTTTTTCATAATTCATTTGGCAGCAAAACCTGACCTGACCTGAACTCCCTGGGCCTGGATTCATTTGGTGACAAAACCTGACCTGAGCTGACATAAGGCTATTTATAGTTTTTATTTATCCAACGGAGTGTGAATATTCATCAGTTTCACTGCAAATATATTAATGGGTTTGATTATAGGATCATGCTCCAGACCACACTGTCGTGCTATGTAATAATTGGTAAATGCACAACATTATCCTTCTTTAAAAAAGAATTAAATTTAAAAATCTGAATTCAGCAAAATCCAGCTTCAAAGCTTTTGAATACAGAATTATAAACATATATTTATTCAGATTTGAACCTCTCTGAGTCTTGTGTTCATCATAAATCTGAAATTAGTTTGTAGACAACATCATTTCTTTGGGAAAATATATAATTAATTTCAAACTAGTAACTTGAAAATGAACTTCGGAATATTATAAATTCATGAGCTGGAAACTAACCAGATAAAAGTGTACAACTGAAAAAGAAATCTTCATGACAAAGGTTTTCATTCTGGAAAAAAAAAATAAAACTGGTTCTGTTTCCTAAGCCCACAAAATCTTCGTGTCTTCAGGAAGTCTTCTTAGATCTGTCCATGCTGGGAACATGTTGGAATATCACAGCGTCGAAAAGGAAAACATCAATGTCTCCCTTTCAATATGAGTTTGAGGGATAATCCCACTCTTCTTATAATCATCATCTGAATAAAATGAATCTGGTAGCTGATTATTTTTCTCCCTTTTTGTTTTGGTTGTCAGGAAAAAAAAAAAAAGGCCAAATTTGTAGCCTAGCTCTAGTACATGTAGTTTAAAATTCTAACCCTGCCCATTCTGGTCTTTTTATTTTTCTCTTAGTCTTGCTTTCCTTTCACCTTAATTTCTTTATCTATTTACTCCAATTGGTGGTGTGGGAGTGTGTAAATTTCCTCAACACTTTTTTGTAATAAGGTGGAGTATGGATAAATAGACAAATAAGTAATTGTATACTTACTAATATACTGACATGAATCCATTTACTTTCAATTGTAAAAACTTCAGCAATAACAGAACTCTAAATCGTTCTACTTCACTAATTATAGATACTGGGCCAGAATTAAAGCCTTCTGTACCAAAATGCTCACGACCATCATTCATTACATGAAAATAATCATAAATTAGGGGAAGCAAAAGAAGGCTCCCAGTCATGTTGCAAGTTTCTTAAATGTACACAGCCACCAAGAAACAGGGCTAAGATCTGATCATCACATTCCCCGAGGGCTGAGGAGGCTCCAAGTTCAGGTGTGGCACACTTGCTGCTTGGACTTCCACCTCGAATCTCCAGATCATGGGTCACTTCCCAGAGCACCACTTCTGAGCACAACACTGTGAGATCCCCACTTCTTGCTCTGAGCCTCCCACTTATTGGAGTTACTGGAAGACACAGAAATACTGGAAAAAGAGGGGAGCATCCTAGAGAGTATTCTTGAAACCCCTAAGAGCTTTCTGTTCTATCCTTGGATATGTTTGTTGATCATTCTTTTCTTTTATAATTCTGAGGCACCAGAATTTTCCTGTGTCTAACTCACACTTCAGAATAGTAGTATATTAACATTTCTAAAAGAAGGGCTGAGGGTGTAGCTCAGTGGTAGAGACCCCGCTAAGATGTAAAGCCCTGGATTCTATCCCTTATACCACCACCAAATTCTGAGAAGAAAAAAAGAGTTTAGGTAACAAATGGTATTCAAGTTTTAGAAGCAGTAAATTAGTAAGTTAGCCTGCCCTCCTTTAAGATGTAAGAGCTCTGCAAGACACCAAGAGGTGTTTACAAGTGCCCTACAACTAGGAAGTTTCAAGTTTATTTTAGGTATGAGTAGGTGGCAGCTAGGTCAGGGGACCAAGTTTCTTATCCAAAACTGGATTCTAGTAGAATTATATTTAAGTACATCAAAAACTCCCCAAGGCTGAAATCAGAGTACAAATAAAAACCATTCTTTTAAAAATGCAAGTGTTGTTATTATAACAGAGACAGAAAAGGAGAGCACGTTGGTACTATAAACTGACTTCTATCTGATGCAATTTTATTATGATACCAAAAATAAAACAAGATTGAGAATATATGTCAAGGTAGAAGTTTGAGTTTAAAAAACAACTACTTATGATGAATTTTTATTATAGTATTAAACCTCTAAAAATTATAATATTCGGTGTTATCTGCATTTGTAATTTTAATTTTACCTTGCAAAAATTTTATCATTAAAATGTTTTAAATCTCTTTAAAACGATAAATGGCAGTTACCATCACAGGAAATTTGTATCTAGAGAGGTGTGATAAAAAGAATGCCAGGAAAATATCCCCAAAATTCCCCAAAAGTTCCATCCCTGGTTATTCAAGCAAGCACTTATCTAGGTAACTGCTGTGAAGGAACTTTACAGATATAATTTAGGATACTAATCAGTCAACTAGAGAGATTAAGCTGGATCATTCAAGTGTGTTCAATGTAATCATATGAGTCTTTTAAAAGCCTTTTAAAAAATAGAGTCACTTAAGTCACTAGTATTCTAAAAGCCATGTGAACTCAATAAATTTTAATGTCAGGTGTCCAGAAAGAGAAGGCATGGCAACTTGAAGCTAATTCCACATGCTATTTCTGGCTTTGATGCTGGAGGCAGGTGGCCTCTAGAAGACCCCAGCTAACAGCAAGGAAATGAGACTCCACTCAGAATCCAACACCCACCTGAGGTTAAATTTGGCCAATGAGCCTAAAAATGGATTATCTGCCAGGACCTAAAGGTAAGAGTTCAGGCCTGCTGCTACCTTGATTTTGGCTTTATGAGATCCTGAGCAGAGAACCCAGAAGAGCGCACTGTGCCCCAACTTCTAACCCACAAAAAGAGTAAGAAAATAAGAGGGTATTGTTGAAAATCTTTAACTTTTTGACAACATGCTATGGTAGCAAATACAAGGGGTAAATAAAAAGAACTAAAAGTGAGCACCCAAGTTGTTAAACTCATTTATCTTTATTTATTTCTGCCAAATCAATTATACAGAAACCAAAACACAAACAAACAAAATGAAACTATCTTAACAGACCAGGATGTGTGAAACCAAAAATTTTTTCAAATAAAAAATATTGTCAATATGATATTTTATAGCATACTCTCAAGCATTACCTTAAAATCAGAAATCTTGCCATTGTTTCTAAGTAGTACAAAAAAAGATTCATAAAACATAAAGCAAGAATTTGGAGTCCAAATGTGAATGTAAGACCTGAGTAATCTAATTTGTCTTCAAGTATATATCACCCTCACTCAAATGTGGAAAATAATTTTAGCCTTTTATTATTTAAAGGAGAACAAGAACACAGAGATAATTCTATTTGATGTAGGAATAACATTATAATAATTAGAGTTCTCTAGCAGTGGAATGGGCTGCCTCAAATACTCAGAACTGTAAAAATGTTTCCTAGAATTTCATAGAAAAATTGACCTAAATAACCCCTACACTCTCCTCTATCTCCAAAATTCTGTGATGCCATCAACTTAATAACAGAATACTGGAGTTAACAGAGTCACTTAAGTCACTAGTATTCTAAAAGCCATGTGAACTCAATAAATTTTAATGTCAGGTGTCCAGGACAATTCTCTCAGCATCGTGAATTATTAGCATTACAATGTCTAAACGGAAATAACATACTGTATACTAAAACGAAACTATGTTATAAAAGCAGACTTTTATCTATAATTCTGCAGGACTCGTTTTCAAAAGTGAAGTTTGGGGGGCCTCCTGGTGTGAGGCGGGAGATGAGAACCACAGGAGGGAAGAGACCTGGCCCGCCTCTGGCCCTGGTGAAAGTGACCTGGCACACAACCTGTCACTGATCTCCAATGGCGCAAACACCTGACTCCACTAGCATGGTTTGCCCCTTCCAAACAAAAAGCCGGTTCATGCATATTACAAGAAATTTCCCGGCAACCCGTGATTGCTGGTTTACTTAAGTGGGTTATCGTCAGAAAGGCCAATTTCCCCGTGTTTTCTTTCCCAGACCCAAATGCGAGTATTTATGCAAGATCTGTGTTTCACTCAGGTTCCAGTTGGGCTGGATTTTCGGTGAGACAGGGCTGAGTTTCCCTCGTTTGAGCAGAGTGGGGACGCGCCTGTCACTTATTTACCTTTCCCTTGGGCCAAAGGAGACTCATGCAAACAAACAACCCTTTCCAACGTTCAGTCCC